>NC_140141.1:15214008-15961508 GCF_964035555.1 Netta rufina | reverse complement strand
CACACAAAACTCTAACCCAAAAATTAGGATGCTTAAAACCCAAAGCCCTAACACAAAACATTAGGATGCTCAGCACCATAACCCAAAAAACTAGGACGCTCAAAACCCTAACCGTGGAGAACCTACCCTGAAAAAAAATAAAATAAAATAAAAAAGGATCTTAACACACTAACCCTAAGTAACTGACCAAAAATAAAACCCTAGGACCCTAACCCTAAAAAATATAGCAACACTCCATCCCAAAAAAAAACCTCTAAAACCCTAACACGCTAACCCTGAAACCATTAAAACCCTGTTAAAACTCCAATCCAGTTACGCACCAGTTACCTCCCTTAAGGGATATAGAGGAGCTCTCTCAGATACGGCAGTTCTACTTCTCGTGCATGCAGCAGGTGGTCGGTCTCATTCTGGTGCTGATGGTGTTGAAAGCTGGGGCAACGGTGGTACTGCTGGAGATACCACAGCCACCGGAGGTGGATTGGTAGGATAGGGAGATGGTAGGTTATCCAACGGCTCCTGTTTATTATCTTTTTCTTTTTCCTGTTCTTCTTCTTCAAATTTCTTATCTGCTTTTAGTGTAAATATTGAGGTTGGAAAAGGACATGAAGTCCTCCTGATCCATAATCCTGCATAATCACTTTCTTCCCAGCAAAAAGGTTCCCTCGAATTAACATGTGTATTTAAGGCCTGACAAATACAGTCTTCAAAGGATCCAAAAGCAGGCTGAAAGATATGTGGTGTTAAAGGCTCCTTTGGCCATTCTATCACACAATACTGGACCGTTTTTTATTTACTTTTTCCTTTTCTGGGGCCCCTCTCATTCCAATTTCTAACCGTTATTCCTAATGGACTTTCTGGTGGTATGTCTGGTAATTTGCTCCCTTTCTTCTGGTCCCTGGTCTTCGATTTTGTCTGACCCATCTAGGAATGTTACTGTGGCAATTCCCACAGCCCTTGGTTACCTTAATAAGAGTGTCTTACAGAGGATTTAAGATCTATCACCCACCCACAAATCCTATAGGAATCCCTTCGTTCCTTCACTGGCCAAGTCCCTAGCAGGAGATTGGAACCGTGGTTAGAAGACCTCCACAATCGCTTCGGAACTGAATTCCGTCTCAGTCACACTCTTACACACACAGGCAACCGAAACCCACCCAACAGAACAGTATACGCTTTAAACGCTTATGACTCCATTGTCTTCATTCACATCTTCACACGCAGAATTACGGGCAAAATATAGTGCTGCAGCCAGCAAGGAAACTGAAAAAAAAATCAAAACCTTTGCTTACCTTTATTCAGGTTCAAGATGCCATTAGTCCCGACCTGACTCGAACAGCAGCCACCAAATGGTGGGGCGCCTCTCCTAGATAAAGTAAGAATTCAGGAACCAAAGCCCTCCCGGACAAGCCCCCAGTTGTCATACATGACTGGGTCCCAAATTGGATTGCAATTAAATTTTACAATTTATTAAATGAATAGAGGTAAACAAGCAGTTGTGCGCAAACAGATATACTGTGCCAGCTGCCCTTCAGCACGTGCCCAGAGGCAGACTGGATGTCTTTGCCAAAACAGTCCGGACAATGTATTAGTACACCCATGCACTGCCACGTTAGCTGTTATTGCTAACTGCCAGGCATGACAGCTCCAGACCAAACACATACACACACAGGCACGCCACAAACACTAAAACAAAACACACAACACAAGGCACAAGAAAAAGTGACCCCCCAGAGGGAAGCCCTATGGCAACAGCAAGTCAGAACAGGTGCTCTGCAGCAGACCCAAGGAGAGACTCAACAATCAGTCGCATCGCACCCGAAGGCTGCCGCACACTCTGAGAAACCAAATCTACCAGTCCTGAGCAGCTCCCCACCTCCTCCTGCCAACCACGCTCAGCACACACACTATTTGCCCCTCAAAAAAACAAAACCTTAGAACATACACACACAAAAAAAAAAAACATCTGAGATCCATAAATGCCAAAAAGACGTGCACGCACAGCAGCCCCTGCAGAGGTAATCACAGACTTACCCTTTGCAGAGGAAAGAGCAGACTGATAGAACCCTGCTCAGGCTCTTGGTAACGCTGCATCTACACTGCCAAGCCACATGTAGCATGAAATGAAGCTGGTTTTAGTCCTCTGGAAAATTACACAAGTAGGTTTGTACATCTAGAGATTAAAATATAGCTCAAAAAACAGAAGCGTATCCCACCATCGCAAAGAACAGTGAGCCAGCAACCTCTACTAAATATCCCTCTGTTAAGTGAATTCCAAGGACTTAGAAATCCAGAAATCCATAGACTCCAGCCTGCCTAGAGAACCCTGCAACTGACTGAAGGAAAACAAAGCACTTACCCCAAAGAGCAGCCCAGGCAGAAGGAGCTCTCTGATGCCATGCCTGGGGCTCATATACCATTTGGCCCTGCCCAGCACCCAAACCCAATCACATTGTAAAGGGGAGGGACAAAGCACAAGAAAGTAGGAGCAGAGCAGGAGCAGCAGATTTTCATTTTCTTTTTTTTTTTTTTTAAATCTGCTTTACCTGAACAACATGCAGAGGACAAGAGACCTGGGGTGTTTCTAGAAGCAACAATCCCCATGCTTTTGCTGCAGCTTTTAATATTAAAAGGACAACACAACCAGTCAAGTAACTGGAACTTTTTCAAATGGAATTACGTCGAACAGGTTCATCATCACTTGCAAAAACAGAGAACCAGCATTCACTAGCATGCCAGAGCTAATACCCACCTCCTGCACAACGCTCACTACTACTAATGCAACATATCATTGTGCAATACCTCTCTGTTCCTGGTTCCTTTAACTCACCTGCTCAGTAGCTCCAACTGAGAAATGTGCCCAGGCAGCACCGCGCTGAAATGTGCCCCAACAGACTTATTCTTCAGTGATGAAGAAGGTGACCCTGCTCAGTCTCTTGGCAGTACTGCACTTATGCGGTCAAGAAACCGTACCCCACGGTTTCCCAAAAACAACGTACCTGGCAACCCCTCATAAACATACCTCAAATATGTGAATTCCATGCACATAAAGCCTAGAAGGCTTTATGGTCTAAAGACTCGACAGACAGCAAACACACAGGCAAAAGCTCCAGAAATATAACAAACCGCCCCTAACCCTGAGAAAGACCACTGCTTATATGCCCAATGCTGCCATTTTAAGATAGATGCTCACACAGGGAGCCTCCATGATACATTTCTCCTAAACCCTGCTCCATCACTTTGCCACCAAGGTTGTCACTTTGATAAGATTTGACATATAGGCAAAGTCTCAAAAAAAGCCCTGTAATTCTGCAAAAATCATAAGGGACCCAGAACCACAAAGCAAACACACAAAATAACATCGCCATACTATCCGTAAAACTGCTGTAATAACTACTCACCTGAGGAAGAGCTGCGTGCAATACAGGCACCTACTACTTAGATTGCTTTACTATGACAGATCCTACCAGTTGCCACCTCGAAAAGATATGCGTACCGGTTTCGACTTGAAAATGCATCAGTCCATAGACTCTGACCCACCTAAAGAACCCTGCAACTGACTGAAGGAAAAACAAAGCACTTACCCCAAAGAGCAGCCCAGGCAGAAGAAGCTCTCTGATGGCACACCTGCAACTCAGTTACTATTAGGTCCCACCTGGAACCTGAAGCCAATCACATGGGAAAGTGCAGGGGGAAAGCACGAAAAAAGCAGAAAGAAGAGGAACAGCAGCTGTGGTTTTATTACCTTATTTATATGGCTTAGCTCAACAGCATGCAGAGTGCAGACATGAGAACTGGGGTGTTTCTAGAAGCTACAATCTGTTGTCGACGGAAGGAAGACACAGACGCTCAATATGAGTGAACAGTGAACTTCAACTTTAATGGATAGCTCAGTCGCCTTTTATCTAGTTCGAACATAATCAACTCATACATATTGCAAAAACTAAGCTCAGGATTGGCTAACACTTTCCTATCTTGTCAGTTAGTTCCTCCCTCTTTTAGCTACCGTCCCGCCTTCAGGACTTTCCCAACCACACAAGGGCATCGCGTCCTTGGGCCTGATTGGTTCTCAACCGGCTGCGCACGTGCCCAGGCTCATATGAGTTGAGTACGGTACCTCCCCTAGCCCATGACCTCCTAACTGCTCAACATCCACGTGTCCTACCTCACTTAACCATTCCTCCACAATTCCCCCGTTTTTATTTTGTGCTACAAATACCTTCTCTGTGAGTTGCTCTAGTTTCTTAGTTAGGCAGTTAAAGGTTACATATGCAGCAATTATAATCAATATAATTATAAGTAGAAAGCAAAGTCCCTCTTTAACTAACAAAACCCATCCACCCATGTTCCCAAAAACAGATTTAAGCCAACCTTCAAACCAACTATCTTGTACTACAATTTTTTGTGTATGATCCCTTAACCATTTCAACTGGTCGTGAATTGACTGACCATGGTCGGAAAGATTAAAGCAACACATTCCTTCTACATCTTCACACCCATGTCCCTGAGCCAAGAACAAGAAATCAATAGCGGCCCTATTTTGCAGCACAGCGTGCCTTAGGCTTTCCGTGTCTTGCGACATTTCAGAAAGAACTTGTGTGGTTACATTTGACTGTTTAACAGCCCAACAAGCAAGCTTATTTATGCTAGCCAAAGCGTGTGCAGTTCCTACAGTCAGAAAAAGATCCATTAAGCAGAGTAATACGGGCAGAGTATGGTGCTAACATTTCACTCAGTTCCTTTGGATCCCCTATCGGGACCCCAAACAAGCATGTTCTGAAAGGGTACATAACATAACACAACTATACAACTTAACCCTAATAACACTACAATTACTGTAAGCACTTAATGGTAACACAATTAATAGTAAGTAACACAACTTAGTAGTAACACACTTAAACCTAATCACTTGATGGTGATCAAAGGCTGTTCTTGATAGTCGTCGAGGTGTCACAGCCCACGTCATTGTCAGAATGATTATCAGGAACCTCTTCCTGGTCGTCTTCAGCGTGTGCAGATTCTAAAGCTGCTTCAGTCCACTTTGCAGTGATCCACTGGGTACCTGTTTCTGGCACCACTTCAAAATCTCTATAACATTTTATAACATTTTTGCAAGTAACTCTTTAACCACATTTATCACAATACTACATGCAATGATGATTGACACCACAGTGAACAAAATCCTTAATCCCTCTTTGACAATCCCAGTAACCATCTATGCATTGTTTCAAACAAATCAGTGAACCATTGATTGAAAGGATTGATACCATATTGACTCTTTCTCATGTGCTCTTTCAAGAAAGTAATGGATTTGTGAATTGACTCATTATGATCAAAAAGTTTTAAACAGTACGTTCCCTTAAGTTTCTCCAAGTGGCTACTTCACACAATGACTCCATACTTGTGAAACATGATTTTGCTCGACCAGTACTAATTTCCTATGATTTCAGCCTGCACTATGGCAATAAATGCGCTCTCACTAACACAGTACACAGCACACTCACACACCCAGAGGCCTCTGGCACATCTCACTCTCAATCATACCACAACCTCAATCATACCACAAGAATATAATTTAGAATGATAAGCAAACAAACAAGTATTGCCTCTCATTGTGTTCCTCGTGAAGTGACTTGCAACACTTTGTTTTAAAACCTTACCCTTACACAAATACTTTCAACACAAAATACCTGGACATTTAAGAATAACACATACAATTATTAACACTCCAGTTAGTATCCCTTTTTCATTGCAAGGTAAACCTCTTATAAAAAGAATGCCAGAGAGAAGCAGTACAGCCGCCGCTGCTTCCATGGTTACATCAGACAGGCTGCAGGGTCCTGATGTCCGTCCCTCTGCTCTGTGCCGACTCGCCACACGGTGAGGGTCAGCTGCCGTTCGATTCCGCGGAACTCCGAGCGCAGCACTGCTCGTGGCGGTGACTGAGGGGGGGGGAGGCTCCCACTGCCCCGTAGCCCCCTGAGGCAGCATTATCGTTCTCACTGAAGGCGGCAGTGGGCAATCCCCAGCTCCAACACTTCCCGGCAATCCCAGTCGCTCTGTGGCAGCAGTAGCGACTCTCTGCTCAGCCTGATGTATAACTAAGGCGTTAGTGACTGCTCTCCAAGGCTTCAATAATTTTTTTAGCAGCCTTATTTTCATTAATAACTTCATCAAACAATTTGTCCCCAAATTTACGCCACTCTGTTTGTTCAAAAACTGTATCAGGATTGATAAAACAACCCTGCGCTACTCCATATGCTAATAATCCTGCTAAATCCTTTTTGCAGTCTATATCTAAAGTGCTCCGCTTTTCTAAAAAGCATTCGAGCAAAGCATACGCCGATGTCTCTCCATACCTTTATATACGTCGGTTGCAGCCTTTGCAAAGACCTCGGCGGCGCTTCTCCGGCGGGACCCTTTATAGGCTCATCCCGGGTGCGGGGACTCCCTTCCACCTTCCGAGCTGCGGGTGCGGGGACTCCAAGTTTTCATCCCTTTCACCTTTCAGACCTCGGCGACACGTGACCGGCGGGATCCTCTCCCGGGTGCGGGGACTCCACGTCCCTTTCACCTTCCCGACGCGGGTGAGGGGATTCTTGTCCCTTCCACCTCCTGGGCTGCATTGCAGGACCGGATCTTCCCTTATTCCGTCCAACCGTGGCCCAGGATCACCGCCAGCAGTGTCCAAATCCCGTTCAGATCAGTCCCTGTTCGGGCGCCATTTGTTGTCGACGGAAGGAAGACACAGACGCTCAATATGAGTGAACAGTGAACTTCAACTTTAATGGATAGCTCAGTCGCCTTTTATCTAGTTCGAACATAATCAACTCATACATATTGCAAAAACTAAGCTCAGGATTGGCTAACACTTTCCTATCTTGTCAGTTAGTTTCTCCCTCTTTTAGCTACCGTCCCGCCTTAGGGACTTTCCCAACCACACAAGGGCATCGTGTCCTTGGGCCTGATTGGTTCTCAACCGGCTGCGCAAGTGCCCAGGCTCATATGAGTTGAGTACGGTACCTCCCTAGCCCATGACCTCCTAACTGCTCAACATCCACATGTCCTACCTCACTTAACCATTCCTCCACAACAATCCCCATGCTTTTGCTACAGCTTTGAATATTAAAAGGACAAAATGACCAATCAAGTAGCTGAATTTTTTTTTTCATCTGGAATTAGCTCAAGGTTTTATTTACATAGAAAGAAAAGTCTAGGAGCAGAACTGATTACATGCCAAAAAAGAATTCAATTCCATTCCACTCGCAGGAGAAATCACTTACTTCAGTAAGCTGAGAACCAAAAGGCTATGCTGATGTGTTAAAACACACTACAGGACACTGGGTCCAGGTCCTCCGCTGCACCCACTTAAAACCCATCAGACGCAGCATTTCAGCTTCAACACAGTTTTGGGAACTGATAGAAAGGACACCTCATCCTCAGCAAGGTGTGCTCATGCTACACAGGACAGGGCTTTGGGCACCTCTTTGCCTACCAAAGAAGACAGCCATCAGCACCTGCTTTGTTCCGATTCTAAAGACTAACATCACAGCCCACATTGCCTGGGACACCTGATAAACAGAAGAGAAAGCAGACATACTGTTTTCAAGCCATCCCTGCATGTGTTGCTCCTTGATGATCTGCAACCTCTTCTCAAATCCTCAACCGCTTCTGTGGAGAGCCTGCCATGGCACCTGCAAAGCAAGATGGATACCCTTCGCAGTCACCTTGTGCTACTTGGCAGTTCTGCTCCAATCCAGCTCACAACCAGCCCGCCCTTCTCGTGCTGCTCTTCAGAGTGCAGCTTAGCCCCTCTGAGCCTGTGCGACACACCTGTGAAACAAAAAGAAAAGCATAGGCTGAAGCAGCATCCAAAGCCACAGCACAGCTAGGACAGTTACTCTCATCTGCTCCCTTACCTCGGCCCCCTCACCTGCCCTTGAGGCAGGTGCTTCCATCTGCTCTCTTAGGCCAGCTACAACACACCTCTGAAATATAAACAGGATTTTTACTGTACTTTGTGTAGTTAAGTAACTGCAGTGACAACTGCACCCCTAAAGTACCTGCTACATCTGTTCATCGCTCACCTTGCCGAAAGCAGCTATGCTCAAGTCCCGCGTTGTACACTGTGTTGCAGCTTTAACATATGAAAACAGTCACAAGATAATCATTCAGCGACCAGCATTAGAACCCATCCCTCAACAACAGCAGGGACCCCATTTACAAATTATCGTTTCAAAACAGCAGCCCCCTTACCTCAGCAACTCAGAAGTAGATCAAGCCTGTCACTTAGCTGCCTACCCAGTGCTGAACAGTACCAGATGGAGCTCTTTCCTGTGACAGGTTCCAAAGGTTTGCACTCTACTGGGGACAGGAAAGAAATAAGAATAAACATTTCAAAACCCCATATCTGTAACCTTTCAAGATTCAACAGACCTCCTCAACCACACCATTCAAGCACTTATACGAGCAGCTGCTCACAAGCAGATATACTCTCCCACCTCCACATCTGCCAAACACCACAGAGATGACTGTGCCAGCCGCCCTTCAGTACGTGCCCAGAGGCAGACCGGATGCCTTTGCCAAAACAGTCCAGACAATGTATTAGTACACCCATGCACTGCCACAGTAATCACTAACTGCCAGGCAGGACAGCTCCAGACCAAACACATACACACACAGCCACGCCACAAACACTACAAACAAAACACACAACACAAGTCGCAAGAAAAGGTGACCCCCCAGAGGGAAGCTCTATGGCAACAGCAAGTCAGAACAGGTGCTCTGCACCAGACCCAAGGAGAGACTCAAATGTCACGACACGCGACTGGAAGACACTGCCAGAACTGGGATGATGGAGGCCTAAAAAGCCTGCCTTCAAGGCAAGAGACCAGAAGGATGGGGAGTGAAAACCCCATAAGACAACGCTTAGGAAATCAATTCCCAAGCAAGAGCTCCTGATGCGGCCCAGATGACTTCTGCAAGAGTGAGGATGGAAACAGACGCGATCTCAAACAGAATATGATGCACGAGACCTGAAACAGACCTGCTCTTTAAGCAGTGACTGCAAGGCAAGAAGTGCTCAGATCAGAGTCATGATGACAAAACAAGCACTGAGGCCCTTCAGCACCGCTACCAAGTAGTCTGTCTAGTCAGTCCAGTGTAAAAAGCTAGGAGGATATCAAGACCCGAGAAGCACAGTACAGACATTGCAGAAGCAACACAAGACAGACAAACAGAAGGAAACTGTCCTGCCTGGCACACGCACTCACTCTACAAAATAATCCCGCTTCTTCTATTAGCCTGGTGACCCAGCCACAAGCAGCCTGAACATGACCCAGCCTAAGCCACCCTCACCGTGGCACCAAGTCTAGTCAGCCAGCTGGTTCCATGCTGCTCTGACTCCCAGCTCCCATTAGCCACCCCAGATATGCAAATACCAGGTGCCCCCCAACTTAGCTCTCAGGTTGCTGCATGGTATATTCCCTCCGCTTCAAGAAACGCACAGGCACTGATTGTCATCTTAGGCAATTGCCAGGCTCATCATCAGCTGCAAAATCAGAGTACCAGCATTCACTAGGATGCCGGCCCCATTGCTCACCATCTCCACAATGCTGACTAGTACTGATGCAACATACGATTGTGCTCACCTGTTCCTCTCCGAGTCCAAGCTCCAACAGTGCAGCCAGTGTCATCCACACCACCTGGGAAAACAAAGGGATTAAATGATCATTGCGTTCACAACAAGTCAGCCAATGGTGTTTTTTTTTTGTTATTGTTGGTTTTTTGTGTGTGTGTTTCCTGTATTTATTTATTTTTTAGTCTGCTTTAGCTCAACAGCATGCAGAGTGCAGACAAGAGAACTGGGGTGTTTCTAGAAGCAACAATCCCCATGCTTTTGCTGCAGCTTTGAATATTAAAAGGACAATACGACCCAGCAAGTAACTGGAACTTTCTTAACTGGAATTAGCTCAAACTTTTATTTACATTGAAAGAAAAATCTAGGAGCAGAACACATTATACACCAACAAAATTGATTCCATTTCATCCCCAGAAAAAAATCACATACTCTCATCCCCTCCTGTACCTCAGCCACTTACCTGCCCCACGTGGCACATGATTCTATCTGTTCCCTTTACCCACTTATAGCACCTCTAAAAGGCAAACTGGAATTTTACTCTATTGGATGTAGGAAAATAACTGCAGTGACAACCGCGCCCCAAAAACAACAGTTACCTCTGCTCATCACGCACCAGAGTCACTGCAGAGGCAGCTCGGGTCAAGACGTCCTGCACTGTGTACTGCACACTGCATTTCAGCCTCAACAAAGAAGAAAGACAGGCAGAAGATAAACATTCAGCTGACAGCAGTAGCACCCATCCCTCAACAACAAAAGGGACCCCATCTTTAGTTTTAACCTTTCAAAACAGCAGGCCACTTGCCTCTGTACCTGTAAATTAGGTCCAAGCTTGAAAGGAGCGGCCAGCATCACCCATGCCACCTGGGAAAACAAAAGGACAAAATGACCACTCTTCTTGCAAGCACACACCTGCCACACTGCTCCTCTATCCCAAACAGCCTCACCTCAGAGCCTCACAGGGAAACACCTGAGCGTCTTCCCTTCGCTTCAGATAAGGGATGACCAGGCTGACAACACAAACCTTCCCTCAGAGCTTCGTGACATGAGGATTTCCCTTCCCTGTCCACGACTGCACAAAGCACCTGCAGACACAAGAGAAACGCACACTCTGAGGTACCTCAGAGCTACAGCGTACCTGCTGCAATACCTCTCTCTTCCCAGCTCCTGTAGTTCAGCTGCTCACCAGCTCTAACTCAGATTCTTCGCTCACAGCGCCACAGCAAACACTGCCCGGGCCACACAACACACACTACACAAGCTACAATGGCTAACACACACAATCTGGAACATTCCCGCCCAACAATCAGTCACATCGCACAGGAAGGCTGCCGCACACTCTGAGAAACCAAACCTACCAGTCCTGAGCAGCTCCCCACCTCCTCCTGCCAACCACGCTCAGCACACACACTATTTGACCCTCAAAAAATAAAAGCTTAGAATATACACACACAAAAAAACTGAGATCCATAAATGCCAAAAAGACGTGCACGCACAGCAGCCCCTGCAGGGGTAATCACAGACATACCCTTTGCAGAGGAAAGAGCAGGCTCTGATACAACCCTGCTCAGGCTCTTGGTAACGCTGCATCTACACTGCCAAGCCACATGTAGCATGAAATGAAGCTGGTTTTAGTCCTCTGGAAAATTACACAAGTAGGTTTATACATCTAGAGATTAAAATGTAGCTCAAAAAAAGAAGAGCATCCCACCATCAAAAAAAAAAAAAAAAAAAAAAGAGCCCCAACCTCTACTAAATATTCCTCTGTTAAGTGAATTCCAAGCACTTAGAAATCCAGAAATCCATAGACTCCAGCCTGCCTAGAGAATCCTGCAACTGACTGAAGGAAAACAAAGCACTTACCCCAAAGAGCAGCCCAGGCAGAAGGAGCTCTCTGATGCCATACCTGGGGCTCATATACCATTTGGCCCCGCCCAATATCCAAACCCTATCACCTGGAAAAGGGGAGGGACAAAGCACAAGGAAGTAGGAGCAGAGCAGGAGCAGCAGTAGCTGTTTTTTTGTTTTGTTTCTTTGTTTTTTTTTTTTTTTTAAATCTGCTTTACCTGAACATCATACAGAGAACAGACAAGAGACCTGGGGTGTTTCTAGAAGCAACAATCCCCATGCTTTTGCTGCAGCTTTTAATATTAAAAGGACAACACGACCAGTCAAGTAACTGGAACTTTTTCAAATGGAATTACGTCAAACACGTTCATTATCACTTGCAAAAACAGAGAACCGGCAATCACTAGCATGCCAGAGTGTTGTTGACGGAAGGAAGACAGGGACACTCAATATGAGTGATCAGCAAGCTTCGATTTATTGGATAGCTCAGACGCCTTTTATTCCTTAACATATAATTAGCTCATACATATTACAAAAGTTAAGCTCATGATTGGTCCCCCTACTTCCTTATCTTATCAGCTTCTTCCTCATCCTTTCCACCGAAATAACACAGTCGGTACTTTCCCAAACCGCCAACGGATATTGTGTCCTTGTGTCTGATTGGCTCAGACAAGTTGTGTGCGATGTTTGTCTAACTCGTGAAGATTCAGCTGTTTTATGTCTACGTGACCTATCTCAGTTAACCATCCCTCTACAATTCCCCCGTTTTTATTTTGGACTACTAATACCTTTTCTGTGACTTGTTCAAGCTTCTTAGTTAAGCAACCAAAAATTATTCGCGCAGCTATTTTTATCAATATAACTATAAGCAGAAAGCGAAATCCCTCTTTGATTAGACTCACTAACCAGTTAGACAGACCCCCAAAGATGGACTGCAACCAATTGTCAAGCCAACTAGGTTGTACTGTAATTTTCTTTGTGTGCTCCATCAACCATTTCAACTGGTCATGAATCGATTGACCATGATCTGAAAGACTGAAACAACACATTCCTTCAAAATCTTCATATCCATGCCCTTGCGCTAAAAGCAAAAAATCAATTGCAGCCCTATTTTGTAACACAACATGCCTAAGACTATCCATATCTTGTGCCATTTCGGTAATAATTTCAGTTGTTACATTTGATTGCTTAACAGCCCAACAAGCAAGCTTATTAATGCTAGCCAAAGCATGTGCAGTTCCCACTGCTGGAACTAATGAAGCAAATATTCTCTCAGCAGCTCCCCATAATTCTACACCATCATCACAGTCAGAACCTAAAGTCTTAAGAGCTCGTTTGGATCTCCGCGACAAGCTCTGGTTCCGGAGACTGTGTAAGTCCAGGGCAAACAATGTGAGTCGCCCTAGATAACATGGACCCCCAAACGCGTTGGCAGGTATTCCTTGCCATGCACGGTCCCCGCAAATCAAAAACATGCCAGGTGGCAGAGCCTTTGCAGTGTCATTATTCCACATCAGATTGTTATTAGATTTTGCTTCAGCTCCCAAAGCCCCCAGTCCTTGACTCCGTACTTGTGAAACATGATTTTGCTCGACCGATCGCAACTAGTCCTGCTAGTTGCTTACAGTCGACTCCCCATTATTCTAAAAAGCACTGTAATGAATCTAGGGCTACTTCGTCCTTCATTTTCCTATGATTTTTTGCCGGCACTAATTTCCTATGATTTCAGCCTGCACTATGGCAACCTGCATTATGGCAATAAGCACGCTCTCACTAACACAGTACATAGCACACTCGCACACACAC
Organism: Netta rufina; assembly: GCF_964035555.1. Taxonomy (NCBI): domain Eukaryota; kingdom Metazoa; phylum Chordata; class Aves; order Anseriformes; family Anatidae; genus Netta; species Netta rufina. Next base: position 15,948,220 of record NC_140141.1, on the reverse strand, counting down.
AGCACAATTGCACACCCAGAGGCCTCTGGCACATCTCAATCTCAATCATACCACAACCTCAATCATACCACAAGAATATAATTTAGAATGATAAGCAAACAATACGTGCGGCCAATATGATTTAGAATCATAACCAAACAAACAAGTATTGTCTCTCATTGTGTTCCTCGTGAAGTGACTTGCAACACTTTGTTTCAAAACCTTACCCTTACACAAATACTTTCAACACAAAATACCTGGACATTTAAGAATAACACATACAATTATTAACACTCCAGTTAGTACCCCTCCAGCAGCTGAAAACATACTGTTTGTCTGCAGCTTCAGGAGATCTTTGCTCCTGTGGTGAGCAGCTGAGAGTGGAGTCCCCTCCGAGCAAAAACGCTCAGGGTGCACCTAGGGGCGTCCACGCCGCAGCCGATCCCCGCAGCCAAGCAGTGTCTCCTCAAGTCTGCCGGTGGTCATTTGGCAGTGTAATCTGCATCTCTGCACTCCTGCCCCACAATAGAGCTAAGTCGTCATTACTAATCCATAGAATGTGGCAACCCCACGGAATCTTATCCAGAAACATAGTTATAACACCGATCTGGGGACGAATAGTCTTTTTTGCATTGCAAGATAAACCTCTTATAAAATGAATGCCAGAGAGAAGCAGCACAGCCACCGCTGCTTCCATGGTTACGTCAGACAGTCTGCAGGGTCCTGATGTCCACCCCTCTGCTCTGTGCCGACTCGCCACACGGTGAGGGTCGGCTGCCGTTGTCCACTGATGCCTCTGGTCTACTGTAGCAACTCGATCTCAGATGTCCTGCATCGCACCGCGATTACTTCAATTTCCCGCGTCCCTCCGCAATTCCTTTTTACAGTCTATACCCTGCGTGCTCCGCTTTTCTGAAAAGCACTTGAGCAGATCATACGTCGCTTGTCTCTCCATACCTTTGTTTATGTCAGCGCTGTTGCAGCCTTTGCAAGACCTCAGCGACACGTGGCCGGCGAGACCCTCTATAGGTGCTCCCGGGTGCGAGGATTCAGCATTTTCGTCCCTTCCACCTCCTGAGCTGCATTGCAGGACCGGTTTCCTTCCCTTATTCCATCGATCCGTGGCTCGCAGGATCACCGCCAGCGGGGTACCTGTTTGGGCGCCATTTGTTGTTGACGGAAGGAAGACAGGGACACTCAATATGAGTGATCAGCAAGCTTCGATTTATTGGATAGCTCAGACGCCTTTTATTCCTTAACATATAATTAGCTCATACATATTACAAAAGTTAAGCTCATGATTGGTCCCCCTACTTCCTTATCTTATCAGCTTCTTCCTCATCATTTCCACTGAAATAACAGTCGGTACTTTCCCAAACCGCCAACGGATATTGTGTCCTTGTGTCTGATTGGCTCAGACAAGCTGTGTCAGATGTTTGTCCAACTCGTGAAGATTCAGCTGTTTTACGTCTATGTGACCTATCTCAGTTAACCATCCCTCTACACCAGAGCTAATACCAACCTCCTACACAACGCTTGCTACTACTGATGCAACATATAGTTGTGCAATAAATCTCTGTTCCCAACTCCTTTATCTCACCTGCTCAGTAGCTCCACCTGAGAAATGTGCCCGGGCGGCGCCGCGCCGAAATGTGCCCGGGCGGCGCCGCGCCGAAATGTGCCCGGGCGGCGCCGCGCCGAAATGTGCCCGGGCGGCGCCGCGCCGAAATGTGCCCGGGCGGCGCCGCGCCGAAATGTGCCCGGGCGGCGCCGCGCCGAAATGTGCCCGGGCGGCGCCGCGCCGAAATGTGCCCGGGCGGCGCCGCGCCGAAATGTGCCCGGGCGGCGCCGCGCCGAAATGTGCCCGGGCGGCGCCGCGCCGAAATGTGCCCGGGCGGCGCCGCGCCGAAATGTGCCCGGGCGGCGCCGCGCCGAAATGTGCCCGGGCGGCGCCGCGCCGAAATGTGCCCGGGCGGCGCCGCGCCGAAATGTGCCCGGGCGGCGCCGCGCCGAAATGTGCCCGGGCGGCGCCGCGCCGAAATGTGCCCGGGCGGCGCCGCGCCGAAATGTGCCCGGGCGGCGCCGCGCCGAAATGTGCCCGGGCGGCGCCGCGCCGAAATGTGCCCGGGCGGCGCCGCGCCGAAATGTGCCCGGGCGGCGCCGCGCCGAAATGTGCCCGGGCGGCGCCGCGCCGAAATGTGCCCGGGCGGCGCCGCGCCGAAATGTGCCCGGGCGGCGCCGCGCCGAAATGTGCCCGGGCGGCGCCGCGCCGAAATGTGCCCGGGCGGCGCCGCGCCGAAATGTGCCCGGGCGGCGCCGCGCCGAAATGTGCCCGGGCGGCGCCGCGCCGAAATGTGCCCGGGCGGCGCCGCGCCGAAATGTGCCCGGGCGGCGCCGCGCCGAAATGTGCCCGGGCGGCGCCGCGCCGAAATGTGCCCGGGCGGCGCCGCGCCGAAATGTGCCCGGGCGGCGCCGCGCCGAAATGTGCCCCAACAGACTCATTCTTTAGACATGAAGCAGGTGACCCTGCTCACCCTCTAGGCACTACTGCACTTATGCGGTCAAGAATCTGTACCCCACGGTTTCCCAAAAACAACGTACCTGGCAACCCCTCATAAAAGGACTTCTAGTATGTGAATTCCAAGCACTTAATGCTTAGAAGGCTGCAAGATACAAAGACTTAACAGACAGCAAACACACAGGCAAAAGCTCCAGAAATATAACAAACTGTCCCTAAACCTGAAACAGAATACCCCTTACATGCCCACTGCTGCCATTTTCAGATACATGCTCACACAGGGAGCCTCCATGATACATTTCTCCTAAACCCTGCTCCATCACTTTGCCACCAAGGTTGTGACTTTGATAAGATTTGACATATAGGCAAAGACTCACAAAAAGCCCTGTAATTCTGCAAAAATCATAAGGGACCCAGAAACACAAAGCAAACACACAAAATAACATCACCATACTATCCGTAAAACTGCTGTAATAACTACTCACCTGAGGAAGAGCTGCGTGCAATACAGGCACCTACTACTTAGATTGCTTTACTATGACAGATCCTTTGATGTTGCCACCTCGAAAAGATATGCGTACCGGTTTCTACTTGAAAATGCATCAGTCCATAGACTCTGACCCACCTAAAGAACCCTGCAACTGACTGAAGGAAAAACAAAGCACTTATCCCAAAGAGCAGCCCAGGCAGAAGAAGCTCTCTGTTGGCATACCTGCAACTCAGTTACTATTAGGTCCAACCTGGAACCTGAAGCCAATCACATGGGAAAGTGCAGGGGGAAAGCACAAAAAGAGCAGAAAGAGGAGGAACAGCAGCTGTGGTTTTATTAACTTACTTATAAGGCTTAGCTCAACAGCATGCAGAGGGAAAACAGGAGAACTGGGGTGTTTCTAGAAGCAACAATCCCCATGCTTTCGCTGCAGCTTTGAATGTTAGAAGGACATTACCACCAAGCAAGTAACTGAAGCTTTTCCTGCTGGAATTACCTCAAATTTTTATTTATGTAGAAAGAAAAATCTAGGAGCAGAATAGATTACACGCCAAAAAAGAATTCAATTCCATTCCACTCACAGGAAAAATCACTTACTTCAGCAGGCTATCTGGGAACTAAAAGGCTATGCTGATGGGTCAAAATACACTACAGGACACTGGGGCCAGGCCCTCCGCTGCACCCACTTAAAACCCATCCCTACACTCACCAAGGTACAACCCCAACCCAAACACAGACGCAGCATTTCAGCTTCAATACAGTTTTGGGAACTGATAGGACACCTCATCCTCAGCAAGGTGTGCTCAGGCTACACAGGACAGGGCTTTGGGCACCTCTTTGCCTACCAAAGACGACCACCATCAGCACCTGCTTTGTTCCGATTCTAAAGACTAACATCACAGCCCACATTGCCTGGGACACCTGATAAACAGAAGAGAAAGCAGACATACTGTTTTCAAGCCATCCCAGCACGTGTCACTCCTTGATGATCTGCAACCTCTTCTCAAATCCTCAACCGCTTCTGTGGAGAGCCTGCCATGGCACCTGCAAAGCAAGATGGATACCCTTCGCAGTCACCTCGTGCTACTTGGCAGTTCTGCTCCAATCCAGCTCACAAACAGCCCACCCTTCTTGTGCTGCTCTTCAGAGTGCAGCTTGGCCCCACTCAGCCTGTGCGAGACACCTGTGAAAGAAAAAGAAAAGCATAGGCTGAAGCAGCATCCAAAGCCACAGCACAGCTAGGACAGTTACTCTCATCTGCTCCCTTACCTCGGCCCCCTCACCTGCCCTTGAGGCAGGTGCTTCCATCTGCTCTTAGGCCAGCTACAACCCCCCTGAAATATAAATAGGATTTTTACTGTATTTTGTGCAGTTAAGTAACTGCAGTGACAACTGCACCCCTAAAGTACCTGCTACATCTGTTCATCGCTCACCTTGCCAAAAGCAGCTCTGGTCAAGTCCTGTGTTGTACACTGTTTCACCTAAAACAAATAAGAACAGTCACAAGATAATGATTCAGCTACCAGCATTAGCACCCATCCCTCAACAACACAAGGAACCCCATTTACAATATTATCATTTCTAAACAGCAGCCCCCTTGCCTCAGCACCTCAGAAGTAGACCAAGCCAGTCACCGAGCTGCCTACCAAGTGCTGGACAGTTCCAGAAGGAGCTCTTTCCTATGACAGGTTCCTCCTAAGTTTTACGCTGTACTGGGGGACAGGAAAGAAATAAAAATAAAAATTTCAAAACCCCATATCTGCAAGCTTTCACAATTCGACAGACCTCCTCAAGCACACAATTCAAGCACTATGCAAGCAGCTGCTCGCAAGCAGCTCAACTCTCCTCCCCCCCCACATCTGCCAAACACCACAGAGATGACTGTGCCAGCTGCCCTTCAGTACGTGCCCAGAGGCAGACCAGATGTCTTTGCCAAAACAGTCCAGACAATGTATTAGTACACCCATGCACTACCACGTTAGCTGTCATCACTAACTGCCAGGCAGGACAGCTCCAGACCAAACACATACACACACAGGAACGCCACAAACACTACAAACAAAACACAACACAAGGCGCAAGAAAAAGTGACCCCCAGAGGGAAGCCCTATGGCAACAGCAAGTCAGAATAGGTGCTCTGCACCAGACCCTAGAGGACACTCAAATGTCACGACATGCAACTGGAAGCAACTGCCAGAACTGGGATGATGGAGGCCTAAAAAGCCTACCTTCAAGACAAGAGACCAGAAGGATGGGGACTGAAAACCCCATAAGAAGACGCTTAGGAATTCAATTACCAAGCAAGAGCTCCTGATGCGGCCCCGATGTCTTCTGCAAGAGTGAGGATGGAAACAGATGCGATCTCAAACCGAATATGATGCACAAGACCTGAAACAGATCTGCACTTCAAGCAGCGACTGCAAGACAAGTGCTTGCATCAGCCCTATGATGATGAAACAAGCATTTAGGAACTTTGGTGTGGCTACCAAGTTGCCCATCTAATCTGTCCAGTGGAAGAAGGAAATGTGGATATCAAGACCTGAGGAGCATGTAACATATGATGATCTTATCAAGAAACGTTTGATACAAACAAGTATTACACACACAGAAGTGATTCCTTTAAGCTCCCACTGCAAGACGAGAGGTGCTCAGCTCCCAGTTGAACATCAGCAATATTCCAATGATGTTAAGTGTTCAGTACCCTCAGGATGACTTACCCAGGGCCTGCCGAGCACCAAGAGCAACAGCACAGTACAGCACAGACAACACAGAACACAGATGACAAGCTGGGACTGCCCTGCCTGCCATGTGTTCACACTGTACGTGACAGAACTCCCCACACATAATCTCTCTGCCTGACCTGATCAATCCTGAAAGGCCCCATCCAAAGCAATGACTTAAAAGCACTGACCCTCGCTCTATGGGTGCATTCACAACCCCAACTCAAACATAGCACTTGCCCCTCCCCCCAGCTTAGCTTGGGAATGCTGGGAGGCAGGTTCCATCCTCACCAAGGAACACAAAGCTTAGCCAGGACATTGCTTCAGGCACAAGGCTCCTCTTCACCAGCAGAAATAAAGTGCCATCACGCACCAGCACACCAGCCAAATTTCTTCCAGTGAAACACCCTGCTCAGAAACAAAGTAGTAGTCAACTGACCTGCTCCGCTACTGAAATCAGATAGACACCTTCTAGAAAACTCCCCATCTCCCCCTGCCAAACGCTCCCCAACACACAGTATTTGCCCCTGGACTTAATTCTCAGGGCTCAGAAACCATCCTCAGTGTGGACCACAGAGGCCAGCTAGGATGTTCCCAGTACCTTCTTCATCCCTGAAAGAGAGGAGTCACCCAGAGGTGCATCAAGAAACTTCTACACCAAAAACAATACCCGTTTTCCAACTTTTTTCCACTCACCTTCCCGATCCAGGCTTAGCACTTCCATTCAGTGTGCCAAACCAAGGTCATGGGGCTTAGACCAGGGAGAAAGAACAGACAAACATGACAATCCACAAAACAGTCTATACCCACTCCTTTCCTCCCCTGCTGCAACAGCCAAGAAGCCCCAGAGCCACGTGCTCCAACCCAGTACCACCGCTTCGCTCACCTAACATCCCAAGGAGATGCATCATGCTCCCAGCTCCTCTTGTGCTCCGAGCATCTCCAGCATTTCAGGAACGGGAACCGCTGACGTCTGGCACATGTCAGAAACATGGCAGGAGACATACTCTGCTGTTGCAAGGCACTTGCAAAGCCGGCCCAACAGCTGAAGCAGACTCACACAGTCCACCGACCAACTCGGGGCCACCACTGCTGTCCACTCATCCTCATGCTTCGTTCAAGTTTCCGTGCCTATGCCCTGAGCTACAAGAAACAAAGAGAGAAGGTCACAACCACGATGGATACGCAAACAGTGCAGCTCCTTGTGGAGGACTCAAACACAGAGACCAGAGCCAGACAAAAAAAAAAAAAAAAAAAAAAAAACTCAAGTCCACAAATGCCACAAGGCCATGAATGCATAGCAGCCCCAGCAGGGGTAATGACAGACATACCCTTTGCAGATGAAAAAGGTAACCCTTCTCAGTCTCTTGGTAATGCTGCACCTACGTGGTCAAGCCTCTTCTAGCATGTAATCAAGCTGGTTTTAGTCCTCTGGAGAGTTACACAACTGGGTTGATTCATCTAGAGATTAAAATACAGATCAAACACAGGAGCATAAGCCACCATCCCAAAAACAGTGAGCCAGCAGCCTCTACTAAATATCCCTCTGTTAAGTGAATTCCAAGCACTTAGAATTCCAGAAATCCATAGACTCCAGCCTGCCTAAAGAACCCTGCAACTGACTGAAGGAAAAACAAAGCACTTACCCCATAGAGCAGCCCAGGCAGAATGAACTCTGATGGCATACCTGGGCTCATATACCTTTTGGTCCCACCCAGCACCCAAACCAAATCACCTGGGAAAGGGGAGGGGGCAAAGCACATGAAAGTAGAAAGAGGAGGAGCAGCAGCTGTGGTTTATTTACTTATTTATAAGGCTTAGCTCAACAGCATGCAGAGTGCAGACAAGAGAACTGGGGTGTTTCTAGAAGCAACAATCCCCATGCTTTCGCTGCAGCTTTGAATGTTAGAAGGACGATATGACCAAGCAAGTAACTGAAGCTTTTTCAGCTGGAATTAGCTCAAACTTTTATTTACGCAGAAAGAAAAATCTAGGAGCAGAACAGATTATACACCAACAAAATCAATTCCGTTCCAAGCCAGTCACCGAGTTGCCTACGGAGTGCTGAACAGTTCCAGAAGGAGTTCGTTCCTGTGACAGGTTCCTCCTAGGTTTTACACTCTACTGGGGACAGGAAAGAAATAAGAATAAACATTTCAAAACCCCATATCTGTAAGCTTTCAAGATTCAACAGACCTCCTCAACCACACCATTCAAGCACTATGCGAACAGCTGCTCACAAGCAGATATACTCTCCCAAATCCACATCTGCCAACCACCAGAGATGACTGTGCCAGCTGCCCTTCAGTACATGCCCAGAGGCGGACCAGATGTCTTTGCCAAAACAGTCCGGACAATGTATTAGTACACCAATGCACTGCCACAGTATTCACTAACTGCCAGGCAGGACAGCTCCAGACCAAACACATACACACACAGCCACGCCACAAACACTACAAACAAAACACACAACACAAGGCACAAGAAAAAGTGACCCCCGGAGGGAAGCCCTATGGCAACAGCAAGTCAGAATAGGTGCTCTGCAGCAGACCCCAGGAGAGACTCAAATGTCACAACATGTAACTGCAAGCAACTGCCAGAACTGGGATGATGGAGGCCTAAAAAGCCTGCCTTCAGGACAACAGACCAGAAGGATGGGGACTGAAAACCCCAGAAGAAGATGCTTAGGAATTCAATTCCCAAGCAAGAGCTCCTGATGCGGCCCAGATGACTTCTGCAAGAGTGAGGATGGAAACAGACGCGATCTCAAACAGAATACGATGCACAAGACCTGAAACAGATATGCTCTTTAAGCAGCAACTGCAAGACGAGAAGTGCTCAGATCAGAGCTATAATGACAAAACAAGCATTGAGGCCCTTCAGCACCGCTACCAAGTAGTCTGTCTAGTCAGTCCAGTCTAAAAAGCTAGGAGGATATCAAGACCCGAGAAGCACAGAACAGACGCTGCAGAAGCAACACAAGACAGACGAACTGAAGAAAACTGTCCTGCCTGGCGCACGCACTCACACTACAAAATAATCCCGCTTCTTCTATTAGCCTGGTGACCCAGCCACAAGCAGCCTGAACATGACCCAGCCTGAGCCACCCTCACCGTGGCACCAAGTCTAGTCAGCCAGCTGGTTCCACGCTGCTCTGGCTCCCAGCTCCCATTAGCCACCCCAGATATGCAAATACCAGATGCCCCCCAACTTAGCTCTCAGGTTGCTGCATGGTAAATTCCCTCCGCCTCAAGAAATGCACAGGCACTGATTGTCATCTTAGGCAACTCTCAGGCTCATCATCAGCTGCAAAAACAGAGTAACAGCATTCACTAACACGCCAGCCATGATGCCCACCTGCTCCACAATGCTGACTAGTACTGATGCAACATACGATTGTGCTCACGTGTTCCTCTCCGAGTCCAAGCTCCAACAGTGCAGCCAGTATCATCCACACCACCTGCGAAAACAAAGGGATTAAATGATCGTCGCATTCACAACAAATCACCCAATGGTGGTTTTTTGTTGTTGTTGTTTGTGTGTGGTTTTTTTTGTTTGTTTGTTTTTTTTATTGATATCTGCTTTAGCTCAACAGCATGCAGAGTGCAAACAAGAGAACTGGGGTGTATCTAGAAGCAACAATCCCCATGCTTTTGCTGCAGCTTTGAATATTAAAAGGACAATACAGCCCAGCAAGTAACTGGAAATTGCTTAACTGGAAATAGCTCAAACTTTTTTTTTTTTTACTTAGAAAGAAAAATCCAGGTGCAGAACAGATTATACGCCAAAACAATCAAACACCAAATAATCTTCCCTTCGCTTTGGATAAGGGATGACCAGGCTGAAAACACAAACCTTCCCTCAGTGCTTCGTGACATGAGGATTTCCCTTCCCTGTCCATGACTGCACAAAGCACTTGCAAAGACAGGAGAAAAGCACACTCTGAGGCACCTCACAGCCACAGCGTACCTGCTTGTGGTGGTTTTACCGTGCTGGGCAGCTAAACCCCACAACCGCTCTCTCACTCCCCCTCTTTTAGATGAGGAGCGGGAGAAGTAAAGCAAAGAACAACTCACGGGTTGAGATAAGGATAATTTAATTAAAGGGAAATAATAATAATAATTAAAGATTATTATGAACTAAACAATTTAAATAAAGGAAAATAAAAAGGGAAAGGGGAAAAGGGAGGGGGAAAGAGAAAAAACAAAAAGAAGGGAGGAAAACAAACAAATAAAATAAATGAAGGCTATATGGAAGTGCAGAGGAAAGAAATTACTCTCTACTTCCCACAAATGAGTGATGATTGACCATGTCCTTGAAGCAGGGCCTCAATGCACGTAGCCGGGGTTCGAGAGGAGGACCGACGTTTTCCCAACGAGAGCCCACCCCTCCCCTCCTCTTCCTGTCTCCACTTTTATTGCTGAGTATGACATTACATGGTATGGAATATCCCTTTGATTGGTTTAGGTCAGCTGCCCTAGTGATGTTTCTCTCCTCACTTTTTGCCCACCCCCTAGGAGGGTTAGAGAAAGGCCCAATGCTGTTCCACTGCTGCTCAGCAGTAGACACAACACTGGTGTAATACCACTGCTGTTCCAGCTATAAGCGCAGAGTACAGCACTGTAAGGGCTGCTGCCAGGAAAGTTAACATTCCAGCCAGACCCAGTACGCTGCTGCAATACCTCTCTCTTCCCAGCTCCTTTACTTCAGTTGCTCAACAGCTCTAACTGAGACTCTTTGCTCACAGCGCCACAGCAAACTCTGCCCGGGCCACACAACACACACTACACAAGCTACATTGCTTAACACACACAAGCTAGAATGTTCCCGCCCAACAATCAGTCACATCGCACAGGAAGGCTGCCGCACACTCTGAGAAACCAAACCTACCAGTCCTGAGCAGCTCCCCACCTCCTCCTGCCAACCACACTCAGCACACACACTATTTACAGCTCAGAAAAACAAGAAGTTAGAACATACACACACAAAAAGAAACAACTGAGCTCCACAAATGCCAAAAAGACACACACACAGAGCAGCCCCGGCAGGGGTAATTACAGACTTACCCTTTGCAGAGGAAAAAGGGGACTCTGATACAACCCTGCTCAGTCTCTTGGTAATGCTGCATCTATGCTGCCAAGCCATATGTAGCATGTAATCAAGCTGGTTTAACTCTCCAGGGAACTAAAACAAGTGGTTTTATACCTCTAAAGATTAAAAAATATCTCAAAAACAGGAGCATATGCCACCATCCCAAAAAAAAGTGAGCCAGCAGCCTCTACTAAATATCCCTCTATTTCAAGCACTTAGAGATCTAGAATTCCAACCACTTAGAAATCCAGAAATTCATAGACTCCAGCCTGCCTAAAGAACCCTGCAACTGACTGAAGAAAAAACAAAGCACTGACCCCAAAGAGCAGCCCAGGCAGAAGGAGCACTCTGATGCCATGCCTGGGGCTCATATACCTTTTGGCCCCGCCCAGCACCCAAACCAAATCACCTGGGAAAGGGGAGGGGCAAAGCACAACAAAGTAGGAAGAGAGCAAGAAAAGCAGCTGGTTTTTTTTTCTTTCTTTTATAAAATCAACTTTATCTCAAAAGCACGCAGAGAGCAGACAAGATATCTCTGGTGAATCTAGAAGCAAAAATCCCCTTTGCTTTTTCTGCAGGTTTTAATAATGGATTTACAATATCATCAAGCTAATAACTGATACTTTTTGAACTGGAATTAGTTTAAACAGGCTCATCCCCATCTGTAAACACAGAGAACCAGCATTCACTACCATGCCAGCCCTAATGTAATACACAATAAATGTTTGTTCATTGTCTTTTGTATTACAAAAACAAGGAGTTCTGTTTGAGGAACGGGAGTTGTGAAAACTCCCTGCTGAAGTAAGGAGCTGTATAATGCTTTGCTAAACACTATGAAAATTCTTTTGCTTAATGTAACAAAATAGAGAACCCCCTCCCCTTCTCTCCTTCTGCATCTCAGTAGCCTCTTTTGTTAAAAAAAAACACTGCTGCAAAGTTCATGTAACCATCTCCTGATAAGTTGTTAAACTAGTGTATCAACATCTTGCCTTCCTGTCTCACGCTGGGCCAACATGACCAAATAAAGAAAGAAGTTGAGCCACAACGCGGAGAAAGACTACGGCCTTCATCTTCACGACCACCAGAGGGACAGAGACAACCCCCTAGCAACAGTGCGCACAGTCGCAGAATATACCAGGATGTGCTGCGTAATCCCAGAATTACCAAGATATAAAAAGGGACCCTGGCGGGGGTGAGGTGCGCGCCGTTGCTGGAGCCGAGACTCCCCGGCCGCCCAGCGCTGTTTTGCTTGCTGTTGCTTACTCAATAAATTCCTTTCTATTATTAATGCAATGCTCTCTGAAAATTAATTAAGGGGGCAACTTATAACACCTAATACCCACCTACTCCACAACGCTGACTACTACTGATGCAACATATAGTTGTGCAATAAATCTCTGTTCCCAACTCCTTTATCTCACCTGCTCAGTAGCTCCACCTGAGAAAATGTGCCCGGGCGGCGCCGCGCCGAAATGTGCCCGGGCGGCGCCGCGCCGAAATGTGCCCGGGCGGCGCCGCGCCGAAATGTGCCCGGGCGGCGCCGCGCCGAAATGTGCCCGGGCGGCGCCGCGCCGAAATGTGCCCGGGCGGCGCCGCGCCGAAATGTGCCCGGGCGGCGCCGCGCCGAAATGTGCCCGGGCGGCGCCGCGCCGAAATGTGCCCGGGCGGCGCCGCGCCGAAATGTGCCCGGGCGGCGCCGCGCCGAAATGTGCCCGGGCGGCGCCGCGCCGAAATGTGCCCGGGCGGCGCCGCGCCGAAATGTGCCCGGGCGGCGCCGCGCCGAAATGTGCCCGGGCGGCGCCGCGCCGAAATGTGCCCGGGCGGCGCCGCGCCGAAATGTGCCCGGGCGGCGCCGCGCCGAAATGTGCCCGGGCGGCGCCGCGCCGAAATGTGCCCGGGCGGCGCCGCGCCGAAATGTGCCCGGGCGGCGCCGCGCCGAAATGTGCCCGGGCGGCGCCGCGCCGAAATGTGCCCGGGCGGCGCCGCGCCGAAATGTGCCCGGGCGGCGCCGCGCCGAAATGTGCCCGGGCGGCGCCGCGCCGAAATGTGCCCGGGCGGCGCCGCGCCGAAATGTGCCCGGGCGGCGCCGCGCCGAAATGTGCCCGGGCGGCGCCGCGCCGAAATGTGCCCGGGCGGCGCCGCGCCGAAATGTGCCCGGGCGGCGCCGCGCCGAAATGTGCCCGGGCGGCGCCGCGCCGAAATGTGCCCGGGCGGCGCCGCGCCGAAATGTGCCCCAACAGACTCATTCTTTAGACATGAAGCAGGTGACCCTGCTCACCCTCTAGGCACTACTGCACTTATGCGGTCAAGAATCTGTACCCCACGGTTTCCCAAAAACAACGTACCTGGCAACCCCTCATAAAAGGACTTCTAGTATGTGAATTCCAAGCACTTAATGCTTAGAAGGCTGCAAGATACAAAGACTTAACAGACAGCAAACACACAGGCAAAAGCTCCAGAAATATAACAAACTGTCCCTAAACCTGAAACAGAATACCCCTTACATGCCCACTGCTGCCATTTTCAGATACATGCTCACATAGGGAGCTTTGATGATACATTTCTCCTAAACCCAGCTCCATCACTTTAACAGCAAGGTTTTGCCTTTGATAATATTTGACATAGAGGCAAAGACTCACAGAAAGCCCTGTAATTCTGCAAAAAAGGAAAAACAACGCACTTACCCCAAAGAGCAGCACAGGCAGAAGGAGCTCTGATGGCACACCTGCAACTCAGTTACCATTAGGTCCCACCTGAAACCTGAGGCCAATCACCTGGGAAAGTGCAGGGGGAAAGCACAGAAAAAGCAGAAAGAGGAGGAGCAGTAGCTGTGGTGTTATTAACTTATTTCTATGGCTTAGCTCAACAGCATGCAGAGTGCAGACATGAGAACTGGGGTGTTTCTAGAAGCAACAATCCCCATGCTTTTGCTGCAGCTTTTAATATTGAAAGGACAAACACAACCAAGCAAATAACTGATTTTTTTTTCATCTGGAATTAGCTCGAACTTTTATTTACATAGAAAGAAGAATCTAGGAGCAGAACAGATTACACGCCAATAAACAACAACAACAAAAAAAACAATTCCATTCCACTCACAGGAAAAATCACTTACTTCAGCAGGCTATCTGGGAACTAAAAGGCAATGCTGATGTGTTCAAACACACTACAGGACACTGGGGCCAAGCCCTCCGCTGCACTGAATTAAAACACATCCCTACACTCACCAAGGCGCAACCTCAATCCAAACACAGACGCAGCATTTCAGCTTCAATACAGTTTTGGGAGCTGCTGGAAAGCAAGCTTCATCCTCAGTGAGGAGTGCTCAGGCTACACAGGACAGGGCTTTGGGCAACTCTTTGCCTACCAAGGAAGACCACCATCAGCACCTGCTTTGTTCAGATTCTAAAGACTAACATCACAGCCCACATTGCCTGGGACACCTGATAAACAGAAGAGAAAGCAACCATACCACTTTCAAGCCATTCCTGCACATGTCGCTCCTTGATGACCTGCAACCTCTTCTCAAATCCTCAACCGCTTCTGTGGAGAGCCTGCCATGGCACCTGTAAAGCAAGATGGATACCCTTCGCACTCACCTTGTGCTACTTGGCAGTTCTGCTCCAATCCAGCTCACAAACAGCCCACCCTTCTTGTGCTGCTCTTCAGAGTGCAGCTTGGCCCCACTCAGCCTGTGCGAGACACCTGTGAAAGAAAAAGAAAAGCATAGGCTGAAGCAGCATCCAAAGCCACAGCACAGCTAGGACAGTTACTCTCATCTGCTCCCTTACCTCGGCCCCCTCACCTGCCCTCGAGGCAGATGCTTCCATCTGCTCTCTTAGGCCAGCTACAACACCCCTGAAATATAAACAGGATTTTTACTGTATTTTGTGCAGTTAAGTAACTGCAGTGACAACTGCACCCCTAATGTACCTGCTACATCTGCTCATTGCTCACCTTGCCAAAAGCAGCTCTGGTCTTCAAGTCCCATGTTGTACAGTGCGTTTCAGCTTTAACAACTGAAAACAGACATAAGATAATCATTCAGCTGCCAGCACTAGCACCCATACCTCCACAACAAATGGGACCCCGTTTACAATGTTATCATTTCAAATCAGCAGCCCCCTTGCCTCAGCACCTCAGAAGTAGATCAAGCCAGTCACCGAGTTGCCTACCCAGTGCTGAACAGTTCGAAAAGGAGCTCTTTCCTGTGATAGGTTCCTCCAAAGGTTTACGCTCTACTGGGGACAGGAAAGAAATAAACATTTCAAAACCCCATATCTGTAAGCTTTCAAGATTCAACAGACATCCTCAAGCACACTGTTCAAGTGCTATGCGAGCACCTGCTCGCAACCAGATCAACTCTCCCCCCCCCAACATCTGCCAAACACCACAGAGATGACTGTGCCAGCTGCCCTTCAGTACGTGCCCAGAGGCAGACCAGATGTCTTTGCCAAAACAGTCCAGACAATGTATTAGTACACCCATGCACTACCACGTTAGCTGTCATCACTAACTGCCAGGCAGGACAGCTCCAGACCAAACACACACACAGGCACACTACAAACATTACAAAAAAAAAAAAAAACACAGAAAACGAGGCACAAGAAGAAGTGACCCCCAGAGGAAAACCCTATGGCAACAGGAAGTCAGAACAAGTGCTCTGCAGCAGACCCCAGGAGAGACTCAAATGTCACGACACGCAACTGCAAGCAACTGCCAGAACTGGGATGATGGAGGCCTAAAAAGCCTGCCTTCAAGACAAGAGACCAGAAGGATGGGGACTGAAAACCCCAGAAGAAGACGCTTAGGAATTCAATTCCCAAGCAAGAGCTCCTGATGCGGCCCAGATGACTTCTGCAAGAGTGAGGATGGAAACAGATGCGATCTCAAACCGAATATGATGCAGAAGACCTGAAACAGACTTGCACTTCAAGCAGTGACTGCAAGACAAGAAGTGCTCGCATTATCCCTATGACGATGAAACAAGCATTTAGGGCCTTTGGTGTGACTACAAAGTTGCATGTCTTCTCTGCCCAGTGGAAGAAGGCAATGAGAATATCAAGACCTGAGGAGCGCGTAACATATGATGATCATATCTGGAAATGTTTGATACAAAAAACTATTAATCAAATAGTAGAAGTGATCCCCTTAAGCTCCCACTGCAACACAAGCGTTGCTCAGCTCCCAGTTCAACATCAGCATTATTCTGAAGAGGTCAAGTGTTCAATACCATCAGGATGGCTTCCCCAGGGCCTGCCGAGCACCAAGAGCAACAGTACAGCACAGACAACACAGGACACAGATAACAAGCTGGGACTGCCCTGCCTGGCACGCGCTCACACTGTATGTGACAGAACTCCCCACACAATCTCTCTGCCTGACCTGATCAATCCTGAAAAGCACCATCCAAAACAATGACTTAAAAGCACAGACCCTCACCCTACGGGTGCATTCACAACCCCAACTCAAACATAGCACTTGCCCCCCAGCTTAGCTTGGGAATGCTGGGAGGCAGGTTCCATCCTCACCAAGGAACACAAAGCCTAGCCAGGACATTGCTTCAGGCACAAGGCTCCTCTTCACCTGCAGAAATAAAGTGCCATCAGGCACCAGCACACCAGCCAAATTTCTTCCAGTGAAACACCCACCTCAAACAAAACAGTAGTCAACTGACCTGCTCCTCTACTGAAATCAGACAGACACCCTCTAGACAACTCCCCGCCTCCCCCTGCCAACCACTCCCAAACACACCATATTTGTCCCTGGACTTCATTCTCAGGGCTCAGAATCTACTATCAATGTGGACCACAGAGGCCAGCTAGGATGTTCCCAGTACCTTCTTCGTAACAGGAAAAGAGGAGTCACCCAGAGGTGCACCCAGAGACTACTACACCAAAAACAATACCCATTTTCCAACTTTTCTCCACTCACCTTCCCGATCCTGGCTGAGCACTTCCATTCACTGTGCTGAGCCAAAGTCACAGGGCTTAGACCAGGGAGAAAGAACAGACAAACGTGACAATCCACAAAACAGTCTATACCCACTCCTCTTCTTTCCTCCTGTAAAACAAGAGCCCAGAAGCCCCAGAGCCACGTGCTCCAATGCAGTACCACCGCTATGCTCACCTAACATCCCAAGGAGATGTATCGCACTTCCAGCTCCTCTTGCACTCCGAGCAGCTCCAGCATTTCAGGAGCCGCTGACATCTGGCACGTCTCAGAAACGTGGCAGGAGACGTACTCTGCTGTCGCAAGGTGCTTACAAAGCTGGCCCAACAGGTGAAGTAGTCCACAGAACAACTCAGGGCCCCCGCTGCTGTCCACTCACCCTCATGCTTCATTCAAGTTTCCGTGCCTATGCCCTGGGCTACAAGAAACAAAGAGAGAAGGTCACATCCACAATGGACACACAAACAGTGCAACTCCTTGCAGAAAACTCAAACACAGAGACCAGAGCCAGACAAATAAAAAAAACACCCTGAAGTCCACAAATGCTTAAAGTCCATGAATGCACAGCAGCCCCAACAGAGGTAGCCACAGACTTGCCCTTTGCAGATGAAAAAGGTGAACCTGCTCAGTCTCTTGGTAATACTGCAACTACGTGGTTGAGCCTCTTGTAGCATGTGATTGTTATAAATGGCTCAGGATTCAAATTAGGATTAAATAAAAAAATAGGATTTTTGAAAGAATACAAAGGAATAGAGGTAAGCAAACAGCGCTGGGTGCACTGGGAGTCTCCGCTCCACCAGGACGCACACCAGTTACATCAAGCAGCTGATTTTTATGCTCCTAGACTAATACATATTCATTACTACTTCTAAAAAAATAGATTATTATAATTAGCTTCTAGGGTCCAGTCCCTCACATCAGTCTCCTCTGGGGGGTCTCCAGGGGTCTTTCATGCTGAAGGCTCGTAGTCTTCCTCTCCCCCTTTGTACTTACTTGGCACCATACCAAGCTTATAGAACATTCTCTGCAGGTCTTGTCTCCCAGCCGTCCTTCAGCTTCTTTTTCCTTCCTCTTAATCTCTCGGCTCCCCTAACCAGATACCAAAGATCCGCATAGTATCCCATAACAGTCACTAGTTGTTATCAGTTGTTCTGAAACTCCCAGATACCAAACACAAACAGCTTTCTTATTTGACGCTTCACGAGTAATTAAAACATTCTTCCCCAGCCATTCACAGACACATCTATAGCAGTGTTAAGTTAATCTCGAAGAAGACAGGAAAAAAGGCTGTAACTGTTAGAAATAGAAGTCCGGAATAACAAAAGCAAACAGGTTCATAAATTTAAGGAGTGTTTTC
This sequence comes from Netta rufina, assembly GCF_964035555.1. Taxonomy (NCBI): domain Eukaryota; kingdom Metazoa; phylum Chordata; class Aves; order Anseriformes; family Anatidae; genus Netta; species Netta rufina. Next base: position 15,930,113 of record NC_140141.1, on the reverse strand, counting down.
TGAAGACGTAATAAATTAACTAGAATGAGGGGGAGACTGGGACACTGCATCTGTGGTTCAAGAATTAAATTGCCAGTGCAGGGCCCAGAAGCAGACAGGATTCAAACAGAATTGTTCTTTATGGACATGAATTGTTAAAACATTCCTCACATGATCAAGCTGGTTTTAGTCCTCTGGTAGTCCTTTGGAGAGTTACACAAGTGGGTTGATTCATCTAGAGATTAAAATACAGCTCAAAAACAAGAGTGTATCCCACCATCCCAAAAAACAGTGAGCCAGCAACCTTCACTAAATATTCCTCTATTAAGTGAATTCCAAGCACTTAAAATCCAGAAATCCATAGACTTCAGCCTGCCTAAACAACCCTGCAACTGACTGACGGAAAAACAAAGCACTTACTCCAAGGAACAGCCCAGGCAGAATGAGGTCTCTGATGCCATGCCTGGGGCTCATATACCTTTTGGCCCCACCCAGCACCCAAACCCAATCACCTGGTAAAGACGAGGGGCAAAGCTCAAGAAAGTAGGAAGAGAGCAGGCACAGCAACAGCTGTGATTTTTTTTTGCTGTTGTTTCTTTCTTCTCTGTTTGTTTCTTTTTTAAAATCTGCTTTAGCTCAGAAGCATGCAGAGAGCAGACACGAGACCTGGGGTGTTTCTAGAAGCAAAAATCCCTGTGCTTTTGATGCAGCTTTTAACATTGAACTGACAGTATCACTAAGCAAGTAACTGAAACTTTCTGAACTGGAATTAGTTTAAACACACTCATTCCCATCTGTAAACACAGAACCAGCGTTCACTAGCATGCTAGCCCATACATTTCTCCTAAACCCTGCTCCATCACTTTGCCACCAACGTTGTGACTTTGATAAGATTTGACATACAGGCAAAGACTCTCTAAAAGCCCCGTAATTCTGCAAAAATCATAAGGGACCCAGAACCACAAAGCAAACACACAAAATAACATCGCCATACTATCCGTAAAACTGCTATAATAACTACTGATCTGAGGAAGAGCTGCATGCAATACAGACACCTACTACTAGATCGCGTTACTGTTACAGATCATACCAGTTACCACCTCAAGAAGATGTGCATACCGGTTTCTACTTGAAAATGCACCAGTCCATAAACTCTGACCCACCTAAAGAACCCTGCAACTGACTGAAGGAAAAACAAAGCACCTACCCAAAAGAGCAACCCAGGCAGAAGGAGCTCTCTGATGGCATACCTGCAATTGAGTTGCCATTTGGTCCCACCTGGAAACTGAAGACAATCACCTGGGAAAGTACAAAAAAAAAAAAAAAAAAAAAAAAGATGAGGAGCAGTAGCTGTGGTTTCTTTACTTATTTATATGGCTTAGCTCAACAGCATGCAGAGTGCAGACAGGAGAACTGGGGTGTTTCTAGAAGCAGACTAACACAGTCCACCAAAAAACTCAGAGTCCCCACTGACATCCACTCTCCCTCGTGCCTCATTCAAGTTTCCGTGCCTAAGCCCTGAGCAACAAGAAACAAATAGAGAAGGTCACATCCACAATGGGCACGCAAACAGTGCAGCTCCTTGAAGAAAATTCAAACACAGAGACCAGAGCTAGAAAAAAAAATAAATAAACAAACACCCTGATGTCAACAAAAGCCAAAAGGCCATGAATGCACAGGAGCCCCAACAGACGTAGTCACAGACTTACCCTTTGAAGATGAAAAAGGTGAACCTGCTCAATCTCTTGGTAATACTGCACCTACATGGTTGAGCCTCTTGTACCATGCAATCAAGCTGGTTTTAGTCCTTTGGAGAGTTACACATGTGGGTGTATACATCTAGAGATTAAAATACAGCTCAAAAACAAGAGTGTATCCCACCATCCCAAAAAACAGTGAGCCAGCAACCTTCACTAAATATTCCTCTATTAAGTGAATTCCAAGCACTTAAAATCCAGAAATCCATAGACTTCAGCCTGCCTAAACAACCCTGCAACTGACTGACGGAAAAACAAAGCACTTACTCCAAGGAGCAGCCCAGGCAGAATGAGGTCTCTGATGCCATGCCTGGGGCTCATATACCTTTTGGCCCCACCCAGCACCCAAACCCAATCACCTGGTAAAGAGGAGAGGCAAAGCTCAAGAAAGTAGGAAGAGAGCAGGCACAGCAGCAGCTGTGATGTTTTTTTGTTTGTTTGTTTCTTTCTTTTTCTTTTTTTTTTTTTTTTTTAATCTGCTTTATCTCAAAAACATGCAGAGAGCAGACAAAGCAAAAATCCCTGTGCTTTTTCTGCAGCTTTTAATATTGAACTGACAGTATCACCAAGCAAGTAACTGAAACTTCTTCAACTGGAATTAGTTTAATCACGCTCATTCCCATCTGTAAACACAGAATCAGCACAGAACTAGCCCTAACCGTAACCCCAACCCTCACCCTAAACCCTAACCCTAGCCCCAGCCCTAGCCCCTAACACCAACCCTAGTTTCTGAGAACTACATTTCCCGGCATGCTCTGGGCATTCAACATGGCCTCCCGGAGGTCTGGAGTCCCAGAACTTCATTTCCCGGTATGCTCTGGGCATTCAACATGGCCTCCCGGAAGTCCGGAGTCCGAGAACTTCATTTCCCGGTATGCTCTGGGCATTCAACATGGCCTCCCGGAAGTCCGGAGTCCGAGAACTACATCTCCCGGCATGCTCTGGGCACTCAACATGGCCTCCCGGAAGCCCAGAGTCCAAGAACTACATCTCCCGGCATGCTCTGGGCACTCAACATGGCCTCCCGGAAGCCCAGAGTCCGAGAACTACATCTCCCGGCATGCTCTGGACACCCAACATGGCCTCCCGGAAGCCCAGAGTCCGAGAACTACATTTCCCGGAATGCTCTGGGCACTCAACATGGCCTCCCGGAAGCCCAGAGTCCAAGAACAACATCTCCCGGCATGCTCTGGGCACTCAACATGGCCTCCCGGAAGCCCAGAGTCCAAGAACTACATCTCCCGGCATGCTCTGGGCACCCAACATGGCCTCCCGGAAGCCCAGAGTCCGAGAACTACATCTCCCGGCATGCTCTGGGCACTCAACATGGCCTCCCGGAAGCCCAGAGTCCAAGAACTACTTCTCCCGGCATGCTCTGGGCACTCAACATGGCCTCCCGGAAGTCCAGAGTCCGAGAACTACATCTCCCGGCATGCTCTGGGCACCCAACATGGCCTCCCGGAAGCCCAGAGTCCGAGAACTACATCTCCCGGCATGCTCTGGGCACTCAACATGGCCTCCCGGAAGTCCAGAGTCCAAGAACTACATCTCCCGGCATGCTCTGGGCACTCAACATGGCCTCCCGGAAGTCCAGAGTCCGAGAACTACATCTCCCGGCATGCTCTGGGCACCCAACATGGCCTCCCGGAAGCCCAGAGTCCGAGAACTACATCTCCCGGCATGCTCTGGGCACTCAACATGGCCTCCCGGAAGCCCAGAGTCCGAGAACTACATATCCCGGCATGCTCTGGGCACCAAACATGGCCTCCCGGAAGTCCATTTTTTCCTCATCGTTGCTATGGCGTTGCTAGGGGCCGCACTTCCGCCTCTCGCCGTCCATTCACTGCCCCTCCCGCGTCACGTGCCGCGTCGCTGGCGTATTTAAGGCCCGCCCCCACTCCAGGCCTGCACAAAATGGCGGCCGCCGCGGTGGGGCTGAGGTGCTTGAAATGGGCGCTGGAGCTGGGGACGCCCCCGGGGGGGCGGTGAGGGCCTGGCCGTGCTTTTTGGGAGGGATTTTGAGGGAATTTCGGGGGAATTGGGGGTTTGAGCAGGTATTCGGGGGTCCTGTGTTGGTCTGGGGGGGGTTGGGGCGTCCTGAGGGGGTTTTGGGGAGTCCTGGGGTGTTCTGAGGGGATTTGGGGGGGGTCTGAGGGGGTCGTGAGGTGTTTTTGGGGGGGTTCTGAGGGGTTTTAGGGGCGATTTGGGGGGCTTGGGGAGGTCCTGGGGGGTCGTGAGGGGGACTGTGGGGGATTTGGGGTGGTCTTGTGGGGATTTGTGGGGGTCCTGAGATGTTTTGGGGGGTTTGGAGGGTCTGAGGGGGCCTGGGGGGAATTGGGGGGGGTCCTGAGGGGATTTAGGAGCGTTTTGGGGGTGTTTGGGGGGGGGGTCCTGGGGGGTTTTGGGGGGGTCCTCGGGGGTTTTGAGGAGATTGGGGGGGGGTGAGGGGGTCCTGAGGTGTTTTTGGGGGGGGTTCTGAGGGGTTTTAGGGGCGATTTGGGGGGCTGAGGGAGGTCCTGGGGGGTCGTGAAGGGGGCTGGGGGGGAGTTGGGAGTGTCCTGATGTCGTTTGGGGGGGTCCTGAGGGGGTTTGCGGGGTCTTGAGGGGGTTTGGGGGGGGGGTCCTGAGGTGTTTCAGGGGGGCTGGGGGGAATTGGGGACATCCTGAGGGGTCTTGGGGGTGAAGCCTGGTGCCGGAAAACTATACCTGCCAGCATTCCTTGGACAGCCGGCACAGCCAATCACAGGCCGAGTTTTCGAGAACTACATTTACAGCACACGCTGTAACCCTAGCCCTTACCGCCCTTACAAAAAAGCCTCAAGCCCTAACCCTAAAAATCCTCGAAACCCCTACAGACATAACCCAAACTATTTACCACACTAAACCCCTGAAGACCTATACCTAAAACTCCTAACCCAATAAATTAAGACGTTCAAATCCCAAGCCCACAAAATTAAGACGCTCAAATCCCAAACCCAAAAAATAGGACTCTCAAAACCTAAACCCCAAAATTGAGGACACTCCAAACACTAACCCAAAAAAATAAGACACTCAAAGCACTAACCCAGAAACGTAAGACACTCAAAGCACTAACCCAAAATATTAAGATGCTCAAAACCCAAACGCAAAAAATTAAGATGCTTCAAACCCTAACCCAAAACATTAGGACACTCAAAACCCAAACCCAACCCAAAACATTAAGACGCTCCGAACCCTAACCCAAAAAATTAGGACACTCAAAACCCTAACCCTGGAGAACCTAACCTGAATAAATAAATAAATAAATAAAATTTTAACACCCTAACCCTAAATAACTGACCTAAAAGAAAACCCTAAGACCCTAACCCTAAAAAACCTATCAACACTACAACCCAAAAACTCTAAAACCCTAACACGCTAACCCTGAAAACCTTAAAACCTCAACCCCCAAATCCCTAAAATCCTAACCGTTAAAAATCCAACCCTAAAAAACTTAAAATCCTAAACATAAACCCTGAGAACGCTTACCCTGAAACCCAACCCTAGTGCCCTACCCCTGAAACCTTAAAACCATGAATCAATCTTTGGAAAATAACATAGGCTCAGGAGAGGATCTCAGTAAAGTAGCATTTTTATTCGAGATTACAATGGTGGGCGTCCCACAAGCAGGAGGGTGCCTACTAATTCCATACACAGTTTATATACTTTTTTTTTTTTCCTCCCAAGGACCGGGACCCTCCCCTATTTCCCCATTAACTGTGCAATCCAGGTTCATACTCTACCTGGTGCTTCACAGAAAATACACAGCTGCTGGCCTGTTACAAGTCACATTTCTTTTGAGGCTTTTACTCTTCGAGGTGGTAATGTTTCTTACACCGTGATTTCCACCTAATGGCGGTAAGGATTCTGGTTGTCTGCATTTTACAAGGTTGTCTGTTGTAATAAATCACTAAGTCCCAAATAGGATTACAATCAAAGTTTACAATTTATTAAATGAATAGAGGTAAGCAAACAGCACTGGATGCACCGGGAGTGTCTGCTCCACCAAGACACACACAAGTTACATCAGGCGGCTTGTTTTTATGCTTCTAGGCTAATACATATACATTACTACTCCTAGAAAAGGCAGGGTTATTATAATTAGTTCCTGGAACCCGAACCCTCCCACTGGCACATGAATATCAGTCTCTGGTGGTCCCTCTGGGGGTCTCTCATACTGAAGGCTCCTAGTCTTCCTCCCAGGCTTTTCCCTTATCCTTCTCCTTTGTTCATCTTGGCTGGATGTCAGAGACTTGCATAGTGCCCCATGAAATAGTCATAACAGTTAGCAGTTATTCTGAAACCCCTTTGTTCTCTTATCCCCTATTGACATGAATTGCTGGACCATTCCTTTGCAAGATACAAGAACTATATACATTAACCGCTCTGTTTTTCTTAGACTTGTGGTTATACAAAAGTATGCAAGACAGAAGGTCACATTTCTTGATATCATGCGGCCCTAGCATTGTTCCATATTGACACGAATCAGATGAACACATTTCACAATCCCCCATCTCCTTTTTCATGGTATTGATTCGTGTTTTCCTTTCCAATTGAGTCAATACTTGCCGAATTGATATCAATTTTGTATCTTCGTTTGTTTTTATTATCATCAGGGAATGGGTTTTCTCTTTCCCTGGTTCTGGGTCAACAGGTACCGCAGATATTTGCATTTTTTGTATAACCGAGTGTATTAGTCTGGTAATACAAGGTATTAAACATGGAATTATTAACAATCCTCCACATATCCCCAGTAAAACCATCCTTATTTTAGCAAACCAATCACCGCTCATAAAGCCCCCCCATAATCCTCTTAGATTGATTCCATTTCAAGTTTGAACTGGGACATATGCAATGTTCTTCATGTCTTTTACAAGTTCACTTACAGCTTTTCCTTCTGTTGTGGTTTAACCCGGCCAGCAGCTAAACACCACACAGCCATTCACTCACCCTCCCCCCTCCCTCTCTGGGGTGGGGGAGAGAAATAGGAAAGTGAAGCCTGTGAGTTGAGATAACGACAGGTAAATAATAATAACAGTAATAATAAAGACAATAATGATGATAATAGTACTACTACTGCTGTGTATGAAAACAAGTGATGCACAATGCAATTGCTCACCACCCGCTGACCGATGCCCAGCCTAACCCCGAGCAGTCTGGCCCTCCTCCCCCTTTGGCCAGTTTGCTGCACTCCCAGCCTGCCCGCTGGCAGGACAGAGTGAGAAGCTGAAACATACTTGGCTTGGTGTAAGCACTGCTCTGCAACTGTAGTGTAAGCACTGCTCTGCGTGTTATCAGCACTCTTCTCATCCTAAGCCAGAACATAGCATTCTACCAGCTGCTAGGAAGAAACACCATCATCAATATCTAAACAGCAATTACTAAGGTTAAATCTTCCACAGACGACTCCTTCTTGTGCTAGGAAATAATCCAAGGCTAAGTGATTTTGATACAAAGCAGTTCTCATCTTGGTATTTTCCTTTGCAATTAATCCAAGTGCATCTCCGGTTTTATTTACAGCTACTTCTATTACAGCCTGTAACCTAATTATTCTATTAAGCATATATGTTGGGGTCCTATAGCCCCAGGATCCATCTTCTGCCCATGTAGCTGGATCATAATAGGCAAACACCTTCAATCAAGGGGTTGGGCCCGCTTTCAGGGTCAATTCGGGCTTGTGTTACCGTTCTGCCTGTCTGAGTGATCCAGCTCCTGGAAAACGAATCACAATTTTATACGGGTTTAAAAAAATAGGTTCCTATGTTATTTTCTAAGGACAACCTGACTTTAGTGCGGGAGAATTCCAGTCAAGGGACTCTCACTCAGCAGTCAATACCCATGGGGGTTGCCTCCCTCGGTAGACCATACACACCGCAGTGGAGGGTCCTGCCCCAGGTCTTGCCTTCTCCCTTTCCTCCCTTCAGGCTTGTCCCCTTTATCTGGTGCCCTTAATTCATGCAGAGCCTCGTTGCCAGAATACTAGCCCTCTTTAGCCTTAGTTTCAGTTCCCTAGGAGTGGACTCAACCCTCCAAGCTTCGGTAGTTACTGGTCCCTTTACTCTGGATGCGTGGGTCCAACCCCTTTCTGCTGTTCTCACAGCTGTTTCAGGAGTAGGTAAAACAAGGTACAGTCCCTCCCATCAGGGGTTCAATGATTCTTCCCTCCAGGTTTTTATTAAGACCTTGTCTCCTGGTTGTATCTTATGAATAGTAAATCCTAAAGGTGGTGTTTGAGCCATCATTCCAATTTCTCTTAGCTCTTGTAATCTCCTTCCAATAGTAATTACGTATTTCTGGATGATACAATCCTCGACTACATTGTTCCCTAGAGGCATCCCTTGAGAGTAAGGCATACCATATAACATTTCATATGGCGATAGTCCAGTCCCACTGTGTGGTTTAGTTCTTATGTTTAAAAGTGCCAATGGTAAGCATTTCATCCAGTGCATTTTTGTCAATATCATTAACTTAGCCAATTGTTGTTTTATCATTTGATTCATTCTTTCTACTTTTCCTGAGCTTTGTGGGTGCCACAGAGTATGGTATTCCCACTGAATACCTAATGATTGACATAGTAATTTTATTATTTTAGAAGTAAAGTGTATGCCCTGATCAGAATCAATGTACTGGATATGCAATGTACTGGATATCGTACTACGTATGACCAAGCAAGCAACTGAAGCTTTTTCAGCTGGAATTAGCTCAAACTTTTATTTATTTATTTATTTGTTTGTTTATTGGGGGGGGGGGGTTTCCCCTCAATTTTGGGGTATCACCTCTACATTTCAGGGTTCTTTCCCACAATTTGGGGGTTCCTTCCCCTAATTTGAGGCTTCGTCCCCCCAGTTTTGGGGTTACCCTCCAATTTTGGGGATTCCACCCAATTTCAGGGGTTCCCCCACAATTTTTGGGTCCCCCACCATCATTTTTTTTGCCTTTCCCCTTAATATTAAGGTTTGTCCTTCCCCCCTAATATTAGGCCTAACCCTAACCCCTATTAACCCAAATCCCTAACCCTAAACCTAACTGTTCCCAAGGTTTCAAGTAGTGTGAAGATTCAAAAAAACAACCAACTAACCTCTCTCCATCACAAAGTTTCTGTTTTGCTATTGTAGCATACAATTACACAGTAATGTCCACTACATCAGCACTGCCCTACTTTGGAGCCAGAATATCTTTGTGTTTCTGTCATAAGGCTTCTGTAGTCCATTTCATTGCGCTAACTATTGCCACTATTTGCAATTAGAGCAGCTTTTGAATGTGTTTTTATCTTTGATGACTCTCATGCCAACAAATATTGTGCAGTAAACATGCTTTCTCAATGTCTCGTTATCTCCTGAGCAAAACTGTACTGTCAGCATCTATTCTTTATGGTTTTTCTTACTGATAGCCATTTTCAGTTTCTTTAGTAAAATTAAAACATAACACCTCATGTCACAGACTCCATGGTCCCGAACTTTGGAGCATAAGTGCTTGTAAAAAAATGCATTTCCTTTCACTTAAAAAAAAAAAAAAAAAAAAAAAAAAAGTTACTATTAAAATAACATGTAGGAGTTCATTTGATTACCTCCTGCACTCCATTCATCATTTCCTGAATGAGAGATGACCTCTGAAATGGAGCATTTTCTTCAGTTTGTTCTGCTTCAGTAATTTACGACAAACCTTTGAACAGTGAGACTCTTTATCATTTCTGGACACGTGTTTCTATAAAAGGCTTTTCCCTGACGGGCACAAAGGCTATCACAAACATCCGTCCTGAATCATCTGGACAAAATATGAAATTTGTTGGTGTAGGTGTTTCTTTCTTCATTCTCTTCTCCCTCAGTGCCCTTTGGAATACAGGTGAGTGGCTTTCAAATTTTTTTCTGCTTTAAACTACAAACTTTTTTGACTTCCGAACTTCAGATATATACTCAGTTATAAATTACTGATACCATTTGTACAAACTAAAGCAAGGGCACACAAGCTCGCACTTATCAGTACCATGTAATTTTCCCCTTCCTCTGTTACTTCCAGTAGGATAGTGGATCGTTTTTGTAAGTAAACAGACTATCTGGAGAACACTAACTATTTTTAAAGATATATGTGAAATTTCTGGTTCCCTTTGTTGAACAAACATTTCTACTTCTATGACAGGTAGGTGTTCTAGTAGAGAAAGAAGAAAGACCTTTATTTCTGACTACTATTCCTGTTCTCTGACCTATACTCACATATTATGCTAGCATGAAGGAGACAGGCTGGCAGAGAGGGAGATGGGGAGGAGGGGAAGTTGGGGGAAGGTTTTATTGCCTTTTAATTTTCTTGCTTTCTCCCCTTTACTGACAAACAGCCTTCCCTGACGTTCCCCTGCCTTCACCCCCTCAAACACAAACAAAAAATATTTGGCCTTTTCTCCTCCTTTTGACAGAAACTGTCCTCTCTGAAAATGGAAGCAACAGCACTTCAGCTCCATCAGGTGTGACCTGTTTGTTGGTCCAACCACTACCCAGGATAACTCCCCTTTTCCAAAGAGGCAGATACACATACTACATTCATCACATTAACACAGACAACCACACAGACTAACACAGTCCTAGATTACCTAGGTCATCTCAGCCTGTATTACTGATATAGTAATCCAAGCAGTCTGGATTTTGCAAGATTCCACTCTTGAAAGGTCCACAATGCTCCCAATTATCTGTGCAGTTTGTCCACCTTGCTCAACTCCTGCTGGACAGTCTCTGAAATCTGTTTCTGACAATGTTAATGTAACTTCTGTCAACTTCTCATTGCTTTATTTCTTGTGTTCATCAGTTTTTCATGTCATGTCCAGTAGCTACTTGTGGTCTGTTCACATAGACCTCATTTGAGGGCATAGTCATCTGTCCGCCTACCTAGTCATTTTAACATCTACATTGTTAAGGTTAGACTCATTTAAAATGCACAAAAGGATGACATTTCAGAAGCTTTTCATAATTTCATGTTGGAACACACTTTGTCTCTAATGTTAGCTTTTCATTCATCCAAGAGCACTAGCCTTCTGTTCTCGTTGATCCCTGTGTAGGGTTGACAACAATAGGACCCCTTTCTGGTTTGCTCAGGAACTGTTTATAGAAATAACTATGATTAATGACAGTATCTGGGAGGCTGCTCTGGAGATTTATCTTTCTACTAGTTATAAAAATATCCATGGGGTTGGTGAATTATGTATGGTCTGGGAGGTAAATAAATGTATTTAAGTGTATTATAGGTGTATCTAATCAAAATGAAAGGTAATCACATAATGCACAGGTGATTACTGCCATCATCTAAATACATTCTAAAATAATGTTCATCTGACATAAACAGACTGTTTCATTTACAGTAGTTCTTTAGATGTTTAGATGTTGTTTCAGAGAACATCTAGAGGAGCTCAATGACATTCCTATGTTTTTTTGTTGTTGGTGGTGTTGTTTATTTGTTTGTTTGTTTGTTTTTCTTCCTTGTCTTGTTCTTTAATAAGGTGCTCAAGACTCTTGCTCACAACAATGTGGAGAGCTTCTTGGTACCTGTTCTTGCCAGGTGACGTGCCAGTCCTTGGGGATTTGCTGTCCTGATTATAATGAATTTTGTCTTCAGATTTCTCCATACTCAGGATCTCTGATGGGAGGCAAAGACATTTTGGTTGAAAATACAGCTTTTAATACCTCTGTGATAACGTGCAGGTGGGCCATGATTTTATATTCCTCTACCAAAGGGAGGTTACCCTTTCTAATCTCACTTTTTGACAATAGGTAATTACCACAAAACAAGACTTGTCTATGCAAGAGTGAAAAACTTACCTTCTAGAGTTGTCAAAATTATGAAACATGCAAAGGTTCTTTTACCGGTCACCCTCAAAGATACATGTTGTCTGTATTTCTACACAGGATCATTTCCTGTAGGTCAGATTATTGTGAGATACAATCACTACTCTGTTAGTCCTTCTCTGAACATATCACAACAGTGACTTTTTTAAAAAGACTTCCTTTCAGAGCTCTTTGATGCTAGTATTTTTTTAACATTCCGTTTTGAGAAACAGAAATATTAATTTATTAAACCCTAACAAGACTCAAGCAACAAGAACAGAATGTATACAGGGCACTTTATCTTTTTCCTGTAAGACAAACCCTTGATCCTAAGCATGTAAGCCTTAGGTACACATCACACATGCCACATGTGTGGCACACTGAATTTTACCAGCCCTAATGTCCTGGCATTCTTCCCACAGAATGTTCTGAGTCAGATTTTAGTTCTTCCAATCTGCATAGCAGCACTTGAAAAGGTTTTTAGTTCTTCGTCAGGAAAACCTTTAACTTGGGTATTTGTTCTGTAAAATACAACCCTGTAATCCTGTTAATCTTATAACATCGCCTTTATCTTCCTGCTATCCCTTTGTTGTTTGTTACTAATTTATCATGTCCCACCCATAATTAAATAGTAAATCTAAGGCTAGCAGTTTGCTCTGTATTTGTGCAGTGCACAGCAGAATCCCCACTGCTGTAATAAGCACAAAGTACACATGAGCTTTTCCAGTTTATATTCACTGCTACAAGCAAAATAGCCACGGGACTTGGAATGATCAGCACATGACACAAGGTTGCATAACGAAACATAACTGAGACATTCAGAATTCTTTTCTCAGCAGGGGCTCTGAGAAATGTTTTAAATATCAACAGGTTCAAGAAGAAAATTGAAACCAGTGGCTTTGTTGATAAGGATGGAAAAGCCCACTGTATCTCCCCACTGCTGTATGAAACTGGTTTCATCCCCTTTGAAGTTTCTACAGATGATGGGCAGACATTTCCGTACTCTGGAACTTGGTTATCAGGTTACTAAAATCTATGATAACACTCTTCTATCTATATTCTTGCTCCACAAATGCAAGATTACATGAGCCTTTCCCTTTTGATCACTTCTCTTCTTCATTAATGTTTGACATCAGAAAAGTCATTCTTGCTCCTGTCATGGTGATTCCTATTTTGAGAGATGAACTTTACAGTGAGTGAGTTCTGCTGCTATTCAGCATCAGCAGCATTAAGTCAGAAAAGGTCCTGCACAAAAGTGAGGCTGACCAAAACAGTTTCCTTTTAGTAGGTATTTCTGTTAGAAAAGAATTACACCCTCATGTTGTAATCTGAGGACTATGTCACACGTTAGTAGGGGTTGTATTCTCTCACCTTCAATTTACTCTTTTTGTGTCATTCATCATGTTAGAAAACATGCACAGAATAAATGCTGCTAAATCTGAGATACTACAGTGGCACCTTTTCATTGCTATGTGGAACAAAAATTTCATTAATTTTGTCCTTTTTCTTGTCATTAATTTTGACTTTTCGTGTGTGTGTTCTGTAAACCAGTACATCACAGCAAAGTTCCAGATGAAGAAAAATGCACATTGGTAAATGAGACAAAATGGCAATACTATGGCACCTCCAACATTGATGGAAACTTAACTCTCACCTGGACACACCAGGCACTTACAGCAACCCATATCAACATAGAAGTCTGGGGTTACCAAGAAACAGGTAAAGTGATACTTTTCGTATCTGTGCACAAGCAGTTGTCAGTTGTCAGCTTCTGTGCAGAGCTCTGTGCATCATGCTGTCACTTTCTTTGAAGATTCAAGAAGAGATCTGCAAGTATAGATAACTCATGCCAGTAATGACAGCTTTTCTCTTAATTTACATATGGGTGAAAGCATCTAATTTCAATCATGTAGCTAACTATTCTTTTACGGCATCCAAAAATACTTTTTTCCTTTATGTGGCAGGTGACAGTTACTCGGAAAACTGGTTTGCCAAGTGGGAATATCTTTATACTTTGGCAAGAGAAACCCCTAATAGTGGGACATTTTCTTTCATTCCTGTACCTGCTAAAGGAAATTACAGTACTTGGGACTTTGGAATTTTGAGAATTACACCCAGCACCTATTCTGATGGGCAGAGGCAAGTACATCATAGCATTCATTTACCATAGGTACCTTATTGCTTTTGATAATTAAACTGCAGCCTCCTTTGGCTTTTAAAACCAGGATTCCGGCTCTGTTTCTCATGAGAAAAAAAAAAAAAAATAGTGTATCCTCTTCAAAGATTATGCCGCTTACTTTTTAGGCATAGACCTCATCTGAAGATAAACATATGATTATGCAATTACATACATTAATCATCAAAACATAAAAATTAATAACCAACATACTATTGAAGATATCTCATAGGAGATACCAAAGTTCATTGCTCATTTTAGGTATGTTTTCTTTATCTTCTTCTTTCTAATAGGAGTAATTTATGTGAGGCTTATTGTTGCCTTGTTGCAATTCTATTTATTTTATTTAGCTTTGGTCAGTTTTGATTTTATTTAATGCCAGTTTATTTCATATTTATTTTTGCTAACAGAAATTATTTGCTTTCTATGCACTACTTGAACTATTAGCTTCCTATATTCTACTGATTGTTGTTATATTTTTTAATGACCTCATGATCACTCCTTCAAATACAGTCAAATTAAATTATCTCCACAAATCTGCTAGCAAAGACTTAGACTGCATGTTGGACTTATTCATTACTTGTCACTGATGCTAGGTAGAACTTTACAAACCATTTTCCCATTCTTTTGTACCACACTGATTTCACGTACACATTTTAGTCCTCTGAGATTGCTGCTTGATTACCTAGTTTAATGTACTTTTCTTGTTTTCAGTGTGGTGGGTTGAATCCAGCTCACGCATAATCCCCCAGTCACTCACTTCTTCCCTCCTAGAAGGATGAGGAGAGAATCAAACAGGCATAAGTGAGAAAAACTTGGGTTGAGACAGAGACAGTTTAATTATTAAAGATGGAAAAATAAAAATTAACGCAAAGGCAATCAACCTCACAAGCTCACAAGAGCAATGCCCAGTCAGTCTCCCAGCAACTCCTGCTTTGTGACAGCCCTTCATCCTCCCCTGCCTCCAACCCCCTCCACCTCCACACCCCAAGTTTTATTGCAGAGCATGACATTCTGTAACACAGAATCTCTGGTCAGTTGGGTTAAGCTGTCCTGGCCATGTTCCTTCCAAGCCTCTTGCTAACCCCTATCCTACTCCTCTAGGGGAAGAACAAGAAAGATAAGGCCTTGATGTCGTGCAAGCACTGCTCAGCTATAGCTAAAACATCAGTGTTTTACCAACACTGTTTTGTCACAAGTCTAAAACACGGCACTGTTCAGGCAACTATGAAGAAAATGGTCTCCTGGCCAAAACCAATACACTCAGTGAACTAGGACATGCTGATTTTTGTTACAACTGTAAAGGAGGCCTTAATTGCAGATTTTTTATTATTAAAAAAATTTTCCCACAGCAGCCACAGGTTCTTCTCTACATTTATTTATATATATTTTTTTGTATATAAACCTTTGCATTCCTACAAATGTTAAGTCCACTTCCTTTTATTTCATTAACTATTTCCATATGATATTTGGTGATAGATCTCTGCAAGTGCTTCATACATATCCTGAGCTTGGGCAGATGCTCCTTCATAATTCTTCCACGTGTCTACGGTTCTTGATATAGATAGTGTGGCCCCTGTAAATGCATGAAGTTCATGGGTTTCGGTGTTAGACCATATTACTAATACATCAGAAATTACTTCGCCATTTAGAAGCTGCTAACTACACAAGGGTTACTTTTTCTAGAGAGTTTATTATTACGATTTTGGAAACTATTCTTTTCATGTATAGTTTCATGAGTGGATAGCAGAGTAGCCTTGGAACATTTCGAGGATTCTGAATGTTTCTTTCCCTATTTGTTGCTATTGGGCCTGTTAGTTCTGAGGAACAGAATTAGGTTGTGATAGAGAATCCAGATTTTCTTTGTTCTGGCCAAAAGGAAATATGATGTGAAAAGGCATGAAGAGACTATCTGTATCTAAAAAAGTTTCATGTAAGCCAGAATCACAAATGCTAAAATGTATTTCTGATTATAACATACTTGCTGCATGCTGTCATGTCACACTTTAAATGAGGAAAATTTTGATTTACTGTAAATTTTTGCAGGAAAAAGAAAACAGTGACCTTCACAAAGAAAATCAAAACAAAACAAAAACCCCTTACAAGTTGTACGATTATACATAATTCTAGTTAGTCATTAAGACAGCATGGCTGACAAAACAGTGCTTGTTCATCTATCAAATCTATTTTTTTGGCTCTTTTTTTCTACAGCAACATTCCATCAGTCTGGAGCTCGGCGCATGCATTGGCTTGGCACCTTGGGGAAGACTTCAGAAATGACCCAATTACATGGGCAACTGCAAAATGTGTAGAATGGGACAGGAAAGAGGAGAAGCTTCCAAATTTTTTGGAAGAAATTATAGATTGTCCTTGCACCTTGTCACAGGCAAGAGCTGACACTGGAAGGTTCCATGTAAGTTATTAATCCATCACTCTGGCCTATTATAGTTCCAAGTAGAAGTTTAGGGACTGACATACTCTTCCCCATAGCTCTGTTCCCTCTCTAAGTGTCATTACAAGGAAATTAAATTATACTTAAATTTGCACAAGTAGCATGACAAATAGCAGAGGCAGATACAGTTTATTCAGGCAGTCTAAATAACAAAAATCCCTGTTGGATAGTCAACAAAAAACACCTTTAAATGGTATTAAGACAATGCTTCCAGTGGTAGATGGAAAACGCTCAGAGAGGACAGTGAACCAGGTAGAGCTGGGAGCACAGATGACTTCTTCAAGGTCCTACAAGATGGCAGTCTGTGTCTGTAGGTAATATATCCCATTCTGGAAGAAGCAGCTATGTTTCTACTTAGTATATCATAACTTGCTGTAAATCTTTCCATCTTACATTTTGGAGCTAAAGTCCACGGCTATAAACCATTATTTCCTGTCTCCTTCCTTCCTCCTTCTCAATTTGACTGTTAACAAAGGACTGATAAAAGCCAAGAAATCAGTTGCCGTTTAATTTATGCTTTCAGACCTACAGTACTGTGCTGAAGACCAAATAGGGTAACTTTCTCACCTGTATACAATACCAATGATGGCAGTGTGCTTATGCATATTAAAATACATATGTTAGGTATTTTTAGTTGCTATAATTTCCTGGTTATTAAACTCCAAACATGATATGTATTTTAGATCATACACAAAAAAGCACACGAAAAAAAAAAGAATAGATACACTGCACTGCCACTGTCTAAAAGCGTAAAACATAAGATAATCACTGTGGCATATTCTGTGTTTGTCAGAATTATAGTTGGGTCCTCCATTTGGCTCCATCTGTTTTTCAAGGTCTGTTGTAATAGACTGCAAAATGCTGAAGTTAGACTAACATGTTGATCCAATCACTTCAGTACTAAATTCACTGTTTTTCGTATAATTCTGTGATACTCAGCACACAGCTGCAACCAGTTTGTTTAGCCTTTACATATAACTGAGAAATAAAGGGTTGGGAGAGGACCTAAAAATAGAAAGGACAAAATGAAAGCTCCATTAAGCAGAACATTGTTCTTTTTCAGACAGATTATGGCTGTGACATTGAAAAAGGGAGCGTGTGTACTTATCACCCTGGTGCTGTGCATTGTGTAAGAGCCATTCAAGCCAGGTAAAGAAAAAAAATTGAAATTGCATTTTTTTAAAATGATTTATTCTGTCTCAGAGATAGCAGTGTCACAGAAGTCATAGAGGTGTTTGGACTCTCAGCTCTCAGGTTCATAACAATCACTGTTTCCCCCTTATTAGTCTTCATTGCTGAGATTAAGTTATGGCCTTAGATTTACTAAGCAATTAATTACACTGTGCTGGATATCAGGATACCTAAACAAGCACTGCTGCCAAAAAATTTAATTAGACTTAATTAAGCCTTTTTTATATGGGTCTACATTAGTTCAACAAGTTATTCTTTGCACTTGTTCTATCAGAACAATTGTAAACAGTACTGTGCTTGTGTGGCTGAAAGTTCCTACAGAACTTTCTGCCTTGGTTAAAATTCCCGCCCTCATAATCCCTGATCTGGTCTATTTTATAAGAGCTGGGAAGGAAAAAAGAAAAATTACTGACGTATCATTTCTGGATGTCACATAGAGCTTAGTAACAAAAACATTTAGCCACATCCATAAAAAGACAATAGGTAAACTGTATGCACAAATAGACTTTGCAGAGCTGAATGATGACTTTTTTCTCTCTCAATTTCTCAACCAGTCCTGTGTATGCAGCAGGCCAGCAGTGTTGCTATGACTCCACAGGGGCCCAAATCCTCACACAAGACTCCACAGGTGGCAGCACACCTGATCGAGGCCATGACTGGGGTTCACCACCTTTCATGAAGCCTCCCCGGATACCTGGCTTTTCCCATTGGCTTTATGATGTCATCAGCTTCTACTATTGCTGTCTGTGGTCTGATAATTGTCATTTCTATATGAAAAACCGTCCCTCCAGTGACTGCAGGACATATCACCCGCCTCGAGCTGGTAAGACCTTTAGAATTCCATTATGGATTATAGATTTTTTATACAGTTTTGTCTTTTAGAATGTTTGTGTATGTGTGTTGTATCAGTTAAGAATGCGGAGGGCACAATATCCTGTAGAAAATTTCCATGGAAGGTTTCAAATGATCTGTCAGTGGCAAAATCTGTGTTTTTTAGCTGTCCTGCAAAATGTTCAGCTTGAGTATCTCGTTAACCCCTGGAACTTAAATAGCTGAGGTTTTGTAGTCAATGTCTATGGCTTCCTATCATCAGCGGGCTCTTCCTCAAAAATAAGTTAGGGATGGTTAATGACAGCTTAGCAGTAGCTAGAAAAAACTGTAATGCTGAAAAATGCTACTCATATCAAACATGGAAAAGTCTAGCATTTATTAGTGTGTCTATTTTTCCTCCCCATTGCTTTTAGGAAGTATTCTTTGAGTCTTGCCATGGCTATATTGCTGCCACATGTCTTGCTTTCTTCTATGTTGCTGGTGTGCTGTGGTATCTGGTAGGATTGTGTCCTCTTAAAGAAGGAAAGAGCAAGGACTCTGTGGTCTGCTTCAAGCAAAGAGGAGAAAATTGCAGAGGGCACTGAAGGAAGTAGCTAAGACATGACGTGATAAAACATGAATTTCTCCCAAGACTAGCAATAGCGGATAGTGAAAGTCTCTTCTGATAGTTCCCCATGAAATTTTCCTGTCTGGAAGCAACAAAGGACGGCTTGTCCTTAAGGAATATGGAGCTGTGACCCAAGCGTGATAACAAAGCTGGCAGGGCAGGGTCCTTGCCAGCCTGGGGTCCAGTCCAGCTGTACCCATGCAAGGTGAGCAGGGTGGACACAAGGAAGGCAGCAGACATCAGCTGAGAATACAGATCTCCAAAGAAGCTTGTGGTGTCAGGACAGGTCCAAAGTTAAGCTGAGAAATCTCTGCTAGAGGGTCCAATACCCAGTCCAGAGATTGTTGGGCAAGTCTATAGTAATAAGACATATCTGAGGACAAGCCAGAAAGTCACTCTGCAGTCTGGCTCCAGATCAACAGGGTTCATGGCCAGGCACAGGCATGGCAGCGTTGGAGATGGAGACAGGTACACCTGCCTATGAGGTAGCTCAGTCAGGGACTCAGGGTCCAGACTGATAGAAGCACTGATAACAAAATACTCACCAACCAAGCAGTTAAGGACCTACCTGTCATATGGGTGTCCTTACACAGAGATTCATACCTCAGACAGGAAGGAACAACTTTATCATTTTTTGCTCTGGGTGATAGGGACCTTCCAACCTCTTTACTATTGTGGTAGGCAAAACCAAGGATATCTGCTGAATGCTGTAGAGGCTTTGGGGCTGAGGATCACAGTCATTTCTCTCTGTTCTGGCCAGATGAGACCCATTCCATTTCTCCTATTGTCACTCTCAGCTACATATGAAAGCTTCCTTCCCTGGTGAGCTGCATCTGGAATAGTCCTGCATTTGTGTGTAAGTCCTCCTCTACATTATGTGGGAATTAGGTTTCTAACTTGAGAGTGAGGATTGTGGTAGGGGGTACACCAGGTAAACATTGTTCCACATGAAAGTATTTTAAACTGCAGTTCTAAGTGTTGGCTGATGAAGACGAGTAACTGGAATGACAACTGCTGTTCCTACAGTGCTGTTCAAGGTATGTTACAGCACTGCTCGAGTCACATTTACATGGATCAGGCTTGTGTTTATTCCTTTGTTTAAATACCTGGATCACCGCAATGGCTCTTTTTTTTTTTTTTATCCCCTCATGTGAGCCTAAGAAAAGGAGTAATAGATTGCAGTCTTTGCTTGTTCTTATGTCTCTTTTTGCTTTTAAAAAACAGCATCTGCCTTTGGGGATCCCCACTTCTTCACATTTGATGGTCTGAACTTCACTTTTAAAGGACAAGGGGAATACACATTGGTAGAGTCTGATCTCACATCCCTAAGGGTGCAAGGAAGGACCCAGCAGGCACACTTTCCCAATGGTAAGTTGGTAAGAGGGAAAGCAGTGATGACAAATAATAGCTTCTGAGGTTGTTTGATTTTCTCTTTACAGCATTCCTCCAGGCTTTCCTAGTCTTCTTTTTCCTCTAAACATTTCCCAAACTATGACTCCTGTCTTTCTGGGCTGTAACAGTGTTCTTTCTCCATTCCCAGACAGATTAACACCTTACACTGATGTTCTTATGAGTGGAAACAACTTTTTTTTTGTCAATGTACATTTGTGTGTTCTGGCATTCTGCTGCATTATTGTATAAATATGGACATTTCATTGTAAAATAACTGACAAAATAATGCATTAGTTGCACCATGTTTAAATATGTATTTTAAAATGTAGTTGTGAAACACAGCATTTCCTCATAGGCATTCAGAGTAGGGCCAGTATTATCAGTTTAACTCTGTATTTATTGACTCAGGACAGAAAGTAAAAACACAGGAAATCAGTAGTTAAAAGAGAGATGATTATAAGTCAAACATTAAAATCTTCCAAAAGCATATCTCCTGCTGTAAATAAGAAGATGAATCCTGGATCAATCACAGATTTCAAACTGAAGTCAGTAATGCAGAGTACTAATTGAGAACAAATTTAAGCATTTCTTCAAGAAATTTGAAGAATTTCTTCAAGATTCTTCTGTAATGATTACGAGATGCTGATATATCTTAGGCAAGTCAATAAGAGCAAGCTGAAAATAATTACCTGTGAGATAATGTAAATAATTCCAGAACTAAGTAAGAAATAATTTGTTGGAGAATGGTTACTGATGAGTTGCAGAAGCTACTTACTATTAGGATCTATTTTATGTAGTATAATATGACACGTTAAAGAGAGGTGCTTAGGCATGGACATGGTAATTCTGGTGTGATCTGAAGGAAAGGAGGCCTCTGAGAAATACTGACATGCAAATGAAGCAGTCATCTTCATCAGTTGGAGCAGTCATCTCTTTTTGGCCCAACCCATATGCATGCAAGGAAATTAAAATAAATTTTGGGGTATGCAAGTGCAAAAGTACTTTAGAAGTATATAACAATACAGAAAAATAAACACTTCTCTGAGCTTTTCAGAAAGTCTTTTTAGATACCCCAAACTCACAGAAAAGTTCAGAATGTCTGATGAGAAGTTGATTAAGGGTGTCATTCTGTTTTGTTTTTGTTGTTTTCAAAGGGCCTGCTTGTCCTGTTCTTTTGGCTTATTTGTAAAACAAAACCTAGGGCAGACGAAACTGTCTGGAGGTACCTTTGTCACTTGAATGGGTAGATTGCAAAGGAGCCTGTAAGAAGGAGATGGTCTTTTACCTGCATTTTGAAAGTAGGGAAAAATAGGGCATGGAATGGGAGAATGCTGTCCTGCTTCTCAGGACAATCTGAAAAGCTTCATATCAGATACTTTCATTTATGCTGTTCCTGGATCTAATGGTACAGAAGGAGATCAATTGGTCTTCTTACGTATCTCTGCCACCACCATTGGGATTAAGAATTTAGAATCGCCAGACCCTTTTTTAGCAGTAAACATTCTGCTTTCAGTATACTACGTTAGCAGGAGACTTATACTGTGGGCTTCAGTGCAATATGATTTATATGTTTAGCAATTTCCTGAAATATAAATAATCATATTTAATTACTTTTAGGAAATGTCTGTTTGTTTTCTTATTGTTTTATTGTCTGTATCTGTAAACATTCTATATTTATTTTATATGATGTGAGGTATCTTGAGGGATTGTTTTTTTTTTTTGTTTGGAAGGAACGGAAGCTCAGGTGACAGGCCTGTCTGCAGTGGCCATGCAGGAGAACAACTCTGATGTGATTGAAGTACGCTACTCAGAGGATTTGAATCTGGAGGTCCTGTTGAACCAAAAGGTGGTCAACTTCTCTGAGCAAAGTTGGATGGACCTGAAAGGTCAGTTACAAATATCAGCTTTGAAACCTATTTTATTCCTGTGAAATCCCTGTATAATTAAAAACATCTCTAAATGCATGTATTTTGATTCTATTTTCAGTGTACTTTTGAGAAACAGAATGCAGGTCACTCCAAAAATAAAGTGTGAAATAAAACAAAGGGCAAGCGATATCCCAGATAACTAAATCTTATTTTATTATTATCATCTGCCTTTCTTCAGTTTAGTTGCTGCCAGATTGAGGCAGAATCAGTGGTAATGCACAATTTGCATGGGCCTTGGTGAACAAAATGGAGAGCATAGGGAAGAATGTGATTTCCATCCAATCTGCCTTGCTGGCCCTATTTTTATACTAACTCAGTGCATGGATCCCTCTTGCCTTTGAGACTGATTACAGCTAGGCTCTGGACAGGAATATAAATGCCAGAATTATGGGCTACAATACTCCTTCCTAAAAGCCATAGATCAAGCATGCTACAGAGAAGCATAATGTGGCTAAGTTCCCATGGAGAGATGTAGCAGCAAAAACATCAGATCCCGAGACCTTCCTGCTTCTCATCAGCATTTCTAGCAGTGACACCAACTGCTGGAACTTAAACACTGACTGGGAAGGGGCAGAGTCGTCAGATTTCTCAGTAGTCTGGACTGGCATGTTCTTTTCTCTCAGAATGAACAAATAACATAAATGACAGCCTTTACCAACACATGGTGCCTTCCTGAACTTTCTGGGATGTGTAGTGTATGAAGGGAATGCATACAATCCTGGCGATGATACTGAGATATTTAACAGATGGCTTCAATGCCCACTTCTTCCATGTCATCTTTCAGTGGTTTGTGGAGCAATTGTTTTCCTCCTCATTCCATGGAGGATGAATAGAATTAAAAACTCTTTACTCATTCTGCTTTGAGCCTATGTATTTAATGCAAAGAAACGTACCAATCAAAATGAATGATAGTGAAATACAACCAATGTATACTAAAATATAGATGAATTTCACAATCACATATCAGGAGCTCTCTGGGTTGGTCAGATGTTACCCCTCTATTCTTCTGCCTGAAAAGACTATGAAAAGTTGCATTTCTTTTTATTATTTTTTTCCTCCAGGGGTGTGATCATTTGATTACACTTTATAAAAAATTTAACAGTGAACCTTCTGCTCAGCAGAGGAATTTTTATGTGGCTATCACATATTATTCCCCAAATGGATGGAAAACATAATGAAGAGCAGAGGGAAGGAAAAAAATGGGACAGTGATGGAACTTGGATAAAGAGCTGTAATAGGGAAGTTTTGACAAGATGATCAAGAAGCAGAGGAAACCTGTGACCAATGAGAGCAGTGTTTCCAGCTCACAGCAACTCTGTGATGTAATTGTCTCATACCCTAAAGTTTCTGCTCTGGGACACTGTCAGAAGAACATGCAACTTATATCAAACGTGGGCCTTTTTTTGCTACTGCTCTGTAGTAGCCATCTTAACACATTTGTAGGTGTATGTGTTGCTCCTGCCTCGGCAAATTTTTAGGGCTGAATTCCTCTTGTCTTCCGAAAACAGATGGTATGGAGGTGTGGCCTCCTTTTAAATGCTTCTCAGAATGTAGCCCAGAGAGGAAGGAGGGAAATGCTTTATAAAAAGTGTTTAAAACTGATGACACATCAACCTGTTCACTTTAGATTAGTTGTTTTGTCCTCTTCCTCTCATTGTTTTAGGTCTCTTTCTCCATTCTACATCTGATCAGAAGATTACAGTGATGTTCTCTTCTGGGTCTGGAGTAGAGATAAAGGGGAGTGGAGGATTCTTGACCCTGACAGTTTTGCTTCCAGATAAGTTTATGAATCACACACAGGGTCTCTTTGGAGTGATGAATGGTAATACAGAAGATGAGTATACCTTTAAGAATAAAACAACCATATCAGTTCATGCAAGTCCTCAGCAGTTGTTTGAATTTGGAGCTAATTGTAAGTGATTTCTCTGGTCTATTATTACATTTGTTTTTATAAATTGAAAGCCATTTCTGATTTACAGATCAGAAAATTGTCTGTGCTAAGCAACCTATTCGGGGGGGGGGAGGGGGGCGGGGGGGAGAAAGAGAGAGAAGTGAGTGAGAGAAGTATGCTCTTCCTTACCCAAGTGGGTAACATATTGAGCCAAAATGGATGAAGACAGAACCATGATGAAAATTTCTGCACTTTGTTCCATCAACAGTGAGAGCTCATATTTCACCACTTACACTTTCAGAATTCCATCTACAATGGTCAGTGGAACATGACATCCTGAGACTGAAGTGTTACAAAAATCCAACAATAGTCAGGGTCAGCTACCTTTTTCCAGAATATTACTAATGTTTCCATTAAGTATCTGACAGTTTTAAAAATCAAGTATTAAAATAAAAATTAACAATTGCCCTAACAATTTTCTTTAAAAAGGCAAGGGGTGTGAAAGAATATTTGCTTTCATTCAATGAAAGTGATTCAGCTGCTATATCTAGCCTGCAGCACTAGATTGGTCTGTGTTCCTCCTGATGTCAGGTTAGAAGACGGATCAGAAGAAACAAGGTACAAAATACCCTCTGGCTACCATTTGCTCTCTGTGTCAAGCACAGTGTAGCTGTATGCCATCATTGAGATCATACTCAAAAGTTTCACTGCTCTTACTTCAGGAATTTTCCAGTTCCTCTGAATGAAAATATAAAACAGTGCCATGGCGGCAACAATACATTTAGGGATAGACAGGATCAGGATTTGTGTTACTTGTAACATTTGGTCTAGCTAGCTCTGTCTGAGGTACTTTTTATCATCAGTTTTCCAGCAGACATCTGAATTCGTCATTACATAAAGTTGTAGCTAAACATTTATTTAGATCCAGTTTTAACAAATTGATCAAAGACTAACTTTAGTATGAGATTAAGATACTGCATGTAAAAAGGAAAATAATCTTGAACTGTCAGGAATAGGTACTAGATATGACTTCAAGGATCTGTTCCAGTTGTAGATACATTTAAGTAAATAAACACCTAGGTTAGTAAGTAGCAGGAGGTGGTGTAGGTCTGTAAGCAATGTTACCTATGAATCTCTCTTGCTTTCTGTTTCCCAAGGGGCTGTTGAAAATGGAACTTCTCTCTTTACTTATGACACAGAGTTCTTATTGAACAATTTCTTTTATGGAGAAAAGCACAATACTTCTTTTCTGCCAGTGTTCTTTCCTTATGAAGACCCTGCTGATCCCTTGGTGGAAGGGATGGTCTCGGTCTGTGACTCTGACCCATTCTGCAGATTTGATGTCCTGACAACAAGAAGTCTTCAAGTGGGAAATTTCACAAGATTATCTCATCAGAATCACAAGCAGTTGGTAGAAAATCTAGAGCCAGGTGAGACAGCATTAAACGAACTATTCCTTTCTGCAAGGCATCTAAATAGTTAAGACTACATGACGAGGCTTTGCCCAACTGTAGGTTCATGCATCTATGAACACATTTATCAGGTGTAAACATCCTTGTACCAGAAGAATTTTAACATGTAGGTTACTTAGACAAACATGAAATACATTTTTTTCCATTTCTTTCACTACTGAACCACTGTGTAGAAGAACTCTTCATTTTCTGTGACTTCACCTTGGAATTAAAAATAAATAAATCTGAAACTATTTTTTTAGCCTAGAAATCTTTGTCTTCCTTTGGGTTGCCACTCAAATGCCATTTGAATAATTGTAATTGAGATTTGCTAGTGCAAACACTGAATACTTGAATCAGATTTTTTTTTTTCCTAGTGATTTCTTGTGGCTGGCTGGATCATCCAACCAACGGAAGAAAAAATGGAACAAACTACCTGCTGGGCTCAACCATCCATTTCATCTGCAATCAGGGCTATGAACTCACTGGATCAAAAGAAATAATCTGTCAAGTGACAGGAGCCTGGTCTGGAGACATACCTAATTGTATCCTGAGAACAGGTCTGCTTCCTTTTAAATGTTACGTTTTCATCAGAAATCATTTTCATTAACCAGGCGATCTCAGTATACAATGTTGGCCCTTGACAAAAGCAACTTCTTTTATTTGGGAAGACATTGGACATGAGATTCCGTAGCTTCTAAAAAGACTAATATTTAAATCTAAATAACAGTTTTGCTTTTTTATTATTATTATTTTTAATCTACTCATTCTCAGGACTTGGGGCTATATGCTTCTGTTTCTCCAGTTTTGGCCTAAAGGAACTGTTCCTCAAGTGGCCAGTCTAAAATAATTTACAAACTCAGTCTTAGAAAATGGGAATGTATAATCACTTAGCTAAAATTATTCCATAACATAGAAATACATAGACTATAAAATGACTCCTTATTTATAGCATTATTTTAATGTATTTTTCTTCTGTAAATGTGTTTTTTAGTAGTTTTGAAAATATGTAATTTCAAAATTACAGAGATTATTGAAATCGTCTAGTATCAACATAATTTGAACTGCTTTTCAAGAACAAATGATGGTACAGCTCCCAAGCATTTATTGTCATCCTTGGTTCTGCCATTGCTAATTTAATTTTAACTTTCTTTGCAACTGGGGCAAATGTATATCCAGTCTAAGCCATCTGAGTGGTGGGTTACAATTTCACACATTATAAAATGAGCCTTTAAGAGAAACTTTGCAGAACAGGACCTGGGGATCTTGGTGGATGCAAGCTGAGTATGAGCCAGCAGTGTGTCCTTGCAGCAAAGAAGGCTAATGGTATCCTGGGCTGCATTAGGCAAAGTATTGCCAGATGGTTTGAGATAGTTGATTGTTCCCCTCTACTCAGCAGTGGTGAGGCCATGCCTGGAGTGCTGGGGACAGTTCTGGGTTCCCCAGTACAAGAGACATGGATGTACTGGAGAGAGTCCAGTGAAGCGCCACAAAGATGATGAAAGAACTGGAGTATCTCTCCTCTGTGGAGAAGCTGAGAGAGGTGGAATTCCTCTACCTGGACAAGAGAAGGCTCAAGGGGGGAATCTCATCAATGTTTATAAATACATGAAGGGAAGGTGCAAAGAGAATGGCCCAAAGGTCTTTTAATTGGTGCCCAGTGCCAGGACAAGAAGCAATGGGAACAAATTGAAACAAAGGAGGTGCCTTCTGGCATCAGGAAACAATTTTTTTGCTGTCATGGTGACAGAGCTCTGGCAGAGGTTGCCCATAAAACCTGTAGAGTCTCTGTTGTTGGAGACATCCAGAAGCTGTCTATGTATAGCACTGGGCAAATGGCTCTAGGTGATCCTGCTTGAGTGAAGGGACTGGGCAAGATAACCTCCAGAGACCCCTTCCAACCTCGTTCTGTGAAATTCGTTAATGAACAGCCTGTGATAACAGAGGGCAGAGAGCAGACATAGAATCCTTGTCTCTCCCTAGGCTTCCCCTTCAACACATGTTGAAAGCTTCCACTCTTTCTGGTTCCAAAGGACTATGCTATCTCAATGCAAAATGTGTTATTCTATAACAGTAAAATTATTGTGAATCATGTAGTATAATATTTATTATAAACAAAAATTCATTACCCCTCTTGTGTCAGTATTATTAGATTATCAATTAGCCTGGAATTTTTAGACTTAGTACCAGTTCGTCTGTCTCTATAATTTTCAGAAAATTGACTAATATTTCCTAAGTTTCAGCTTTGATCTGTTCCTGCACCATGTATACTCCAAACATCCTCAAGATGGCAGTGTTTCAAAGCACCACTGTGATGCAAGGCCATAGAGCATGTTGAAACACTTGTAATGCTGAGTTAATTATTCCTGAAAGTACTCATCAGATAAATCCTATCAATGGATTCTCCGTTCCGATCACCTTCCAAAAATCTGGAAAGTGCACAATACATCAGCAGTGAATTCTTGGCCGGCAGAAACTTTTATTCTGCTTTTGAAGGCCTGTACCAGTTGCTTATTTCCGACACAATGTCTCATATTTAGTGTTATTAGTGAGATGATCCACAAATGAGTTTGAGCAACAGACTGAGAACTTTAGCATACAAAATAATCATTGAACATTTGCACAGAACAACTGTAAAATATACAGTGTTACTAAATTTTAAATAGATGAGTGAACATTTTTGGATTTTTTTTTTGGGGGGGGGACCAGCTAGTGATAGTAATCAGTACACAACTGATTCTATTCACAAAAGCCTATCTCAGTATTGAAGCTATTTTGTAAAGAGTGAAACTAGAAGTATTTCAAAACATTTATGTTTAATATGATAGACCAGAGTATACAGAGTACTTTAGTTAACTGTTGAAAATATGTGAGAAATTTAGCAGATAATTTAGCATGCTTCATAGTTCACAGTAATAATAGATCATTTGTCAAAAGACTAAGGAGAATGAAATCTTTACAAAGTAAAGTCAGATCTTAAACAGAGTCAGTGGCAGAATATTTTGCCAAGCTGAAAGCTAAGAACATTTTTACATTGCTGCCATCAACTGCATACATACTGGTTAGGAGCCAGTCAGTCTCAATAAGCAAACTGGATGATAACATTTACACTAGAATAAAAGGGACAAAAAGCCAGCCTTGAGAGATCAGAGCAAAAGAGCTGAAAGATACACAGAAATTAACAGCATTCAGAATGAGGGAGATATGCCACTGGCAGATAAAAAACTGAATGTTTTCCAGCACATGGGTTCCTTAGAGAAGGCATACAACAACAAGGTGTAAAATTATTTTTATCCAATTGTAAAAATAGCATTCCTTACTATTTGATATTTGGGGTTGTAGTTCATTTGTAGAGTGAGCCAAAAATGATAATTTTTGTCAGAATCAGGAAACTGGAGTATGGCAATACTGCCCATAGCAGCAGGATACCATAATCAAGACAATATAACATTTCATATACAGTTCTTCACTCAGTTTTTCTTATACAGTTCTTCACTCAGTTTTTCTAACTGCTGTGCCCCAATAATGGCATTCGTATCTAGCCTGGTTCCTCCATTTGTATCAGAATATATGCTACTGGATATCAGTATCTGTATGAGAAGATTATTTTTTGACAGGTCCAAGTCAGAGAATGCGGGTAAAACAGTCCAAAATTCCTCACTTATATCTAAACCTCTTGTATTTTTATAGCATGGATATCTAGTACTTTCTTTCTGCTAAATACATTTCAGCCTCCAGTCTAAGACAGCTGAAATTCAGTGCCAGTTTTCCTTGTGCTGATTCTGGATTCAGCATAATTAACAAAAAATATTTTCATGGTGTTACAAACAATTATTACTTATGCTAACTTTCCTTATTGTTTTCCCCTTTACATAGCAACATGCTGCTGTTTTGCCAACACCCATTTTATTAAGCTCTTTGACAGAAGGCCTTTATTAATGCCAAGAAAATTCTGGTAAAATTAACGGTCAGTGCTTCCAAATTTCTGGGCGCCTGAATGGGTGACCACTGACCTAGCCACTATGACTAGTGGTCAGATTTTTACTTGCAACATGAACTGTTAAAACAGTCTTTTTTAAAATAATAACTTCCTTCAAGCTGGTCAAGAACACAGGACACAGGCCTCTATTATTTTCAGGGGGTACTTCTTTTCAGTTCTGTGCTTATTACACTTGCTGTAGTTTTGTGGCACATCAAATTCAGTCTCTCTACTACAAATCCTAGGGACTTTTAGCTACATGCATTTATTTTTCAAAAGCTAGAAAAATTACATTGAAGGAAGGCTTGAGAACTCTGAAAACTGGATAGGCAGAAAAAAAAAAAAAAAAAGAAAGAAAACTGAACAAACTGAACATCAGTTACTTTGCAAAATCCATTTCTGTATTACAAAAAAAAAATATGCTTTTAGGCCTGCATATTGTTACGTTTGAGTTTTGCTTCCCTGAATTAAAGTTTCCATGGAAACCCTCTGCTAATAATTATTTCTGCTATGCTTTTAATTACAATTCCGCTGCAAGGCTTGCAAGTACCTCAGCGACCTCTCTTCATAGAATATCACATAGAGGGAGAAAACAAAACCATCCAGCAAAAGCAGAAGGGAGACTCTAGTAAAATGCAGGTTAAAAAAAAAATGTAAAATCTTAGCAATATGCATACATGTATATTTTGCTTGTGATATTTGGTGGTAAATGCAATCTGTTTTCCTCTTTCATTTTTGCACTCCATATTTTTGGCTTTCATTTTCCAGGCTCTGTGCAAATGCACTTCTTTTGGGAAAGATGACAAAAATCTCATTAATTTTCTGCACTTTTTTTTTTTTTTTTTTTTTTTTTTTTCAGATGAGGGTGCAGAAGAACATTAGGTTTTCTGATTATGGAATTATCTGTCTGTCATTTCCAGGAGACTGGCTGCAAAACACTCTATAATCAAGAAAAAGAACCTGAGATTAACAACTGAATACAAAGATTTCACTATAAAGACAGTTTACCACTGAGCCAAACAAACAAGGCCAACTGTGGGTTTTCATCACTTGACAAAGATAGGGTACCTGTCAGTAAGGTGTATGTAAGCCAGACAGAAATTTTGGGGCCTTGTAAGAGAAGTTTGTAAATGAAGGTCTGAGGCCTGTGAAATAGTTTGTGTATCCTAGGTCCTTCCTTAAACTTCAGTATAAACCAATTTATACATGTAAGTTAAATTATTTATTCTAGTGTTGCAGAAAAGTAAGTTTTATTATTTTGCCATCACTGTATGCTAAGCAGTTTGGGCAGTTTTTCCAGCAGGCATGACAAAGCTATGAAAGTGCTGGCAAAAAGGAAAAACTCGTGCACCACTTCTCACCTATTTCTAAATAGAATGCACGCTCCCTTACATATGCTTATAATGCTGCTAATAGGCACACAAATAGGGCAGAGCCTTGAATCTCCTTTGACCTTAGGACACTCTAGTGTCTCAGAGACATGGGACTATACTTCTCTTTGACCTTCTCCCATTGAGCCTTGGACAAGATTTCTTCACACCAGGACTTGCAGTTTTTCAGATGTGGCATTTCCCTTAAAGGATACAACATTCAAGAAGCATTGTTTCTCTTCTGCTCTCTTCTGCATAGAGCATTAAACAACAGGTGCAGTTTCAAAATTTCAATGTCAAAATAGGGGCAATTTTTAAAGCAATCAAATTGGTAAAAGGATTGAAAAACTGTTAGTTGTTGGGTTTGGCAGTTCATGTCAGCTGTATATTAGCCACTAACTATTCCTTCTTTGTGTTAGAACAGCTGTCACAGCCACCTGCCCTAACTGTCAAATGTAGGAATTATGTGAGTTCCATTGCTCACTCTATTGGCTTGTTTCTTGAACACGATGAACAGTAAAATATCAATGCTATGTATACAATTTTTAAAAAATGTCACACACATTTACACTGAAGCAAATTGATATGAAGACAAGTAATATCTTCCTCTTTTGTTGTGGTTGCTGTCTTTTTTCAGATATCAAACAAGTAATTCTTCTTGGTTGTGTATTTGGAATTGTCGGTCTTGCAGTCCTGGCACGTCTAACTTTTCTGTGTAGAAAGGAGAGGTAAGAACTCAACTGAACTTAAAACAAAAACTAACCTGCTAAAGAAATAGGAAGTGCTGTGACCTTTTAATCTGTTTACTCAATGACAAAGAAATCAGACAGGACATTTTCCTACTACTATCTTTTATTGAAAACATCAAGTCTCGATAGTCCTTGTGTCCTGCTGGCAGACTATGAAGGAAAGTTGGAAGTTTATTAATAAGGCAATCAAACATGATTGATTGATTGATTGATTGAGACCGAACAGTATTTTTGGTCAAAATAATCTACTTGAATAGTAAGGCTATCTAATGAAAAGTGTTCTGTTTCAGAGGTGTGCTGATAATACCAACTGGTAAATTGCATTTATTATTTAAGGAATGCATTGCATGATGCTGTAACTTACCACACATCCTTGAACATATTCCCTCTTTTAGGCATGCATAAATTTGCCTTGAGAATGCTTGTATCTCTTGTGCCAAAGAGGTGAATAGAATTTAAAGAATGTATCAGTTTGCTACCCATTCTTGGAACATTCCTACCAAACAGAAATACACTCACTATATAAACTATTACTTCATAAAATTAATCTCTACAAAATGTTGTGTGGCTAGTAAATACTTCGATGTTTTAGTCCTATGTTTTAAAAGATTGTTATGATTTCATATATTCTGTATATAATTCATTGTTAGCCAGCATTAACACTTTAAAAAATGTTTTGCTTTGTGGCTTTCCAGCAGGTTCATCACTGCAGAGACCCTTGAAACAGAACACACTATTATAGCTATGTCTGTCACTGAAAATACAGTCCATCGATTCTGTGCTTAGTGATCAATTAACTGTGTGTATCAGAGGGTCAGAGTCACTCCTAAATTTTCCCCTGTCCTGTTAAATCACGTAAGCATTGTTTTCAGTGCTTCAGAGAACACTCAGACCAAAAATGTTTTTTCTTCCTTCTTTGTACAAAAACAAACAAAAAGGCTACTCAACACAAAGTAGATAACTGCAGAAGCTGATGTTTTTTGCATACAAATAGAAATGCACAGACAAAGGACACCTCCTAAATTTGCCGTATCTTACATGTACTAGATTCCCATGTATATAGCTGACTGGCATAAAGTACTACTATTACAGCTGTATAGAATTCTCACATTTGGGAGCAGCTTACAGAATTGCTATCCTAAACTCATTGTATATAAATTAAAAATAAATAAATAAATCAGGCCTA
The DNA here is from genome assembly GCF_964035555.1 of Netta rufina. Classification (NCBI taxonomy): domain Eukaryota; kingdom Metazoa; phylum Chordata; class Aves; order Anseriformes; family Anatidae; genus Netta; species Netta rufina. The sequence goes on along the minus strand of NC_140141.1, from coordinate 15,897,350 downwards.
AGCTCTTATATATTTTGGAATCTGTAAGTAATTGGCTACCAAAAGTTTATAGTTTCTGAACATTCTGAGAATATTTAATAAAGTCCATAGCACTCAGTGGGGTGTATGGTTGGATAGCAACAGATAATGCAGTCCTCTGTATAACTGTAACAAATTTTGAACAGATAAATCTTAATTAGGCAAGGCAAGGATTAGAACATCAAGTCAATCATCAGCAAACCACCACTATTCTCTAATTTCATCGCATGTTGCTCAAACAGAAGAGATGCTACATCTCCTTCAGTCATTACTTCTGGTAATTTAAATATTTTGAATCTTCAGCAGTATATAACATGGGAGAGACATTATTCCTTGCACAGAAATTACACTGAACTGATACTTTAAAAATTGGTTCATGTTACTATTCCACCTAATCTAGTATTACTCTCACCTTCATCTAAGCAAAAATGTTTCAGTAACTGCTTTAACAGTCATCTTTAGCATTTAAAAATATATATTTTATTTTTACTTTATTTTTCTTTTCTTCCCAAGACATGAAGGCAACCAGAAGCTTGTTTCAGAGGTTCCAGTAACATCTCAACAAGAAAAAATGAAATTTCAGAGAAGTTTTTAATGAAATATGGAGAAAGCATAGCAGAGGAATAAATTGTCCACAGCGACAAAGATGGAAACAGTGGTTTTACATAGTATGTTATAATTTAATTTCTGCTTTCAATATAATGACCGTTCAATTGCATGGGAAATGCTAACCACCTTTCAGGGGTTTTATCATGGCAGGCTCATCCTACTATGTTTCAAAAGCCAAGGACAATGCTTCTGAAAGAATTGAAGTTATATGTGTTAGTTTCTTCTATCAGTCACATCTCTGCCAGCAGAACCAGAGTTTTGACAAAATCAGAAGAATTTGTGATTCTCTGTACTTCTCTTCTTTTAGTCTTTCACTTGAAAGCTGGTGAAATGAAAATAATCCTACCATATAAAGCTAGCCTTTATCAGAGAGACATACACCTTCTCTGGGGCCATGTAAAGCTCATGTAGAAAGATGTGAAAGTGGATGCAGTCAGATGGACTATTTTGCAAGTCAGGTTAATTTGCAGATTGTTGGCTTTATGGTTTTTGTTTGTTTGCTTGTTTTAAGTAGGGAGGTAGAGAAACTAAAGATACTTAAATGTGGCATTCTTATATTTTGGAAAGTCACTAAGTACATGCTCTGAGTGGCATTTTTGTTTCATTACTGACCTAATTTTAAAAGGATGCAGTTGAAGGGAAGGAGAGGAAGTATTCGGAAAATGAAACCTTTCCTTTCAGGCTAACTTACAATGATTTTTAAAATTGATTTTTATCCAGCTGTCCAATTAGGTTTCACTTTCAGAACAAACAAACAAAAAAACTGTTATCTGCACAGTCCTGCTTGCAATGTTTTTTTCTTGAATAACATAAATATGCATGAATTAAAAGACTCCATAGTTACTTTTTAAAATATCTAGCTGTATTACAGTAAGCTTCAGTCTTGTAATTAAAAAGTGATTTCTGAACTACAAGCTTGTACAGAATATTTTTACCAAAAAAAATGGACCATTTGCTTTTGCCTGCATCCCAAAGGGTTTCTGAAATCAGTTATGTATGGTGCAACTAACTCTTTTTGATAATTAAATAAGAATTGCTAGCTTTTGCAGCTCACTGTGTCTGTTTTTTGAAAGTCTTTAATTCATAAATAACTGAGAATTCATGGTGCTTTCAAAAGGCAAGGATAAACTACATACAGGTGGACTAAATGAGTGAAAAACTACAGATTTCATGTTATAATGGGATCAAGACAAATTGAAAGAAATGCTTCAGGCTGTGTATTTATAAGTATAAAATTATTAATTACTTATTAGCTGCTGTTGCCATTGTTGTTATCTGTGAACACAGACCACAAGCAGAAAGTTACACAAGGCAGATAAGTGATCTTGAATACAGTAAGTTGGAATACAAACAGGAAAATAGAAAAAAAAAATGCTGTGGAGAGGAGAGGAGAGGAGAGGAGAGGAGAGGAGAGGAGAGGAGAGGAGAGGAGAGGAGAGGAGAGGAGAGGAGAGGAGAGGAGAGGAGAGGAGAGGAGAGGAGAGGAGAGGAGAGGAGAGGAGAGGAGAGGAGAGGAGAGGAGAGGAGAGGAGAGGAGAGGAGAGGAGAGGAGAGGAGAGGAGAGGGAGGGGGGAAGGAAGAGGGAGAGAGAGAGAGAGAGAGAGAGAAAGAGAGGAAAAGAAAGACTGGCAAATGTTCCTAAGTAACAAACTAGCTGGCTGCTGCCAATGTGCTACAGATTAAAAACAAATTATTGCAACTGATGTACACACACATACGAGCCATGTGTTTAATGGTTTGGTGGAGAATGTGGGGCGCAGAATGAAAAAAGGAGATTTTTGCCTAGGAGTGCTGGAAGACTGAAGTGGGCTCTTGGAGGTATATGAAGTTGATTGTGTGAACTTCATAATCAATAAAGTGTTAAAAATGTGTAAGCCGTCTTTGTTCCAGCAACCTCAAGGAATGGGATGCCAGATAAAATGAAGTTGAAACTGGGTGACTGGGTTATACAGTGAGGTCTCAGCGCTTGGAGAAGAGAATTTTGTTAGTCATTAAATCACAAAGAAGCAATGTTTCATATACCATTAGACAGCATGTACCACAAGGTAGTGCTGCATGCACAAACAGATTTGTAAATGAATGACACTTCATGTCAGTAACAGACTGGGATGGGAATATATGAAATAAATTGGAGTCTGGACATACTCCTGAAAAAAATGTATGTTAATTTCAGAACGCAATTAATTTATATGAGTCAGAATTATCTGGTTTATCCCACCATAAACAAAGCAGTGGTAAAAACAGTGTGCACCAGCTGTTCCTTCTGGTCAGCCTTGGAAACACTTCCATCACAGTAATCCCTAATTCCTTTGCTGAGAGAGAGGGAGATATATATATATATGTATGTATCTGCACATACTTACATATACAGACCCATACATTCAGTAGTAACAAAATAACATATGCTCCCAGAGGACTTGTCCAGCCATAGCTCAGAATCAAGAATTTCAGCAGAATGCTTGAGCCAAGTAACTGAACATACATATATATATTGTATTCATAAGGAGGAACTAAATATTTCAGCATTCACTATTGAAAGACAAACACCAGAAAAAGCTTAACATTATCTAGCAGAACACTGCTACTGTTTTTCATTATTTCATAAGCTTAAAAAGTTGTACGTTGAGTAGGAATTTGGTTCACAGAAATAAGAATATGACATCATTATGTTGTGATATTAAACTATACATGTAAATCTAATGCTGGCATTACATTTTTCTTTTTCCTTTCCTTTCCTTTCCTTTCCTTTCCTTTCCTTTCCTTTCCTTTCCTTTCCTTTCCTTTCCTTTCCTTTCCTTTCCTTTCCTTTCCTTTCCTTTCCTTTCCTTTCCTTTCCTTTCCTTTCCTTTCCTTTCCTTTCCCTTCCCTTCCCTTCCCTTCTCTTTTCTTTTCTTTTTTCTTCTCTTTTTTCTTTTCTTTTCTTTTCTTTTCTTTTCTTTTCTTTTCTTTTCTTTTCTTTTCTTTTCTTTTCTTTCTTTCTTTTCTTTTCTTTTCTTTTCTTTTCTTTTCTTTTCTTTTCTTTTCCGTTTTTTTAATATATCTCACAGCAAACCAGAATAGATTATTAGCATATTTTTCATCTCAAAAACATTACATCTGTATATGATGAGATGTTTCTGCATACTAAAAGTGAGATGTACCATAGCACGTACTGATGTAACAGCTAAAGCATAAAACCCATATTTGGTTGGTTTCTCTTTCAGAGCAGTAAAATGGGTCTACAGGGACATTGGTCTATGGGTATAGGGAAACTGTAAGAACAAGAATGTTTGCCCTCTTTCTATTCCTGACAAAGCAAGTGTAACTTTTCTGTTTTAAGGGGTGTGTTTTGTTTTGTTTTGAATTTATTTTTCTTATTGGTATTTGTTGTCTGTTGCTACGTTTTTTTGTTTGTTTGTTTAGGTGGTTAGTTTTAGCAATGGAGCACTGGCATTGCTGAAAGTCAAACAGGTCAGTTAAGAAACCTTTGCAGAAGTCTAAAATATAGCTTCATAGTGTTCCATCTTGACAAAGAAACACCTTTGCTGCCCTCACGTAGAATAAAAAATAACAAACAAACAAACAAACAAACACCACTAGCCCTGCATTTGTATTCACCATTTTCAAATAGCTACACTGAGCTTTTTCCTTCGGTTCAGTGTTCTGTTCCGTGTTCACTGTGTTGTCTCGTCTCCCTGTCCGCGTGTACGCATGCGTTTGTTCATCTGTTTGTCTCTGCATATCTCTGTGTGCGTGTGTTCGTGCGCGTGTGTTCGCGTGTTCCTGTCCGTATGCATCTTCGCGAGTCCCCGCGTCCGTGTCCCGTGCCGCGTCTCCGGGCCACGCAAGGAGCTGCGGTCCGCCTGCAGTCCTTCCTCCCCGCGCCTTCTGTGCACCGGCCCCGCGCCTTCTGTGCACCGGCCGCACCAATACAGTTTCACCGTCCCGTCCTCTCCTTTGGGCGGGACGAGCCGTTCTGCAACATCAGAGCGACTCTCCCGCATCGCACCGCGCGGAGCTGCTACCTCACCGCTCTCCTAGACGCTCACGGAGCACAGGGCCCTGCCGCGCGCTCTCGCGGTCCCACCGTGCCCCCGCAGAGCCACCGTGCGAGACCGGCGTTCTTTCTCCTCCCCGCGCCCTTCCCCGAAGGGAAGAGGGACGCTGCATCTGCATGCTCCCATCTGCTGGCAGGCAGTCCGCAGGGGACCCCAGACTAGCAGAGGCCGAGCGCGGGGCCGAACAGTGGCCGGCCGTAGCCAGAGCCCTCGGCTGGGCGGGGCTGACGGGCTGTGCCGCGTATCTTCCGCGGCCACAGTCGGGGGACTGTCTGCGAGAGGCCAGAGTGGGATGCCGAGGGAGATACACGGCTCGCTGGGCGGTGCCGGGGCTGGTGCCGGGGCTGGCCCCGCCGCTGCCTCGCTGGCGGACGGGCGGCTCTGCCCGAGAGGAGAGCTCCGCGGAGCCCCCTGTGGTGGCATCCGGAGCGAGCACCAGCAGCCCAAACCCGTCGGTGTCAGACGTAAAGGCAGCAGTTCCGCGATCCTCCGATGCAGCAGGACCAGCAGGTTGGGATGTTGGTTTCTTATCCTTTCCTGTCACATGGCTGGTAATAGGATCCCTCATCTGCCACTCGGCACCTCGCTGGGGCGCAGTTACAGGACACATGCAGTAGGGCCTCCGCTTCCCGCACTTTGCGCTCTTCCCGGCCGTCCGCAACCACCTCTGCCCCGGGAGCGCTGCAGCTGCCGCCTGCCAGCGCGGCGCGGCCCGGCGGCCCCCTGGTCATGGAGCCCCCCGCCCTCGCCGCCGTTCTGGCCTTCTCAGGGCTGGCGCTGAGCTGCTGCCGCGAGCCCGTTCTCTCCGGTGAGTGACGCTTAGCGCGGAACGGGGAAGGGGAGTGCGTCTGGGGCTGCTCCACGGTCTTCTAGCGGGGCTGAGTGGCGAGAGAGCTGCCCGGTCTGCTCCCGAACTCTGCAGGCTTGCAGCTGGCACGCAGCCCGCCGCGGCAGGGCTCTGCCGCCCGGCAGCACCTCCTGGAGTTCGCGACGACATCCCTTCCGGCTCACCAGCCCGGTGCACGGCTCGAGGCTGCTCGTACAAAGATGTATTTTCGTGCGCTGTTTGTAGTGCGTCGGTATTTGTGGATCTCACTATGCTCGCAGAGATGGGAGTCTGGAACACCGTATGAAAGCGTATGCAGCACATTTCTCTAACGAAGTGGTTTGGTGGCTAGGCCTGCAGGACAGAGGTATCTGCAGGGAGGGAGGACTGCAGGACGTGGGTACACTTACTCACTGGGAAATTAAATAATTAGTGGCAGCAGGGCAGAATTGGGGCCACGGAGCCAGAGCTTGGATGGTGGCCATCTCACCTCTATGTAGCATGCTGCATCTGCTCCCTGCCAGTCACAAACATCTCTCATTCAGTCAAGCAATCTGTGAAGCCTGAATCTTTGTGGATGGTTAGTGAGTTCTTCACTGATTTTTCACTTAAAATTTCTCTGCACCGTTTTGTTCTCACTTCAGCTGGTACTGATCATTTCAGGTACCACTCTGGTAAACACTAGTCCTGCTTTGCAAGATTTAGAGTGGCTGTTCTGGATGGTCACAGTGCCACAGCTATCATATGCATGGTCCTCCTGGATATGTTTTGCATATTCTAACCCTAGTTGTTATTACTATTTTTATATAAATATTTAATATGTATTTTGCTCCTTTAGCCATGTACAGATATTTTCTCATTTTGAAGTTTTTGTAGGTGCACTTAATTAGATTTGGGAAAGATTTACATCAATTTTCTTTCTTTCTTTCTTTCTTTCTTTCTTTCTTTCTTTCTTTCTTTCTTTCTTTCTTTCTTTCTTTCTTTTTCTTTCTTTCTTTCTTTCTTTCTTTCTTTCTCTCTATCAGAAAGAGAACTGAAAATGTAAACTTTACAACATCTCAGAAGAGAACAACCTAGACAAGGATATATACCTAGACCATGTCTAGTGGTCTGTTCCCAGTACAATCAGGCCATGCATGTTGCACAGAGAAGGTAATCCTTCATTTACTTGAGTAGGAGTATGTCGTCTTTTAAGGTTTCTGAGCTGAACTGTAAACAGAACATATTGCACAGGTGGTTGTATTCTTCACAGCATGCTGCAAATGAGCAAGTAGAGGATATATCCCTGTACAAATGTTTGGTTCATAGGCAATTTAGAGAAGTCTGTTTATGCAACTGCACTTCCATGCTTTAGCCAACCTCTAACTGCATGTATTCACAGCCACTAAAGGTAACAGAGGGGCCTGAGCACAAGCAACTGTCAGGGGAAAAAATGAATGTTACATTGGGTGAACTGGTAGCAAAGGATAATGGATCTAGGAAGCACAGCCACCTATCTGTCTTCTGCTAATGAACCTGAAAACAGTGCACATCTGCTCTTCAATAATGACCTCTAATTGGTATGGCATGAACAATATGGCGTGTACAAAATCTGCAGAGTTGTTAATCTATGCAAACCATACCTCAGAATCTTTTTCCTCACCCTTAATCCCACAGGACTGAAATGGGATCAGTTGGATCAAGTTGCATTCAAAGCTAGCAGAATTCTGAAATAACAAATGTTAATGTTTCTTTTGTAAGGCAGTTTGTCATATAGCGTGTTTTTAAGGCCTGCTCTTTTATTTATTTATTTGTTTGTTTTTATTGAATGCATGTCTTCATACATTTATTGTAAAAGATGCATACAAAATACAGATTGCATCACACCATCATTTCCTTAGACAGGGAGAATCTTTAATTTCTGGAATTGCCTTATGAAAAATGGCTTGTATTGACCACAGTGAGTTAACTATCATTTTTTGCATATAGTACTGAGCTACTTTTCACAGTGTTTGTGCTTCACTGTGTGATGTCTAACAGTTTCTATTAATTCAAATTATGAAATTTGCAGCATTCAAACTTCAGAAGCACCACATTTGTCAAGTGAATCAGAAATTAGAGATGGGTAGTGGATTGCCTAACATTAAAGGATTGTCTGAATTTGGTGATAGTTGTATTACAAAGGCAAAGAAATTGAAATCTGTGTCACGTTAGTTTCGTTGAACAAATATTATTCTACATACTCAGTGCAATATGTTGTCACTTTTAGTTTCTGTATTTATATTGTTCACTTAATTTCCCAGTCAGAAATTTATATGATTGTCAGTCTTCTCTTCTTTTCTCTGTTATCTTCCTTTCTCTGTTATCTTCCTGTTTAGCAATAGTGGATCACTATGTCCTTGTCCTTCCCAGCTGAGTCTGTCCTTTTAAACTGCTGTTTCAGTCTTGTCTTACAAACCTCGTATCTCTTGTGATTTTTATCTGCCTATGTCTCACTGATACAGTTAAACAGTTCCACTTGATATGCCTGGAGCAGTTGTCATGTAAATATCCAAAAAATATTTCTAACCAGACGGATACAAAGTGAAATAGTCAGTCCAGATACTTCAGCATATCATGCTTGTACATGCATAGAGTGTAACTCAAAGCCCACAGTTATGTGAATGGATTTCAGTAGGGTGGATCCAAAGAAGTGGGAAGAAGGCAGTGATTTCATGCTGCCAGCTGCAAAATTTGCATTCTTTGTCGTATCACACCATAGTGGTTGTGCAATTTACCACTCCCTCCATCCGCACAGTGGTTATAGCCCATGCTGGTAAAATTTCTGGAGGGATTCAGTCTGCCATGCTTGACGGTGGAACAACAGTTTTAAAACTTCACAAAGAAAACAAATGCGTGTATTAAGGAACAGAAATTCCTCTGGGGCTACATCATACATTCTAACTTCCAGTGATAAAGAATCACAAGCCAAGCAAGTGTGTTTATATTATCTTGCTGCTGAGAACCAGCCAACAGCTACAAAGTTGTGACTAATATAGCATGTTTGTATTGTACAAATTTAAAAATAAAAGAAAAAAAAAAAAGAAGAAAAGAACATGTGCAAAATACATACTTTTAAGAACTAGAAGTAATGAGCTGCTCATGCTCATATCCTAATTTGCTTGCTCCAACTGGCCATTCAGATAGCATATTTTCAGATTAAAAAAAAAAAAAAAAAAAGGCAAGTGTGATGAAAAAGTGCTTAGATTGAAGGTTAGTAATCAAATTTTCCCAAGAATAGCAAGCTCGCTTATAACAACTCATTCACTGCCAGGGAGCACAAGCATGGAACTGCAAATCTGTACATTCCCAGTCTCTTATTTACTGTGCAGATGGATACTTAAGAAAAGGTTTGATCAAATGTCAGGTGAGTATTCACTGTAACTACTGTCTGCTTTGGACCAATGCTAAATAAGATTATTTTATTGCAGTTGAGGACCTCAAAAGGTTATTGGTATATGTCTGTGTGGCTAAGTAGCTTGAGAGAGATTTTTAAACTATGTACAGAATGATCCTATACTGCATAGAAGAAATTTTCAGATGAGTGCTCTTGTAGCATCGTATCAGACTTATAGTAGCTGACTGAACAAATGAGGAGTTATTTTCTAGCAATTTTGAAAATCGCAATTTTAAACAAAGATCATTCCTTCCTGTGTTTTTTCTGTAGTTCATGTCTGCTGTTTTTTATTTGTTTGTTTGTTTGTTTCCCCTGTTACAGTATATTTATCCTAGTCTGGTAGATTTTATAAGGATTTTTTATTTTTTTTTTTTACATTTGTATTAATTTTAATAGCAAAGTATTGAAATCTAAAAATAGTACACTAATTTTTCAGCTGGGGAGGTATAAAACTGTTTTATACAACCCAGATTCATTTATTTTACATCATAACATAATATAGAATAAGATTTTTCAGACCAATCATTCATATGAAAATATTCAAATGAACATTTGTTTAAATTGATAAAACTGCATTTCAGAGAAGACCATTGCACTCCTAAAAATATTTTTAATAATGACCACAGAAGCCATATTTGTCTTTTTGATCTCCTGAAGCTTCTTCTGGTTTTAATCAGTGTTCCCACATGAAGAACTGTGGCAACCTATGATAATAGAATCTCTACTCACATATCCATAAGGAAACAAAAATGCTCTCATCAGAGGAAGGTAATTTGGGTGTTCTGCCCTTTCCATCTGTGGGCCCCTGCCTCTGTTACTGCAGGGGTATCTTGGCATCAGTTAAGTGGTTTCTGTCCTTTCCTCTGTGCATTGCTTTCTCATTGAAGTGTTTCTGCTGTCTAATTATACCCTTTCAATCAAATTAGAGACTGCAGCATCTGGTTAGTGCCTGTAACTGTTGCCATCTGCACCTAGATAGAGTGCTTTCATTTAAGGAGGAGTGCTCAAATTGCAGATTCCCACAAGAACTAGGAGAACAGTTTGGTAGAATGGAAATGTCCTAAAACTCTTCTTAAACCACTATTAAAACAAATGCATCAAGCAACTGATACCTAGTCATTATCAGGCCTGGCACCTTTGGTTCCATATTCTTATCCATGTAAATTATAGGTATCTTTATTTCTTGCTCAAGCCTCCCAGAACATTCAAAGTGGCTATCATGCCACTGTAATGAGACCTAATACTTAAATAGCAGCCATTTTAATTTACCTTTCCTTATTCTTTTATCTGCAGATTATTAAAATAAAACCTTGCTTCTTTTTTGACTGTTACTGGTAGGATAATTTCTGGCCTGTGTAGGCTAGTTTTCAGTTGATAATTGTTAACCTTTAATGTCTCCTGCCACTAGTTAGCACTCTAAATAGCTTCCAGAACTTAAAGCAAGCAAATAAATCCAGTAACTTTTTTTTTTCAGTGAAATAATAATGAGCTTGTTATTCTGACTTTTCAGTCTCCCAGGAAAGTTATGTATGCACCCCAAACTTACAAGTGTACTCTAAGATGTCATTTAAACCATCCTGAGTCTCCATCTCTTCAGTCTGCAATTTGTGATATTACTAAATATATGTTTTTGAGAAGTGATGGACTTTGAGGAATGATCAGAGATTTCCTATTTCTTAGCCAGAAGAGAAAGGGTGCTTGAGTAGCCATTTTCTTTACTTTTCCTCTCATTCATACTAAGAAGACTGCAGACGAAACTAAAGTGTTTGTACTATTTCCATCAATCACGATGAGGCATGAAATACATGTATACAATTTCTCAGGTAACTGGGCTTCTTGCTATCAAGGACTTCAGAGATTAAGGCCAATATTTGTATGTCCATCTTAGAAAATCATTGGAAGCTAATAGAGACTCAGAAATTTCAAGGTTTTATCAGTAGTGGTTCATTCACTGTAACAGTCGGTCTGTTATATTCTGCACTACCTTAATTTTGCAAATGATTTTAAAGTGGTGCCCATGTGGAGTGCAGGCAGTCATACAGTTCCAAAGTAACAAAGGCATAAATGATCATTGTAAGGTCCCTACACTGAAGAAGAAGAAACTGAGACAGATGGAAAAAATTTCTACTACAGCTGCTGTTTGATCTTCCAAATGTTGATCTGGCTCTAATAAAACTAATTGTGAACCTGTATCTCACACTGAGCATTCACTCATGGTAGACAACCATCCCCAGGCTTATTTTCTGCTTTTTGTTTCTAGCAGTTGCCATTCAAAATGTACTTACCTAGTCTAAGTATTCATTTGAAAAAAGGTTATTTTTATGTCAATCATGGCACCAGATGTATTGGGAAAAAAAACAGTCCTGACAGCATACTGCAGTTCATGTTTTCTCACTGAGTCTCATAAACATTATCCTGAACAGGACCTGTTAAAACCTTTCAGCTTTTCATGAATAAAACCTCTGCAATGGGTCTGTCTTTGCTTACTGCTGTTGGCAGATTTCTCCACCATACAGTAGATGCAACAGGGTCATTAGGTATTAATAGAGTGAAATCATCATGGACACTTCGGTTTTAATTATGGATTTGACACAAGCTTGTACTTCAGATATTGTCTGAAACCCAGCTGACTAGCATCTTAGAAATACAAGAAGTCTGTAGACTTCAAACTTTGACTTGTCACAGCTTTCTCTGTGTACTTTCTAAAAAATCTGGTGATTTAATATAGGTTTATGGTTGGAAGGGTGATTTAAACTGAGCCTTGGGTGCATGAACAGGAATCATGACAAATCTGTCAACCACAATGACACTCCGGTCCTTTCATGCTGTTTGTTTGTTTCCCCTTTTTTCTGTATGATCATAATCTACCAAACATAAATCAGGTAATTTGAGTAAGCCCAACTGTTTTTACTAATACTGTTAAATCCACACTTTCCTGACTGTTTCATTTAGATGATCTCATTTGGATTAGTTTTGTGCAGACATATCTGTCTGACCTTTTAAGACTGTCTTTTCACAGAATCATTGCAGCAGTAGTGTGAGACAAAAATAAGGACAAAGTTTCTAACCTGCTCTTCTTTAGAATCTCTTAAGGCTTTTGTCTTGAAAGTACAGCCTGCAGGTAATACATTCACTTCTCACCTTTACTACACTGAATATTAATTTCATAGTGAGATCTCTAAGGTAGTGTCTTGGCTGTCATGCAGAACATACAGAGAAATTGCTATGTATGCTAAATGGAAGAACTCAGCTATTTACAGCCGAGATACTGAATACGCTGAGGGATCTGGAGCAATGTTACTCAGGATTTTATAGAAAAACACACAAGGTATATCTCAGTAGATCTCAAAGATGATTGTTTAAGGTAAAAGAGAGTAGGACTGAGGTGGTTTTTTGTTTGCTTGTTTTTTGTGTTTTTGTGGATTTTTTTTGGAATGACAAAGCTTACTTGAAAAATTTGTATGTCAGTGCTTTGGCAAAATAACTATTATCAATCCTTAACTAAATGAAAACTTCCTACCAGATTACATCTAAGAAAAAAAAAAAAAGAAAAAAAAAAGTGAAAAAAAAGTATGTATTTCATTTGATAACAATTGCTAAATGCCATAATTTAAAACACAGGTTTAATTTCAGGTTTTCTGGGATAACTGATCAACTCACTCCTATTTCCACATCTAACAAAAATATCAACAAAACCAGGGGAGCTCCACTGCAGCTCAGCTGGCTCATTTTCCCCAAATGTCTTAGCCAGGCAAAGAAACAAAGGAAGCACTGTTACAGATACCTGTTATCTTGAGAACAGAACACTATAGCTAAAAGGAATGAAGCAAACTCTGACTCTTCCTTTCATACAATATCCTTAAAGTACGAGTGAAATGAAGTTTGAAGAACAACACTTCAAAAAAATAAGAAAGATTGCTGAACATGAAAATGAAAGGCAGTTGCTACTTCAATTTAAAGCACGGGCCAGTCTTAGCAGAGCCTCAAATGGTTTGATGTTAACTTCAGTTTAGTCTGTGTGCTACATTACATTCAGGTATTGTAGCATTCCTCACATTTCTGAGTATATGTTAGTACATATTGCTTCTAGTTGAGATTTGAAAAGAAAAAAAAAAAAAAGTAATAGCACTGAAGAAGATATATTTTCTGGCTGTGTTTATCACTCCTCACAACTGCATCTTTATACTGTACATTATTTAGTTTGTCCAGTTTGATTATGTTTTCCTCCCTTTTCTGTCAAATTCATCAGTTTATATTTTTCAGCTATTTATTTTTCTATGGCATAGAAAAACTTTGACATTTATGGCAAACCAAGAGAATTATTGAAGAAAGTAGCAACAATGTGGTGACTTTGAAAGTTTTTTCATGTTTATAAAAGTGTCTGTGGTGACCCAAATACCAGAAATGCAGATTTGCATTTTGAAGTAAATGTATGTAGCTCACCTGCATGGCTGATGAGGTCAGGTAAATTAAAGTAAGGATAAGTATTAACCTGAAGCTTGGTTTTGCTAGATTAGATAGCTTTCTATCCAGAGATGGTATCAGTATCCATTAATAGCTGTGCATACATGTTTTCTATATATCCTCAGCAATAAAGTTTCATTTTAAAGAAATTCTAACTTGCCTAGGCATGAAAATGCACACTGAAGGCACAAAAACATCAGCTTTAATTTTCTGCTCAACAAAACTGTGAAATAATCATTATAATTACACCATTTTTATATATGTGAGCCCAAATTAAACTGATTTCAAAGGCATGGTTTTAATAATATATTTTCCCTTCTGCTACAGTATTTCTAAATGAAAAATAAAATATAAAAATAAAAGCATACAGATTAATATGACTAAGATAAGTTTTTTCCTCATTCATCTGCAACCACATTTTTAAGGGTCTTTCTAGCCCTCTTTTGTAAGGGACACCTGAGACACCTGAGATGATTTGGGACACCTGACGAGGACACCTGAGATGAGCAGATAGCACTTCAGGAATAGTACAACAGCAGAACACTCTCCCTTTCCTTCAGGGCAGTAGAGTAGAATATATATGCAGCTGTTACATGAGAGAGAATTAGATAAAAAGAGAAAATGCTATCAAATAAAACAGAATGTTGCCCAGCCTGTAGTTAGTAAGAGGTGTTTCTGACTTTCCCCAATAATGCTACACAGTACAAAGAAATGGTTACAGCAGTGTAACACAGCAATTTTTATCATGTAATGGAAAGTTGTATTTTAATACTAGTTTTAAATAAATGCATGGATGACAAATGTTACCAAGGATTAATTATAAATAGGATTGACTTGTTTACAGTGGTTACTTCTGGAAGGTGATCAAAGAATCACATAATGGTTGATGTTGGAAGGGACCTCTGTAGGTCATCTTGTCCAAACCCTTGGTTCAGGCAAGGTCACTTAAAGCAGGTTTCCCTGGACACAGGATGTTTTTTGAATATCTCCAAGGAGGGAGAATCCACTGCCTCTCTGGGCAACCTGTTCCACTAGTCAGTCACCCTTACAGGGCAACAGTCCAACAATGTTTTCTGTTTTTAGTAGAAAGTAAAAATATGCATGTTTTTGAATATTGATTTGATCAGAAGATATCATTATTAAGACAAAGCAAAGCCATGCAGCAAGAGATTTGTAGTTCAGCTGAAAAGTGGATAGTGTATTTCATGACTAGAAAATCATTCTCTGCTTTGATTTCTAACTTACTGAATATTATGAAGCTAGGAAAACAGTCATAAATAGGAGAAAACATGAGTGAAGCAAAATTGACTTGTAAATTTTAATCTGAATGCAAATGCTTCTGTGCAGATCAGAGTATGATGTTTGTATTGTATAGAAGGAGCTCCCTTTCAATTGAAATTCAGTCCAGAGGAAAAATGCATGAGAATTTTTCTAAATCAGGAAATAAATGTTTGCAAGATCCATGCCTACAAAATCGTTCACTTTATAATTTACATGTATTCACAAATTTAGTTAAACTAGAATGAGATTTGGGCAATATGCTGATAAGTGGCAGACTGAAAACATCAGCTACTTTTCTTTTTGGAAAATTAACAAGTTGCACAATCAGCCTAACTAGTAAAACACAGAGAAAACAGTACAAAATATAATTTGCTCACTCAGAAAATGTATTTTAATTGTCTTAGTCACTCTTCATCCCTAACCAGGATGTCTTATACATTGTTTAGTAAAAATAATAAAATCATAATCCCTTCAATAGGTGTTTGAGAAAATGTAAATCTCAAGCAACATCTTTAGTTGCCTATACAATGCAGGAAACATGTTAATTGAAAAGAAACTGGGTTCTTGGAGGTGGGGTGGAGCATAAGGGGAGAACAACCAAACGCTAAGCCTGCATACATTTTCTCTCTCTTTTTCCATTTCCATTTCTTCCCAGAATGTTATACAGCAAATGGAGCTGACTATCGTGGCACTCAGAACCAGACCTCCCAATATGCAGGGAAACCTTGTCTTTTTTGGAATGAGACCTTTGAGCATCCATATAATACTTTGAAATATCCCAATGGGGAGGGAGGGCTTGGAGAGCATAACTACTGCAGGTAAGGAATATCTCATTGCTACTAATGTTGCCTATATACCCAGTTTTACTTTAAACAGCTGACACAAAATTAGAAAACTTCCCGTCAAATAGTGAAGAATGTAATAACCAATAATATCTAACAGATTTTGTTTTCTTTTGTAATTAGTACCCTGGATCTTTGGTTGAGCACACAAGCACTATTAGTAGAATAATATTTTTCAAGCCAGCTCTCACCCACAGTCCATATCATATAGCCAATCTGTAATTTGGCACAATGGAGAAAGACTAAAGATAAGGTGGAGATAACTAAAAAACAACAAACAAACAAACAAACCCTGATCCAAGAAAGTAGTAAAAAGGCATTAATGAGTCTCTGGAACATTATAGTTTTTGTCCTCACACACAAATGTGGTTCTGTTATACAGTATGTCTCAAGAGTTTTGCATTAGAGAAAGTTATATAGTCACTAAAAATTATCAGCACAAACTGTTCAATGATTCAGAGCTTGTATTAGACATTAAAAATTCAACTGTCAGAGGTTACAATACCTTTTCAAACCATGGCACTCTTGTCTCCTTGCATTCTAGAGAAGTCCTCAATTACCATGGATAGAATTCAAAATGAAACCTATGTAAGAACTTCAGGATATAGGAGCCAAATCCAAGCAGGTCTTCTGCCCCCTTTGCTTGCATTTTGCTCATATGAATACATAGATCTTGACCTTGGAGGAAGTGATGCTTGTATACTGACCAGCTCTCTTGGACCCCCTTTCCTTCTGGGGCCCTAACCTACGGGATTCCTCCAAGTAGATTCCTGAAGAAGCCAAAGCTGGCTCTCCTGAAGTCCAAGGTTGCTACTTCTTGCCCTGCTTCCTCTTCACAACATCCTGAACTCCACCATCTCATGGTCACTGCAGCCAAGACTGCCCACAACCTCCACATCTCCAACCAGTCCTTCTCTGTTTGTAAGCACAAGATCCAGCAGCACACCTCTCATTGTTGGCTCCTCGACTACCTGTATCAAAAAGTTATCAGTGCTCTGCAGGAACTCCTGAACTGTTTGTGCATAGCTGTACAGTCTTTCCAGCAGACATCAGGGTGGTTGAAACCCCTCATGAGAACCAGGTCCTGTGATTTTGAGGCTACTTCCAGCTGTCTGTAGAAGGCTTCATATACTTCCTCTTCCTGATGAGCTGGTCTGTAGTGAACTCCTACAACAGTATCAGCCATGGTATCCTGCCCTTTAATCGTTACTCATAAGCTCTCAACCTGCTCTTCATCTACCCCTAGGCAGAGCTCAATTCATTCCAGTTGCTCTCTCACATAAACTGAAACTTCACCACCTTGTCTTCCTGGCCTGTCTTTCCTAACAACCATGTAGCCCTCCATGACAGAATTCTAGTCGTGAGCTATCCCACCATGTTTCTATAATTGTAATGAGATTGTAGCTTTGCAATTTCACACAGATCTCCAATTCATCCTGTTTATTCCCCAAGCTATGTGCATTGCTATACAAGTATTTCAGGGAGGTGATCAAGCCTACAGGTTTCCCAGAAGGGTGCATGAGGATCCTTCATAGTCATGTCCTGCACTCACTTCCATGGCTGCATGCACCCACTGGAGACATCCTGACTTGAGCCACTTATTGCTGCCTATCCCATCCCTGTAATTCTCCCCTTGCCCCATCTTTCCTAATTTAAAGCCCTTCTTACCAGATAAGATAAGCCCTTCTTACCTTCTTAACAGGCCAACCTGTTAGCAAAGACACGTGCCCCTCCTAGTGAGGTGGAACCCATCTCTCCCTATCAGTTCTTGATCTTCAAGCAGGGTTCCAGGGTTGTAGAAGCCAAATCCCTGTTGCCAACACCAGTGGTGCATCCAGTTAACTTGGAATATCTGTCTTGACCTCTTCCCATCCTTCACCCTCACTGGAAGTACTGAGGAAAAAATGACCTGGGCTCCCAGACCCTTGACCACCATGCCCTGCTTGATGTTTTCTAACTTACCTTTGGTGTTATTAGCACCTAAATGGAAAAGCAGCAGAGGGTAATAATCTGACTCATGGACAAGCTTTGGCAGGCTTTCCATGATGTCTCTTATCCAAGCCCCTTTAAGGAACAAGCCTCTCCTGACAAGAGGTCAGGTTGGCAGATGGATGCCTCCATACTTATCAGCAGGGAATCACTCATGACAATCACCTGCCTCAAGAACTCAAGAAGTTCTTCCTCAGAACTTCCTCAGACCACAATCCTCCTCAAAACTTTATCAGATAAATGTTTTTGTCCTTATACACAGAAAGATGGCTTCTGAACTATTTTGTACCGAGGCGGAAATCAAGTTTAGGAGTCTAAGGAACCTGTACACAGGACATGGTGCTGAAAATCTTCCTCTCTGTCAGTACTGTCCAGAAATAGCTCTGCACCTTTCAGAGTTAAAGAAAAAAAAAAAAAAGTTGTATTTTACACATCACTAGCCTTTTATGCTTGCTGCATACTGTAATAACCAAAGTTATTTGAACATCCTGTCAGCTTTTTCATTTTTCTTGGCATGTAAGTTCAACAGGTTAAATATTCAGTAGGCATTAGAACAAAAAATAGTGGTGACACTCAGGTTTAATATATTTAATACAATCTTTTAAAACATTTGATTTTTCACTCACTTTCTCAGTTTTTCTCTCCCAGAAACCCTGATGGAGATGTCAGCCCGTGGTGCTACATTGCAGAGCATGAGGATGGAATATACTGGAAATACTGTGAGATTCCATCCTGCCGAAGTAAGAGAACCACATAATTATTTTAGGCCCACATCTCTGCACAACAGAGACTGGCAGTTATACAGCAGTGGGTAGTGATTTTCCAAGACCAATCAGCTTATTTTCATTTGCAAACTAAGCAGTATTTTTAACATCTCTAGAGTTAATGACAAGGTTACAGTATAGTTGTCCCTCCATTGCTATGTTCTTCATCTCCTCTCAGAATTACTGGCTTATATTATTTATATTAAAATACAAGACAGAGAATCACTCAAAACTTATGAAGTACTGCTAGTTTTCTGAACCCATAGAAATAGGCCATTCATTTAGTAAAGTATAGAGGAGAAAAATTAGTAGGAAATGATTAATTAATTTTTCAAAAAGATACATATGTCTCCATCATTTGCAAGTCATTTGTAAAATGAATGGCATTAGTTTAATGTGTGTAACAAACCACAAACGGAATTGTTGAAAAGAAATAAGGACAGTAGGAGTGACACAGGAAAAAGATGGGTATTTGTTAGCTATACTAGAATTCTGGTTCTTTCAGGTGCATATACTTAGAATTGCTGTTAATCCAGAAACATAACTCTGTTCCTTTTTTCTTTTTTTTTTTTTTTTTTTTTAACAGATAATTCATACGCTATTCACCTGAACACTCCTTCCAGAATTTAATATTATTAATATACAGTATTACTTAACTTGTCTAAAATCTATTTCTTTTTCCATGGTTCATGTCAATATATTCCCAAATTTTTATTCCTGAAGGCTCCAGGATAAATTCCTAAGAATCACATTTTTAACATATGCCTAAATATTAGCAACCGTAGCTTAATGTTTCACTGAGTCTAATCATTAATGCCTTTACTTGCTCTCTCTGCTCTACTTCTGAGATCATTTATGTGTATGCTGTTAATTATCAGAGAAGTTGTCTTTATGTAGGGATACTTCTGAATCAAAGAAGTACATTTCTTACTTGAAGTTAAGGAAACAAAAGCAAACAAAGCAAAATAGATCTAAAGTGATTTTTTTATTATTCTTATTATTTTGTCCACAGTTTTTTTCTTTTTGTGAATGTGAGCAAATGATTCACATCTTCAAGTTAGGCAAACTTATATGTAAGTGTGACCCTATCAGTTGACTTTTACCTAGACTTAAATGCAGATTAAGTATCTAATTTAAGTAACACAAAATTGCTTGACACTCTAATGCTCATTGTTCAGAGGACATCTTACTATCATTTTCTAAGTTACAAAGTCTTATCTAAGAGGCATGATCCTCATAATGAATACATTTGTTTTGGTCTCAAATTAAAGAATTTGTATTTCTTTAAAGACCATAAATTTTACAAAATCTCTGGATATGTCACCAGTAAAAAAGCTGAAAGGCAAATTCTCTCCACTTCATTTGTTCTACACAAAGAATCCTTTTAAAACAAGCCTTAATCATTTTCTCTGTGGTGGGGAACTGAGGATTTAAATTTGGACATTTACTTGCAAAGATAATCCAGACTTATATTTACAAAATGTCCTTTTGACCAGCAGCAGCTGCTTCAAGCAGTGCACTGAAACAGGATACTAGAGAAAGGAATTACAGCAACTTAGAGCAAACTGTACACTGCAAGTCCTTCCAAGTCTTAATACAAACCTTATGGTTAATGAAGTTGTGTGAGTCAAAAAAAAACTTTTATGCTTTACCATATTTTCTGTTTTCAGTAGGCATGATGATAAATCATAGGACCATCAAAACTAACTTGTGGAGCACATAAAACAAAACTGGGTCTTATGGTAGAGCAAAAAAGCAATTGTGTAAAGAAAGCCCATTTGAAAATTCTAGAGAAGAAAAAAATTATCTCATATAAGCTTCTTTTACATTATTATGTTTACTACTAGAAAATACAAGTATCTGGAGTATAATGTACCTATAAGCTATATCTACATAATACCAGTACAATGCCAACAATATGAAGCTCCTTTATTATTATCTCAAGACATTTGCATACAGTGATTCACTGTAACAATTAGGAATCTACAGTTAAAACATTTTCATAGACCGTGATTTTATCATATGTCTTGTTCACTAATATTTAACATGAAATGCTTAATTCAGAGATGTATTCTGCACACGTATAGAACTTAGCAATGTTAGCTGGGAATAGATGGTCATAAATGCAGAAGATAGTGGTTGCCCCAGTAGGAGCTTAGACTTTCTTTTTCTTCCTCTCTTTTTCTTGATGTCTTGTCTGACGGAGTGGATATAAACAAAATAAAAAAAAAAGGCAGCCATGAGTCCTCAGAGAACATGTATATCTTATATGAACTATTCAATGCATAGCTATGTCTGAATGATTTAAATGGCTTATTTGCAATACTGCAGCTATTCCTGGCTTTTTTGGTCTCTTTTCCAATGAGGTTAGACTGAAATTCAAATAAGAGCATACACACACTAAAGGTAAAAGTAAGTAAGGCTCACTGTCTTGCTAAATTGCACCTCAGTGTTTATGGCCCACATATGTCTCTTACCACAAACAGATTTCATTACTGTAAGCTTATTTCCTGTGTGCACGTATATCATATAATAAATTTGATAAACTGTTAAATGACAGAGCCAGGTTAGTTGTACAGAGCTGTACTGATTGCTTGGTAAGACTGACATATATACATTTTAACACAAGAACAAAGGATTATCTCATATAAGATCTACATATTGAGAAGGTATTCTGGCATATACTACCATTTCACTAGGAGGATCTTCAGGCAACTGGATAAACATCTGAAACATGGCTTTGAGCTCAAAAGCACTGATTTTATATGTTTTAATACATGTCTTAACATGTAGTATCCAGAAGCTCTCCTGTTTGTCAGGACCTCACTGTGTCAGGTACTGCATAAAAGAAAAATAGCATACTTGCACAAAAGAAGTGACCTTTTAAGCACAAGAGAACTAGATACAAACAGAACAACCTTGACAAACAAAACTTGACAACCTCCTTGCAACTTCCAAATATAGACTGCACGGCCTCTCTGGGCTCCTGTTCCAGTGGTGACTGTCCTCATGGTGAAAAGATTTTCTTTATATCCAGTCTGAACATTTCAGACTGCAGAATGAACAAGTCCCACTCCCTCAGCCTCCTGTCACAGGGTGAGTGCTCCAGCTCTCTGAGCATCTTGGCTCTCTGCTGAACTTGTTCCAGTCAGCCAGAATGTTTTTTGTACTGGTGGGCCCCAAACTGGACACAGTAGTCTAGATGTGGTCCTAAGAAGTGCTGAGTAGAAGAAAAATCGCTTTTCTTGATCTCTGTCTGTGCTCATCTTAATACAGACCAGGATGCTGCAGACCTTCTTTGCTGCCCAGTACACTCTTGGTCATATTCAGCTCCCTGTGTATCGGAACCTCCAGGGCCTTTTCTGCTAAGTTGCTCCACATAAAATGTACACTGCCTTCTTTTGGATTTATGGTGTAATGCCTCCCTGAACATACATGCTGACTGAGTTTAATATGGTATGAATGGAAAACGTATTATTCTAATATACTAAAACATTGTTGAAAAAGCAGTAATTTGTGGTCACTGTTGGTCTGATATAAAGTTTTTTGCCAGTTTTTGCCAGTTAGCTTTTTTCGCCTGCTCAGAATATAAATAATCTTTCCTCTGCTGTCAATGCTTATACCATCTATGCTGATTACATGTCAGTAGCAACTCCAAAGTGTCTCAGGTTTAGGACCAGCCCATCAGTAGCCATAGGAAGAAGAAGCACATCAAAATCATATATACATGTATGGTAGAAAATACGTTGTGTGTTATCCCAGGTCAGAAGATCATTTAAACATATATTTGATGTGGGGCTACTCAAGTACTTCTAGCTCCCAGTGGAGCATATATCCACAGGGTTATGTAGTTTGTTGATTAGTTATCAAAGTAATTTGAAGTACTATGCATTTGCTTGGAACCTGCTCTTCAGTACTGGGCTAGATTAATGCTTCCCCATGAATGACTATTTATTTCAAATCCCATGACACTAATTTTGTTAGCTAAACATGAAAAAGTTGAAATACCACTGGAACACTAAAGAGGCTAATTAGCTTTAAGATGTTACCCAACTGGTATGCAATGTATGAAGTTTTCAAATGGCTGAGTCTGTTTTCTTAGCATGGAGATCATGGGAGGATTAATCCTCTGGAGACATGGCTGAAGATTCTCACCAATAAAGCTCCTTTTACAAAAAAAAAAAAAAAATTTTACTATGTGGTTTTGAAAATCCAAGGTCTCCTAGGAAAATGTGCTAGACTGGTGACTAGGAAGCATTTTCTGGGCAGTGAAGTCACGTTCTGTATGGAAGACTGAGCTCTTTGGGAGTTACCTGTCTGTTTGTACTCAGCTGGGGTGGGGCTGCAAGTGAACATTTCCAAAGGTATGTTAAATCAGGCTATAACTTGAATTAACAGTACTTAAAAGCATATTGCTGCAAGACATAGCCAAGCCATAAATATATACAAGCATTTAATGTTGAAATTGCATCATTCTTAGAAAAAAAATTACTTTGTCAACAACATTTGAAGCAACATTATCTTATTATTAAAAAAAAACAAACTTCATTTTTTTTCGTCCCAACTGCATTATTTCTTTCATTCTTCTTTATAATACTATAATCAATCTCTTTTGTAAGAGGATGTTTGGAGAATCTTTGGTCTTGGTGCAGCCTCAGCTTGAATATTGTGTACAGTTCAGGTCTCCACAGTAGAAACAGGATGTTAAGGTCCTTGAAAGCATCCAGAGGAGGGCATCAAAGCTGGTAAAAGGGCTGGAGGGCATGCTCTATGAGGAGAGGCCGAAGATGCCTGGTTGTCTAGGCTGGAGAAAAGAAGGCTGAGAGAACACCTCGTTATGCTACAAATTCCTGAGCAGGGGAATGGAGAGGGAGGTGTCAGTCTTTGCTTCCTGGTGACCGATGACAGGACATGAGGGAATAGCACAGAGCTGTGCCACAGGAGGCTCAGACTGGACATTAGGAAAAAATTATTTACCGTGAGGGTGGTGGTCCAACACTGGAACAGGCTTCCTGGTGAGGTGGTTGATGCCCCATGCCTGTCAGTGTTCGAGAAGCATTTGGACAATGCCCTCAATAATGTTTTCATTGTTGGTTAGCCTTGAAGTGGTCAGGAAGTTGGAATAGATGTGGTCCCTTCCAAATGAACTGTCTATTAATTTCCATTTCCATTTCCATTTCTATTGCTATTCATATATTTCTATTTATATATTTCTATTATTTCTAATTTCTATTTCTATTAATTCCAAGTATTTTAGCAGACATGACAATTAGACTGGAAATAAATAATGTTATACCATTAACACAGCAGTATATTGTACCACACATACTGTCTCGAGGAGTAATGGATAAATTTCAGTGTTTTGATGAAAAGTGCAACAATAAAAGAAAAATAGAAGACAAATCATGCACTGAATGGAAAAATCTCTCTTTATGACTGCCTAGTGTGATCAAGGAGACTCAAAACATTGTATCAAAACAGTATAAATAGATGTGTTATTTTGCTGTTTGTTTGTTGTATGTTCTTAAGCAGCTATGCTCATGTTAAATCTCTACATACATACTATAAAATAGTGAGAATTCATATCAGATTTTTAGTTTTTAATATTATGAATATCTCATGTAAATATACAGTCCCTCCCATAAAACTTAACCAAACTCCATCCTAAAACAATTTAGTTTTCCTTTCTCCAATACTATGTTTAGAAATTTTCTACAATGTAACTATTTTGAAGATTTGACAGAAAACATTGTTTAATTTACATTGTTAGAATGTACATGATCCTAGTTGAAAGAAAAAAAGGCAAAAAACCCAAACACAAAACCTCTGAACCCACTTAGTACCCCCTCACCCCCCCACTGTTTCTATTACGAGAAATGAACCAGACGATTATCTTGTTTGTACTTCTACAGCTTACAGAAACCAATTGCAGAGTATTTTATTATAGGTTTAATGCTAAGTAGATGTGAGGCCATTTTATCACCTGTCATTTATCCCTGGGCGTATTTGTAAAACAAGGCAAGGATCTAGCTTAGAGTAACAGGAATTGCTTAGTTACAAGGTGGTAGACAAAGTGTCTTGGGTTTATTTAGGAAAACCTTTAGAATGACTATTGTCTGTTATTTTTGCCAGTGCCAGGGAATCTAGGGTGTTACAAAGACCATGGAGAGCCACCACCTTTGACTGGCACCAGTGAGACCTCCAATAAACTTACTATCCAAACATGCATCAGTTCCTGCCGAAGTCAACAATTTAAGGTGATTTATTTGATGTACGTTTACAAAATGTTTTCAAAGACAAAACATTTATGCCTAGAGCCCTCTGTTGCCTTTTTCTTTTTCTTCCTTCCTTCCTTCCTTCCTTCCTTCCTTCCTTCCTTCCTTCCTTCCTTCCTTCCTTCCTTCCTTCCTTCCTTCCTTCCTTCCTTCCTTCCTTCCTTCCTTCCTTCCTTCCTTCCTTCCTTCCTTCCTTCCTTCCTTCCTTCCTTCCTTCCTTCCTTCCTTCTCTTCTTTCTCTTCTTTCTTTTCTTTTTTAAATGTTCAAACGGTCTAATGTTTCACTCCCACTCCAGGAGACCTAGCTCTCTCTCTCCATCCAGAACAATTTGGGCAAGCAACCAATTAGTAATAACTTGGATACCAGAAGAAAGTATGTTTGCTTATGCAGTTGTGATTGACAGGGTGCCCTAGTTGTGCTCCATTCCAGTTTTCTTTCTAGTTTTAAGTAGGATCCTAACAGATCAAACAAAAACAGTTTGTGATGGGACCTCTGACTGCTGACTTAACATACTTCTCCAAAGCATACATAATCTGCTGCCAGCTTTCTTGCTCATACAACCTCCTGGTGTTGCGCCTTTAAATATCCCTCCCTTCCTTATGCATCTTTGTTGTCAAAGTTTGCAGGCATGGAATCAGGTTATGCCTGTTTCTGTGGAAATAATCCTGACTACTGGAGATACGGGGAGGCAGCCAGTACGGAATGCAACAGTGTTTGCTTTGGAGACCATACTCAGCCTTGTGGTGGGGATGGCAGAGTCATTCTTTTTGACAGTAAGTATTGAAACAGGCTGGGTTTTTCCCAAAGGAGAGGCTTCAAATGCTGAATAAATGAGGGGAAAGGGCTTAAAAGCAATGTTGCACAGAAAACAGCAAAGCACCTAATTCAGTGTAAAATAAAGCCACTTTCCACTTACATATAAAATTCACTTCCATTAATAATGTGAAATAGATCTTCCGAGAAATGATGCTTGCTCAGGCAACTGACTCATGGTCCAGTGTCTCTTACACTGGAGACTTAACACTGGCTTTTCTTTCCAGACAAGGCTTGCTGTAACCCAGTTACATAATACAAAGCACCATAATACAATTGAAATTGAGAGGTGTGTACAGCAAACGTACAAACAAGTTAGGTTGCTGTTATGATCATCACTGATTATATCATTTCTTATATTATTAAGTCCTCCTTTCTACTACACTTTTCAATAAACATACCAGCACCAGCTGTATAATGTAACTGGTCGACAGTATGAGTACTTGGTTGTCTGGCGGCTGTACAGGCTTCCGGTTTAGTTGGGGGTACTAGAACAATCCACAGTATGTAATGATATATCACTGCTTCTCAGATCTCAACTGCCTTCAGTGTTAGCTACCTCTAGCTACCTTTAAAGTCAAGTTATAAGTTTTCTGTAACTAAAAGCAGCATGATTTTCCAGCCTCTGAATACACAACTTAGCACCTCCTCACTCTAAAACTCTGGTTTCCATAAAGCAGGACAGAAAGATTTTTCACTTAGAGCAGGAATTAGTCATTCTACTCCCTCACTTCCAACTTCTCCCTAAGATATGAAAAGAAGTATTGGAGTTGTATATTGCTTTCAATATTGTAGTAGCACATAGGTTCATACTGCTATATCCTTTGTTTTCTTCTGCTCTTGGCCTCCCAAATTTGTCATGGTTAAAAGTATCCTTCATAGTTTTTCTTCTCTGGAATGGCCAAAGGCTCAACAAGGTGTTATCCTGCACTGTCTTTTCTGGTACGAACCAGAAATGAAAGAACTGGTATGAACCAGTTATATTTTTTCTGGTATGAACCAGAATGAACTGAGAGAGGGAAAGCATTTTCATTCCATATGGGGAATGCTGTGCTTTGTGGAGCATTAGTCATTAGCATGCTCAACATATTGCTGGTTTGTAGAATGCCTTCTGATTTGGTAGTTACAAACAGCACAGCCAAATATAACAATGCCTATAAGTTTTTGCGAATGATATCTCATTGTCAGATTTCAGTTCTATCAATTCAATCTATTCAAGCAATTCTATCTACTCAATTAAATCACCAGCTCTGTTAGCTTGGAGTAAGTGCCAAACACAAATTCTCTATGGGGCTTTGTATCTTCTGGGATCTTTCACATTCTTTCAATTCTTCTTTCATATTCTTTCAGTTTCTCTATGGGGTCTTTCATAGTGCAGCACTGAAGTGTGAGGTTTATTGTTCTGATCAGGCCTTGCTCCAGAAAAAAGTGAAGTGTTTTCACTTTATTTTCTGGCATACATGTTCTACTTTTGCTCATTCCCCCAACTCCCTTTTAATTTGTATTTATCAAAGCTCTTTCTCTTCATAAAGCCTATGAAAACTGAGACACATCAAAACACTTCAGTTCCTGTATTTCCTTTCTCACAGGCCACTTATTACAGGGCTTTAATTAGGCTTTCAGAGGGAATTCTATTTTGATCCTTCAGAACTTCAGGCTATGATATGGCTTGATCCAAACAATTTGGTCATGAAATAAATTATTATGTAATATAAAATATATATATCCCTTAAATACGCAATATATACACATCTGTACTGACACACTACATATATATAAATATACGCGCATGCATATATGCATCAAGTCGGTTGGCATTAGAATTTCTTTAGATTCATTGATGAATAACTTTGCACTGGGAATCTGGACGGTTGTTAAGGATTATAAAAAGTCACTGGGCACATACTTGTTTGACTCTTCAAGATAATATTGTAGCAACAAATCTAAAAGATTTTTCCTTAGACTTCATAACAGTCACTTGCTTCTGTTACTTAGTGAAGGTATGGTCAAATTTTAGTTAGACAAGATCAGGAGAGAAAATGCTTAAAAATACATATAAAAGGTCACAGAGATGATTAAGGAGTTAGAGCATCATTCATATGAGGGGATCATTTGGCCTTGAGAAAAGGCAGCTTTGGGGCTTGGGGTGGGAGTTAATGTGTATAAATACCTGATGGGAAGGTGTAAAGATGAAGCCACACTCTTCTAAGTGGTATCTAATGAATAGACAAGGCAACGGACACAAACTGAAATATAGGAAATTTCATATCAACAAAAAGAAAGTCTTCTTTACGATGAGGGTAACAGTGGAAAAAGTTGCCCAGAGAGGCTGTCAATCTCCAGCCTTGGAGACTCAAAACATAACTGGACAAAGTGCTCTCCTTTGACACTCTTTTGAACTGGGGAATTGAACTAGTCTCCAGAGGCCCTGTCCAACTTCAGCTATCCTGTGAAGATTTTTTTTTTTCATTAAAGCTGGAAAATGATTTAAATGAGCCAACAGTGAGAATTACTAATCTACCTATCTTATAGAAATGGGGAAGTCCATGAATCAGTGATTTAGCTTTGATCCCAGTCCCTTAGGGGTGTGGGAAAAGGACCATACAAGGACAAAGGATAGTTGTAATATTCCAGATTGATACTTAGGTCTCAGAGTAAGGAACCAAAATGAATGTATCCCAAGCAATAATGTGAGTCTGAAAGCCATCTTTTTTGGGGTAGCAAGTATGTTCCTTAAAGTCACATGAATGTTAGAATCTTATAAGAGTACTAAAGTTGTGCATAAGTAATGTATAACCTGCACTAGTTTCTCTTTTTCAATTTTTCTTCCTCTCCTCTTTGTTCTTCACAGCCCTTATTGGTGCCTGTGGAGGGAATTACACTTCTGCTACAGCTGTGATCTATTCCCCAGATTTTCCTGACACATATGGCACAGGCAGAGGATGTTACTGGACCATACAAGTCCCAGGAGCATCTCAAATCCACTTCAGCTTTGTTCTTTTTGAAATCAAAGATGCTACAGATATGGTGGAATTACTGGACGGCTATACCTATCATGTTCTAGCTCGTTTTAATGGCAAGAACCGTCCTCCCCACACATTCAACATCTCTTTGGATTTTGTTATTTTGTATTTTTTCTCAGATGAAATCAATCAAGCCCAAGGATTTGCTATCAGGTATAAAGGTAAGAAGCTAACTTTGCTCTTCCTACATTTCAATATGTTATTAAAGCATGTAATTTGCACAGGAGATTTCTGAAGTGGCAAAAAAAATATTTAAACCTCACGTCCACAAGTTTTTAATGCATCTTGTTGCCACTGTTCAGTAGGTAAAAGCTTCTGCTAAAATTTCTCTCAATTTGGAATACTTTAGTCATCTATGTCATAAATATCAGAATTTACGTTTTCAAAACGTCAATCCTACACATCTCTGCCTGTCAAAACAGGTTGGAAAATGGAAAAGAAGCTGGGGAAAAAATGGTAGTCCATCTGCACCATTGGTTCATCTCAGCTATTTCCAATAATCTACTCAGCTATAAAGTCTTCAGGAGATCAGGAAAAAACATTTCAGTCCTTGAGTTGTACCTGCTCTTATGATGAACAATTCACTTCCAGAAAAATTCTGAGAACCCCAGCTTGGTGAAGCACACAATTTTTCTGGCATCAGACATAATATGATTATTGGAGTTCTCTAAGTAAACCAGAGGGAAGCATATGCCTGTTTACAAGCACAAAGTAATGCCCAATTACATCTGTTAAGAAGCTGTTTATATAATCACACTGTTTTGTTTTCAGCTGTGAAGGACAGTGTGCATCAAAACAAGATTACAATGAATCAGACACTTTCAGAGAAGATACATGAACATGCAAATCTCAGTATCAATGCAGCTCGGTCATCAAAGATACTTTATGTCATCACAACCAGTCCAAGTCATCCTAGTAGCTCCATGCCTGGTAATATTACAAGGAAATGTGAAAACAGGAAAATTTTGTTTTGGCACAATCTAGAATCATTATCACCTTTGCCTCCTACCCCATTTTATCTGATCCACTGTGCCTCTTACTGATAGATGCCTGAAGAAGAATTTTCATGTAGTCTAATTATCACTAATTGCACTGATCTCATTGCTTTTCAAAACTGACTTCTCAGTATAAATCATTTAGCAATAATGTGAAAATGAGTCTTTGAGAATGAAAGCATATCAGAAAGATATTTATTTACTTTGATTTGTTACTTACTTTGTCTAAGTAGTAAAACCAAATGGCAAGTGAAAGCAGCCTCCTTACTAGAACTGGTTTCAGTGACCAGGGCATACCATAGGAGTGGCAAAAGGTGCTGAAAGAAAGTACAAGCACTTACAGAGTCTGGAATTAGCCTGAATGCTACATGCAGCCCAGTTATCCCAATTCACAAAAGCTAGAGCAAAACTACAGAGAGGGCTAGGCAAAAGTGAAGCAGGTTCATCTTTCAAGAGATGTCGCTGAAAACTGTCAAGTATCTTGAGCTCATTTTCCAAGACATCCCTTCATTCAGGAGATTGTTAAATTGCAAATAACTGAAGACCGGAATATCATTATTGGTCTCATTTATCTTTAAAATACCTTGGGCACCTGCTTTTACATATTGATGAAGTTAGACTTTGGTCTCTCTATGCACACTCTAATAGTTCTGTAGTCCTGAAGCTATGTCTTCATTCCTGAAGTCTAAAAATGTGACTGCATGTTAGCTGCATATACCCAAATTAGACAAATTGTATACTGATGTAAGTGTAACTCCTGGCATTCCGGCATGCAGCATGGGTTGGAGACTATGGGAGTCAGAATGAAAAGTGATCTAATAATTTAAAATCTGTTCCCCTCCAATCTCAGTCTTTTAAGTAGTTCAGATGTTACACTGTGTCAAGCTATTCAAGTCCTGCTTGACCTGATGATACCAAAAAAAAATAAACTGGAATGCAAAATACAATGCCCAAGAGCCTTCAGCATAAGGTAATAAAATAGGAGAGCACAAATACTGATCAACTGTCTCAGTAGACTCTAGAAAGGAAAAAATAAAGTGATTACTTTCATAATTACTGATATAAAACTAGGCCACCTGCTTACAAACATTACAGTTACTACTGGCAGCATATATGCTAGTATATTCCTTAGTCTGCTTTTTAATATTTCCCCTGAGTGAGTTTTGTTTACTTTCATAGATATATTAGAAAATTTTACTGGTATATGCTTTGGATTTTTGCAGTATTGATTTTTTACAGGGAGTAGTCCTCCATGGGAAAAAACATTCCAGATTGAGTTACACAGTTTCTGCCAGTTGTTACCTAAAGGCTTAATGTGTCTTCAAATTACAGCCTTGAATAAAGCATACAAAGGCTATGTGTTTCTTTTCTGCAGTATACCTACTTTAAAAATTGTAAGTAAATGAATGCACTGAGAGCTCCTCTCCTCTCCTCTCCTCTCCTCTCCTCTCCTCTCCTCTCCTCTCCTCTCCTCTCCTCTCCTCTCCTCGCCTCGCCTCGCCTCGCCTCGCCTCGCCTCGCCTCCCTCCTCTTTTTTCTGTCTCCTCTTCATTCTGTCTTCTTCTCCTCCTCTCTCCTCTCTCCTTTCTCCTTCTTTTTGTTTTCATTTTTCTTCTTCAGAGTGGACAATATATAGTCTCACCGCGCTGCTCATCCTAAGTGTTACAGCCATATTGGCAAAGATATTTCTCCACATTACCATGAAGTAAGTATGAAGCTCTTTGCTTGATCTGCTGTTTTCTTTTGTATATTACTGATGATGGATTTAATTGATGCAATAATTTCAAAATATTTGGTGCTCATCAAACCTGCAGTACTGTAAACTGCTGCCTTTAAACCAGTGCACTTAAAGATATTTTTCCACATTACCATGAAGTAAGTATGAAGCTCTGTACCAATTCTGGTATACTTAATTTCTCTGCATTATGATACTGTGAAACTAGTCATATTTAAAATCAAGTTATATGTTACATATTTGTATCCTCAATAGGATACTAATTAAGTACATGTTTTTAAAAAAACTTCCCTGTTTGCTAGGGTAGCATCTATTTAACTCATTGACTGAAATGATGGGTGAGTTTTGAACAAATCATAAATGTTGTGTTGTATTTACACACTACAAACTAACTTAAATATACAAGGACATTAATTAATAGTAATTAGTAACAGAATATGTACAGATATTAATTTAATTGCTTTCATTAGGGTAGCAACTATTATAGCAACAGTATGCCTTATTTGTCATTTGGTCCAAAAAGCAACCAACAAATCCTTCAAAAACCTATGTAACTGTGTACCAGGTAGAAAAAAACATATGGTCACAGATATAGAGGAACTCGTTAGCATTATCAGTGCAGCAATAATGCAAACATACTAATAATAGTAGCTTCCTGTGCACCTTAATACTTATTGTGAACTAACGCATGTTTCTTAGATCCCATCAAATACCATCTGCAAATGAAATGGAAGATTCCAATGAGGTTACTGCTGCTGGTGAGATCTGGAGTATATTTTACCAGCCATCCACATCAATATCCATCTTCAAGAAGAAGCTTCGAAGTCAACAAGATGATTGCAATCCACTAGTGGGAAACTGAATTGTCTTTTATTTTACAGGAACCAATCTTCTTAAAATCCAGGTGATTTAGAAATAATCTTTTTTTTTTTTTTTTCCTTCCCAAACTCATACTTGTCTTCCAAAAAGTCCATTTCCAAAGGCCTTTGAAAGACTTTGCTTGATCTGCTGTTTTCTTTTGTATATTAGTGATGATGGATTTAATTGATGCAATAATTTCAAAATATTTGGTGCTCATCAAACCTGCAGTACTGTAAACTGCTGCCTTTAAACCAGTGCACTTAAAATACAAGTGAAAACCTGTAAAATTCAAAATATCTCACAACCCTGCCAAAAGTAATTGAATGATTATCTGCAGCTTGAGGACTTTTTGTCTTCCTGTGTCACTGTATTAATCAGGCCATTTTAGTCTCTTTATTCTCAAGGCTGAAGACAGAGGTGGATACTGATATCCCGTTCAGTTGCCACAGAAGCCAGAGTTTATTTGGTTTTAATGTAAACATCTCTAAATGGCACTATACAGTAAATTGGGAGTAAAAGACTGAGGAATTATCAGCCTGGTTGCCAATGCTCTATTTCTAGATTTTTCTGTTCCTACAAGCAGAGATATACAAACGAAAATCAAATCAAATTCAGGAGGCACACTCTCAATGGAGCTTTAGCTGCAAATGTGTCATTGGATTAATTCTCACTGGGTCAAGGTGTGCATGACACTTATAAACAAGTATGTATGTGTGAGCAGTCAGATTCACCAATGATTATGACAATTTTGCTCATAAAGTGTTCCTTTCAAAAACTATCATATGCCATTCTGAAGTCCTGCATTAACTTTGGATATGAGCTTAGGACTTCTTAAAGGATTGTTCAAGGAAATTATAAATCAACTAAATTTTTAGATAGTGAGACTAACACCAATTCTCACTCCAAGGTTAAAGGTATTAATCCCAGCAGCCTTAAATATTTACAGAGTTGTATTCTGCTGTCAACACCTATGCCAGGCTGTGCATCGGAAAACATGCACAACAGTTGCCTTGATAACTAACTGCTAAGAAAGTGTTTCCCTGCCTGCAAAATTAAAATGGCATTGCACTTTTAAGACTAATTATAGAAGAACTAAAATATCAGTGGGGATCCAATCTGTGAAATAATTTCTATTTGGTTGTAACAGACAGCATTAACTATTTTTTCTCTTTTGTAGAATATCTGTCTACCTAAATTGCTCAGACTCCTCATCCCACCACTGGGGATCAACAGTGAGCCTTTCAGCTTCAAGTCCAGCTCAGCAAGATACTTAGGAAAAACAGACAATACAGGTCAGATAGGTAGACTAGAAAAGTTTACATTAGTGAGCATTTCCTTAAACTATGTTAGAGTGACATTAAAGTACAGTACATGTAATTCCAGTTAGAACAAAAGGAATAAATATAAGTTTAAGCATACCAATACTCTATACACCAGACCTGTGATCTGAGAACTGCTCAATGCATCTGCAAAAGATAATGAAGAAAAGTAAGAAAATTGACACAGTTTGCATTCATTATAGTATTTGTCATTCTGTTTTTAAACTCTAAAGCCCTTCTCTTCATGGAGACTATAGTTTTCCTTCAAAAATTTGGGCATCTTTTAGATGGAACAGTGAAATATTGTGCCTTTCTTGCCATTCTACATCTAGTCTTTTACCTGAACTGAATTAATTCCAACTCCATTTATGTACCATAGATGACTGCCACAATTGCACAATAAATGCTTAATAGAAAAAGGACTTTACTAAGCCAGCAGTTATGGAATTGTTTATATCAGAATATTATGGAAACATCTAGCACATATTGCATGAACTGCTGGAAAGGTTACAGGAAAAAATAATTATAGTATTGCCAAAAATCAAGATTGGAAGTGTTGTAAAATATGCCAGTTCTCTCTTATGTGTCATCAGGTTGGACTAAAAAATATTGTCTGTTTCAGACCCAATGAAAAATTTAAAATTGCCCTTTTAACAGTCCGTGTTTGCATCATGCTGTGCAGTGAAAGAGTCTTTCAAAGATTTGTAGTGAAGCAAATTAATTTACTTCCTCTAGATGGTTATTCTGACTCATTAATGGACAGCTATGAAGGAGTCACGGAATAAACTAGATCCTTAAGAGTTAAGTTACGAGCACATTTTGAGGAAGCTTTGTTTTCTTGTTTTACCAAATGTTCTTGAGCAGTTAAACATATATAGTCAAAGGAAAATTCATACAGCAGTTAATTAATGCTGATAACCTGAAAAAACATAAGGAGCCTCCCATGACTGTTTTCTACCCACTGCAAAAGGAAAAAAAGGCAGAACATTTTTTACATCTCTTTTTCAGAAAGGATTTTAATTTCACTATTAAATTGGAGAAATCCCTTTACAAACAACAAGAAAAAGAATGATGATACTAGTGCAAAATTTAGAGAATCTAGAAACCGAGATCAGTTCCTCAGCTACCTTTTAAATAACTAAATATTTCACGTGCCTTTCTTAGGGAATGTTTATCTTATTTCCATACATAAGAGCCAGAGAAATAGCACTTACAGCAGATCAACGGGCCATGTCAACAATGAAAAAGACTAAGCTTATGGTATTGCACAGTACATTGGAAAATGCACTGACAAAAGTGTCAAGAAAATTATGTTCCCCAAAGTCTTTCAGACTGCCCAGTTCTAGATACCTCTACTACTAGGAAACAGATAGAAATGCACCAAGAGGATCCTTGTAGTACTTCTTAGTATATGTGCCTGAAACCATAAAGAACAGGCAGATCTCTGAAGGGTATTTTTGTTTCAAAACTTGATATAGTCGCTTGTAATCCTAGCACAGACACTTCAGCAGTATGGTGGTATATGGCCAACATATACCATATACATCAATACAGCACTTTATGATATTTGCTATAAGGCTTTGGTAGAGGAAGAAAAGACTGACACACAACTGTTGTAATCCCACATGCTTCAGCACACAGCGATACATGCCCCTATGACATTAGCAGGTGAGCACTGACAGCTGGATGATGCACATAACTCTAAATGACATTTCGTGTTTATAGCACTTCAACAAATTGAAAATAGCTGCAGAATGGGAATTTCTCTGGAATTTTATCTGAATGGCCTTCCAAACTCCTACCTAGTAGTTCTCTCAATAGGATGGACAGGCTGCAAATGTATTATTGGCCACAACTTCAAAGGCAACTGTTTTGACAATAATACCATCATGAGGAGTTGCTTCTCACATACACACATTTCAGCCCCTGCGCCCTTCCACACTTTGTTTTGCTGGTATGCCCGGCTATGTAGTAGTGCAATAAACT
Source organism: Netta rufina (assembly GCF_964035555.1). Taxonomy (NCBI): domain Eukaryota; kingdom Metazoa; phylum Chordata; class Aves; order Anseriformes; family Anatidae; genus Netta; species Netta rufina. The sequence goes on along the minus strand of NC_140141.1, from coordinate 15,862,097 downwards.
GATCAGGTTAAAAGTTACCATCATTGTTTCTTCACTTAGTTAGACTAGAGTAGTTCATTCAGAAGGGACCTTCAGAGATGATCTGGTCCAAATTCCTGACCACTTCAAGGCTAACCAACAATGAAAACGTTATTGAGGGCATTGTCCAAATGCTTCTCGAACACTGACAGGCATGGGGCATCAACCACCTCACCAGGAAGCCTGTTCCAGTGTTGGACCACCACCCTCACGGTAAATAATTTTTTCCTAATGTCCAGTCTGAGCCTCCTGTGGCACAGCTCTGTGCTATTCCCTCATGTCCTGTCATCGGTCACCAGGAAGCAAAGACTGACACCTCCCTCTCCATTCCCCTGCTCAGGAATTTGTAGCATAACGAGGTGTTCTCTCAGCCTTCTTTTCTCCAGCCTAGACAACCAGGCATCTTCGGCCTCTCCTCATAGAGCATGCCCTCCAGCCCTTTTACCAGCTTTGATGCCCTCCTCTGGATGCTTTCAAGGACCTTAACATCTTGTTTATATTGTGGAGACCTGAACTGTACACAATATTCAAGCTGAGGTTGCACCAAAGCTAAACATAATGGGAGAATCACCAGAATTGGCTGGCTATGCTGTGTTTAATGCACCCCAAAGTGCAGTTTGCCCTCTTGGCTGCCAGGGCACACTGATGATTCACGTCGAGCTTGTTGTTGACCGGCACCCCAGATCCTTTCTTGTCTCCCAGCTTTTACCAGTGAGAAATTCTCTTATCTATTGGGTGGTTACACAGAAATGTGAGCTATCTTAGCTATGTGGAGAATAAGCCATAGGAAAAAGAGAGGAGTGCACCAAAAGCAAGGGCAGTGAGTACTTATGGATGGCACTGCCACTGTAGCATTTTGTGACATTGCCTCTTAACTTTATGCAGCATGTCAGTTACAGTAGCCTACAGAATATGTGGACTTTGGATGGTAACCAGCTGGAAAGGTGGCCTTCCTAATTCAAAATCTACGTAAAAAAATAGGTTTGTTTGTTGACTAAATGATTTTATATGTACTTTTGTCTTAATATTGTTATGTTGGAGGGAAAATAGAGACTGTAATTTAAAAATGTGTGATCTGTTATCATAGTAATATATATATTTATATATGTATAGGAAATGTATTATTTAATACAGCATATTATGCTTGTATCTTGCTAACATTTCATAGGAAGAAAATATGTTAGATTACATTCTGAGAAAAAATAAATATTCTATACATTGTAACCACAGTAAAATTTGAAGATAATTTATTGATATATATGACTGGAAAGCACTGAGAATAGAGTAATGCAGACTCAATTTTGTTGCAGAATAGGTGCTGATGAAACAATTGCTTAAGATGCTCTGTCTTCCTTTGAATCTCATGCCTAGATTGTAAGTGTATTTGGCCATTCATCAGATGCTGAAAATCCATCTGCATGTATTTTCAGGACCATTTTAACATCCAACACCTTCATCTGCTTTTTCAATCAAGCATTAACAAAATCATCTTATTTAAGACATGTTTCTGACAGTTTTTCTATAGCCAGTACAGTTTTGAGGAATTTTAAAAACACTGCTCATCCGGACAACCCAACAGTATTGCAGAATTATGGTCTCTGTATTCCAAGCTCCCCTGGCAATACTATAAATATGAGATTTTTTTACTGATAGCCCTGGAAAATGAATCTACTTTCTGTAGGAGTACAGGCGAACACATCAGCAGACAGTTGGACTGCCACTAAATGAGCAGGACTATTCCAGTTCAATCTTCTGCTTAATAAGCTTTCTCAGGCAGTGGAAAAGACTGCCAAATATTTTCTAGTGCACTACTTTGCCTAATGGAAAGGTCTACTACAAAAACATAACTCCTGACAAAGACTTGCCCAACTATTACGTAATAGCTTGCAAATAAGTGTTTCACAATCCTCTCATGAAATACAATTCAGTGGTAGTTTCACCCGAAAATTATTCTAGACATTTTTGAACAAAGTTATCATTCTACTACCTTGAGATTTTGAGAGTGAAAAATATAATTTCCTTCAGATTGTGTCATTTTTCTATAGCAATATCCCCACAACACATTTAATGCAACTCATTGTTTCTCATCTTTATTGAGCACTTGTGCTTTTGGATAAAATTAGGCATTCTGAATCTCAGTCTCAAGACAATTTACTGTAAATCCAAAGGATATCACATGAACCAAATAAGACTGTCAAGAAAACAGAACAAATCAAACTTGAAATTACTCACCACTGAAATATGTGTTGTGCCTACATGCGGTCATCTTGTGTTCAGCAAATGGCTGTAATTAACAATTATAAAAAATTAAATACAGTGAATTTCTGCATGAGTTATTAGCATTACTATAGTGTAGAAGAGAGTTGCGTAGCAGAGGCAGAAGTACTGTAGTTTACCAGTGGCTTGTTTGCTGTGGGGATTTGTAAGACTATTTGAGCTGAAAATGAAGAGGATGATTACATATGGAAAATATTTTATTGCTTTGAAAAGCTATTTCTGATGTAACAGCATATTGACGTTTTCAGATGATATTTTTTCAAACTGTTAGAATTTATTATAATAATTATTTCAGGGTTTTCTCTACAAATTGTAACATCATCATGTTGCTAGCTAAAGGTAATGCTGCTTTCATTTCCTTGCAAAATTACTTTATTCTTTCAGTAATTTGTCCTTCTGACCAAAATAATGCTACATTTGCTCACAGGAAGCTTCAGCTTCATTTATGTAAATGTCTAAATACCAGTGTCAGGTACCAAAATCATCTCTAGCTTCACCTTTTAATGTCAGGACTCAAACTCTTACTTTTGTTTCAAAACAGTACTGTCATACAGGCATTGGCCTCTTCTTATATAGAGGGTATTGTTCTGCTCTCCTTTCTTGGCATTAGGGTTGAGATGCCTCCTAAATATGTTTATTCTGGGAACCGTTGCCTTTTTTTTTTTTTTTTTTTTTTTTTAACAGCAGTTTCATTCCCCAAGAGGAAAATGCATTCTTTATTCTGAAAGAAACGTTTTTTTACTAAGTAAGTTGTGGAAGCACAGAACCTCTATATCTAGATAAGGTCCACAAAAGATATCTGATTTCAGGTATACTGTTGTCTCCCTGAACAAAGACTTAGGGCAAGCTGGCTCCAGTTGTATGAACACAGACATATTTAAAATATACTCTTAACACAAGGATCATAAAGAGCTTGTAGGCATAGAGAACACCAATAAATGCTGAGCACTGTGTTCTGAATGCACTACTGTGCAAAATATAACCACCTGTCTTATGATGACAGATGTACCCCATATTGCTAAAGCAAACATGAGATAATATTACAGAAACACCAAGTATTTCTGTAATACACAATCTCATTAAGAATATTCTGCGCCTTCTCTTATTTTCCTACATGGAGGGTCCACGTTGGTTTATGGTGCCCATAGACTCTAATTTTGCCACAAAGTTATTCCTTAAATACTTAAAACCTCAGCAATGAAAATAACTTCCCCTTACAAATATATTTTTATAGCAACTATTTAGTCATTAAGAAAAAGTCACAACCAAGAAGAGACAGACTACCCCACCCCCCCCCAAAAAAAAAAAAAAAAAAAAAAAGTGTCACATTCAAGTTAAGCAAAAAAGAGGCATTTACTTTGAGAAGTGAACATGACTTGCCAGTGCTGCTTAGTTCCCTCTTGCCTGTTGCTGTTCCATTATTCTGCCCATCATCTCACACAGACCACGCTTTCTCACAGTACCTAAAATAAGGATGCTAATTGATCCTCATGATAGAAGGATTCCCAGCACATCAGACATGGTGTTTTCCCATATAATACAGATGGTTGGAGAGAATGCTCTCTTCTTGGGTGAATTCTGAGGTGAATGAATTACAGTGCACTTGAACAGACTTAGATGAAAGGTGGGGAACAGTCCAGGGAATTACCAGGTAGAACATATTTGTGAGATGGAAGAAACTGAAGAAGGAGATTGGAAGGGATTTTTGTGTGCGTGTATTGCAGTATCGGAAATAAATAACATAGAGGCAAATGATTTCAACAGTAGCATATATACATACATCACATATATATGTACGCACATGGAGATTGCTGTCCTCTACCTGTTACATACCTGAAAGCCACTCTCTTCTAATGTCTTTGGTCAAATTATGCCCTCTGCTGACAAAATAACTGATTTCAATTTCAGAGAAGCCTGTGATTTCATGATCCAGGGTATGGGCTTGAATCTAGCTTGACTATTCAACATCATTTATCTACTTGCATCCATCTGTATCATGCTGGCTCAGGTCCTAAAATAGTTCTAGTTCAGGACAAAGGATTATTTTTACCTGAAATTAAACCAGAAGTTCCTTTGCTATAAGGAACATGCAGGCTCCAAACATAAATGAGGAAGCCTTCCAGAAGGTGTGTGACACTCTATTGTGATTCAAGGCTTCAGTGGCTTTTATGACCCCCTCAAAGAGCCTCCATACAATACAGAGTCCAAAGTGATACCATTTTAGTTAAAAACTACCACCTTGCAGTCTGAACTTCATTGTGTTTCCTATTGTTTCCTTCCCATGTCAGAGCTCTTAACCCCATCTTTTCCACAGCATACTCTGGTGTGCTAACTTCCCAAACATTCTCCTTTCCTTCTGTGTCCTATACTTTCTTCCCCTTCCTTCCTGTGTAGTCTTTGTTTTCCTGCAATGAAAATGTATAGCTTTCCCCTCCTCAAGAGCAAGATCAACCACGTCTGAGCAGAGACCTTAAAGTGACAGGCAGCCTCATGCAACACTGATAATGGGTGAGACTACCTGGGGACAGTACTAGGAAGGAGATCAAATTGTCAAGTAATAACCTCATACTAAGCATAAAACCATACAGATAAATAAATCTGCTGGATATTCAAGTGTGGCACTTACCTGGAAATTTAATGGCCCTGAGACAGAACATTGCGTGTTGCTTCCAAAAAGTCCCACTTACAAATTTTTTCGTGATCATTTTTGTTAGGATCTGTACATGTATGCATATATGTGTTTACCTATTATTAAAAACAAAACAAGACCCCAAAACAAACAAACAAAGAAACCCTGCTGTTGAAAACAGTCCACATAGGACTGTACTTTGAGAAGCACAGCTGTGTCCTTTCGCCACAAACAAGGACAACTTCCACACATGTATGCAATAAAACTGTATTTTTGTGTGTTTTTGATTTTTTTTTTTAATACAGACATTTGTACACTTTCTTACAAAACTGCAGCTAACTACAACTTTTCTTAAATCATTTTTGGTCGGCAAGTACTGTAAAATCTTTTTGTGCAATTATCATGTATTTACAGGGCCTCATGTTAGTGATTTTCAATGATTATTACAATAATGTCACACACTCTCAACATAAAACATGGCTTAAGATAAATATATTAGTAAATAAATATTCTGAGAACATATTTCCATAAATGAAATGTGCTGCTATACATATACAGAATATATACAAGATGTTTTCTAGCTTTTAAAACATTTTAAAAATGGTAATGAAGGAGAAAGAGCCCTTTAACCATATTACAAATCTTTACAGCAAATTTTATACAAAACAATTTTAAGTGCTATAAGATAACTTTTAAAACATTTTAAATAGTGCCTCATGAGCCAAACACAATGACAACTTTTCATGTAAGTAGTAGAAAGGCATTTTGTTATAAAAAACATCTATCATGGCCAGCTGGCCTATAGATTGTATAGACACATACAGGTAGCAGGGAATTAACTAAATGTTGAATATAAAACCAAACACGGAAACCAAGTGTAGGGTTCATCTGTATGGTAAGGCCTGCAGAGACTGTTGTACTGGCAAAGATTTCCACAACATGTGAATGAGACCAGTACATCCAGGAATACCATGAGCCAGAACATTCAAATACCTTTTTTTATAACCACATTTTACCACAACATGCTGTGCAGTTACAGAGTACAATGCATTGTAGGTGGCCTTAGATAATGCCGCACAAAACACCAAGCAAAATAACCCAGGCAGTACACCATAACTTGTAAAATGCTTTTCTTTTGAGTGGAGGAAGGAGAAAGGTAAGACTTTAAAAAAAAAATTTAGAGTTTATTCTCCCAACAAGTACCACTTAGTACAGTCATTCAGAGAATGAATAAGTTTTCTATAAACTTCACACATAGAAAATGTGTTTATTTTAATTATTATTTCAATTTTATACCCAGATATTGTCTTGTATCAATTCTCTGAATATCTGGATTTGGTTGTTCTTTTAGAGAGATCTAATGTGAACTCCTTTCAACATAGTTGTTTTTTTCCTAATTTATTTAGTACAAAAAGTAAAAGTAAACAAACTTATTTGTTGTTTGTTGGTTATTTGCTTCTTTTAAAATATTTGGGATTATAAAGAAAACAAGTTAACTTTTATGGTTTTCACAATTAGCCCAGTGCTGTCAAGGACATTTTGTTTGAAAATGTAACATGAACTTTTTTTCATGTCTTTTAAGTATCTCCCATGTGTACTGAACTTTAATCAAATTATTTTTTTTTTTTTGGAAGACTGGCAATGTGGGCATTAACTAAGCAGTTTCCCTTTAGGAGAATTCCTTCTGAGAATACACCAGACACTGTGTCCTCAGGCACATGCAGCATGACAGGCAATTTAAACCATGCTATGGTAGCCTCTTACTCAGAAGCCGCTGTTTCCACAGGAAACAATTGCTATCAGAAGTGATGACGTACATTATCTCATGATAACAAACGTCCCCACTAGTACAAGAACAAAAGGATGCACCCAGGCTAATGGAGTACAGAGAACACTCTGTACACAAGACAAAAATGAAACACAACTAACTGGGCCCAAGAAACCTTTAAAACAAATCAATCTATGGAAGCTACATCAACCACAGCAAAGAAGGAAACAATGACTAAAACAAGTTCTCATTTTCCCATGTGCACAACAGGTGACAAGCACTACTTCCCTTAGGCATGCTTGCAGGCTATAAGGAAACAAGGCATCAGACCTATTCCCAAAATGAGCCAGGCAAGCTATAAACCCCTCTGCAAACTCTGTTTTCCTGCATATGCCAGCATTGGAGAGGGGCAACAAGTGCCCAAAAAACTTCCTATGGAAGGCAAGATTCATCATCTACAAAGGTTTCACCCTTTCTAAGCACTTTCTTCTACCATCTGTTTGAGGGAAGGGCCCCCAGCCATTCTTCACCAGTCAGAAGATGCAATGAGGTCTATGTTTTAGCAGGAAGTGGGAATGAGAATATTCTGAGCTACCTGTTTCCCTACCCCCAATCTGTTAAAACTAATCACAATGGCAGGAAACCCTTCCTAGCCAAATCATCAGAGCAGCATGAAAGGGGGGTTGGGGAGAGGAAGAAGGAAACAGTCCAATCCTTCACCTCCCTCAAAATCACTTGTATAACTTGTTGGCTACTAGGATTTGCTACTAAATTAGTTGGTATCTGAACATCCATTCAGCAGCTGTATCCCTCTGGACTACTTTATTTCAAGGTGCTATCTGGTTTCTAAGGCAGGTGTGTAGCCCTGAGCTTATCAAAAGCTGACTCCTTTAAGTAGGAGGTAACAGCATCTACACATAGCCTGGCTTATTTAACAGACCATGTTACCTCTCAGCAAGAGCTGACATAGTCACTTTTAAAAAGAAAATATAAATAACACTTTGTCATTAATATAGAAATGGCACTAGAGCTCAGAATGCTCCATACCATGTCCCACATGGGCTTTGCACACCAATGGAGGCCTGAAGGCTTCAGGCAAGATGGAGAAAGGAGATCAAGGTGACATGGACACAGAGGAAGAGAAACTGAGGAAAGTGGGGGAGGGACTTCTCCACATTACCACTTTTGTGTGTTTGTCAAAGCTTAAAAAAACTGGAGTCCATGAGAATTTGGAGTCTTCCATAAGCTCCACTTCTCCACCTGTTGTCATCTGGACAGGTCTAATCATTGATCCGGCTTCTCTCCATGGGATGAGATCCAGCACCTGAAGGATAAAGAAATAGTTACTAGTTAAAACTAAGGAAAATTGCATCTAGAATATTGCATCCCATTTTGGGGCCCCCAGAACGTGACACTGGCTGAATCAAGTTCAGACAGACAAGATGCTCAGAGGGCTGAAGAACTTGCCCTATAACAAGAGGCTGAGGGAGTGGGGTTGTTGTCATTCTGTCTCCAGAAAAGAAGGTGTTGGGGGAACCCCCTAACAGCTTTGCAACACCTATGTGGTGAATGTCATGGAGAGAGAGACAGAGTCTTCACAGTGATGCACAGTGGAGAAGAGGTAACAGGCTTTAGCTGAGACATAAAATGTTCAGACTGGATCTAAGGAAAATCTTTTCACCACAAGGACAGTCAGTCACTGGAATAGGAGCCCTGAAACTGGCATTCAAGTTTCCATTCAAATCTGCCAAAGCTGTCAAGAGTGGCACAGTGTTCCTTGCTGTGAGAGCTCTAATGGGGACCTGATACTAGCAATCACTTTTCACCCTCTCCTCCCTTCCCCACAAGTATGCGTATGCAAGCTCTTAAAGAGTTAGGTGTTAAACTATAATCTATCCCTCTAGCACTGGCCAAATGAGTACAGGTAACAAGAGAGTAACACTCGGGTGAAGAATTAGTTCATAACCCACTCTCTTCAGCAAAAGATGTCAGTAACCTTTATGTCTGCATATACCTGAGAAACTGGCAGGGATCATGCATATCATATGCTAGAACAGAAAGATAATCAAAAAAAGCACACGGATTACCTGTGGTCTTTGTGGTCACTGTCAGCTTCTGGGAGTTCGGAATGGGACTAGAAAAGAGCATTCTGGCTTCCTCTTCCTGAGAGCAGTTCTGCTGAAGGAAAGATGTTGCCTCGTAGCACACCTCCCTCTCATCTTGTACCTCTCCTATACCTTGGCAGTGCAGGTAAGTATCTAGTTCAGGTGTCCCATCCCAGGAACTACAGCTACCTGTATGGGTCCCTTGGCACTCTGTAGGTAGGATGAGCTCACAGTCTCTGTCTTCAGGAATGATGGGAATGCGCTGACCCAGATCACATATACCCTTATAGCAGCTTGGCAAGGTGTCATCAGGAAGCGTGTACTGCACATTCACTGCATAGTCTTCTGTATAGCAGCCACCACCTCCACTGCCACTGTTGCTACTACAGGCTACCTGCTTCTCTTCATAGAAGCAACAGGGCAACCCTTCGTATTTCACCCCATCTGTCCTATGCAAGTGGTCTGAGTTAATACTGTACAAGCCTTGAGTATTCCCTGACTGTGGTTCTATCCCTGGGCCACATGCCCCCCATAGTGAAGAGCTCAGGAAGAGTGCACTACAATCGGCTGTCCCATTTCTAGGCTCCAGGGCAGAGTGCTGGAGTTCAAGGCAGCATGCACATGCTTGCTCCATAAGTGGCCCTGCTATCTCTGGATTCTTCCAGTTCATTTTAACATCCAATGCAGCACCAGGAGCAGCCTCAGGTCCTCCCTCTGAGGTAGTGCCATTTAGATCCCTGTGCTCTAGTGAGGAATTACTACTATAGTTCATATCCATGCTGCAATTAGACAGTTGGTCCCCTGAGGAAGAAGCTGGCACAGGCCGGCAGTCAACACCCACCAGACTGTGAGCATGAGCTGGAAGCTCATCCTGATGGGGGCCCTCCAAGAGAACAATTGCACCCCTGTTTGCACCAACCTCACCCACTCGGCAAGGGCTCTTACTGCGGTAAATGTATGGGTCATAGTCACTGCTCAGAGAGCTGCGGAAGGTGGAACAGCTCCCATAAACACCTTGGTTGCTGACCTCCGTGCAGTCAACCATGGAATCACTAGAGGAACAGTGGCACTGACCAGAACTGCTGCTGCTGCTGTCACTCCCAGGGCAGTCAGCCAAATATCCACTGCACACTGAACGATGACCATGATAGCAGCTAAAGCTGGAGGTACTGCCACTCTCCAAGCGAGATGAGGGCACTACATGTACCACAGGAGGGAAAAGCATGCTGCTACCAGGCTGAAAGGCACGGGAAGGACCCTTCGAGGAAATGCCAGCTGAAGGCTGTCCATCTTGCTCAGGGTAACTAAGGCCTTGGAAGTAGTAGTGCTGATACATGGTCTCATATTGGGAAAAGCATGCTGCTTTGGAAAAGTTGCGCCCTCCAAACTTGGGTCTTCGGAAGTTGTGAGCTGGAGAATAAGCCCTATGTTCCAGGCTACAGTGATGTGTGTTTAAAGCATGGTCCAAATGAATAGGTTGATAACTTCGGATATAGGCTGCAGACTGGGCTTGGTAGAGGCTCTGTTCACCATGTCTCTCAACTGTAAGTACCGTGATAGGGTTTCCATGAGGGTCCATGCTTGTCCGTGTGGGATATGCTGTTATCTGGTTTGCTCTGTGCACTCGGCCTGGGTAATGGACAGGTAGAATCACCCTCTGCTGCCGGCTGCGTGCTGAGTTGATGGATTCCAGACAGACTGGACCTGTGTTTCCCTTCTTCTGTTCTGAATGTGAGAAGTAAGAGTGGAGAAGTAGAAGTACAAGGGAATAAAGGGAAAAGACTTTATGTAACAAAAGATATTGTTCTGAATTTAGTTACATTATGCATACAACAAAGCTTAAAAAGAAAAAAAGTACCAATATTTTGCGGAAAAGAAAAAATACGGTTAACTCTCAAAATAAGTCAAGAGCATCTGTCTGAAAGCTGTTGAAAAACTCAACTGTATTTGCATGATAATGAAAAAAAAGTAAAGTGATTGCAGATACTGTTCTTGTATATGGAAAGTTTTTTGCATAAACAGCAGTCCTGATCTTGCAGGTTAAGAGCATGGCTGGCAGTCATTGCTTTTGTTTTCACCTTACACATCTGTACTGGGTCTGGCTGGGATGTAATTAACTTTCCCTGCAGTGGCCCATATAGTGCTATGCTCTGTACTTGTAGCTAAAGCAGCATTGATATCACACCACTGTTTTGTCTATTGCTGAGCAATTGCTGGCACATCATCAAGACTTCCTCCAACCACCACCCCAAGCCAGTAAGCTGGGCGTGGGCAAGAAGTAGGGATGGGACATCATTAGGGCAGCTGACCTAAACCAGCCAAAGGGATATTTCATACCATATGATGTCACACTCAGCAATAAAAGCTAGGAAAGGGGAAGGTGGAGCTCTCGTTATGAAGATGTCTGTCTTTACAAAATAATGGTATGTATATTGAGGCCCTGCTTCCAGGGGTGTGGCCAAACATTGCTTGTTGATGGGAAGTACAGTTTTTTTTTTTCCTCTCTGTGCTACTTCACAGACTTCGCTTGCTTTTTCCCCTCTTCCTTTTTCCTTTAAGTTTCTTTTTTTTTTTTCCTTTCTCCTTTCCAGCAAACTTTCTTCTGCCCCTCTTCCTCAGAAGAGGGGGAATGAGAGAGCAGTTGTGGTGGAGTTTATCTGCCCAGCAAGGTAAAACCACCACAACATTACGTTACGTAAATCTGTATTAACATAAGATTTTTCAGACTTACCAAAAAGAAAACATATTATTATTAAATAATTCTACTAAAGTTATCTGTCCTAGTTATGTTCATAAGTCACATGCTGCCCTCTGCTGGACATAGTACCCACAAGGAAAAGACAGAAATGCGGCCTGTTATTTCAGGGTATGTAGTCATTTTTTAAAGAACTTAGTCCTACCTGTATTTCTAGAGTTGCATTACAATAAAAACTATGGGCTGTATGGAGATTTACATATGAGCACTGTTTCATCTTGTAAGCTTTGAAGTCCATAGTGGGTGACACAGCTGAGAATCTGCACCTCAGCAGCAACACTTACCTATGATGTTATGGCGGCAGTGAGGACAGGTATGATGCTGCAGTAACCAAGGATCCACACATTTCTTGTGAAATCGGTGAGTGCAGGGAATGACACGCAGCTCCTACAGGAACAGATAAAGGGACATGAAAAATACTGGTGCCTAATGAGTGAAACCTTGCAGATTATTCCTACTTTTTTCAACCTAGCTACTGAACAGATTCGGAATTCCTAGTCGTCCCAGACTAAATCCTAGTCTTGAAGCAGAAATCATTACAAATCTTTGATCACTTTGACTATCCATTTCTGAAACACCTTCATTTCCAACATACCTTTTGTGAAATGAGTGAATCAAAAATGCACAGTATTCAATGCGCGTGCGTGATTGAACTTACACACTGACATAACTGTTTTCTGTTCAATTCTCCAGACTGTCCCTTCTCATTCCTTATAACTGATTTGCCTTTTTGACTGCCACAAAGTACCGAGTTGCATTCACAAAGCTCTCGAGAACATTCTCAGGATCTTGCTCCAGAATGGTGATGCTCACCTCAAAACCAATCACCATATACATGCGAAGGTACCCTTTGCTCTTCCCTTCCCCATGTGCATCACTTACATTGAAGTTTATGTGTGAATCTACTGTCCAGTCAGTTCTGAAGAGCCTTTCTGAAGTTCTTGTCTGCCATCATCTTAGCTACTATGACTAATTTCCAATCAGCTAACCATTAAATTTCTACAAGCGACATTAAATTATAGCTTCAAGCACTCAAATATTGCACCTTTAAAGAGTATGGATCTTTTACGAATCATTTCAGACTAAGATGTCCCCAACTCATTTTTAAATGGAAGTTTAAAACTTATTGTCTGCTTCTATTCTAAGGCACCTACCTTCTATTTCATCCTTTCATTACTTCCTCTGTATAGAACCATGTCAGAGAAGGCAAGCACTGACATCAATGCAGAGATGCTAACTAGGAGCTGAAAACCAGTTCCTAAACCTTGGCAGGAACCCTGCTTCTCCTCTGGTTTCTCAGTAGTGCTGTGTACTCGACACTTTAAAGACAAGGTACCATCAAAGCTTGAAAAGCAAAACACAAAACGTATCCCTTATGTCCAACATGTACCATCACCTTAGATAGCACACAATTTGTTAAGAATACCCAGAGAATTAAATGCTGAGGCTACCCTGACTTCTTTACCTGTTCTTCCTCAAAAAAAGCAGCTTGATGGAAGTATGAACTTGAAAAATGAGATCCCTCAACTCTCACAGAATCATCTAGGTTCATCAAGATCACTGAGTCCAACCTCTGACCTAACACTAATAAGTCCTTCACTAAACCGTATCACTAAGCTCTACATCTAAACATCTTTTAAAGACCTCCAGGGATGATGACTCCACCACTTCCCTGGGCAGCCCATTCCAATGCCTAACAACCCTTTCACTAAAGAAGTTCTTCCTCATATCCAACCTAAACCTCCCCTGGTGCAACTTTAGCCAATTCCCCCTTGTCCTGTCACCAGGCACGTGAGAGAATAGACCAACCCCCACCTCTCTACAGCCTCCTTTAAGGTACCTATAGAGAGCAATAAGGTCGTCCCCAAGCCTCCTCTTTTCCAGACTGAACAATCCCAGCTCCCTCAACTGCTCCTTGTAAGACTTGTTTTCCAGACTCCTCACCACTTCATCGCCCTTCTCTGGACTCGCTCGAGCACCTCGATGTCCTTCTTATAGCGAGGGGCCCAAAACTGAACACAGTACTCAAGGTGCGGCCTCACCAGAGCCGAGTACAGGGGGACAATCGCTTCCCTAGCCCTGCTGGCCCCACTGCTTCTTATACAAGCCAGGATGCTGTTGGCCTTCTTGGCCACCTGAGCACACTGCTGGCTCACATTCAGCCGACTATCAACCAATACTCCCAGGTCCTTCTCTGCGAGGCAGCTTTCCAACCACTCATCTCCCAGCCTGTAGCTCTGCTTGGGGTTGTTGCGCCCCAGGTGCAGGACCCAGCACTTGGCCTTGTTGAACTTCATACATTGGCCTCAGCCAATCGGTCCAGCCTTTCCAGATCCTCCTGCAGAGCCTTCCTACCCTCGAGCAGATCGACACATGCACCTAACTTGGTGTCATCTGCAACTTACTGAGGGTGCACTCAATCCCCTCATGCAGATCATCGATAAAGATATTGAAGAGGACTGGCCCCAGTACTGAGCCCTGGGGAACGCCGCTAGTGACCGGCCTCCAACTGGATTTGACTCCATTCACCACGACTCTTTGGGCCCGGCTATCCAGCCAGTTTATAACCCAACAAAGCGTACCAAGCCAAGTCCAAGCCAAGAGCAGCCAGTTTCTCGAGGAGAATGCTGTGGGAAACAGTGTCAAAAGCCTTACTGAAGTCCATCCACAGCTTTTTCCTCATCCACCAAGCACGTCACTTTGTCATAGAAGGAGATCAGGTTTGTCAAGCAGGACCTGCCTTTCATAAACCCATGCTGACTGGGCCTGATTGCCTGCTTGCCCTGCAAGTACCGTGTGATGACACTCAAGATAATCTGCTCCATGAGCTTCCCTGGCACTGAGGTCAAACTAATAGGCTTACAGTTTCCCAGGTCAACCTTCCAAGCCCTTCTTGTAGGTGGGCATCACATTTGCTAGCCCCCAGTTGACTGGGACCTCCCCTGATAGCCAGGACTGCTGATAAATGATGGAAAGCGGCTTGGCCAGCTCTTCTGCCAGTTCTCTCAGCACCCTAGGGTGGATCCCATCCGGCCCCATCGACTTGCGTATATCTAAGTGCTGTAACAGTTCACCAACCATTTCCTCATGGATTGTGAGGGCCACATCCTGCTCCTGATCCCCTTCCACCAGCTCAAAAGTCCTTTAGGTTTTTCATTGGCAGCTGTGGAATGCATTTGAGGCTGAGTTGGCTACTCAATGTAATTCATCTGGCAAATGGCACAACCTCAACATACAATACATCTAACAACCAGCCATATATCACAGTGCTAAAGTAAATCAGTTACTTTATCAGTTTACACTAAAGAAACCATCTATCCTTTACCTCCCCATCAATGTACTTCTCCAAGCAGATGGCACAGTCAGAGGTGGAGCTGCTACTTAGTGTATCCAGTGCACCACAGCTATCTTCCCGGTGTCCCTTACTTTTGGACTTAAACTTCCTGGTCTCCATTTTTTCCAGTGCTTGCACTGCAAGCCTGTTCATGGAATTCTAGAACAGAAGAAGAAGAAAAAAAAAAGGCAGTGCAGCTGCACATGAAACTGTAGTGTGGTAGCAGAGAAACACTGCCATATCAAATTAATGTATCTTATCAAATCCCATCAGGCCAAAACTAAGTTACAACTTAATAAATGAAGAGAGTATCCTAATTAGAATTTAGATCAGAAGCCTCCTGAAAAGAATGCATGCCACCTGCGGTAGTGAGAATGATGAGCTGCTTTGGATTGAAATAGGGTCAAAGTGCTCATAATTGGGATATGCTGCAACTGTTCAATTGATAGGCAACAACTATACAAGGCATCATACCGGATGTGGTCAGATGCTTTTTAAAACTGTAAATATTGACTGTAATGCCACATTATGCCACTATGACCACATTACCAGAAACAGTACTTCAGACAGGGATTAAAATTAAATGCTACTGAATGAACTGCATCATTCCCCCAGCAACTTGATCAGTAGGACAGTTAGGAAGGGGGTAGATTACTTTTCACTATAGAATTTATCATCTCTCTTTCTGAGACTCATACTATGTGCTGTTGGCTCATAACATCTTTGAACTCCTACTCAGCATGTCCAAGGCAATATTTCTAAACATCTGTTGGGCTTCGCATTCCTTTTACATGTATATCCATGTACTGGACCGTTTAAAACTACAAATTTCCATTAGCTTCCCCTTTCATGTTTAACAGGACAAACTCAAAACATCTCATCTAGAGTTACTCCTAAACAAACTTTTTACCTTGCAACCTTCTCCGATGAAGAATCAAAAGATATTATTCTATTGAAAAGAGTTGTGATTTCTTCTCATTCATTCCTGATATTCTCCTCACAATACACCATTTGAGCTTGGACTTCTGTTTGAAGCACACTAGTGTTACTGATAAATTAGCCTCTGAAAAAACAGAAATGTTCTTCCTTCCTAAAGGCTAACTTGACTGCTTCTATACTCATTTAATTTCTGCGTTTAACTGAAGAGACATCACAGGTCAACGTAGCTATCATTTAAAGACATTTCCAAATCTTTTCAGAGGTCTACATCTATGACTAAAACCCTTTCCACAAAGATGGCTATTCTAAGTTAGTGTCCTGCACCCCCAAAGGCAGCAAGTAAGTTCTATGACAAAGTAAAAGAAGGCAAATTTCAGCATTTGATAAATATACCATTACTGCTCTTACCTGACTACGTCGCTGTTTCAGTTTGATCTTGACAAGAAGAATGAGGCAAACAAGAGATACAACCACAAAGAAGGCCAGGAAAATTCCCATATCAAAGTACTCGGTGGGTTGCTTAAAAATCAGAACAAAAATACTTTATACATGTACACAGTGACGATGTCAAAATTCAGTGCACTGTGATCATTAACTAGGATTTTATGAGACAAAACCTGGAGTATCTATGTTACTGCAATTGAATGAAATACACAGAATGCCAATCATGAGATGTCAGATTCACAGTGTCTCTGAACTGATTCCACAGAAAAATAAAAACTTATATATTTTTTTTTTAACTGAATCACACTAGTACAAGTTTTTATGGATTATTGCTTTCCTTGTATATCTGAGCAAGTAAAAATCAATATATGAATCTTCAGTGATTGTATACTTCTCACATTTCTTAATGGAAATAGTCCATAACAATAAAACAAAAGCAAAATGGTAACTGGGTCATTGTTGACCTCTAGCTTTGTTCTTCTGTAAACTACATGCAGTAGTGTTCAAAAAAGTATCTGGAAAAACAATTTTATATTAAAATTACAAATATCAGATATCAGCTAATTAACCCATGCTTAAAACAACACACACAAAATATTAGCTAACATACCTATCTGATGAATCTGAACTACCAGGTGTGTTTAATACCTACTTTATTTAAGGAAAAGGAAAGTCTCTATTATATAATTTTTTAGCTGTTTATAAATTTAGAAAAATCTATATGAAAGACATCAGGTGTCACACTGTGGAAACTACGCTTACATCCAGTGTAGCTACTTATTCACAGTGCAGTTGCTCAGTTTATTTAGGTCAACAGAATTTCTCATCTATTATTGCTCATTGGGAGCATCAAAACAATGTCACACTCAGTGTGCAGCAGTGTAATACCTAGATAAAGTTTCTTAAAGACTCACCCGTGGTGGGCGATGCTGAATCCTTGCTCGTGCAACTTTCTGCTTGTTAACTATGTTCATTAGCTTGACAGCATCAGCACCCTTCACATATACCACTGGTCTCTTCAGAGGGTCTTCTAAGCCCTGGTTCAGCTAAAACAACAGCGATAACAAAAAAGTCTACTCAGAAGGCACATTTCAAGACAACTACCTTTCTTCTGAAATACCTCACCTCTGTGCCTGGGAAGATCATGGAGCAGATCCTCCTGGAAGACATGTTAAGGCATGCACGAGATAAAGAGGTGATCCAAGACAGCCAGCATGGCTTCACTAAAGGCAGATCTTGCCTAACCAATCTGGTGGCCTTCTATGATGGAGTGATAGCATCGGTGGACAACGGAAGGGTGATGGATATCATTTACCTGGACTTGAACAAAGGCTTTGATGTGGTCCCTTAACACATTTTTCTGTATTTGAAGGATGGACTGTTAGGTGGATAAAGAATTGGTTGGCTGGTTGCAGCCAAAGGGTTGTGGTCAACGGTTCTATGTCTGGGTGTAGGCCGATCACAAGCGGTGTCCCTCACGGGTTGGTCTTGGGACCAGTGCTCTTCAACATCTTTATCAATGATATAGACAATAGAATCGAGTGCACCCTCAGCAAGTTTGCAGATGACACCAAGCTGAGCGGTGCAGTCAGTACAACAGAAGGAAGGGATGCCATCCAGAGGGACCTGACAGGCTGGAGTAGTGGGCCCATAAAAACCTAATGAGTTTCAACAAGACCAAGTGCAAGGTGTTGCACTTGGGCAATCCCAGGTATTTATGCAGACTGGGCAAAAAAGAACTTGACAGCAGCCCTGCGGAGAAGGACTTGAGGGGTCCTGATGGATGGATGAGAAGCTGGACTACTCTGCTCTTGTGAGACCCCACCTGGAATACTGCGTGCAGGCCTGGGGCCCCCAGCACAAGAAGGATGTGGAGCTCTTGGAATGAGTCCAGAGGAGGGCCACGAAGATGATCAGAGGGCTGGAGCACCTCTCCTATGTAGAAAGGTTGAAAGAACTGGGCTTGTATAGCCTGGAGAAGAGAAGGCTCTGGGGAGACTTCATTGCGACCTTCCAGTACTTGAAGGGAGCATATAAACAGGAGGGGGAATGCCTGTTTATGTGTGTTGATAGTGATAGAACAAGGGGGAATGGTTTTAAACTAAGACAGGGGAGATTTAGGTTAGAAATTAGGAGAAAGTTTTTCACTCAGAGGGTGGTGAGGCACTGGAACAGGTTGCCCAGAGAGGTTGTGGATGCCCCATCCTTGGAAGCATTCAAGGCCAGGCTGGATGCAGCTCTGGGCAGCCTGCTCTAGTGGTTGGCAACCCTGCCCAGAGCAGGGGGGTTGAAAGTAGATGATCTTTAAGGTCCTTTTAAACCCAGGCCATTCTGTGATTCTATGATACTAGTAAATGGATGGAAGAGTAAAGGAATATGAACGTGGAATGGATCCAAACACCCATTGCTCTCTTCTAGCACAAACTAAAGTGTTCACTTAAGTGTGAATTAATCTTTTAGTGTCAAACTTTTGAATTAAGCTGGTTTTTACTGAGTAAAACTAAGATGTGAGGATAAGCAAACGTTATTTCTGAACAGCAGCTTTAACTAAACTGTACTAGGTGCAAGTGCATATATTAATACTGTCACATGTTAAAACCCATAAGGAAGAAGAGTAAAAATCTTCAGGTGCCAATAAAAAATTACCTTAGTATATTACCATTTTCTGAACTTTGGATTATTTCAACTTTGCAATTTTTTTTATTCACATACAATTTTTTGGCTTCCTGTACAATCTAATGTCAAGAGTATGAATTTGTATCTTCTATGTTCTTTGTACCTTACCAATTTGTTGAAGTCCATAATTTCTGCTGCATAACTATTTGAATAAGTTTGCTGAGTTATTAGGATACTATCAATTACTGGAGGTATAAGAGTAGATACACTAGTTCACCCTGAAATTGCCTTCCAGGTTCAGCTGAGCTATTATGAAAGGCTAAATCATAGAACTGTAAAATAACATGGGTAGAAAGAGACCTCAGGAGTCCAATCTCTTGGTCAAAATAAGGTGTTCTCATGCTTTACACAGACAGTTCTTGAAAACCTTCAAGCATGCACAACTTCTGTGGGCACTAAATCCATAACAATCTCCTAAACTATATACCAGATAAGAGAATAAAAAGAAGGCAGAATTGATCTGTTACAAAATGGCACCACATTATCACAGAATCACAGAATTTCTAGGTTGGAAGAGACCTCAAGATCATCGAGTCCAACCTCTGACCTAACGCTAACAGTCCCCACTAAACCATATCCCTAAGCTCTACATCTAAACGTCTTTTGAAGACTTCCAGGGATGGTGACGCCACCACTTCCCTGGGCAGCCTGTTCCAATGTCTAACAACCCTTTCGATAAAGAAGTTCTTCCTAACATCCAACCTGAAACTCCCCTGGCGCAAAATAAAGTCAAGTAACTTATTATGACCCACAAGAAAAATCTTACTATAGACGTTGATTGATACAAGATAAGCACTGACAAGCAGATATAAATGGTATAGGGAAAGGAATGAGATGACAGGAATGTAAGCAAATTGAATAAAATCACAGATCGTGGAAAGGCTTGGGTTGGAAAGGACTTCAGTGATCATTTAACTCCAACACCCATGCCGTAGGCAGGGATGCCCCCCACAAAAAGAGTAGCATATAGCAGAGATACCAGATCTACACTGTGTTGATATCCACCTGCTCTTTTTAGCTAAATCATGTAGAAATTACCAATCGACTAGTCTATCATCCTACTTACAAAGTATTGTTTAATCTGTCCAGATTATGGTGACAGATTTCACCAAGACTTTAAAACACAATCTTCCGATTGTTTAACTGGGTTTCTGAAAACATTGATCAAGCTATTTTTAAGATGGACATATTCTGAAGAACTCAAAACTAGCTGAATTACTCAATCCAACCCAGAGATCCTACACATCTGTAAGGCTTGCTAGCCTAAGGCCAAATTCAATCACTGTCCCGACATTCCCAGGCACATATTCTCTCTCAAGCTTTCTTGTCTAGGAATGAGTCACCTCCTTCCCCAGTAGCTTTTGCACACTGACAGACTTCTGCTAAACATGATGACCTGGATGCTGTTACTCCTCTTCACATTATGCAAAATTAAAACCAAGAAACAGATCTGACTTCACAGAACAAATTCTAAAAATAAAGCTTCATTTTTAGTTTATAGCAAAAGATACTCAAATCTATGGGAATTAAACCCACAAAATCTCTTTCATTTTATTCATACACCCAAAATATTCAATCATCCACTAGACTAGCTTCCCAAATACTGGGCACAGTTGCACCCAGTTAATTAGCAAGAGTCAAGGAAGGAGAGCTGTTGTTGGTAGATGGAAGTCAACAAGAGGCAGTAACAGAGCTTCGCAAGTTCTGAGATGGATGACAGAAAGTAATTAGAAGCTGTAATACAGAGAAAAAAAACGAGAAAAAAATCTTTGTGCAGATAATTTTTCTGCATATAAAGTGGAGAAAATGGTATCTGAGAAGGTTTGCAAAATTAAGTCTGTACCCTTGATGTACAGGCAGACCAAATTTCTCAAAAGCATCTATTGCAGAATCCGCATTCCTTTGTCCAACAGATGCTCATTTCATAATTAAAGCCAGATTTTTAAATGTAAACATAGATGGTCTCTCTTTTCCCCCCCAAATTCAATGCACTTGAAAACATTCTGCTCACTTGTTCCTGCTGTAACTCTATGACAACAAAATAAAAGTGAAATAAATACAGACTATTTGCATGCTTGTTAAGCTTCTTCTCTGTACTCAAATAATTCAGAATTGGCTGCTAGGATCTTGTCAAAGTTTCTCACAGAACTATTAGCTTACCCATCTAAAGTGGGAGTTACGTAGAACCCCCTCCCCCTCTCCAAAAAAAAAAAAAAAAGAAAAGAAAAGCTCCGATTGTCCACATTATACTTAGGCCAGAATACATCAACTGTGAACAAGAAAAAATAGGTATAAGTTTTGTAAGAATTTGTTTGAACAAGGTTGGAAAGCCATTTTGCAATCTCAAAAATAATGGATACTCAACAATACCACTGATCACAAGCTGTGTTCTGTACACAGAACTGTGCAAAGAAATCCTTCTTGACTGGAGGGCCAAAAAAATGCCTCTATCCTTTCTCCAAACCTTAGTACCAGTCCTGGACTCTGTACTCTAACAAAGGCTAGAAGAAAAATAAGTCCCCAAAACTCTCCTCTTTCTACCATTCTCAGCACGTTCATTGCTTCTAGTCTGCCAGAGAATGAGTAGGAAATCCACAGCACAATGTTAGCCAGGGTCAGAATCTGCATGTCATGATGTAAGTGTGCTCTGAGACCTGTATGGCCTGAAGCCCTGCCTCAGCACTTACTTCTAAAAGAACCCAGCAGAGACTATAATAAAACTAGGCTCCCTTGTTCATATCTAGCCTCCCCTGTTCATACCTGATCAATGGCATCTGGGTTTTCAGAAACATCAAAGATGACTGCTGTGGCTCCTCGTTGCACTGCTCTTTTTGCCTGCGAAAAGAAAGACAGCATCCTCAGACTCATCCCAAAGACCACTTCTTACCTCATAAACTACTCCCTCTACTCATCTCCAGATAATGAACTTAACAGTGTGTGTTTCCGTGTAGTTAATACAAAACAGAGTAATTTCAAACATAAGAGTTACTGAACGAACATGGAATTGTAGTTAAACATCACTGTAACTTCTGCAATCTCTCTGCCCCTTCCTACTTACGGTCCTTCAACAAAATTTAAAATGAATTCAAATATGATTTATACCCTCTAAAGACTTTAAATATAAGAACTTTTACAATTATTTTTTTCTCCATATTACTTGGAAGCACCATTAAAACAACCTACCCTGTGATTTGGGGTAGATATACAAGCTCACTGGTGTAGAATATAAAGATGGGCTAGGTTCTTTACACCTTTTTTATGTCCTCAGTCATTCTCTCTCACAGTCATGACAAACTCTAGGTATCACAGTCTGTGTACAAAGTGCCTGATTTTTTGTCCTCATCAGAGAATAACGCTTTTTCTGACCACGAGAGGTCAGAACTGTTGCATAAAACATTTCTTATGCAAATCAGAACTTTCTCATAAGATTAGTTGTTTAAATACGGGGCTTTTAATCTAATACTGTCCAAAGCTGGAGTTACCAACAGCACAGAAGAGCTATTAGAACACATTTAAATTCTCTATGATAGATAAAACAGTATTTAAACCACCTAGGCTAAGGTATTTTTACCAGTTTCTGCCATTGTGCCTCTCTACATTCCACTGAAGTGTTGCTCAATAGAGGGAACAATCTCGGTGACTTCAAAACTGTTACTACCTTTATTGGATACAGACTGCAAGTAACTATTTCTCTGAGCAGGGATAGCTGCCACCATCACAGACTAAACAAGATGACACTGGCTCTTCATAGAGACTAGCAAAACCTGAATGTAAACATAAGAAAGTGGTAAATTATGAAATAATACTCAGTGTTTTACTAAGACTGTTGGCCAGGTCAGGGCTGTTAGTTTGACCATCTTTCGGTCATTTTCTTTGCTCTACATAACAAACTCAATCAGAAAGTACACAAGGGAAAACAACTCCCAAACAGGGTCTCTTTCTCAGCCCGGCAGGTATTTGTCCTCTTTGAAGTCAGCACACCTGGCTAATCACTAAAAGCTGTTGGGGAGGAAAAGTTGAAAGGAATCTCCGTTGAAGAGACATGGCCCTGAGGTGAAAACTCCTCCAAGTTTCCCTAGAAGGCATATTTTACAGACACGCAGCACATGCAGAATTGTTCAGGATATTTAGATTGTTCTTTCAGAATGGTCAGCCAACAAGCAAAGCACTTTGATCTTTAAATATATATTTTAAGAGAATTTGTAGGTTGGTTCGTAAAACAAACAAAAAACTCATTTTGTGAACATACTGAATAAACAGTTTACAGTACAGCAATTCATTAAGTTTCCACCAACAAGACAAAATCTGTATTTCTTGCCCTGTACTGCAAGATCAGGTGTTTGAAATGTAAAGTACCAACTAAGTTCAAAAATTGTGCAGTACAGAATGATAACATTATTTTCCAGTTTATCAAAATTAAGCAGCATGAGACCACTTGCAAGAAATCCAAGTAACACAGCTTGAAACACTGTCTATAAGACCCTTCAAAAATAGTATTGTACCTGTCAGGAAGATCTCCCTTATTGTTCCACCTGTATTTCACAGAATCATCTAGGTTGGAGGAGACCTCCAAGATCACTGAGTCCAACCTCTGACCTAACACTAATAAGTCCTTCACTAAACCGTATCACTAAGCTCTACATCTAAACATCTTTTAAAGACCTCCAGGGATGGTGACTCCACCACTTCCCTGGGCAGCCCATTCCAATGCCTAACAGCCCTTTCAGTAAAGAAATTCTTCCCAATATCCAACCTAAACCTCCCCTGGTGCAACTTTAGCCCATTCCCCCTTGTCCTGTCACCAGGCACCTGGGAGAACAGACCAACCCACACCTCGCTACAGCCACCTTTAAGGTACCTATAGAGAGCAATAAAGTTGCCCGAGCCTCCTCCAGACTGTACAATCCCAGCTCCCACACCTCTCCTGGTGTTTTTGGTACCAGTACCATGTAAAGACTTAAATACTCAAATAGTAGAATTCATCATTACCACTGTTTTCCTTCTGCTGTAAAATTATTGAATTCCACTCCTCCAGAATGCATACAGTACCAGCACTGCATAGATTTAAGGGAGCTTGTCAGGGGTGAGGGAAGAAGGGTCTTTTGGGGGCAGGTGAATGAAAATAATGGGGAACAAAGGCATATCTTCACGTTCTAGAAGCAGTGAATATTGTTATAAAAAGCAAGTAAAAAAACATCTCTGAACTATGCATGCTCATGAGCTTAGTGGGCTCATTGCTGCAGCTCTGTGGCAACCTACACTGCTGAACTGGCTCTAGATGAGAGCACTTGTACCCAGGCTCCGGTCCCTCCGGAAGCCGCCGCCGCCCCGCCGCCCCTGCCGGACAGGGCAGCAGGGGAGGCTCGGGGCAACGTGGGCACGGGACCCCCACTCACGCAGCTGGAGCGAGTTCAGCCCTCTGCCGCTTCCCCTTTCTTCTCCAAACTCGCTACGCTACTTCAGTGCCGGCAAAACGCAAGCAGCTATTGCGGACGAGCCCCGAGCAAAGACGACGCGACCCGCCTTTCAACGGCCCCGCTCGGCTGGCTCGGCTAACTGCCCGCTCCGCCCGCCCTGCCGCGCCCCCGTCGCCTCGGCGCTGCACTGACGGGCGCGTGGGGCCACCGGCGCCCGTCCGCCCCACCCCAGGAAGTGACGTGTTGCCCGGGGCCGCTCGGCAGCCGGCGGGCCCAGGGACTTCGGCGCTGGTCGCAGTGAAGGCGGCTGGGAGCGCTCTTGAGAAAAGCCCTCAGCCCGAGTTACCAGAGAGCCTGGCCCTCTGTGAGTCCGGGGCGCTAACGAGGCTCGTTCGCACGACGAGACTTCGCAGGGGAGGCTGGTGGCAGGGCGAGCCCCGAGCTTCCCGCGAAGGGAAGGCGGGTGCGCAGCCGCTCCGCTGCGGCCGCTCCGGCACTGCCCGCGCTCCGCTCCGCCGCTTGGCGGCAGCCCGGCCTGACCTTCCAGGTTTCGCTGGCAGGACATCAGAGAGCAGCCGCAAACGCACCACATCCCGCCGCTTCTCGCCACCCCCCCTTCCTCCTTCTCGCCTCTTAAAACTCGTTTTTAAAACCACAGCACTTTGTCGAGATGCAAACGTGCGTGAGCAGGCCGGGGGCTGAGCGCAGACGGTTTTTTCATCCGGTGTTCGTCTCCTCCCCTTCAGCTAGAGACAAGCACCTGCGGCCCCACTGCCTGCCTGAAACCTCGCGGCTCCTCGGGAGGCACCCGGGTGCCGGGCTGCCCTCCTTCCTCTGTCCCTGACCGTGGGCAATTACAGCCAACACACATAGGTGTTTCGTCTTTCGAAACACCCTATCCGCTTCCCAACAGTCAGGACAGTTCAAAATAACGCAACCGATACAAGTCCCACTTAAAATGATCCCAGTCTAACAGCCATGCGACTTTTTCCTAGCACACCTTTTTCCTAGAAGAAGGACTGAAGATGACAAGCAAGCCCTATACTGGCAATTCCTGAATTCTTTTGTCCTCAAGTACAGAAATAATGAAATACTAAATACAGGTTAGATATATATAAGTAGCTCTCTATATGACAGAGACAAGACATCTGGTGTCTTATTTGACAAGCACAACCTTCACTCCCTGTCTGAAACCACACTAATTTTTCTGGAAGGGAGACATGTTTTTTACAGGCAGCAACTAACTGTTACTGGCATTTCCCCCTTGTGTTATATGTAATGATATAAAATAGTGATGCTTTGCACTTGCAACTTATGCCACTATATCTAAGTGCTGTGGTTGGGAACTGCTTAACTTTAAAAACCGTTTCTGACAGCACACAGCTAGTCAGCAAGGGAGACCTGAAAAAAACCTCTAAGTACACATCTGAAAAACAAACAAACAAAAACTCAAAAATTCTCATCAGTTTCTTTTTTCATTATTAGGAACGAAGTTCCAAATGTTGATATTTGTTACAAAAACAAGGAGTCCTCCTGTATGCATCTTGTCATGATCACAGGTGGTAATCCCTAGGAGTGAAAAAGGTTCGTCCTGCTCACAGGGTGGCCCTCTTCCCCTATATGAGCTCTAATGAGTCCCTGACTTTGTGTTCCCCAAATGAGCAAACTGAATAAGCAATCACAACCTGAATCTCAAACTGCTCATTGTATGAATACAAAGATCATTGTGAGAAAGTCAAGTTTCTTTTTTCATACATTTGTCCCTCCTTTATGCCCCCTCAATACTGACTAAAGTCTACTGGGAAGGCCCTCACAGGTCTGTACACCTAAAGAAGGAAGAAAAAAAAACCTCCAGTTCTGGTTTTCAGGTCTTCTGTGCAGTGATAACTTTAGCACATTCCCTTCATAGGCTTGTTTCAGAGTGCTCCAATAAACACAGCTACAAATTCAGCCAGAAGTTGACAAACCAAAGAGAAGACAGAGAAACAACCAGCATTTTCAGTGGATGCAGGTAAAAGACTGGCCATGAAGAAGCACAGTTAAGAGGGGAGGAATAAATCTTCAGAATTGCTGAAAGGGCAAAGGAACAGGATGAAGCCCATGTACCACATGATGACATCGTGGAGCGGTAATAGAGGCAAAGCAAAACACTTGATGAGGAATAACATGTATATTTAACATTTATCCTAGCAATATCAAAAAAAGAAAAAAAGAAAAAAAAAAAGTAGCAAAGCAAGTAGAGAGAATTTCAGTCCATAAATGCACTGAAAATGTTGCAGCAATATATGTCAACTATGACAGCAGCAGATACTGTATGGTGTACTCCAACATAGAATCACAGAATGGTTTGGTTCCATGGAGGGGACATCCACTGGGCAACCTGTTCTGCCTCACCACCCTCATAGTAAACAATTTAATTCTAATATCTAATATAAATCAATTCTGTCTAAGTTTAAAACCATTACCCCTTGTCCTATCACTACACCCCCAGATGAAGAGTCACTTTCCAGCATTCTCGTAGGCCCCTTTAGGTAGTGGAAAGCCACTGTAAGGTCTCCCCAGGGCCGTCTCTTCTTCAGGCTGAACAACCCCAGCTCTCTCAGCCTTGTTTCATAGGAGAGGTGCTCCACTCCGCAGGATCATCCATTCTAACTTTTTCTTTTGTATGGATTTTACTTATATACAAACTACATTTGAACTAATGTTTTTCTGTGTTGGTTGCAAGTGCTGTGATTTATTTCCCCCTGAAAATACACGCAGAAATCATATTAGCACAGAACTACACATATATCCCTATTTGTTTCAATAACAAAATTAAAAGTAAATGAGTTTTATGAATATTAGCTCCATTTTAAATAAATACATTCAAATCTTTGCAGCAGCTTCTATGGCATTATTTTTCTTTGTCTCTAACATAGTACACAACAGGTTAAAACTGCTCCAAGAATACTTAAGTTAATCATAAACCAGGCATGGAACAATCAAACAAGTTAGTTGTGTCTTCCCCTAAGAAAGCCAAAACAGAAAACAGATCTACTGTGCATTTTGTGCATTAGTGATACTACAAAACTAAATGTAATAGGTAATGTGAATAGGCTGAGAATAAAAATAAAAGTCAAATGGCAAGGATGACAAAGATCTAGTTCTAATAAAAAGAGATCGGCTCTGTTAGAATTTATTCAAACACATAGTAGACATTTGACTTTTGTAACTGAACATTGGACGTAGGTGCCTCTAAAACAATTAAAATCATCAGAGATACAATACCCACCTTTTGATTTACCTTTACTCAGCTCCTTAAATACCGCCAGTTTCCCACTTTAGCAGAAACCCTTTGCTGAAGGTTACTTTATACTCAGAGAAAAATGAAAACAGAAAGATATGATGTGTCTATTACACATTTTTAATTTTTTTTTTTTTTATTGTTAATACATTTTATTGCCTTCATCAATGTTTCTGCAGTGTTTTAATTTGCACAGAGATTGTCATAGCTCACTGAGAAGGCAGACCAAAAGTTACTTTTGAATGTATTTTAGGAGTATTTTTAGGCCTGCTTGTTATGAACTCACTGTTGATAATCATTACCAATAACATGCACATTAAGTACTGTCTCAGATGAAAACATGAAATAATTTACTAGACCCTGCAGTCCAAAGAGGATGAGAGGTGACGCATATGACAAAAGTGGGAGGAAAGTATCTCTTCTATATCCAGGCCCAAGGGAATTCTTATTATTACCTCAGAGAATAACAAGATTTCTAGAGCTTTGCATTCCTATCCCATGGGCCACACAAATACAGTAAGGAAGCAAGGTCTTGCTTGATGATACAAACTTTCAACCCAAGGGGACAGTTAATTACGAAACAGGTGCACTGCTTCCTCTCATTCATTTCAATCAGGCAGGAGGACAGCAACAATCAAGACAATAAGGAGGTCTGCTACTTGCTGACATATTGTCAGGGTTTTCACTGGGATAGGGTTAATTTTCTTCATCGTGGCTTGCATTATGCTGTATTT
The DNA here is from genome assembly GCF_964035555.1 of Netta rufina. Taxonomy (NCBI): domain Eukaryota; kingdom Metazoa; phylum Chordata; class Aves; order Anseriformes; family Anatidae; genus Netta; species Netta rufina. The sequence continues at coordinate 15,833,718 of NC_140141.1, read as the reverse complement.
CAGATTTTTGATGGAAATAGTACTGATAACAAACTGATAATTTAGTTGTTGCAGAGCAGTGCTCAACAGAGCCAAGGACTGTTCAGCTCCTGCTGCCCAGCCAGCAAGGACACAAGGAGCTGGGGGCGACACAGTTGGGACAGCTGACCACAACTGTCCAAAGGGATGTCCCATCCATCTGGTGTCATGCTTGGCAATAACAGCTAGAGTAAAGAAGGGGGCGGGGGGGGAGGGGGGGTGGAGGAGGAAACGACAACATTTGGAGTGATGACGTCTTTCTTCCCCGAGGAAATATTATACATGATGAGCCCTGCTTTCCTGGAAGTGGCTGAACACCTGCCTGCCACTGGGAAGCAGTGAATGAATTATTTGTTTTGTTTTGCTTTAATGCACAGCTTTTCCCTTGCCTAGCAAACTCTCTCCATGAGTTTACCTTTCCATTTTTACCTTTCCAATTCTCTTCCCCATCCCACTTGGAGAGAGTGAGTGAGTGAGTGGCTGTGTGGTGCTGAGCCGCCTACACATCTGCAAGGACCCTACATGCTTGCAGAAACAAACACATCTTAGAAACAAGCATCTCCTACTCTGCTTTCTAGTATGGCCCCATTCCAATAAATGTATTCATTATTATGCAGCATTGGTAAAACCACAATAAGAAGATCCCCGTTTAAGAGGAAAATCATACCAACAACATTAGCCTTCATTCATTACATTTACTTCTTTGTCAGAGTCAGAATTCTCTCTCAATATACATCTGCATTTACATGTAAGGACATGACATTCTAATATAATAGGTTGCAGAGAGTAAATAAATTACAGATGAGAGAGACTGACTGAGTCTTGGAACCATAGGTGGGGAAATCGAAGTTCATTAATCACCATTAGCTCTGCCATTTACATCAACATAGTAATGAATTACACATTTATTAAGACAGTAACTCAAAACCCTTAGTTGAAAATGGTTATCAGCAGAGCCAGATTACTATCTGTAAGTAAAAATACATATATATATATATTTTAATTTACATTCTAGATAAAACTGACAAGCTGAAGGGAGGAACGGATGCTTTAGAAGTATTTGTTGCCTATGTAAAAACAGATATGTCTAGCTGGTCTAGCACTATGTCCTCACAAATACTCTTATATTAAGAATTACGTATCTGTCTTCCTGGATTAGCCTCTACAGATCATTCATCCAACTCTAGAAATTATTTTCCTGGATGTTAGTGTACTGTAAATAAAAATTATTAATTATATCTATGGTACATGGTACATGAGGGAGTTGATTTATTCTCCAGGTTAAAAAAATGTTGAAGACTGGGAGGGAGGGATTGGCCAATGATTTAGATGGTAACTACAGTACAGATGCCAGTGATCTGCTTTTAACAAACTATCTAACTCTATTCCATCAGGTGCCACCATATACTATTAGCTGGTCCTCCAAAATAAGCAAGACTGGAAGCAGAAGAGTAAAGATACAGCATGTAGAAGACAGTCATGGATCCCAAAAGCAAACCACTGCTTTCAGTCAGAACTCAGGGAAACAGCACAGCTGTAACAACTGCCACCTTTTTCTTTCTGTTTTAAAATACATCTCATGCTTTTTTTTTGCTTTTTTTTTTGCTTTTTTTTTTGGGGGGGGGGGGCGCAGAAAATATGGCAACTGGTTTGCTTCAACTCTGTGCAGAGATCAGTGAATAGAATAGTCAAAAAATTCATTTATATGTTCTTATTTAGTTGAAAACAGAGCCAGCCTGACCAAACTTGCACTCCACAGATGATAACAAATTGGGTGGAGTTGTTGACTCCATTGAGGGGGGTGAGGCCTTGCAGGGAGATCTGGACAAATTAGAGAGCTTGGCAATCACAAAGAGTATGAAGTTTAACAAGAAGAAGTGTTGGATTCTGCACCTGGGAAGGGGCAACCCTGGTTATATGTCCAGACTGGGGGAAGAGATGCTGGAGAACAGCTCTGCAGAAAGCGATCTGGGGGTTTTGATTGACAACAAGCTGAAACATGAGCCAGCAGTGTGCCTTGGCAGCCAGGAGGGCCAACCGTATCCTGGGGTATATCAAGCACGGCATTGCTAGACCAGTCAAGGGAAGTGACTGTCCTGTTCTACTCTATGCTGGTGAGGCCTCACCTTGAGTACTATGTGCAGTTCTAGGCACCACAGTATAAGATATAAAGCTGTCAGAGAGTGTCCAAAGGAGGGCAACAAAGATGGTGAAGGTCTAGAGGGGAAGACATATGAGGAGCAGTGGAAGTCACTTGGATTGTTCAGCCTGGAGAAGAGGAGACTGAGGGGAAGGTGCTGATCTCTTCTCACTGGTGATCAGAGATAGGACCCAAGGGAATGGCATGAAGCTGTTACAAAGGCAGTTTAGGCTGGATATCAGGAGGATATCACCAAGAGGGTGCTTGGGCACTGGAACAGGCTCCCCAGGAAGTGGTCACAGCACTGAGCCTGCCAGAGTTCAAGAAGCATTTGGACAACATGGTATGATTTTTTGTGTAGTCCTTTGGGGACACAGGAGTAGGACTTGAAAATCCTTGTGGGTCCTTTCTAACTTGGATGTTTTATGATTCTAGCATTCCTTCTGTCAGCTTTTGAGGTTTTTCCCCCTTGGTTTCTCTATGAACTAAAAATTACTGAACTTGAGGCATATCTTCTGTTTAACCCAGCCTATCAGACCCAATATTCCATGTCAGAACTATCCACATCATGGAGTTAGTAGTCATTAATCTGCCAGAAGAATGGCATTATGCAAATTGCATAAGGTCAAATCTTTTGTAGTTAATTCCTTCATCAGTTATCTTTGGTCCTCTGAAAAAGGCAGTCAGTCTCTCACATAGCGTACTGATAACATGTAATCAACACTCACTAGCAATCAATTTGTATATGCTGTGTCTCCAAGGAATGTGATTTTTGATGAAAAGGTCCAGTGTCTTGATTTATTCCTCTGGAAAGCCACGTCAAGGATTTTAACAATATTAATTGCAAGGGAATACAACTAAAGTGAGGAGGTTTTCCTCTTCCATCTTGAAGAACTCTATTAAAAACTGAGTAGGGAGTATGAACTGCATGCCACATTCTATGGATTGTAGCTATAAGTGTGCTGAAAAAGGCTCACATAGACACAACTTTAGATTTTCAATATGACAGAAATGGCATCACTTGAAACTGGGCAATAAAATTCAAAACAGTTTTCTGATACAACTGTGAAATCTGCATGGGTCGAAGCTTTTTGCTCTAAGCCAAGTGTAATCTCCTGTCAAGAAAAACACTATACTGGCTGCTAAAAATCAACTGAAGTGGATATCACTATGTAGACGATTTTAGAAATACATCTGGAACACTATCTGCTAAAGTAAGCGTGGATATGTGTTCCTTATCTACCTTTGCCTATCTATAACATACTCAGTAGAAGCTATTTTTGGGGAAAAGAAAATGTTATTTCATTAGCAGAATAAAACTTGTTTCTAGCCTCGACTCACAATTTTACTTGCAAAAGCATGGAACATCAGCAACAGGCAAAGATATTCCAGTGTAACAGTCTGCTGCACTCTGCTCATCATTGAGAATCTTGCACAAGCCCCACAGCATTATGTCAAATATACTTTTTCATCACAGCAAACTCACAAACCTCTTTTTCATCTCAGAATTACAGAACACTGACTAACAATTTCTGAACAGTACAGGCATCTCTTGTACCTCCCCTACACTGCTATCAGGTTCAGACAATCACCAAAAATACCTTGCCCCTTGAGCCATCACTGTAGCTAGAAAGTCAGGCCACTGGCCAGTTCTGCAGGGCACAGGAGGAAGGAGAAAAAGAGGAAAATCTACCTTACTAACAGCAAAAGTTACAAATTAACCAACCAATGCCTCAGCCCTGTTAATGTACAATTCCAAACTAATTCCAGAAACACTGAGTTAAGCAAAGCATAAGCAGGATGTCATTTCAAACCTTTTTTGAGATAAAGAAAAAGGAGCTTTCATATTCCTGCCTCAAAGCAAAAGCACACAGTATCACAACAAGAAAGTGAAATCCCAAAGCATCACACTAACATAAAACCTCTTCCTGACTGGAATCCTCAACTCAGCTCCTCTGCCACTCAGATATATTTTATACATGTGTCCTATAGATACAGCATTATATGGCACTATGACAATTGCTTTAGCAATGAAACAGCATAGAAATAGAAAGTGGTATTTTTAAATTTAAAAGTATAATCACCATTAAAAAAATAATACACCGTACTTCTGATTTAAGAAAAAAATCACCTTGTGGTATGTAATCACATCAACAATATATACCAATGTGATCCATACCACTTAGTACTGAGAGGCTCTCAGATAGTGAAAACAGGAGGAAAAAATGCAAGTATCTCTTCTTGGAAGGAAGAAACATCATGAAAGTCCACAGTCTTGACCAAGTAAAAAGAATATGAAAAAGACATTCAATTAATCCTGAACACAGCCAAGCCTGATGGTTCCTTTTTTTTTTTTTGGTGATACATTTCAGTCAAAGGACCCCATTCCCAAAAGCCTGCTTTCTGCTATCACAGACCATTCTGTGGGCCAACAGTCTTGTTGCTACAATAGGTCACAGTCACAGAGAGAAGGGTGAGCACTGGAAAAGAGCATAGGAGGTGACTATGGTCTTGAACTATGTAACAGCACATTCAGACATTCAGCAAGAAATGGGCACTCATGACAATTGCTGGTAGAAATCCTGCTACGTTTTATGAACAAGGGCTCTTCAAGCTTTTTCAGGGCATGAGAATTCCTACACACAGGAAGGACATGAGAATTCCTACACACAGTTGCCTCCAAAATGTAATAGTCACAAGCTGAGTGTATTTTCAAAATTGTGTAGCCAACACAAATAATACTGCAGCCAATCCAGATAATTCTTAACTTTATCTTTGCATTGAAGCTGTACAGCAAGTAGATGAACTAGAAAGAGCAAACTAGAAGATAATTCAGTAGAGCGTACACAACAGCACGGAGGAGTTGTAAAGTTAGGACAACTGATTAACCTAGACCACTACGAGAAACCATCCCTATAATAACCAAACTGCATGTACAGTTAGAATGTTAGAAGTTATTTCTATCACAAATAAACAAGGCAAACAAAGAAAAAAAATCTCTCCTTGGTGGTTTAAAAAGAATAGGAAAGGATAGGAAAGAAGAGGGAGAGGGAGAAGGAGAGGGAGAGGGAGAGGGAGAGGGAGAGGGAGAGGGAGAGGGAGAGGGAAAGGAGAAGTCAGTTGGAAGGGATCTGCAAAGGTCATCTAATCCAACTGTCTGACCTCTTCAAGGCTAACCAAAAGTTAAAGCATATTAATGAGGGCATTATCCAAATGCCTTTTGAACACTGACAGGCTTGGGGCATCTACCATCTCTCTAGGAAGCATGTTTCAGTGTTGGACCACCCTCACAATGAAGAAATTTTGCCTTATATCTAGTTTGAAGTCCTAGCACAGCTTTACGCCATTCCCACGTGTTACCTCAGCTGTTTCCCAAACCTGCCTTAATATGCCTTGCATGTACACAGATTTCTAATTCACTTAAAGGTAACATTCTGGGGCTGAGTTATGGTCCTTCAAAAATGCAGCACAGAATACAAGATCAGAGTCTTTGCACACCTAGTGTGCTTACATGCAGATGTAAGCAGTCAGAACTCAAGCATAAAACAAATGCGTCTCCTGATCTAGTCACATTAAAGAGAAACGGAGTCCCCAGAGATAAGCTAATGTCAAAAGAACTATGCCCTAAATCCCTTGCTACCTTACAGGTAAACTCAGTTTTTCATTTTGACATCCACATTTTTTTGATAACAACATGGGGACAAGTGCCTGGAGAGCAGCTCTGCAGGAAAGGATCTGGGGTGCCGGTCAACAACAAGCTCGACGTGAATCATCAGTGTGCCCTGGCAGCCAAGAGGGCAAACTGCACTTTGGGGTGCATTAAACACAGCATAGCCAGCCAATTCTGGTGATTCTCCCACTATGTTTAGCTTTGGTGCAACCTCAGCTTGAATATTGTGTACAGTTCAGGTCTCCACAATATAAACAAGATGTTAAGGTCCTTGAAAGCATCCAGAGGAGGGCATCAAAGCTGGTAAAAGGGCTGAAGGGCATGCTCTATGAGGAGAGGCCGAAGATGCCTGGTTGTCTAGGCTGGAGAAAAGAAGGCTGAGAGAACACCTCATTATGCTACAAATTCCTGAGCAGGGGAATGGAGAGGGAGGTGTCAGTCTTTGCTTCCTGGTGACCGATGACAAGACATGAGGGAATAGCACAGAGCTGTGCCACAGGAGGCTCAGACTGGACATTAGGAAAAAATTATTTACCGTGAGGGTGGTGGTCCAACACTGGAACAGGCTTCCTGGTGAGGTGGTTGATGCCCCATGCCTGTCAGTGTTCAAGAAGCATTTGGACAATGCCCTCAATAACGTTTTCATTGTTGGTTAGCCTTGAAGTGGTCAGGAATTTGGACCAGATCATCTCTGAAGGTCCCTTCCAAATGAACTATTCTATTCTATTAACTGCTGCCTGGGAAACATGACAGATTCTTTTATCTCATTTGCCTCTACAGCTGTGGGACTACCTTCCTGTATTGTATTTACTATCTTAATCATCTCTTTGTTCTCTCTTCCTATCCACAGATACAGAAGCATAGGTTCTAACCACATACCACATTAAATTATAAATTGGTATATATATACTACAAGAGGGAAAACAGACAATTACTTTTTGTATTTATATAGGGAGATGGCGAAGCTTTTGAAATTCTTACGATCTTCAGGAATTCCACCCAATTGCAGTCAATTCAATGGGGAAGTACAATATGCCTAAGAAACAAGCTTCACCTTATTGTGGAATGTTCTTTTCAACAAAATGACAATTTTGAGCAATGGTTCCCAACCCACAGCTTTAAGTAAATATTTAAATATTTTAGGAAAGAGATGAAACTTCAGATTCAGCTTGTGTGAAATCATACATAAAAGAGGTCTGAGGCATTTGCAGTAATCTATAAAGGTATGCCAACACAACTACATCAACCACAAATTATTTGAAAAGCTGAGCATATTGAGCCAGAACCTCCTGTGCTTCATTTTTTGCCCATTGCCTCTTGTCCCATCACTGGGCACAACTGAAAAGAGCCTAGCTCCATCCTCTTGACACCCACTCCTCAGATATTTATATATGTTAATGAGGTCTCCCTTCAATCTTCTCTTTTCCAGGCTGAACAAGCCCAATTCTTTCAGCCTGTCCTCATACAACAGGTGCTCCAGTCCTCAAATCATCAGAATAGATCAGATTAGATCAGATCAGCAAGTTCAGAGCTCTTCTCTGAACTTGCTCCAGTAGTTCTATGTCCCTCTTGTACAGGGGAGCCCACAACTGGACACAATATTCCAGGTGTGCCCTCACCAGGACTGAGTAGATGGGCAGGATCACCTCCCTCGACTTGCTGGCAATACTCTTCCAAATGCACTCAGGATACCGTTGGCCTTCTTGGCCACAAGGGCACAGTGCTGCCTCCTGGTCAGCGTGCTGTCCACTAGGACACCCAGGTCCCTCTCTGCAGAGCCGCACTCCAGCAGGTCACCACCCAGCCTGTACTGGTGCTTGGGGTTATTCCTCCCTAGGTGCAGGACCCTGCACTTGCCCTTGTTAAAGGCAAAACAAGATACAAATATGACCAAAGCCCACCACATTTGTTGAAATGAAAGCAAGCATAAACATGAAAAACTGTGAGTGATTAAGGCCAATTTCACCTATATACCTATCTTCAAATATAAGAATATGATGGGAATGAAAACTCAATGTCTTCTGCTTAGTGTCATCTGTTTTGCTTGGCCTTACCCTCAAGTACACTAATAGAAAAAACAGTGCTCTCTGCAGGGTTGTTACGTAGCTGCACATAGTCTGTACAAGTATGGTCAGACAGACCTCATGTAAGTCAAGGTGAGCTGTCAAGCAGCAGAAGTATTTTCACTTCTACATGTATTAGAGTCAAAATGCTTTAACACATTCCCCTGAAGCTTCTGTATGCTACTGTATATGTATGTAGCCCCTAGTCTTGGAATTCAGTCTTTGAAAGAACAAAGGCTTGTAAAACTCCCTTTGTATCCAGTAGAATAATACTGGTGCTTCAAGTGAGTTCTTCAAACTTGTACTTTCTTTTTTAGTTAAAAAAAAAAAAAAACAAAAAAAAAAAAACTTTAGAACATAGAACTTAGTAAAAAGATGCATGGCCCACCTTAGTACTCATTTATATCTGGCAACTTTCTGTCGGTTGGCCAATAAAGATGACATGGAGTCTTACAGATAGCGGTCCCTGGTTTAGGATTAGGTTAGTTTCAAGGTCCCAAACCGCGGTGGTCCTTCGTTGTTAGTTTGTAACTTCTTTCAAGAAAAAAAAGAAAAAAAAAAAAGGAATAAAAAAGGTAGAGGATTCTTATTACAAAGGGAAACTGGAAACTTCTCTCCACACAAGCAGCGACATGGCTGTATTGCAGAGGCCTCAGGGTAAGGATTAAAGAAAAACAAAATAGAAACCCTTCCATCTCTAATTAGGGTCTTCATTTGCCAAAGAGCCATTCCACAGCAGGAGGAATTACATTCAGCCCGTTGCTTGGATAACGTCTCCCAGCAGGTTGGCTCCTCTGAGCAAGCTACTTTGAGCCAAAAATTTCTGGTTACTTGGAGGCAAGCAGCCTGCATATTGTTTTAACTGGCTTGGCTTTTGCAGACAGTTTTGCTGAAAAACAATCTCCTATTCAGAATGCAGAGATAAAAGCTTCACTTGGTTTGAATTTGTCCCCAGTTTCTTTCTCCCTTTCTTTTTTTAAACATGGGAATTATAGGTTCTGGAGTTTGCATTATTTCTCTCGTAGACATCACTGTTTTTCCCCCTCTAGCCACTTGATTTTTTGCCAGTGAAGGCTGCTGTCTGGAGTCCAGCCATTCATCAGCCCCTACCTCATCATTAACACTGTGGTGCTGGCGGTCACAGCCCACTGCTGGCGACAGGAAATCCTAACTTGCAAGAGGTTAACCACAGCCCATAAACAGCCAGGCTGGCTCATTAGTCCCTTACAGTCAGCTGAAGGGTCCAGACCCTCTGGGAGTTTCAACACTGTTCATGGACTCAAGAGTCTATGCATTCTGTACCCTTAGCAAAATAGCTTGATTTCCTCCTTCCTGAAAAGCTTGCTACTTGGATCCTGTTGGCTAGCTAAGGTCCATCTTTTTTTTTTTTTTTTTTTCCTATCCAAAGCTGACCAAGTCACTTGAGTATTTTGAAAAAATAAATGTCTGTGATATATTCTCTGGGCGTAACAATTGAACAAAACAGTGATAGGTCCACAACTGAGACACTAAGGCATAGGTTTAGCCAGAGTTGCATATCCATAGCGAGTGCAGCTAAGGCAAGAGCTATACAAAGGGCTACAAAGATGGTGAAGGGCCTAGAGGGGAAGACGTACAAGGAACGGCTGAGGTCACTTGGCCTGTTCAGCCTGGAGAAGAGGAGGCTGAGAGGAGACCTCATTGCAGTCTACAGCTTCCTCACAAGGGGGAACAGAGGGACAGGAGCCAATGACCAGCAGATGACTCTCTGGTGACCAGTGATATGACATGAGGGAATGGAGTCAAGCTGCAACAGGGGAGGTTCAGGTTGCATATCAGGAAAAGTTTCTTCACTAAGAGGGTTGTCGTGCACTGAAACAGGCTCCCAAGGGATGTAGTCATGGCACCAAGCCTGTTGGAGTTTAAGAAGCGTTTGGACTGTGCTCTTAGTCATATGGTCTGAATTTCTGGGTAGACCTGTGTGGAGCCAGGAGTTGGACTCAATGATCCTTGTGGGTCCCTTCCAACTCGGGATATTCTCTGATTCTATGAAATGTTGATAATGTATGCCTAATCTGTCTAGAGAATTCATACCACAAATATGTCCAGCTCTAATCTTCAAGAAATAACCTGCTAGACTTGCAAATGGTTTTGTCAGTGAAACGTCTCCCTACATTTGGTCAAACGTCTCCCTACATGGACCAAAAAGCCCAGTTCATACTCAAAATATTTGCTACTTGACCCATTTGGAGTTGATGCATTGAACTTAGTACAAACATTAAATTGTCATATTATCCAAACAGGAACCTCTATACAATAGCCACCTGGCAATCATGAAGACATGTATAAAGCAGAGAAAGTTTCTGGCAAATTATTTCAGAGGAGTAGGATGTGAAGCACTTTTTTTTTTTTTTACACCACCCTTTTCTCCTTCCTCCCCTTCAATCTTGTGAAAATCATTGCAAAACATTCCCACTTTAAGTATGCAATTTCTCTGGGATCCATTATTTTCTACCACTGCTGATTTTATCTGCACATCTATTACTCTGTATATCAGAATCCCTCTGATGCAGCTCTGGTTACATTCCCTAGTTCTCCAATTTCTTTCAAAGCCTTCTGTCTTAGTGCACTGAAATTAGGCACGTCACTCATCTGTGAAGTCCTAAATATTTCCAGTCCCTGCCTCCATATCTGCTCCCTATTTTCTTCCCTTTCTGATCTTTTTATCTGATTCTGCTGGCCAGCCTTCTTTTGTGCTTGTCTCTACTCCAACAGGGCCACACTTACTCGTCCATTCAGTTTTACACTTCAAACTTTATTTCTGTAGTTCTTCTAACATGTATGCAATGGTGCATTTTTCCTGTTATTCCATTGGTAGTTTCTGCATGGAAATTAGCGCAGAAGGTCTCTCACAATGTTTTAGAGGTTCACAAAGTATGTAGAATCCACAGACTAAAAGAGACTTAAAATATTTACGTGTTATTATTATTTCTTTGTTGGGTATATCTTTAAAAAAATTACCTTAATCTTTACTCAGACTGAACTTCTGTTAATTTCCCTGGGATCACTGACTGAGCAAAGACTCCAGTAACACGTGTTGTGCAACAACAGCTGCTTCTTTAGCTTAAGAGAAAAGCAGCTGTGTTCCACAGTTGGTTGGAAAGGAGTGAAGTTGGGGTTGGGGACTGCTGAGGACTCAATTCTAAAAGCAGAGATATATTTAAAGTAATCAATCCAACAATAGCAAATCTAAGGAGTGCCCAGAAGGGGAAACATCAGAGACTGCCTTTCTTCATCAATAGCTGTTGCTTTTCATAACAATGCACACTGAACACAAAAAGGAAGTTAGTAAAACAACATAGTAACAGATTGCTTGCACTAGTTGCTGATGGAAACACCCACCGCCCCAGTATTAAAAAGCGACAGATCTACTTCTTTGTAACTTCATGACCTGATCCAGCCCGTCTTTGCCCATTCCTTTGAGTGCTCCCCTCTTTGGATTTGATCCATCAATTCTTTTCCTTCACATCTTTCACTGTATTATCTATACACAAAAGAAACCTTTCCTCTGTCTCCAAAATTTAATTGGCTTGCTTGTCAGTTCTCCTACCTTTTCTCAACCTTTCCCTTCTTTCTCAAAAGCACTAAAGAAATTAAGGTGAAAATTAATCATGCAGTGAGAGGGATAAAGAGAAGGAACACAGAAAGATACATATGAACACAAGATTTCAGCTATAATGACGAGACTGCTGCCTCATGCTGTATCCCTGTGCTTGCCTCCAAACATTTCTCCACGTTCTCTGCTGCCAAAGACTCACACATGCAACCTTTCTTCCTTTTTCTTTCCCATTCAAATTCCTTTTTTAGTTTGTTAAAACAGCCTTGGTGTTTAGAATGTGGTCTGTTGGGACTGAAGAAAAAGCAAGGAGATAGGAAGCAGAAATGCACTAAGCTTTTGGCAAACATATTTTGCTTTATATGATTTTTTTCTTGTTCAAGAATACACATTTGTCCCTATCAGGAAGATTATGAGGACTATATCTGTCTCTGTCATTATGAAAGTTCCAGTTCTTCTTGAATAACTGTATTTCCTCTCTTCTGATCTTGTCTATGCAATTTTCTTAAAATTCCAGAGATCATTATGTCTATATGCTGCTGAGATCTGGTTACACTGCTTGTGCTGGGGAAATGAGAAACAAGAATCTCAAAAGATAAATGACACCAAAAATATTTGCACAAATAGAAGTATAACTTCAAATGATTATTGAACATGTTTTGTAGTTCTTTAAAATGTATGTTAAATTTTCAGGCGTCCTGGACATTATAAATGGCAATGAAGTGGGGAACAACAAGAAACAATCAGTTAGGCTTTGCAGAACTATGTTCTTCTTCAGTGCTTTAGAAAAATGATCATTCTCTCTCATAATTCTTGAGAACAAATACAGTAAAAAAAATACATGCATAGCAGGAATTAAAATTATATGTACTATCTCCTTTCACAGTTAACTCTAATTCTAGCCACTGCTAAGACAACGGACCATGAAAAATGAAAAATTACAATGAAAAGTTAATGGAGAACATTTTGAAGCTCAGTGTCTTTAACACAAGCCAAGATCCTATTTTTCCCTTCAAAACACACACTCTTTCTGCATCCAAAAACACTGGAATTGATAAACAATGTAGTTTGTCTTTTGATCAGAATTTTGGCATGTGCAATGTATTTCTACCAACAAGTCCACAGCCAAAAGAGTCTAATATTATTCCAAAAGCTTCTGCTGTTTAATAACAATTCCTCCATAACACAGAGTATTTGGGAGTTCAAAATAACAAATATTAAGTTTCTACTGCTGAACATCTTTTCTTTATCTGTAATTGACATGCATTTAGGTTAGCACTACCATTAGAAAATGCATTTCCTCTAGCCTTCTCCTTTTACTTGTTCCTACTTCCACTGACTCTACACTGCCAACACAAACCTTCACGTAGCCACACAATGAAACAAACAAACAAACAAAAACTTACAAGTCATCCATTCTATTAGCTACTTTTCACCAAGACCAATTAAATTTTACCTTATGTTTTGAGACTGCTGCCTCCAAATGAATTTTAAGTGTTTTTTAGACAGTGTTTACAAAGAAGAAACAAACACAGGTTGATAAACAGAAAGCAGCAAACGTCCCCAAATTGTTGAATAGATACTACAATGTAAATTACTTCAGTGGATGTAAGAAGTTTTCCTGAAGTGACAGTATCTTCTACTGCATGTGCACATTAAAGGGTGCCATGACATTACTGCAGTTGTCACTACTAGTTAGAAATACCCGAACAAGCTAAGTTTTGTAAACATTCATCGCTGGCTACGAATATGCCTCTCATCACTTTTAGATCTTAATCTACTACATAGCTCAGACTAAATAAGTTTATCATGAAAGAGTGTTTGCCTGTGTTCAATACGCATTTCCACAACTGAACTGAATCCATTTCGACAAGAAATTATCTGAACTTGATATAACTAACAAAGTTTGATATACATATCAAATTATTAATGATATACAGAAAAAAAAGCTATGTTTATGTAGTCACTGCAATTCTAATCTGCATACATAACTGTATGCTTGATTAGGCTATGAATATCAAGATATAAAATTGATTTAATTTCACTTGCCTTTGTTAATTTCAGTAACTCCAAATGAAAAGGACCAGAAATACTTTTTTTTTTTTTTTTTAAGTAAAGATGCCACCAATTCTTTACAAATGAGCAAGATATAATTCAAAGTTATTTTCAACAGATAAATTCAGTCCTGGTAAGAAGGAATTTAAAATAGTTTAATTTTCTTGTAAAAAGAATTGAACCCCTTTTTTTTTTGCAATAAGTTTGTAGGAAATCAGACAAACAAACAGAGAAAGTACTAACTTGCCACACAGAACTATATATGTGTTACTATATGTGTTTAGAGCACAACCTACATATCTGAGATCTGTATTTCCTTACCTGAAAAGGGCCTCTCACTCAACTAGAATTCACTCAAATCATTGCTCACACACATTAGAATAACAAGGTGGTAATCAAATTGCATTTTTCAGACTTTATTTTCTATGACTAACCATTACTGCTGTGAAAGAGTCTTTTTTACAGAAACACACATCTTAAGAGGCATTTTGAAAGGAGTAAGTTCAGAGGAAGTTCAGACTGGTTATCAGGAAAAGGTTCTTCACCAAGAGGGTGGTCAAGCGCTGGAACAGGCCCCCCAGGGAACTCGTCATGGCACTGAGCCTGCTAGAGTTCAAGAAGCAGTTGGACAATGTTCTCAAACACATGGCTTGATTTTTTGGGTGGTCCTTTGGGGACCCAAAAGTTGGACTCTACATGTATGGTCATTGTGGGTCCCTTCCAACTTGGATATCCCATGATTCTGTGATTCCAAGTAAGGAGATGCACCAACCAATTACTTGCTCATCCAGGTATGTTAATTTAATCAGCATATATTACCCTATAGGGCATTCATGATTCCCGTAAAAACATGACTTATAAGTGCATTGCAGTGTCTTCCCCTCTCTCACCCCCAACAAACTTCCACCAAAAACCTCACTAAGTAACTTCACTGTTAAGACAGGAAACTAAACAGGCCTCCACTCAACAAGAAAAGCACCCATGCTCCCACAGTTAGTGCAGGTGTCTGAGCTCACGATAGGGTTTACAATATTCTTGGATAAAAGTATTGCACAAGTTAAATATAAGCCAGAGAATTAGCTTAAGTTCATTCACAAAGTGAGAATAAAACTTCCCATAAGGCTTTCTTGTCTTGATTCCTTGAGTTTTAGATCACGCTTTATTCACCTACTAACTACCAACTAAACTGTCCTGTCATTTCACATTTGAATACCTTACAAGAATTTTTAAATTTAAACTAACTGTTACACAAAAGGTTAAGAATCACGATTAGACGGTTTAAGGCAGACTCAAGTTATGATGATTTCAGCCCCATCTTCAGTAATATAATCATGATGATGATGTGGCAAAACAAGCAATTCTTCTAGTTAGTATTTGTGTATGTGTTTTTGTAAACAAACTCTTAAAACAGAGATAAGAAGTGAATGGATACTGGAAGAACTGTTAGGAATTTCCTTATATTACAGATTTCTTTGATCTGAAGAAAACAGGAAGCTGTAGTAGCAGGAACATCCTTTCTTTGTTAGGTTCTACTCAGATGCACGTCCTTAATTACATATATCCTATGAATATAGAGGAGTCTCTTCAGTAGTCCCTGGAAGAGAAACAAGAAAAAAAGCCCCTCCCTGCGGACTTCCAAGCTTGCAGAAGAGGGAAGAAATGCTACTTTTAAGCAAGTCTTCAGTATTTTCTCAGTTTCTATTCTGTACTGAAACAAGTAAGTGATGGTATTGCTAGGGTGTATTACACCATCTTGACAGAAATTATTACTTCAGAAATAACTGGGAGGGGGAGGCAGGGTGGCTGCACTTCACTATAAGCAGGACACACAGATGTAGTGTGACCACAGCACAGTGGATGCAAACATGCAGCAGGTAACTGTTGCAACACTGCTTTTCCCTTCCTCCGGAGTAAAGTTGCTCTGCTGGAGCATGTGTGCTGGCAGGCAAAGGAAAAGGGGTTTCATTGTGCTGTCTGCAGAGAAGGCAGGAATTCTAGGAGGGGAAAGGTTCCCTTTGAAGCACATGGCACGAAGCACTTCCCAGCGACCATGGCAACAGGCTCAGTGGGTTCCCAGCCTGAGAACCAAGTTACTGCGGCCATGCCTCAAAAAACAAAAAAAGTCTGAAAGAAGGAAAGAGAGGGGGGAGGAGGGGTCGGTGTGGGGGAGTGCGAAGCTGAAGCAGAATTAGCCTGGCAGAAACTGAGCGGCTCCCTGGTAGGCAAATCCAGCCAATAATGCTTGTTGGGTTCACGGGGTTTCCTTTTCATTTCCAAAGCTTTCTTCTTCCTCTGTCACTCCCCTTCTAGCCCTATTCAGGAGCTCATGAGATCAGTAAAACCCAGGCCTTTGCTTCGCAGGCATGCAGCATTGCCTCAAACAGGGCTGCACTGTGATCAAAGGCAATGTTAAATCACGGCTGCCACACACACCCTTTCCCAATCAGAGTACAGTTTTCATGGGCACTCTAACAGAAGATTTAAAAAAAAACAAAACAAAACAAAAAAACTTGTGATTTTATTACACCATATGAATTTGACAAAGAATGATGAGAAATTCAAAAATCTATATGGAAATGGACACATTAAACTCTGTACATCTACAGATCCTATTTAGCAGATGGATAAACACATGAAGTAAAGCTACTAAGAAATACAGGCTAGGGTTTTACTAACAACATCCATAACAACTGAAAACAACAGTAAGAAAAAAGAATATATCTTTGTGCCAGACTTATGTGTCATGGAATTTAGCACTACAGACATCTTTTTAGTATTCTCTACCTACTACTTTGCAAAATTCCTAACTTTCCACAGTATCTTAAAAACATCTGTTTTCCTTCTTCTGCTATTATACAAAACCTCAACATTTACGCTTTCACATATGCATGCATTCTGTCATAGAAACACAAGCAGTAACCTTTTTGTTTCTACCACCATATTGCTCAATGCAAAAGTTCACCAGTATTAGTGATACGACTTTAAATCAACTCCCTTGAAGAAGCACAAGGAAGATTCCAGCAAGAAGAAAATTTGTATTTCTTTGACCAAGACAGTAAGATTCACTTTTATTAGCAATGTCTATCCTGAATTTACAGCAAAGAAGTCTCCTGTAGAGGACTCCTCTTCCCAGAACAGAAAAAAGAAGAAAAAAAGAAAAAAAGAGAAAAAAGAAAAGAGAAAAGAGAAGAAAAAAGAAAAAAGAAAAAAAAAAAGAAAAAAAGAAAGAAAAAAGAAAATGAAAAAAGAAAATATCATCTGAGAAAATTGTGCCTGAGAAAGAACAGTTAAATGCTTTCAGTTTAACTGCTTTTGTTAACTAGATTTCTTCGATCAAGTTAGCATCATATTGACAGTTCACCCTATTTCTACTCAACTACTGCATCTGCTAAACATCCACTTTTGCAGAAGTCTTTGTTAGGTTCCTGTAGAGCTCAAAAAGGGAAACATATACACTCAGTTTACCATCACTATGTTTATCAACTGAGTCATGACATTATCCTTTACTGAAGCACCCAGTGTGAAATCAGGCAAAATGGGAATATTTTGTGGAGTACAAGTTTTTTTCTCAATTTATTTATTGATTTTTCTCAGAAAGAAACTAACTCTTCCACAAAACGGTTGCATGCAGCAGTTACCCCAAACTATTCAAACCATATGTCCCCTTACCTTTCCTAAGACAGTGAGGCATGGCTTAGGTTCTAGCTCTGGCTGTTCCAGCTTCACCACTCCTACCCAGCCGTATTCATACAAATCTTCCTCATCGTTGCTATTACACAGTCCAAGTGGATGCATCTGAAACAGAATCAATAAGAAACCTTTATAAAATCAGTGTAATTCAAAGAACATATACAGATTGCATTTGAATACCTTAATTCACAATAAATACACTAGAAAGACTGTAACGTAAGGATGCATATATGAAGAATGTTTCTGAAGCATGCTATCAGTTCAAAAGCTTAGAATGTTATGTGAGGTCACTGTCATCTTGCTTAGGAAAAATAATTTAAAGATTTAAGATTAAACGTCATTATAAATGATCATCTAAGATACAGAGTATCTTAGATATATAAAGCTCCACTTAGTTCTTTCCTTGCAAATTGACAGAAAAGATTCAAGCTCTTTTGCAGAGTCACTCATAAAAGCTTTATGTGACATAGATCCAGAACCAATGTTTGAGAAGCATTACCACTTCCTTTTTTTTCTTTTTTCTTTTTTTTTTTTTTTAATATCTGCACAGTATTAACTGTCCTTTGGAACATGGCTATCATGTTGTTCAAAGTAAGGTTTTTGTGACTATTTTGAAATAGTCACTAGTTTTTTTCTGAACCCAAACAAGAGGGAGACATCATGAAGTGAGAAACTTCAGTCTCGTTTTAGATATTTTTGTTTCCTACACCATGCAACAATACCTGTTTCAGATATCCAATGTCTTCCTCCACCCTCCTCCATCCAACATTATGTAGCTACTCTTGTTTTATTAATGGCAAGGAGCTTACTATGCACCAATGTTTTAAACTTTCTTTATCTGTTCCAAGTTTGATATCCTTCATTAGCATAATTTTTGTGTATAAACTAGATTATGGAATATTAATTTTTATACTATTTACTACACTCTGCCTGTTCCCTTTTTTCCTCAACTAAAATATTAGATTTTTCAAAGACCCTCTAAGAGTTGCCCAGACTGTAACATATATACAGAAAAAGTACTCGGCAAGAAAGTACTTTATCTAGCTCCATGTATTCTCTTAAATTTTCTCTTTGCCAAACTAGCTAAAGAAATCCACTAACTGGTATCAACACAACAACAATTTTGTCTTCTGCTAGTTGATCATGCTAGAAGATTATATTGCTCTGTAATTTACATACTTATATATCTCGTTATTCCATGCAAAGTAGCACCATGTAATGATCACTAATTCTGCCATCTCTTCTGCTTCACCAGATTGTCATCTCATCCTTTCTTTCATGTGTTGTACCTTGTCGTTCATTTTGCAAGTGATTCAATACAATGATAGCTATTTTTATTACCTTGTGGGGCTCTGGCTTTCTGACTAACTTGAGCTGTTACTCTGAAATATGGGAAACATGATGGTGATCTGGCACAATACAGAGGTTTTCCTACCACTCATTATTAGTAGTACATCTGTATTCAGAAGGAAAAAAAAAAGCCAACACAATACTATGCAGATAGAACAGAATCTTAATTCTTAATTCATCCTTAATTCAACCTTATTTTATTTTTTTGAGCAGTTCAACTGCTTAAAATGAACCTTAAGCTCAGCACCTGGTAGATAAACCATTCAGCACAGACATAAAAACAGGGAAGTCAGGCATCAAGAGGGCTCTCTCCAAAATTGCCACTGCATATATCCCAACATAGCTAGGCCCAAAAGGAGTCCATGGTATTCTTTAAGTCAACAGAAAGCTTTAATCCATATTAAAATCTAAAGAAACAGCGAACTATTCCCTTGATGTATGCTGTATCAATCAAGCTTTGAAACTACAACCCATATCTAAGAAGTTTTTAGTTTAAAATCCTTGAAATGTACTGGGGCACTTTCCACATGCCTGAAAGGGCAAAACTGAAACCACTACTCAGAGGTGCTTTTATCCAAGGTTACAATATCTGTACTGAGGGTTTAAAATAACTTCAAAAAGAGCCGCACACATTTTTAGTGGGTTACTGTTACAGAGCAGACAAACAGTAAACCAACAGGGAAGGAGGAACATTTTACTCTGTAATTCAATCACCTCCAAGAAGTCCTGATGATTAAAAGACAACTTCCACCCTTTGTCCTTTCCTTCTGAGTTCCAGTGTAAAACATTATAGTGTTAAAAAACACCATATTAACAGCTCAGGATCTTTCTATACACAGTTATGAGATTAAAAGACTTGGTCTTTTTTCCTCAGCCATACAAAAATAATGTCTCTATCCACTTTAGTCCAGAAAGCATCTTGGAAGGAGGCCAAAAGGAACAGAAAATTCTTTCTGCTGCCACTTTCCTCTAGAATACTGTTTTTCTGTAACAGCTTCTAAGTGTGAATAGGCCTTTAGATCATAGTCACAAAACATATTCTGCAGTTACAACGCTGGAAATCAGAATAAGACCAATGAAGTTAAAAGAACCTCTTCACTTCCTTTTACAAAGTCTGTGCTTTCTTACTTTTAAAAAGAAATTGTTATTTTGTCTAGTTCTGAATGACAATAGTCTCTGACATCTTGTCTCTGACAAGAATGCCCCAAATACTTGAGAAGACAGTCTTCCTATTTAGAGGCAAAAAAGCTGCAAATTACACATAATTCCAAACACAGGAAAATAAGTCCAGTATAGAACAACTGTCCTCTGAATATGGTTTTCTAGACAGCTGGGAATTTACAATGTCAGTCAAGCACTCGAGTATCCTAGCTCATGCATCTCACCTTCATACACCAGATGCGTATTCTATGTGGCACAGGGCTCTCAGGCATTTGGCAAATCAAAGCTGCCTTTCTGAGCACTCCTGACTTCCTCAAAAAGTGAGGTGGCCTCAAAAATGACCTATGCACAGTTTAGTAGTAAAAAATCATAGGCCTGAAAGCAGCAGAGCCCTCAAAACATAGCCTACCTCCATATTTTTATCAAGAACTGGCAAATCACTTCAACAAAAAGCTTTGTTAGACCTTTGGAGCTTCACAGCTACCAATTCCTTATGACTTTAGACTTTGTGAAATAAAAAATAAAAGCTTTTCAGCCATGACATGAATGTTAAAAATGCAGTTTGGGTGGGGAAGGCATGGGACTTAGCAACCAATGCAGTTATCAGTGAACTAATGTTTATAGGGTTCAGGTGAGCTTCATGCTTAGAAGTCTATGGAAGGAGTGAAACTGTCCCCAGAATAAATTGTTTCATTCATTTTTTCTGCAGGAAGAGGCATACCCCGAAGAGACAAACATGGGAACAAGACAATGAGGAAGATGAATGGTAGTAAAAATATGGAGCAGTCTGGGACACAATAAGGCAACAACCAACCCGTGGCTCCTGGAAGTCCCATTCCAGGTTCATATCGCACACAAAGCACAGAGGTGTGCTGAAATGTAGACTGCACCATCATTTGATCCTTGTTTCTAGCAGGCAATAAGCCAACAGAAGCTGCTGAGGCTGACATTACTGGATAATTTTAACTCCAGTCTCACGTAAACCCAAACAGAATAATGAGATAAAAAGGCACTCATCTCTGACAAACCACTAACCACATTCACTGTCTCCATGGTTCTCCAGGATAGAACTGTAGGTCTCTGTCTCCTGTTGTATGAAAAAAAATTGTAGGCAGCTTCCAAAATGATAAACACTGGCCACTTTTGTAGTGTAAGTTTGCAACTTCCTGCTTTCCAGTCAGAAGAACATAGGAATAGACAGGATATCCATTGTGTTCTCCCATCCAGCAGAGATACTTCAGCAGGTACATGTTGACCAAAGACCAGCAGAAAATCTTCAGAAAAAAATCCTCTCACCTCACCTTACCAGATTTACCAAGAAGACTGAGTAAGTGCATGCATTAAGAAGGATGGGGAGAGTCCTGTGTGCTTATGGGGCCTTGGACAAAATATGCGTGATCTATTGCCCTGAGGCATGTAAATCACACAGGAGGTATGAGGCACTACGTTTGAAACTCAGAGACTGAATTTCAGAATATGCAGTAAAAAGAAGACCAGTATGTATAACAAAATGACCTGTCTATTTGAAAGGTTGCACAAGACTTTAAACTGTACATGGAACTGGAATACGAAGCTGGACTGGATAATTGGTAAGAAAGAGGAACTCTATGAGATCTAGGAAATACCAAGAATTTTCTGGCAAAAGTTGACTTTTACTCCGTATTTACCGATCACTATACTGCACTCTGAAACGCCTGTCTCAAACACCACCAGTACCTGGTTTTTGAACCTAGTCCAAAGAACTAGGTTTCTTAAGAAGTTTCTGAAGTCAACTCTGATGCAAAAATCTAAAAAAATGAATCTCTGAATAATTTGTCAACGAAGTGGAAAAAAAATAAGCAGGAACTCATTGTCTCAGGACAGGACTCAGGCCATTCACACAGTTGTATTTACCCTGAGGGAAAGAAAGTTTCATATTCTTGTCCAAACCCATTAACTGTGCCCTCTTAGAACACATATGTACTCATAAGCCATAGAAAGGTTGTACTATGAAGTACTTATTAGAAGAAACCTGTACTCTGGCTAGCAAACAAAAACAAATAGCTGTCATAAAGGAGAATTCTACTTCAACATGGCTGTGATGCTACTACCATTGCTGCCCAAGGACAAACATGACCCAGAGTAAGTGAACTCCATACTATAGTCCAATGACCCAGGCATAGAAAGTTTTCTACGTTACATTTCTTAGCAATACATAGAAGATCGAAGCAGGGAGAAGAATGAAATGTATTAAGACACCACACATTGGCAAAATAATCTTGCATATAAGAAACCTCAAACCTAAATGCAAAATCCAGTGTAAGCAGCAAGCAAAACAAATAGGGTGCCTCAGGCTCTGTGCTGGCAAATATAGAGAATTTAGTAGGTACATCTACAGGCTATATAATCCCAAGGATTTTGTTGCATAACACTGGAATTTCACCAAAGTAATTCATGAAACAAATTACATTATTCCAGCAGTACTCCCTTGAAGTCTGTATGTTTCAGGAAGGGCCAACTGACATTGTCAAAAACATCTTACTGTTCAATTAAAAACACATGCATAGCAAAGCCAAACTGTTCCTAGACTATTTGTTCCTGTGAATTTGAAGATTTACAGGACCAACACAGTTCTGTGTAACCATTAACACATTGACGGAACTCATATTCAAGTACTCAGTGTCAGTGCTCTGAAATTGGCATTGGGAAGTGGCATTAGGAACTCAATGCCAGGTTGTACAATTAATTTATCAATTCACTAATCTTATCATGACCAGAACTTGGGAACATGACCTCCATCCTCAACCTCCATGACTGTTAGTCTCTCTTACTCTGTTTTTTGTGTGTGTTTCAGTAACAGTACCCTTCTTATCTTCTCTCTTGGTGCTCTCATCTGTTCACGTTATTCAGATTTCATTTTTTTTAATGCATATTACTTAAATCTCCACTCAAACCAGATCCTCCATCATCCTCATCCTGATCTCATGGATATGCTGCATGGATAAACTATCAATGGCAATCTGATCGCCTTCCTCAAAATCCTGTCCCTGTCCCACCTGCCAAGAGAAGACACTTGATTCCACCAAAAAACTTTTTTTTTTTTTTTTTTGCATAACATTTTCACAACAGTTCAAAAATCTGTTATTTTGTTTGTTTCTGCAGGGAATGCACTTCTTTATACATCTACTTATCAGTTCCCATTTTACCTACTGCAACTTTCTTCATCCTGAAAACAAACCCTATAGTAACCTTTCTGACTCACATTGTTAGTCATCCTTACAGTCCACCACATGTTCACCACTCTGAGCATGCAATTTCTACCCAGAAATCTCTTCTCTCCATAAAATTCTGTCCAGTTTCACATTTCAGCCAATTATATTTTGTTCACATTTCATATTGAGACTCCAATGCCTAAAAGGAAAGCCAACTTCACTGGTCCATTCATCTTTTTTTTTTCTTTTTTTTTTTTTCTTTTAATAACAATTTGCACTAAAAGTGAGGATTCCAGAGGTCCTGAACAAAGAAAAAGAGAAAGGGTACATTCACACCATGCAAAGATCACAAGTGAGCTGCAACCCAAGCAATTAAATCCACATTGTACATCATGCCACCAAATATTTATTGGCTTGAGTGTAGATGCAGGACAGTCATGTTCACACACACCATGGTGATCCCAGTATGTTGCTCTGGGGCCTGTGCTAAGCTTGGATAAAACCAAGCTGACATTTGGACATTTTACACAGTTTCAGGAGTTTACAGAGACAGTGCATGTCAACACTGTCCCTAATTTTGGTTCTACTGAAAACAAAACACCACCACAGCATTAACAGATTCCAACTATACCTCTTCCCTGCCAAGACAACAGTTCTAAGGAATACAAACCAGGTCTGAATAATGAGACTTGGAAAGTCTTAAAAACTTCAATAGCATGCCTTTAGAGAGTCAGCATTACCTTCCCAAATTTTCTTGTTGAAATCTTTGTAAGTTCTCTTTCATAAATCCCACATGCCACAAAACATCATTCTTCTCCTCCACCCTTTGAGCAAAAAACAGCTAAAAGATTGCTTATGCTGTAATGCATGCCTTTACAGAGCAGCCATGCACCCTTAGTGATAAGACCTTCACTCCCTTCTTGAAGGGCTTCTGGAGGTGTGGAAGTACAGAAACATAGCAAGGCACACGGAAAGTTAAAAATGTGTGCTTTCTGGGTCACAGCAACATAAGATTAGTAACAATAAAATTAAATACAAACCTCTTCACTCAAATTACCTATTTATTCTTCCCATTCTTTTCCTAGTTATGGTTTGGTCTTCCTCCAAATAGAGCTGCCAGTGTTTCCTTCTGTGCTTAATCCTCTATTTGTAATCAGGTGTTCTATGTTCTGACCAACAAGGGAAGAGATACAAAGCACAGGATATTTTTCACTTGTTTTTGATTTTGGACCCCACATTTGAGGTTGAACTGACTTAATTTGAAAAATAATACATCTTGGTTTTATTAATAGATACCTTTTTATTTTTCTCATCTTTTCACTGTACAGAGCACAAAAGGTAGATATATCTACTCATACACAATGTACAGCACCAGAACCTGTTGCTGATTTTCATTAGTAATTTGGCATACAATGAATAAACGTAGCTCTGTGAAACCAGATAAAGATTTACATATATTTTAGAGGGTCCTAAATAACTACTCAGTCAACAGTTGAGGCTGCATCTGGAGCACGAGATAATGAAGCCACATCAGCATGCACATGGCCAGCAGATCAAGGAACATAATTATTCCACTCTACTTGGCACTTTTTAGATGACATCAGAAATAATTTGTCCAATTTTGGTTGGAGAAAGTCCAGCGAAAGTTCACTGACATGATAAATGGGTTGGAGAATATTATATATTAAAAAGGTGGAAGGAATTACATTGTTCACTCTAGAGAAGAGAAGGCTCGCAAAGCTCTAATCTGTATTCCAGGTAACAACAGAGAAGACAGAGGTAATTTTTTCATGAGGGTCCATGATGACCAGACAAGAGGCAAAAAGGTGCTTCAGGGAAAATTCTGTTTGGTTATATGGAAACAATTTTTCATAGCAACAACAAGTAAACATTGCAACACGTTGCCTAGAGAAGTGGTAGAATATCCCTCCCTGGAAATATTTAAGAATCAGCTTGATAAGACCCCAGATAACCTAAGGATGTGCTTTCAATGGAAAGCTGGATCAGATGATCTCCAGAAATCTCTTTGAACTTAGACCTTTTTTAATCATTCTTTAATTCTAATCTCTGTCCTCCAAATCAAGGTTAAAATCATTTGCAAAAGCATGCATTTGCATGCTTTTCTGCAACTTCAGGGAGCTACTGTCAAACACCTAAAACAAATTGACATGCATACCCCATTAGACATGTAACTGTTTTATCAATGAGTATCCCATTATATAAAAGTTGTTTGCATTAAAGTGATATATTGTTGCACCAGGCTGAACAAGAAACTGCATAGAGAAGGAAAACTTGATGGTGTATAAGTTTCCAATTCTCTGCAAAGCTTCAACCCCAATCTACTGTTAATGGAAAGGAGTAAATAAAGAATCATAAAAGTGATAGGAGTGGCTGTGAGACTGAGTAAGAAAGTTTTTAACATTAAATTCAGCTTCAGCAATAACTAAATCACAACGGAAGGGAAAAGAGAATCCCGGAGAACAGAATCGCCACTATTTGGTGTCCACACCTTCTTCCCAGCTAGCTGGGCGTTAGCTATTTTCAGACCACATACTGAATTGCTAGCTAATTGTCCAATTCCATACAGCTGTTTGCATGTATTTCAGGTGGGGAACAGAGAGCAATAGGGTTGGTTCACTCATACGGTTAATACAGTTGTCACAAACTGAAGTAACACAGATTTGGAAAGTTATCTGAAAATGACTTCCACAAGACACATAAAAGAATTCTGGCATGAAAGTCAAGGACTTCCAGCTTTCTTGGAAGATTCTGCTTGATACTTTACCTTTTCCTGGGGTGATAATACTGTCTCATCACTAACAGCAAATGACTGTATTGGGTATATACTGGTAAGACAGTTCTCTGCACACTTAAAAGAGCAGCTAATATCCCTGATTTAATTTTCCTCATCTATAGTCTCACAGGTACAAGATGTATGTTTAAGATTGCCAACAATTATTCATTAGCATCAAAAAAACATTCCTGATAGCCCAAAAGCAAGGTCCAACCCAAAGAGAACCTGGCACATCAGTAAAGCCAAATATACAAATACTCCAGAATACTGGATTGCCAAAAAAATTGCAAAATTTATTAAACTATATGAAAAACAATTGCCCAAGCAAATTAAGTTATAACAATTAATTCAGTTTGTCCTTGTTCCTGTTCCTATAGAACAAGACCTCTTTTGATGAAGGTCCTTCTTCCTAACCAGGTTGCTCCAAATTACTCGTTTTTAACTAATATTTTGGTTTAGTACTTGGTTCTAATCTGAATCTTTCAGTACCCATAGATGAGGAATCTGTGAGATATCACGTATACAGTAATCCTTGAAGTAAGGAATGAAGAACTTGTTGCAAGTTACGAGTTTCTGACTTAAAAAAAAAAAAAAAACAAAAAACAAAACCATTAGAAAACAAGTGAAGGATCTTTACCAAGATGTAGGGGACTTAACCAAGATGGAGTTTCACTATAATGGTCCAGGTCTGAAGAAAGCTATTAATTTTTCCATTCATAAGTGACAACTACCACCCCACCCCCCCAACAACAATAACACAGAGTAATACCATGTATTAAGACAGAAACATAGAAAATTTTTGTCAGAAACAAATCACTGATGACAGCTCAGCTCACCACATACCCTTGCACCACAGTGGCCTAGAAATTGGTTCCATCCTGTATAATAAAGTCTATGCTTTGTCCCAGCAGGAACTACAGATTTGACAGCTCTATGACATAGAAAAATTAACCATGCCCTTGTTAACTCCACTGAAAAGCCTAATTTCCACCAATATCAGAACTCTGAAAGAATGCAAGAATGCAGCAATTTGGAATTTTTTTTTTTGGAGCTCAAGTCACTTAAGTTGAACACCTATCAGAAGAAAAATCCAGAGCTCAGTGGAAGAACTGCTTCTCTCTTCCATCTACTTCCGTGGCAATATCAAACTTTTTCATACTGCCATCACTAAAAAAATGAAAATGTCTCCACTTTCTTCATGTGAAAAGAAATGCAATTGTGACAAGACACAGAGCACTGTGCTAAAAAGTGGCCCTTCATAAAGAGGAAAACAGTGGTGATACATGGAGTTTTTCATCTTGTGAGAACAGTGATTGGACTGATTGTATAAAGTATTCCAGTGGAATGGATATATTAAAATAATCAATATGAGACCAGAAATCTGCAAAACTGTCAAGTTGGTGTCACCAACAATCTTTTTTTCACATTTCCTCTGAAATTTTAATTTCATAACTATTAAAAAAGAAACCGCTTAAGGACTATAAAATTACTTTGTACTCATTCTTCAGGATAGGCTTGAGTCATCTCAGCTGAGAGAGATTTCCATTCTTGCTAGTGATATAGTTCTGATCTTCAGCATACTGCAGCTACTAGTACAACTGCATCACCACAAGACGGCATTTGTTCCTACTACTTACAGTGGAATGAAGAACTAAACCTTTGCATCTCAGTTTACTCTTCTGTATTAGTAGAGCAACCTGTAGCCAAAAAAATGCTTTAACTTCCCTGACTGCAAGATCCAACCCAGTAGTACTAAGAAAAGGCTCAGGTTGTAGCTTCTCTGTATCAGTCCGTCTAAAGAAGACGTAAGATTATGCCATTACAGAAGGGCAATCCAAAACTGTACAAGTTGGAAAAAACTTTCAGGGACTGAAGAGTCATTAAAAAGATTTAAAAAATTGGAGTTGCTATTGTCTCTTCAATCTGATAAAACATAAGGTGTTTATGCTGGCTACAGCTGGAACACAGCAGCCTTTCTAACAAGGTGAAAGCCAGGGGCATTTCCTCATCATCTTGTGCTTCATTAGAATGCAGAGGTTAGCTGTGCAGAGAGGAACATTCTGCCTCCAGCACAAGTACAAAACTTAGCTGTTATAATTCGTTTCATTTCTCTTTCAGATGTTTGCTTGTTTTCAGTTTTTAAAAAGAACATCCTGACAAAACCGAAATTACCACAAAATGTAACATTATAGGACTTGAACATTCCAGCTATGTGCTGTTCTTGGCCATCAGTTGTGACCATGTGGTCCGACCCAGTGGTGAGCAATGAGCCCGCAAGTGGGTTCCACCGAACTTTTTCTATAGCAAGAGCATCAAGCATTCCTAAAATCCTCTCACAGTCCATTTTTCTCCAGGAAGTATGCCAAGAGGGATGATGAGAAATCCAGTATAAGCTGCAATTAAATGTAAAAACAGAGATACACAGTTGAACACAACCGCCATCCAGAAAAGCTCAGTTAAATTCTACAACACAGACAGGACAGTATTATACACACAGCCTGTCAGATTTTTTGAACATCATTGGTAATCTTTGATAAACAGCCAGAATATTTAGGGATCCAGATTTTGGCACTGATCTAATTGATCTGGACACTTATCTGGATTCTGGCCCTGAACACTTTCAGGGATGGGGCATCCACAGCTTCTCTGGGCAACCTGTTCGAGTGTCTCACTACTCTCTGAGTAAAGAATTTCTTCCTAGTATTTAATCTAAATCTCTCCTCTTTTAGTTTAAAACCATTACCCCTTGCCCTATCACTACACAACCTGGTAAATAAACTCTCCTAATCTTTCTTGTAGGTTCCCTTTAAGTACTGAAAGGCTGCTGTAAGGTCTCCCCGGAGCCTTTTCTTCTCCAGGCTGAACAACCCTGATTCTCTCAGCTTCTCTTCCTAGGAGATGTGCTCCAGCCCTTAGATCATTCTCTTGGCGCCTGCTCTAACAGGTCCATGTCCTTCTTATGCTGGGGACCCCAGAGCTGAATGCTGTACTCCAGGTCGTGTCTCACAAGGATGGAGAATCACCTCCCTTGATCTGCTGTCCATACTTCTTGTGATGCATTCCAGGACATGATTGGCTTTCTGGGCTGCAAGTGCACTTTGCCAGCTCATGTTGAGCTTTTCATCCACCAGTACTCCCAACTTCTACTCCACAGGATTGCTCTCAACCCATTTCAGCTTAGAGAAAAGAAGACCAAGAGGTGACCTCATGGCATCCCTCGGTTTCCTCACAAGGGAAAATGAAGGGGAAGACCATGATCTCTTTCTTCTCTTTGGTGACCAGCGATAGGACCCAATGGAATTTCATGGAGCTGGCTCAACGGAAAACAGTACCAGTCCTAATGTGGACCCTGAGCAATAACCATTTGGGCATTGAGCCATTGATCACTACTGTTTGCATGTGGCCATCCAGTCAATTCCTTATCTGTCAAACAGTATATCCATCAAATCCATGTCCACCCAAATTAGAGACAAGGATGTTGTGTGGGACCATATCAAAAAGATCTCACATTGATCCAAATTTTCATAACACTGTAAGAAGCCAGACTGATATTGATAGCTCTTTATATGTGTAGACTGCTTTGTGACTGATTTGCAAATATTGCAAAAAGTAATCTGGTCTACATCCTGGCTTTCCAGGAAGTTCTTGATGTTACATAGAGTTTAAGGGCTGGCCTGCTTTTCCAGAGTTCTCTAAGACCCCTGGCAAAAGAAGATAATAGTCTGTGCATTTTGTTATAAGTTGCTAGTAAGCATAGCTGGTTTGCCTGCATTCAGAGTTGTGGGGAATTGAGCTAGATTAATGGAGGAACGGAGAAAAGAGAAGTGAAAAAGGAGTTAAAAATAGCACAAATTATTTTTGAGGCACCCTTTAAGCTTTAACGAAAGAACAGAGCAACCTCAATAGATGTTATGCATCAAAACACTATGCATACTATAAGACAACATGACTTGAAGAACTGGTACGTGCCTAGACAAAATCAGCTCACTTAATATAGAGAAGTTATACTAGCATATGAAGGAAAATCATTTGTGTTAAATTTAAATTGGTAGTTTTTGCCGACAAGACTTCTGGGGAACATAGAAAAATGAAATGGGGACTTTGGTGGGAGTCAAACCTAAGAGGAAATATCTTTTATATTTTCTTATTGCATTCATTTGTGATCTGCGTGGTTTGGCAGTGAAATCTTGCATTATCCATCATTACTATCTTCCATGATTGCTGCTATTTCTGCTGATATGTGCCAGCAGTAGTAAACACTGAATTCAGCACCAAGAATTGCATGTGAAATAAGGTGGGTCAATGTGTTCTTGTGGTGTATATATATATATAAGATGACTTGATCTAAAGAGGCTAAGAAGTCATTTGGAAGCTAAGGTTTTCATTCATGAGAGGATTTCAACTCGTCCACAGGCTGGAAAGGTTAACTGGAACAAAATCATGTGCTGTTTCACTAGTGGCTAATATTTCATTATATTTATAGCAGCGGTTTAACTGTCCTGTCTCAAAGTCTGCATTTTAGCAGTGAATAGACTAGTCCTGAGGAATACCTAATTTACATTTGAAAATGCACTAGAACATAGGTTACAACATGAACTCCATTTTGATCACAGTAATGTTTAAAAAGCCAGAACATAGCCATAACCTACCTCTAAAACAAAATGTAGGAGCTCGCTTAGTCTGCAGAGCACCCTAATAAATATTTCAGTTTGCACAATATAACCTTTCCTTCTCTCTACATTTCCAGTCTGTTTGTGTGACCAGAGAAACTAGAGCTAGAGACGATTGTTCAGACAATCCTGTCTTTTCTATAGCAAGCCTGCTGGTTAGTTTCATCTTGCTTCAGAAAAACAAACAAACAAACAAACAGATTGTTAAATTCCAACATTAATTAGTTATTTATCTGTATATTCTAACTCCTTGCCCAGAAACAAAATCCTTCAGCCTATCAATCCATCTTCCAGTCAAAACACTTGGAAGACTTCGCAAGCATCACCATGTCCCTTACTACACACTTCACACTGATACACCAGCTGATACTACCTGCTACACAAAGTCCAGGTGCATCTGCCTTAACAAAAAGGTGAACATAATTATCAGCCTTGCTGCAACAGATGCAGCCACAGTAAGCTTGCTGACACAAGGAGGGAAGAAAAAGTTTTCCTAGTGACTGCAGGAAGACTGTAAAGTGAAATCCAAGGAATAATGTTTTTGTTTCAGTGGAAAACTGAAGGGATTTTTTAAAACAATTGCCAAGATGGATTAGACTGCATCATGTACATTATCAGTTCCTAGAACACAAAACACAGAGCTATAATCTTCACGGCCTACTTTTGCCCAGGTTTCATAAGAATAAACAAATTACATGAAGATGGTAGGTACTGGAAAGACACATCAGTGTCTGGACTTCCTTGAGAAGTGGCTGAGGGAACACAGACTTATCTATTACCTTATCTTATTATCTTATATACCTTACCTTAAAATATTTTATAATATCTTACTATAATAATCTATTACTATACATATATATATTACTATTTCTAGCTGAGGTGAAAGGAAAGAGGCTGTTTTTGCTCTTTGTTTTCTGACAAGATTACAATACTCTCCATATCCAGTTAAAAAGAAATATTCCAGATAAGGATGAACTAGTAACATGCAGAGATCACAGATACCCCTCTCACATCCTGTTCTTCTGATTTTGGGTGCTATGCTGCACTGAGGCATTCCAATTGATTTCATAGGCACATGCAAGCTATTCATCATATTTGCTGTAAAATACCTTGCAACATGTGTAACTTCTGACTTTATTCATCAACATTCAATGGCAGATGTCACCTGCCATTCTGTCCTCCACGCCCAGAAACCTCAGACAGATCAAGTGCTGACGCAGACATATTAAAGTGATTTGATCATTGAGAAAAAACATGAGAAAGGAGATGGCCACATTTGTTAAACAATGTTAGTTACAATGCAGTGTACTAGAACAACTCACATGTTAACCTTTCACTGTAGAGAAAATTGGATGCTTATTCCTGTGCTTTGTTTGATCTGTAATACTTTACTTCTTCCCCTACGATTTTCTTTCATTAAAAGACTTCCATGAAGGATTTTGTCAATATTTAGAAAAGCCTTGATGTTTTGACTTCCAAAAGTAGTCAACATCTGTGCAAAATGCAACACAGCCACAGGGTTCTAGAGCCTCCCTTTCCATTTCACACCATAACATTCGTTAACAAGATGATATGTTTGTGTTGTCTCTGAGAGGGAGCGTTCACTGGGGCCAAAGGAAGGTAAGAGGAACACAGAACACGTAGATAGAGAAAGGCTGCCTCATACCTAAGAACAAAGTTGTCCTTAAAATGGGGGTGTGTGGAGTATGGAGCTTATGGGAGTAGATTCTTACAGGAAGAATACACTGGCCTCACCACAAAACTAATCAAACTTCCACTTTCCTATACACAAATGCCAAGCAGAAACTGTATGTTTCTACCAGAAACCATTTTCCATGTGTATGACAACATTTTAGCCATATACAGAGGTAACAGCCACAGAGAAAAAAAAGCTGAGAATGCAGAAAGAAATGAGGCTTAAAACACACAATATCCCATCCCCCTCCTCTCATGCCA
Organism: Netta rufina; assembly: GCF_964035555.1. Lineage (NCBI taxonomy): Eukaryota > Metazoa > Chordata > Aves > Anseriformes > Anatidae > Netta > Netta rufina. The sequence continues at coordinate 15,801,365 of NC_140141.1, read as the reverse complement.
ACCTCTCATCTATAATCCAACACAAGAGAGACAACAGGCAAACAGCAAGAGGTCATCTTCAAAGGGCTGGTTGCCAAGGGAGGCCAGTGGAAAGAGCACAGGCATGTCCCCATCAAAGTCCAGCAGCTGTGAGAGAGCCATGGAGGTGCAGCTTCCCCTGAGGCTGGAATGAAGCTCAGAGACAGAGGATAGTGCTGGAGCTGCTCTAGCCAGCAATATAAAATGGGTAGCTTTGTAATTTGCAGGAGGGAAAGCGCAAGGGAGAAAGGGCTATGATATTTTAATCCTTCTCTCCACCCAGTTTTGCATTTCAGATACTTGAATTACTGTTTAGACTCATCCAGATATATCCTGTTGAATCACTGCAGCAGTAGGCAGAAGTAGACAGCAGGCAACACCAAGGATGAACTTTCTGCTCAGTTCAAAATTAAAACTGGCTCACTGACTAAAGAGAAACAGACAGAGAAGGTACAGCAGACAATGTGCAGCCAGGTGTAGTTTCATTACTTCTCAGAGAAAATAAATATGTATTGTCATAGTTGCAGCTTGGGAGATAGTTCCACAATAAAAACTGCCGTCAAATATAACCCAGAAAAGCATGTATCACTTCTCTTGGAGAAAGAAGGAGATAATAATACAGACTTCTAGCTACCTGCACCATTTACATTAAAAAACAAACAAGCAAACAAAAACCTAGAATCCAGCTTACAACCACAGATTCTTGTTCTGATAATTCTCTGAACTTTGATTCTTTGTATTAAATGAATACATAAGGATCTTACATTAAAATTAAAAATTAATCTCTTAGTCCTCAAATGTAGGAAAAACATCTGCAAATGCAAGCAGTGAAATCTAACAGCTTAAGTAAAATAATAAAGAATAATCAAAATTGTGCTATTATGAAAAAAAAAAAATCCAGATTACAAAATTACAATTCTGAGTTTTGTAATTCCCAAAAGCTAGGGGCTATTCTGTTTTAGAAAAATGACTGTCAACCTCCCTAGGCAAGTGACTTAATTAGCCTGCATAACTTTAAAATACACTTGTTGAATTATCAGGTAATGGTAGGAGAGAAATAATTTCATTGCATTTACCTCCCAGTTCATGCCTAGAATCCTCCCCAAAACACACAAAGACAGAAAGCAGCTGGCGCTTGCTAAGAATGAACAGACACACTTCTATTATATGCATTTTGGACAGAGAACGGCATGAAGTTTCAGTTGATGTCAGCAGAAAACAATAACTCGAGTGAAAATTCAAATGGCACAGTTATACATGGTCTGAACAAATACTCTAGGTTGCAATACAAAGCTTGATGGGAAGGAAAGTTTTAACATTTAGAAAGTTCTTGATTACCACCTTGACTAAAAGTCAGTCTGGAAGCACCACCAAGGAAGCAAAAGTTGCATCAGTGATAAAGTATTACACCTGCACTTCTGTTAGTCAACACGAAAAGTGTTTTCAAGGCCAAAACATGTCAGTTAATTTCCTAAAGATGCACTATATTTCTTTGGTCAACATGTGAATTAGTCTTTGAATCACAGAATCATAGAATCCTTTAAATTGGAAAAGACCTTCCAGATCACCGATATACCATGTCCATTAGTGCCACATTCACACATCTCTCAAATACTGTCAGGGATGTGGACTCTACCACTTCCCTGGGCAGCACATTCCAGTGCTTGACAACCCTATCTGTGAAGAAAGAATACTTATATAAAGGCTCAATCAAGATTCTATACACCATACAATCTTATAGGTAAAATACATTTCTTCAGCCTGTCTCTCAGATGCTCTACATTTTTGAATATTACAAAAATGCCAATGACCTTCAAAACCACAAGGCACATTAGACAATCTAACACAGAATCCTGAATTTCTGTATTTCAAAGTGATGTGCAAATGCTGATGAAAAAAGCCTGTTGTTAGCAGACAAATTTAGTACACAGGAGTTCGTATCAGCACTGGAGGGTTTTAAGAGATTGAAAACTAAGGAGATGTTGAAAACCTTATATACTGGATATTTATTCAGAGTTTTATATCTTTAACAGGAGAGCAGATAGTAAGGAGAAGTTTGTGTGCACACAGTGGAACCAGGCTCCGCCTAGACCACACAACAGGATGACCAAATGTGTGGTGTTGTGGTGCTCAACTGATGTCTGCTACTATGGCTTCAACATACTGAGTACCCCAGAGAAGAACTTCCTTGATAGCTGAAACAGTGTATACCAGCTCTGTTTCTTTCTGTGACAACTCCTAGAATGGCTTACTGTCAGGAAAAGAAAAAAAAAAAAGAAGAAAAAAAAATCTCTTTGAGATTGTACTTCAGAGATGTGCTCTCAGTTCAGTAGTGAAAGAAACAATTTCTCCATTCCCAAAACCAGTATTATGTTCCTGAACCACAGGCCCAGCTGAGGTCAGATTCTTGCATCTGTTTGTCTCATCCCCCAGACTAGATTTTCCAACATCCAATTTCTTCTTCTACATTGTCTCTCAGTTGCTCCCCCTACATTGCATTATTTCTAAGAGATCTTTATTCCTTTCTCTTGATATAAAGCTATTTGCACTGCATACTCTGTCCAGTCTTTCCTCACTCCTCCACCATAAATAACTCCCTATGTCCCTGTTTAGACCTAGTCTACTGAAAATCCATTCATAAACCTGTCTTATGACGTATGAGGAAGAAAAATACTGAAATCAGACTTTATGGGTATTAACCACGTATTTTCCTTCATTATGCGGCTACAGAACTACACTACTTTGGACACCTCCCCTCCTTACTTTTGCAAGCATTTCTCTAAAGTTTAATCTTTAAATTTTCTAGATGAATGAGTAAGTATGTAACTTGAGGATAATTATCATATTCCTGTATTGTCTTTTATCCTAAATTAGAAAGTACTCTCCCTCTCTCTATACTTAACTTCAGCTTACATTGCAGCAACCAAAACACCCAAGAATATGTCTGTGATGTTTTTTCCAATCTGCAGATAGAGTTCAGTCTTAAATAATTTTTTAAAGTTTACCTTTAAGTCAGATTTGTGTTTATGTTTCATGGGTTTTAAGCCATCCTGGAACAATAAATAAACAGCAAGAGCATATAGGTCAGGTAAACTTTACTTAAGTTTCTTTTCAGACTATAGCTGTCACATACCTTCTTATATCTCTGCTCTCCTATTTGGTTGTGCTCCAGATTTTCCTTCTCTCTCCTCTCCTGTCTCAAAACAGGTATAGCCTCCTATTTGTTTCCAGAATGTCTCTTCTTTGTTCAGCATCTAGTTGTCAAGAACTTATCTCTGCAGCATCCTTCATGCTCTGTCCCTGCTCTGCACTCAAACCTACTGGACGATTCCAAGCATTGCATCTAGTTTTAAACACAGTTATTATGTCACATCCAATGTCACCAATATCAGCACAATTTCTCTGACCTATTTAAAATGGGAATAGAGATGAAGTAAAAGTCTCTTCTGCAATTACCTGAGAAGAGGCTCTGGAATAGGCTGTATGCAAAGGAACAGAACCACCTGTATTGGAAGACAAGACGACTTTCTCGTCATATTTTGGCTTATCTAACAGCAGAAATTTGATGCATTTCCAGACTGCTCTGACATCCCCTCCAGCCCTACACTTGCAGGATTCTGTCAAGGCCTCTCCACTTCTGAGCCTCTAAGTGTAAGCAATGTGGCTCTTGGGAACACACTGGCCATCTTCTGTTATGCATCCGTGTTATGTCTTCACTGCTCACTTGATAGCTCCTGAGCTCTGGTGCTCCCAGGAACACACACACACACCCTTGTATTACATGGCTGCATTACTTCATGGTGGAAGGAACAGACAGTGAGAACTACTCACTGGATTTAATCCTAACAGAGGATGGAGGCAACTGGATTTCTGCTATAGCTAAGTCATTTCCCTTTAAGACTGTATAGAAACCATTCCTCTCTCCCTTTGCTTAACATTCTCATTCACAGTATAGGGAAAGCATGCACACAACCAGAAGGGAATGGAGTACTTAAAAAAACAACCAACCAAAACAAAACAAAAATAAACACGAGTTGTGCCCAGTATTAAGGCATATAAATCTGGTGCAAAGAGTTGTTCCTGAAAACAGATTACAGATTAATGTAATTTTTTCCCATTAAAGAAAATACCTGGTATACTGACTTCTTCATTTCAGATAAAGTAATGAGTAACAGCACTGTTTTCACAAGAATTTAGTGAACATTGAGACCTTCTATGCTATCAGATGGGAAGAAACACTCAAATCCACTAGAAAAAAAATGACCTTCTTAAAAACAGCCACCTGATGGCAGCCTATGGCTTTAGTCCTATTGTTCCAAGTGGCAACTGGCAACCATTTTGAATGAGATTAGCTCTACACTGAGTCATCAAGGAAGAATGTTCAGTAGTAGGGTGCAAAAAGAACTTTGAAATAAAAAGTTATTCTATATTACAACATAGCATCCTGTTGAAATAGTCACTGCAAATATCCCCATTTCACATACTGTGAAATGCTTCTTCCTTCTTTCAACCTCAATTTGATCTATTTCTCACAGCAAATAACCAAGTTAGACGCAAACTGCAGGTCTCCACAACTCAGTTCAGTGCACTATTCAAAACACTTCATCAGCATACAAGGCTGATGTATGGTTTCACACTATCACTCACAGTCTATGCTTTGACATCTTGAACAAGAATTCTATTCTGCACTCAAGAAACTAGCAAACATTCTTTCTTTTCAATCTTTCAAAGGCACTTGTAGAAACTTAGCACTTCATTTCTGAAGAATCCATTTTATATTACTTAAACCAACATTAATGAAAGTCTCCGAAATTCTGGAGGTCTGATACATTTTGTTCTCATTACAAAGAGGTTAATTCCCTCATCTAAGAGCAAAATTCAACTGCACTTTAAATACAGAACTGCAACTTATAAAATAGAACAGCTTTCCTCAGCTTCTTCTCTAACACAATATTAATGTACATGCTTATCATATTATGACACCCCTAAGTATGGGAGGAAATACCAACATTCCAGAACTTTCTAAACTTCAAAATTTACCTGAGAAATGTTTTGGTCCACATAATTTTCTCTGACATGGCTGTTCTAAATATTCACTTTTATCTAAATTGTATAGGAATGCTCAGGCTGGAGTGTCCAGTGTCTTGTACTTCAAGTGCAGAATTTAAGGTAACCCATTCAGCCTTAGTTTAGGTTCTTGTGCTGAACTTTGGGATATGAAGAAAGTTTTTCCTCCTTCTTTTCCCATCTCTTGCTGGATTCCTTCTCCAGATGGCCACTAATGTGGGAGCTAGTCTCTCTTTGAGACTACTCCATCACTTCCTCTCTTCCACACAGACCTTTTTTTAAACAAACAAACAAACAAACAAACAAAAAAACCTCCCATACCACTGGCATACAGCCCACTCTAGTAAGTCCAGCAGCAAAGCTTACTGGCTTGGTTTTAGTGCTATGTATCTACAACAGCTGGCACTCCTCAACACTGAGGTATGCCTCGCTGATTGGCAAATCAGTAGTGTAAACTGTACTCCAAGAATGCAGTGGTGTGGGACAAATGACTGCTGTCTGTAGGACGTTTCACTCACATATTATAAAAATTGGACAGCGTGCAGTGAATGAGGTAAGATTCTATGAGAAAAGAAAACACAATGTTGTGGTTAAAGCTGTTGAATGCTTCCCAGGAGAGTGAATTGCTTCCTCTGCCACAGAGTTCCTATGCAGTGTTGGGCAAGTCATAAAAGCAGCCATAAAGGGTGTGACCAAAAATCCAACCAGCACAGTATCGTATCTCCAACAGCAGCCAACTGCCTAAGTATAGAGAACAGAAGCAGAACAGATGCAGAATGATTCTTCTTTTGATACAGCCACTTAACTGATGTTACCAACAACTAAAAAACTTCCAGACTTCACCAAGAATACTGTGTTTAATAGTAAGTAACACATCTATGTTCCATAACTTTGCCTAATCCCTTTTACATGATGCTCATGCGTTTGGCTTTTACACCATTCTACAACAAGATAACACAGCTTACCACGTTAAAAATATACATCCTTTTTCTAACTCTAATGCTGCTTCAAGAATGTCACTCATTGGGCTCTCCAAGTCCCTAAACTGTAAGGAATAGCCAATAATTAATTGTTCCTTAGTCACCAGACTTTAGTCAAAGTCTGTTACCAACAGTCTCTTTTCCAAGCTGTTCTAAGTCAGTCTTTTTTGGTGGGTGCCACTCCATTGAATCATGAGGTTGCCCCACACCATGTGATCTTCCTGTTCCTTTGTCTAGTCTGCCTTTCCAATTTTAAGATGCACTAATTTGGACTGCAAGCAATATTCCGGTGCTTGGAGGCCAGTGGTATCCTCGAGGATTGCTGTTTTGCTCTCTGCTCCTTTCCTAATAACTCCAACATTCTCATAAAATTTTCAGTGCTGCTTCTACTGAGGTCATATTTTCAAAATAAACTTTATCCTTAAGATGGAAAAGAATCTTAGCCACAACTTTGAGAAGTCTTTTAGAATCCCTCCTTGCTCCTCTTGGTGAATGTCCCTGGGTATGTATTACAATTAACCAAGATCCTTCCCAAGATGAGCACTGATACTGAACCCACTGTATATACAGCTGTGACTTGCAAATGAGAATCCCTTTGACCAAGGTCCTTACCTGGTGCATTCTTCCAGAGATATACACAGAGCATGGTCTGTAAAATTGTGAGATATTAAAAAATAAAAGCAAGGTCTATGGGATCTGTGCCTGATAACAACATAAACAGAAAAGGCTAGGCACTGTGAAAATAAACACACACACAAACAAATCTCTGCATTCCTCAGCTAGGGAACAGCTAACTTTGTCTATAATATTAAAAACACAAATAAAAGTCCCTTCATTTAATCAGGGATTTTAAATATAGATTGGTTATATGTCTATAGAAAGCTAATAGACATTGTGAGTACGAAAAAAAGGTCACAAGGAAAAAAAATGTGTGTGAGAAGAGCTGCGGTTAGGATGCTTTGGTGACTGTCATACCATATATGGCCTCTGTCAGTTACCTAAAAGCAGGCAAAACTACTTGTCATCAGTCTTCAGAGAGATTATTGGTTCTAACATACTATACCATATTTTGGCTTCTTGCTAGTACCTAATGCCACAAGATAGCATTAACTTTTTTTTCTTCCTTTTTTTTTCAGAACACCTCAAAACATCATAGCTACTATAGTACTAAACTAACATATTACTGTAAATCTTTCGCTTACTGCTACAACGGGAAGCAATTTCAGGCCCAGGAGCCTGAAATAAGTTAGTAAAGTTTTTTCAATGTTAAGGAGTCAGCCCCTTACCCCCACTACTCTTCATTGCTGTCAGCCTGGTGTCAGCATTCAGCTCACCATTTAACACATTCACCCAGACTAATAAAAGTTTTCAGTGCAAGATCACACCATATTCCAGTAAATAACTTTTTAGACTAGCTTGCTATGCTGGAACTTAATACTGTGCACTATACATACACGTATGCTAGTACTTCAGCTAATAAACTCCTCTTTCTATCCTCTGTCAACCCAAAAGAGAAAGGCCAAGACCTCCACAACATTTAATGCTGTTCACGTCAGGCTTTAAGGACGTGTTTTCATTATCAGCCTAAACTAATATGCTTTAAAACACATGGGCAGAGGAAGAGCTGTGGGGAAGATCTCCCTCTTCTCTCATACTGACCACTGCTACTTGGGCTGCTGTAAGTAATCTTCCCTACTATTTCTTGGATGTGCGTGGTCCTGTTTTGTAGTCACCTCTGATCATACGTAACTGAACTCACTACTCCAAAAATAAAAACAGGTGATTGACAAAATTCATGGATTTGTATCTGCAATGTCATTGCTCAATTAAAAAAAATAGCACGCTTTTTCCTAGATTACTAATCTTTTCCAGTTTCTTTAAACAAAGAAAATGTACATGAACAAATCAGGCTGCAGTTAACAGTGGTACAGCTCAGTTCCTATAAAGCTCTCTAAAGCTGAAGTCTGAGTAAAACCTGTTCAAGATCAAACTCATCTGCTCACTATCATCATCAACTTCCTGTTCATTCACAAGTATAGGAATGGTTACAATAGGGCCATCCAGACAAAAGATGGCTTCACAGGGAATGTATTGCAGAGCAAGACATTACATCAGACTAACACTCCTTTGTACAAAGAGCTCTAAATATTAAGAGCAGCTAAAGACCATGCAGCTGCTGCACAGAATTTGAAAGACAGAAAGAACAATTACTTCCTGGAACACTTTTTTCCCTGCAGCTCAAAAAAGATCTATGGAACTTATGCTGAACAGTAGAGAATGAGACAAAATTCTGGAGATTTACTCTTCTTCCTCCCATTCACGTTAGTAAGCAATTTAACTAGGTGCCAACTAAACTGTTTTTCTAGACCTCCTGCACTGTGACACACCAACTCTAACTCCTTTGCTCTCCAAAAATAAGTACAGTGTCATAGTATGCCCTCTCAAGGCCAAAGCAGATCTTCCCCTTGCTCTCTCAAATTCAGACAAGCAATCTACAAAGTAACAGGATGGAAAAAAATGTGGAAGAAAAAGACATCAAGAGCTCTTACATATTAGTTGATGCTAATAGGAAATTCTAAGGCACAAGCCAGTGGAGCCTGGAAGCATGGACTGCAGAATTCTCACCATGTGCTTGCTCTAATCTTATATTCCTTCCTAAGTATCTGCTACTAGATTCTGCCAGAGAAAGTCATTGGAGCAGATTAATTTTTAGGTTAACTTGGTGTGGCAGTTGTGCTAATTCACTTGGTTGGATGAATCAAAAGACCATGGACACTGCTGACAGAAGTGGCAGCCCAAACTCAATAGAGCACTCAGGAAATAAGCTAAAAACTCTTTTTTCATTCTATTGCTCACTAGCAGCAGAGGCATGGGGATGCCATATTAATGGTAGAACTTTCCAATGCATCTTCTTCTTTGGATAGAGAAAACCTCTGCTTTACCAATTGTTTTCTATTAAAATAGACCGGAACGACCTGTCCCCCACAAATCTGGTTAGGATTCTCAGAAAGGAATTATTTTAAACCCAATGCATAAGTTCCCAGAAAGCCATGGTAACTGCTAGGATTCCCATCCCACAATTTCTCTCTAGCCTCTCCATTTCGTGAGGGTAAAGTGCCTGCAGCGTTAACAAAAGTGCATGTCAGAGCCCATCTCAGAGCACCGTAAGATGTGCAAATTTACTGGTGCCTGAAGGTTTGGTAACTAGAAACCAAAATCAGTGTATTTCAATTGCACTGACGCTCTTTTACTTGTGTCAAGTATCAAATCTGTTGAAGAGCACTGCAGAAGAGAGGTCCAAGAAGATGGGGGATAGACATTTTGATACTAATCAGAAAAACTGAGAGACTTCCACATGACACAACATAGGAATGCCACTATCATCTCAGATACTCCACAATAAAGAGGATGCATCCTTCCTTGAGCCAGGAGCTCTTATTAAGGTAATGAACCGAGTTAGCAGACGATAAATGTAGCTTCAACCCTGAAAAGAAGTATGAAGGTCAACAGTCCTCCTTTCCACCATGATAGATTTTCAGACTTCACAGTGCCACAATTTTGGGTACTAATCTGAACTGCACTGTAAATAGTTTCATATGGCCATGGGAGAAGAAAGCTGGAGATTTTATCCACTAGAAATAACCACTGTGATTTTTGTCATCCTGCAATACATTTTGGGACTGAGTTAAACCCATTAGATCTTTCTTTCGAACAATAAGTAAACAAAATAATGAAGAATGAAGTTAGTTTTCAGTTTCAGAATTTTAACAGCTCTACAGAGACTAACTGGAGAAGCTCTCCCTCCAGTGAGGACTGGTTCAGGCTGTCACACACACATACGCTACGTCTATACTAAGAGCAGACATATGTATGGAGACTTTACTTATGATCCAAGCAGATGATCTCGTTCTGCCTGAGTTTCAAATATGTGTAATCAATGCAACTACATCAACTAATATACGTTGCCTCTCTGGCAATACTTACTCATTCAGACTTTGTATCATGCCCATATGGTCATACAGGTTTTGCATACTGGCCTGTACTAGTTCTCATCATTTACAAATATACCTTTGGGTGGAAAAGCTGTACTACCATGCTGTAGCTCACAATTTCACAAAGTTCCCTTCGAAAAGCTGTTCTCTATCACTCACCTTTATAATCAGAATAGAGGTTCAGAAACAGCTCTGTGGCACTTCTGCAGCTGCAGCATATAAAGAGAACTGAAGTTTGCAACGGAAAAGATTGGAAACTCCTTCCATCCCTACACATCTGTTACAGTAAAGTCACACCTCTATTTTACTTCCTTCTTTTCACACACAGGAAAGGGGAGAAACTGTGTCTTATTCATAGTTTGTGCCATAGTTTGTGAACCCATGCTTCTTGTCAATGAACAAGGTTTATCACTTTCCCTATGACTCCAGCTTGCCTGTACTCCTTTACAAACAAATCCAAGAAATTTTTAACTGGAATTCTCAAGAGAAAACGAAACAGTTTTAATTTTAATAAGGAAGGCAGTCTGAAAACAAGCATTCCTTCCATTGCCATTTTCCTACTTGATCCCACATGGACACCACAAGTACAGGAATACCACATGTGGAAACTGTACACAGTAAAGTAAAACTACAAAAAGTAAGTAAAACTGCATCTTTGCAGATATTTCAAAATGCCTGGGCTCCATGCTATCCATGGAAATCTTCTAAACATTCAGGTATCCCTGCCCTACCTCCATGGCACATGCTTCACCTCTCTAAACAAACAAGGACCGTCTTTGTGTCTTTGTTTAAATTAAAAACAAAACAAAAGAAAAAAAAAAAAAAAAAAACTTGTCTCACAGGCTGTGATTACATCAGCAAGAGCTTTCTCATTCTCTCTATCAATCCTGCCTTACTCAGGCTTTGAAGAGCCTCTGTGTGCTGCTGCCATATGCTTTGATCTTTCTATTTTATGCCCCAGGGCCAGCACTGATAGTATCTGCTTTGCCTGCACAGTTTTGGGCAAAGCAGTAGCACCCATTCCTGACCAAGAGCGACTTTGTTAACACACTGAGACAGCATGCATCCACTGTGACCCCTGAGAGGTAGACACATAAAAACACACAGTAAACACATATATGCCACTGTGACAACATTTGAACTGACTGTATTTTCCTCCTGTTAGGAACTTGTTGAGTGTGACAATTTAGCGTTAGTCTTTCAGCTGTGCACAGGAAAATCACTGTATACCAGTTACACATTCTTGCTTTTCTAGACTCCATTTGGTTAAAGATACTCAGTAATAACACGAAGGCCCATCAACTTACCTCTCTTTTAGCACAGAAGTGGGAAACATCCCTGGCATCAAACTGAAACATGATAATTATTACTTATTGACAACATGGCAAATGGATTGAAGGTTTTCTTTAATTCTTGCACTTGCAAAGCCATATAAAAAGAGCCATGCAGTCAACACATAAGAAGCCAGGCAACTAACTCCTATTTCAAATCAGGGTTCTAACAAAAGGAGCAGCAGGAAAAGAAAAGAAAAAAGAAAGAAAAGAAAAGAAAAGAAAAGAAAAGAAAAGAAAAGAAAAGAAAAGAAAAGAAAAGAAAAGAAAAGAAAAGAAAAGAAAAGAAAAGAAAAGAAAAGAAAAGAAAAGAAAAGAAAAGAAAAGAAAAGAAAAGAAAAGAAAAGAAAAGAAAAGAAAAGAAAAGAAAAGAAAAAAGAAAAGAAAATCTTACTAACTTACTTATATTAGGGCATAGAAAAGTTACATAGATTCAGGTAGAAATTAAATGTAAAGCAACTTTCCACACTCCCCCACCCAAAGACAGCAGTATATGAATTCCCTTCAGTTCCTGAAGAAAGATAGATTTTGACAGACTGATGGTTGAGAACCAAGGAAAATAAAGTTCTTTCCTGAAGTCAAAAACGTACAGAAAGCTTCCCAGCACAGACCAGTCAAATAAAGCCAGACATTTAATGTCAGCTCTTCATTAGTTGGTTGATAAACTGCTTTTGATCGTCCCTTTTTTGGCAGTGATTGCTAAAGGGAATTTTCTTCTCCACAGTTTCATATAATGGTTAAAGAAAAGGTATCTCTCAGATTCAAACCTTCCCCCAAAAAAAGCATACAAGTGTTTTCAAGAACTAATTACCAGAATGCCAAGCATTACCCTAGAAAAGCAGAGAGCAACTACATTTTGTCTAGTTTCACTGCTGGCAGTCTCAGGAAACAGCACGTATGCTGGAGCTGAGCTTGCATCAAGTTTCATCTATGAAAATATTTGCTTTTAAGCGGCATCAGACAATTTCATTCATAGTTAGCATGTAACTATGAAACTAAACATTTCATTCCTAGTAGCATGCTGTATCCAACAGAGAAGAAGGCTTCCTATTTTACAGCACTGTAAACCTAGTTTCATTACTCAGAAACATGATGTCCTCCAACTTGATTTCAGCCATCCAGGGCAGGTGCCAGAACTCCCATCACCATATCAGTGGTTTAATGCTGACCTGAGAGTCTATCATGTCACAGAAACGGCATCAGGTCTGAGATTTTGCAGGTTCAGGCAAACCAGGGAAAAAAAGAAAGAAAGAAAGAAAAATAAAAGACCTCTGAAAGGTCTTCCTAGCATGCACATTATTCAAAGGAGTTTGACCTCTTTCTCACCATTCAGCAGAGGTGAATCTGTCTCACCACAAACAGCAGCAGTGTGTACTTGTGTGTATTTCACTACCAGATCAAATCTGAGGCAGCCAAGGAACTTTCAGTAGGAACCCTATATTTGTCCTGTCTTTATGGGTAAGGATATTTTTAATCTAAATTCTTGCAACCTGTCCCAATCCAACAATTTTCCAAGATCAGCTTTTGAATAATTTCATAAAGAAAGCCTTCACACTGAGACTTTAAAGGCGAGAAAGAAACCCTGACCTCTGCCATCTCATACTACACTTGCAAGCACAGCTGCCTGTTGCACAGTTAAGCCCACTACAAGCTGCTAGCTGCAACCCCATTCCAGGTTTTACCCTTAGCCGCTCCTCCCAGGACTTCAAAGGAAAAGTATTTTTGTACAGCCCAGCAAGGAGTGTAAACTGCCCAGCTGCTTCCAAAGCAAGATGATTTAACCCTTAAGTAACCAATATGCTATACCTTCCATGAGGGATGCGTGTGTAAAGAAAATAACTTCACTAGAAATGTAAAAATTACCTTTTGTGTTAATGACTTAACTAAAAAGTAACATACAAATAGTTATCTCCTCCCCTCCTCCCATTTTTTGGTGGGGAAGACAAATGTAGAGAAATTTTGAAAATAAATTTACAATAGTTACACGGTTTCCATAACGTATCAGAATTTAGCTTACATAGCTGCAAGCTCCCATCTCTCGCAATAATGCAAACAGCCAGCTACAAACACCTAAATACCTTCTCAAGTTGAACACTCCAAGAATCCCAGACATTCAGCACTGTGGTGCAAGCCCTAGTAAATTCAATGCCTCCCCTTGGCCTCCCACTTATTCTCACATCAGTGAGAAGCAGGAGGGCTGGCTTCATCACAAAAGAAAACTCAAATAACATTTTGCAGAAAATATTAAAGCAGCCTGGGTGACTTTATGCTGGGAAGCAATTGGAAAGGTATAGGAAGACGCTAAATGCTGTTCTCCTTATTGGAAATTGGGATTGATAAAATGTCCTTCACTGTGTTTGGGGTTGCTCTTGAAGTTTGAGCTTCTATGCTTTGCAATTATTTTCCTGCCATGTGGCACACATAACGGGTGGACCACACCCCACTATTTCTTGTGTTCCCTTAGTTCTCAATTTCGTTTCAGGCCAAGATGGTTCACAGTCATTTGTATACAAATACTTATAACTAGCCTTCCATCCACACAGACTCATAGAAAGGCACTCATCTTTATGTTAACAGGTGATGGGTAAACTTTGATCTCAAACAAGCCACTTCACTTTGTCTCACATCAGCATATTCACTCAGGCATTTCAATTACAGAATATGCAAAAACTATTAGGATTTAATGGATCCAAACTTCTCTTGGTTATTAAAGGACAGTGGTTTCTACTACATGCAAAATTCTTGCTCATGATGAGGCTGTCCATGCTACTTTTCCTGTTACGCTTTCATTCTACACTTTGCTTTTTGTACTGGAGCTTGTTTGACTTTTGGTTTTGTACAATGTTATGGGCAAATTAAAGCAATGCCTTCTTTACTAAGGCACATGTGTACTCAAAACACTCAAAAGCAGGGTAGATGTCAAAGCCTGGTTTGTTGTCAAAGCCTAGTGTCCAACAGAGGGTAGGTTATATTTGTGTTTTGTGTTTGGCCATTTCACTTCTGAAATTTGCTCTCACACATCTAGCTGATACATCAAATAACTACACTGTTACAACATTGAAAATTAAATGCATCCAAGTCAACCCCCAGCTATACCTCCTTGCTATGTCAGTTGTTCTCCTGTATCTGCAGCACAGCAAAGGAGTTCATTGGGATTACGCTGCAGATACATAAAGGATGCAAACCCTTCCTCCAAAGGATGAAACGAACACCATGTGCTGAAGTACGAGCCCCAGTGGTGCGCAGTGGGGGCTGCACTACCTCCAGGAAAGAGATGGCAAAGTGGTTAGAGCACGGCATTTGTATCTTATCATTGTCCATATGGAATACTATTTATTCAAAATGTATTAGGAATAGCTTTAATAATAAGGGTTCAGGACTTGCGAAAGTAAATAATTGCATGCCAGTTAGCTTCCCACATTGCTTTCTGTCTGTTGGTATAAAAATTTCTCTTTTCCTCCCATTTCTTTACAGTAGCCTCTTCTACTCAGATTATAAATTCCCAGGCTCTAAGAGCAGGACAGAATGATCACTAGAGAAGTCAGGGATGTATATCTGAAAAGCATAAGAAATAAAACACAAAGGGGTATGTGGTTGTTAACTGCACACACCTTGGGTGTGCTAAGGAATGAAGTATAGCCGAGTGCCTTTACCCCAGACCCGTGTTTTCTGAATGGCAGCACAGTCTGGAGATATGTTCCTAAAACTATCGGAATCTTAAACATTCAGCCCCATGAGCTGTCTCTCCCAATTCCTAGGGGTACTGAACTAGTCTCCAGTACCACAGAATCAGAGAATCATAGAACAGCTTGGGTTGGAAGAGACCTTAAAAATAATCTAGTTTCAACTCCCTGGCATGGGCAGGGATACCACCCAATAGATCAGGTTGCCCAGGAGTATCACTTCAGTATTTAGTTCAGGGCATTGCTGTAGGTAGACTGGTATCCTAGCACTGTTCTCTGCAGGGGTCCTCACGTTTCATGAGTTCAGAGGATGTCTTTCCCTCCCTGTGGGCTATCAATCTCCTTCCCACGCTCTAGAGGTACAAGCAGCAATATTTGCTGGGGAACACTTAACTCTGAGCAACATCCCTATCTCTCCTGCTTCCCAAATAGAACGTCGAACACAGACACCTCTCTAACTCACTGGTTTACAACCAAACAGATGAACCACGTGGTGTAAAAAGGAGCAAGCAAGAACAAGAAAGAGCCAGAAAATAGACAACTTATCCTGATAATCAGACCTAAGGACTTGCTCTGTTTTTCAGAGTATCTTCGACTCCTTTTTATTCCCGAAGTAACAGCACAGAGGTAAATATACCTAATACAGCCATTTTCCATCTCTCTGCTTTTCACCATGGAGTATGTCTGCAGGTGAGACACTGCTGCTCTTGTTCCTCACAAAGGTATAGAATTACAAAGTTTCTGCCAGCAACGTCCCTTTCTGCATAGATACGGCTTTGTAGTCCAGGTGTGCATTCAATGGCTGTCAACTGAACAGTTTATTCTTCTACTGCATGGCACCTTTCTTCCCTATTTCATTAACCAGTTAGGCATATTTCAGTTTAAATCAATTGAAATGCTAAGCACAGGTCTGGCTATAGATTTGACATTAGAATCCACTTAACCTATTTGGGTATCTACTTTTTTTTTCTCTCTTTTCCTGAGATGAACTCCAAAATTCTTGTCTGACTCAAACTTGCCCTTTAGGTCTGTTTGCACTAGAAAAAAATATGAGTCAGATATGTAAGTTTTCAAAAAAAAAAAAAAAGCTATCACAGGCATGTTTCTATAATAGTTATAATAGTTTCTATAATATGATATGGTCATTTTCTTAAGCACTCTTGAGAAGTAGGCTGTTGAGATTAACATACTTAGTTACAAACCGAGTAAGATGTGGCTAAGCTACATCAATTCAGTGAGACCAACTATAATACATTTTCTAATAACACATCACAGTCTAGGGATTTTGATTCTGTGTTAGCTGCTTTAAAGTGAAAACTGCTGGTATTTGCAATACACTTGTTGAAGTTGACCCAAATATTTCTTTGGGACTTATTTGGGTGGAACTCTTTCAGCTGTTGGAGAGAAATCAGCTTCACTGCTTTTTAGGAAAACATTTGTATGCAAAGGCCTTCAGGAGAAGGATTCATGCTGTGCTATATGCATTTTTTACTCTGCACAGGTTCTGCCCTCCCATTTCTCTTTCCTTCTGGCACTTTTATCTTTCCACCAACAGGTGCTGTGCAGAAAAATGTCAAGTAAGTCCTCAATAATAACATTCTCCTCCAGGAGGCATAAGTGACATTAAAAAGCAGCAATTGCTTTTTTTTTTTTTTTTTTAAGTGCACATTTAAAAAATTACCAAGGCAATACTTTTTTTTTTTTTTTTTTTTTTTTACATAATGCAACATAGCATTCATTGCTACACATATTGCAGCTGAAGTACAAGTTGTTTCAAAAAGTATTGACGAATTCAAGGAGAAGAGGACAATGAAAAGTTATTAAACACAGAATTGTTTCAGGACATTGCTAGGTGCAGCAACTGTTTCAAAAGTTTTCCAAGCCACTGACTGTTAAAAATACCTTCCCCGAACAATTACACTGTTAGCTAAATGTTATGAAGTGCACTGGAATAGACAAATCTTCAATTTTATTCATCATATGACATAATATTTTGGGAAAGATATCATCCTTTCACCCCCAAAATATGAAATCAACTACTTAAGTCTAGCAAACAGTTTTATGGATTTGCCTTTAAACTTCAAATTGGGAAAACAAGAAAAACAGTCATGATCACTGTACTACAAAAGCTCCTAACCGCAGTCCTGGTGCAGAAGACTTGTCACACAGCCCTACTAGCAGAGACAGGCCCCAGATGCATAAAGAGGTCAAACCCAGCATGCTTCAATCATTGCTGAAAACACCCCTTCTCTGTAAATACACTTGCACCAAAGACTTGTATTTGATAAAGAGCAGAAGTCACAGACCCATCACTCTGATGCTCAGAGAATTACTTTTAAGTGGGGGAGCAGGAAAGGAAGTGGGAAGGCTGGTCTCCGAATGTATCCACTGGTCCAGAAAGAAAGGAGTCTCATGCTGAATTCTTAAGTATCAACAAATGCAGGGACAAAGACTATTATAAACACATTAGCCTTCAAAATTCAGCTGTGAATACATCAATTTAAATTCCTGAATCTAAAGCAGCACAAGTCTGAATTATTCCTAAATTGGCAGTTTTATTTCTCTTCATATTTGTCACTCTAAGGTATATACAGTAAGAGACAGATCTTTGCATTAAAATTGCAAATTTATTTATAACAATGGTACCTCTAATCTCCAATATCCAATCTAACTCCTGCACACAAAGGGGGCTGGGAGTTAAGATTTGTCAGAAAACCTACACAAATATTTTCTTCATAAATGGATCTGAGAAGCATATCTTCAGAAAAATGAGAAATACTGTTGCAAGAAGAGAACAACACCTTTCATACTGTTCAGTTACAAGAAGAAACACAAAGAAAAACTTGCATTTTTCTTCAGAAACTTTTCAAAAATAAAATTCATGAACTTTTGGCCAGTTCATGAATAACCATCAGTATTCAAAGCTGATTAGTTTTCTGCTTTTTTTGTTTTCCTTTTTCTTTTAGTTGCCCACAGATTTATCATACAGACTACTGAGATGCAAGAGACTGCATGACTGGATAGTTTCTAGATCTATATCAAAATGGATTTTAATGCAAAGAAAAGATCATGGTTTCAAAGTTAAGAACAGTCAGAACTGAAGATAACCCATAGAATTCTGACCCTTTGTGAACATTCACTATGATAAAGATACTAATTTCTCTTTAATATTTTTCTACAACACCTATCTGTGTATGCAAAATTGACAGACAAAGGAAATAAGGGTTACAAATTTACAGAAGTTTCTTCCTGTAAGAACTTTTTTGACTACAGGTCAAAAAGCTACATCTTGAACAATTGTATGCAAACATGAAACTGGCTAAAGTGTATTCCTAGTGTATCTGAATCACACTACTAAGTAACTTCTTCACAGACCGTCTCTACAAAAGGTGGGTAAGTAACTCATACCAGATCAAAGGAGGTATCAGCCAGTTCCATCTTATTCAGGATTTTGAATTCCAACTGAAAATATTTAATGTTCCAGTTTCTAGACTACTTCAAAACTACTGGTAAATGTTTACAAAAGCTGTGCCATTCACTCACTGACAGCCTGAAGATGCAACACAACAGATAGGAAACCCTAAAATTCTAGTTCTTTCTTCCAAAGACTACCAGGACAGCTTTGGGTAAGTCATTACAGCATTTCTTGTACAGAAAAAACAGAGACAACTCAGTCAAGCTGTATCATGAAAATTTGAATGTCATGCAGTAATGTCTAAGGCTGAATATCACACATGGTACTGAAGATAGATTCTCATGCTCCAAGCATTACCAGTGCTCAAGTACAGGCAGGACAGACTCCAACATATTTGATAATGTCATGAGAAACCACCCATTACCTGGAAGCAGTATTAAGTTTACACAGGCGGTCTTTATGGATGGATTAATTATTATGGGTGAAAAAAAAAAAAACAAAAAAAAAAAACAACGCATATTAACTGTTTTGCACTGGTTACTTAGGCCAGGGGATGAGTTGGGCCCAAAAATGGCATTAGGTCATATTTTGAAAGTTAAAAGATTGATTCAATATTTAATTGTGAGCAAACGCAGCTATGACTATGCCAACAATTTCATTCTGGAAATGTCTTCAATCCAAGCAGCAGCTGGAAATTTTGTATTCCAATTTCAGAAATTTTGTTTGGGCAAATTGGCTGGGGAAGGGGGCAGCTGAACACTTCGTATTACAAGAATTGCTATACAATGAAAGTTAATGACAAACTTTTAGCATGTGATTCTATGATATGTGCTACAAGACTACTGGAGGGCAGAAGTCTATTGTGCTAACATACTACTGTACTGATGCAACTGTTTATGCAGGAGATACCTTCTTTATGCAACACTAGAGCTAAAAGATGTAAATCTTGCTGTAACTTTGAAATGTGCATGCCCAAGTAGCTAACTTTTGGATCTGCTTTATTTGAACTTTAATTCTATCTGTCAAATACATCACTTTGACTTTAAAAATTTATGAAGGGCACAGTACTAATTTGCCTTAATCAAGAAAGGTAACGTCTCTTGATATGAGAAATACCAACCATAGTTTCTCTGCCTGCAACCCATCTGGAATTCAACTTATTTGTGAAATACTGGAACATACCAGAAATAGTCCCATCTGTAAAATCATCACGAAGGATAACCAGGATTCAGCCACCAGTGATTATGCTGCAAACGACATGAACAACAGGGCTGGGCTAAGAATGTTAAGATTCTAGAACACCTTGCCATTCCCCTTCAATGCCCTTTTAGACCTGCTCCATCAGAAAACGCTACAGATAAGACGTTATTTTAAACATGGCACTTAAGGAGCAACACATGTAAGAAATTCTCCCTCTCTTTAATTCCCTCTCACTACACCTCTGTATCAAATAATAATGAGGGCAACTAGCTTGTATCATGTACATCCTCTGTAAGACTAAAAGCATCACATCTCAAAACAAACCAAAGCTTCATTCTTTCCCCTTGCAAACAAAGATCAATTATGTGGAGATTAATTCTGAATTAGAGGTGTACTATCATTTTTTCCTGTTTTCTACTTCAGTGTTCACAGGAAATACTTGGAAATATCTTTCCACAGAACCATGACTTTAAATGTCATGTAACACATCTGACATCAAGGATGTAACACATCCTTGAAACTGTTCTCCAGACATAATACTGCAAACTCTAATACACCTTTGTATCAAGAATTTGTATCAAGAGTTACAGCTTATATTCTCTCAAGTAAACAGAATGTTTGATCAAAAATACCCACGAGTATTGAAGATTGTCAACAGAAGGAGAAAGAAATAAGAAGAAATAAGGCATTTATACTGCCTGCTTACTCATAGAGGGGAAGCATACATAAACTGTCATCTTACACCAGAAACAAGTCTTATTTCAGATGCACTATACAAATTCAATGCGCTATTCAGTGCCGTAACTCCAAAGGAAAGCAAAAGGCAGACACCCGCTATTTATTCACTCCCTTCAAGACTGGGCACTGGACCATTCCATCAGAACACACATCCCTCCATGTCCCCCGCCACCCGTCGCCCAGTATCTACTCAGCTGAAAACATTAAGGGTTCTATTTAAATTGGGTAAAAGACCTCCACCATGGACCTGTTCAAAAAACACCACTGCTGTGGGCTTTCTCCTTCATACAGCCCATTTCAAACTGTATTTTTAGAAGTATATGGCTTGAATACTCCAAGTTTCCATCTTCTCCAGTCTTGCACCAGTTTCATTTTGGGGGTTGGTTTTGATTTATTAATACAAGCTTTATTTTCACATCATGTCACATGCAAAAGAAAGCTAAGGTTGCAATACTCACACAATTTAAACAAACAGTGCACCACTTACATATGGGCAGAAATGTTCTTTAGGTCACTTAGACACATTCTAATAATCCCCTGATAAGGGGAAAAAATTAAGATAGACTTGAGGATATACCAAGTGTTTGCTGCCCTGTGTAAAAGTTGTTTCAGAAACAGTACATGCAAATTCAGATAGCTTTTCAAGAGCAGCAACAGCCCCACCTCTTTTCTGAGAATGACTCATAGAGGACCAAACATGGCTCAGAAGAATAAACCATAGCACAGTTGTAATGCAGAAGGCTACATCTCATTTCTTCTTCACAGTACACTAATCACTATTGTAAGTTTCCCATCTCCCTTTTCTTAGCATCCTATACAATTACCAGTTTTATCATTTTCCCTTTCTTTTCAAACCTTATCCATCAGGGCTCTTGTTATTATGCGTACAGCTGCGGAAATGATAAATCCCAGCCTACAATCACTGAAGGAGCCCCTCTTCAGAAAGCTGTTTCTCCCATCCCCCAGGAAGTGCCAGTTACTTTCACCTGGAGAACAATAAAGTAGGCTTGGAAAAGCTATCTTGATCTCTGGAGGACAGCAGGGGAGCACTGCTTTTTTTGCCAGAATTAGCTGCCAAGTTTTATACAGCTTGAAGTTTATTCACCCACTACCTACCTCAGTAATAGAAATATGATCCTAGAGTATTAACAGAGATACAACTCCCTACCAGCTAAGCACAGACAGCAACAAGCCAACATCAGAAGACATTATTAAGAATATTGTACTACAAAATGCATAATTTAAAAACTATACTTTCTAGCACTTCACATAGGCAGCATACGCTCACCTTTAACAATGGAGAGCATATGTGTTTTTTTTGTTCTAACCCATTTCATTCATCTTGCAATAATTCACCTAGTTCACTGTTAACAGTCATCCCTCATTCTACAAGGACACTTTGCTGTCAGTTTTCTAAATGGACAGTACAAAAAAAAAATTACAGGTACCCATAAAATCCCAATCTAATGGCCCATTCTTCATTGCTTTCAAAATGATTATATGCTTTATATATGTTTAATATATATGATATTAATATAATATGATATCTATCCATATAGATATATATAGAGATGAATAATATATCATATCACATCTATCATATATAAAAATACCTATATAGATAGATACACATATATATCATATATGTAATATTTAATATTAATATATTAATATGATATAATATGATAAATCAAAATGATTATATGATAAGATAGATCCTCTTAAGAACTAAGATGCTGACCAGGAGAAAGAATGAATATGCCTGCACTTTTGACAAAAAAAATAACTGCAAATATAAGAAAACATAAGTAATTTTATTTCTGAAGAGCCTTTCTTTAAAAAAAAACTTGCTATATTCTTCTAGCACTGGCTTAATTTTGGATATGTAAAGAAAGCCATCCCCTCCTCTCTGATGCAGAGGGTGTGGTGATTTGCACAAACTGCAAAGAAAAAAAGTAAATTCATTTTTAGATTCTCTTTCAAACCAAGAGATGCTATTCTGCACTGAGAAGTGGAGAACTATATTTGGGCATGGATATGCCACATTACCGTGCTGATACAAAGATTAAATTCTTCTACCATACAGTTCATGAGCCATTCCTTAGAGCAAGGCAGGCCTAACTACCACAGCCTCTGAAGGCAGAAAAATTGCTACAGGGTATTCTCCAGCTGTTCAGTTTTTACAGCTCGTTATACACCCAGTGATTGCTTTAGGACCTCTCTCTTCTAACGATTGTTCATCTTCTCTATATTATAATGAGCGTCTTGTTATTTTCTTTCTGGCAAGAATGCTATAAAAAAGTGAAGTTTCCTTCCCCACAAGCTTCCCTTGACGGATATACTACTTCTCTCAACCTTTCCTAACTGACCAGCTAGTTCTAATCTAGGTCTGAATTCTGTCTTCTTAAGAGTGTGATCAGCATTAATCTCCTGTATATACAGTATCAATTGATATATTTTGTTTTGAAGAATGCAGCATATTTATTGGGAATATGTTAATAGTAACTAGATTTCAAGATTCAGCAGCACTTGGATAGTACAGCTGCTAAAACATATCCTTCAGTTTCCCAGGAAGAGCAACTGTGTTCACCTCTGGGGCCCCCAGCACAAGAAGGACTTGTACCTATTAGAATGAGTCCAAAGGAGGCCACAAAGATGATTGAGGAGCTGGAGCACCTCTCCTATGAGGACAGGCTGAGAGAGTTGGGGTTGTTCAGCCTGGAGAAGAAAAGGTTCTGGGGAGACCTTACAGTGGCCTGCCAGTATCTAAAGGGGGCTACAGGCAAGCTGGGGAGGGACTTTGTGTCAAGGAGCAAAGTGCTAGGACAAGGAGTAATGGCTTTAAACTAACAAAGGGTAGATTTAGATTAGATACAAGGAAGAAATTCTTTACTCAGACGGTGGTGAGGCACTGGGACAGGTTGTGGATGCCCCATCCCTAGAAGTGTTCAAGGCCAGGCTGGATGGAGCTTTGAGCAACCTGATCTAGTGGGAGGTGTCCCTGCCCACGGCAGGGGGGTTGGAATTAGGTGATCTTTAAGGTTCCTTCCAACCCAAACCATTCTATGATTCTATGAACCTAACCCAGCAAAGATCTTTATATAGGAGGTTATTAACTAGCAATATCTTTATCAGCAACAGTATGTCATATTGCTTACATAGGGAGCAAATACTTTCCTAGCTTCACCAGTTCCAATTCAAAGAGACCAACTATAACTTAGGACACTGAAATAGGCTGCCCAGAAAAGCTGTGGATCATACGAGATCATCACAGGAGATGCTCAACCTTCATGAGATGGAGGTAACTCCTAAAGTAGAAGAATTTTCCGAAGTCCATTCCTTCTCTAAACATAACAGGTTACAACCATTTGAATAACCTGAGAAAAAAACTATTATAAAGCTGTGGACTCATTGGCTCAGCCACAGGGGCTCCAGCTACTGCTTGCATATGTGTTCATCAATGGCTTCAGATCATGAAACATCCCTAAAAATACAGTCACTAGAGAAGCAGATTTGGAAACTGGAGGAACAATTAAACAATTAGAACACAAACTTCTCATTTGTGCCAATAGTTAAATATGGATGCTGATAGGACCAAGGTCTCTGCTGTGAGCACAGTAACGATTCTTCCCCAACATAACTTCTTTACCATGAAAGCTGCACCTTGAGACATTGTGGTCACAAGTACAGCACTCCTCTACAGAACACTGTGTTAGTGTAAGAATTCATTTAAGTCCATCCAGCTGCTGAACACTTGATACTGTTCCAAATCACTTTTGAAAAGGGCAGAAAAGAGTAAGGAAAAGCAGACTTTTTACACAGAGAAGACCATTTCTTCCCCCCTCCTTTGTATCATGGGATATTCATATGTCAGAAGCCCTAGGAGCATTTGGGCCCTTTTAGCAATTTTTCCTCTGGTCTTGATGATGTCAGGCAAGATTGCTCAGCAGAAAGAAGGGACCAGCAGGCCCTGGAACAAGGACGAGGAGACATCTGTCTCAGTTACAGAACATTGATAATGATGCTGGTTGTGACACAGGACCACATGAAGAGGAAGCAAGCTCTATCAAGAGGAGTTCACTCATTTGAAAAAGAGGTATTAATGTAATCTGAGTTACTACCACAAAACCAGGTTTTATAGTCCCAAAGTTCTTTCCAGAGATGTGAGCTCAAGTAAGAAGAGAATCACTAGAAAAGAAAATGCGGTGGCTTCAGGCTGACATTTTACTTTTCAAATGGGGAAGGGGAAGAGTAAGCATATAACATGCTAACCTTTCAGTTCATGGATGGCAACTTACAGTATAGCAGCTCAACTTCCTTTGTTGAGGTAATCATTCTGCAACAGGTTGTACAAAAGAAAGCTTGTGAAAAAAAGCAGGTAAGTGCACAGATATGTCAATGGCAGTCACCAGCCCTGAAAACTGATCTTAAACCAACAACAGTAAAGAAATCACAGGAATTAAAAATCTTGCTCTACAAAGCTAAAAATCAGAAGTTTTTTGTTTGTTTGGTTGGTTGGTTGGTTGGTTATTTTTTTTTTAATTTGACTTGCAGTTTCATCCTAGTATTAGATACAGGTTGTTATTAATTTCCAAGTTGAGAAGTGACAAGGAAGAAAATATCCCTTTCTCCTTTCTACTGTCCTTTTAACTGAAATTTTGGTACTGGGTTATTTGGAATGGGAAGGGACATACTTCAAAAATTCCTGAGAAACTTACTTCAAAAGAAGCTCTACTTACAGCCTTGAAGAAGCATACTAGTTTTTTTAATTACAATGCATCTTTTGTTGACAAAGATACTTGAAAGTTAAAACTTCAGGTGGCAATGAAGTTCCTGTTTGAATCACAATCTTGGTATTACTGCTCATTCCTAAGTGACATAAGTTTAGAGCTGTTTCTTCAATCTTAGTAAGTGCTTTTTTTGGATAAAAGTATCCTTTCTAAGTTATGTAAGCATCCAAAAATGTCTTTTAAGAAGTTACCAAATCTAGACTCAAAGTAATATGTAAATTCTACATGAACTGTAAAGCCTCAAAAAAACTACCCAAATACTCAGGGTATTTTTCTATTTTCTCAGGAAAATGTTGCAGAGCTGGTTAAAAATCTCACATGTGCCATACACAGCTTGCATTTTGTTTCTTTTGTACTCTATAATTCTTTTTGACTACAATAGTACCATATGCCAGAGGTAGGAGGGAGGTCCAGCTTTTTTACAGCTTTACCAAAGCTCTACCAAAACCAAACTAAAACTAAACTGTGATCTCTGGATAAATCCTTCTCAGACACAAAAGCACTGAATATTTTAGTACTTCAGAAATTTTCCTGTCTCACAAGACATAAAAATGAAGTGACAATCACATCCATGCATCTCTAGATGCAAGCACTGAAAATTGTATTGCAGCAGCCACATAATTTAGACAAGGACTTCGTACCAGCATTAGTAGAATGCACACACATGACACTGACTTTCTGAAGACACTACACATCTGCTTCACTTTCTAAATAGCTCTTCCCTTAAAATTAACCATGAAAAAGTAGTATTTAGATGCCATAGGCAATTTGTTTTGTTCTGTTTCTTCTAGAAGAAGCAATACCAAGATCTTTGCCCAGTTTTGTATGTTAGTAAAGTTCAGTTTATCATTATATTTTAGAAATTCCACGTTAGTAAGTTACAAGTCTTTTTTCCCCACAGAATTTCCCCAACAAAACACATTACTCTCTGAGCAAACTATTTGCATCAAATAAACATGCAGGCAGTGTGGATAATCAAGTACTCTTCTCCTGTGCTTGATTCTTGTCACTATTTAGCTATGTAGGCAGTGACATAATTGATTTCATTTTCTGAACTAGAATAGGCTGTACCAACAAAGAGCTTCTATAGCAGGAACGTCTAAATTTATGAACTTTTTTTTTCACCGTAGATATTGCTTTAAAACAAGTTACTATCAAAAAGGTGGAAAGACATAATATCTACATGAAAAATCTGCTACTTAAATAACTGAGTTCCCAATTAGGCATATGAGAAGAAAATTCTAATTAGGAGACCATCATATGACACAAAACACAGTGAAGTTCACAAAAATAGCAAGGCACAGCACAGCAAAATACAGAAAATGGAAAAGTTCTAGGAAAAACAAAACAAAACAAAGCTTTGTTTTCCCTTCTAACTCAGGATATTCTACAATTCTGTGATTTTATTCTAGGATTCCACGTCCCAGTTGACCATGACAAGGTTTTCTCTGGGATAAGGCAGTCTACACGAGATCCACAACAGAAAGTTGGGAGGATAAAGTAGAACAGAAACGTCACAGAAAAAGGAAGAAAAAGTTTACTTTAAAAGCTAGTCTGGGGAAACACTTTCATATGACATACAATTCCTCCTCTGCCATAAACAAGGCAAAGATTCAAACCACAATCAGGCCTTTCTACAACACCAAAACTGCTAAAAGTGGCAAAACAAACCCACCATGTTTCCATTTTTGAGAGGACCTACAGTGCCAGCTCTGACAGAGATACCTCCTGGTCTGCATGGGTGCTGGAAGGCCTAGAATTAGAGACAGTATGTCCAGCAAGCTACTGAGGCAAAAAAAGAAAAAGCTGCAAAGTCAAAAAATTAGTTGATAGCTGATTTAATGGATATCTTTATTAAGATTCCTGCCTGAGTTTGATCAGAGTTTCATGCAAGTCAAAGATGAGTGGAATTGTTAGTTTTTAGAAAACTGGCAAATTCCAATTAAAACTTTGTTTCCATAATTTCTGATCGGTTCCCACTGAGAGCCTAACCCCAAAGTTTCAGTTCCTCTTTAAACCACTAACCACAAGCTAATCTGAAAGCTCCTTCCTTGGGGTATCTAAGAGACACCTCTGCATTCCTGAGAGGGCTCATGATGACTGACTCCAACAGCTCCCAGGTCTGATCCCTTGTGGATACACGAATGTTCCCAGAGACAAGGGGAGAAGGCTGCATGATAACTGCATTTTGCTTAAGTTTTATTTTTCTAAATCTGTCTCTTCCACAATGCAAGTATTTGTACTTTGTTTCAAACAAGAAGCTAAAAGGCAGCAACTGGACTACCCCAAAACTGCAAAGAGTTGAAGGGAAATCAAGTGGCTCCTCCCCCACATAAGCAGTATTTTTGTAACATAAAACTACTCAGATGAGTGCAAATCCAAAAGAGACCCGAGAGTAAACAGAGGGAATGAAAGTTTGTTATGTGAGGAGGAACTTCTGCTCCAGTTAAAAAGAATACATACTGCAGTGATCTGAAGCTTCCTATAAATATTTGAGCACATCAAAGCCGGTCCTGTTAAATTAAAAATGCTGTCACACAGATAGGAACTAGCCTCTAGCACTGCCAGCTTCAACATGTGAGCCTCTGATCTGAGAAGCAGAGGCTCAGCTCTTCAAGAAATTTTGTTCACCATAAGAAGAAAAAAAAAAAAAAAGTGAACCAGCAGTTGAGTTAGTTGAGTTTAATAAGGATATTAAATACCTTATGAGTGAGCTAATTAGAACTTAACTCTTTCAGAACAGTCCTCTTGCTGACAAGGACGGTAGTTTCTTCCCATATTACGTGCACAGTTGGAGTGTGTCTCTAGCCTTCAGCCACACTCCTATCCAAGCCCTGGAAACAAATACTTGTGCAGTCTTAAAATATATATAAGATTTTCCTGGTTTCAACTTTGCGTAACTTTACTTTAATCATATTGCATACATCACACATACACACACACGAGCAAACATATCAGCTGACTCTTCCACATCAGGGTTCTATACTTAATACTAAAGCTGTCTGAAAGACTTCAGATCTCCTGGACCTTCCCATGGTTGTCTGAAGATGGCAAAAAGGGTAGACAAAAGAAGACCAGATCTCTTTCTTTGACTTCTGTTATTTGGAGAGACTTAGCTCCCAGAGTTAACTGAATATACACAGAATACACATGGTTGATAAATTTATCCCAATGACCCACTGCAACCCCCTATAGAAACATCTCTGTAAATTCCATGTATCAAAACCTAAAAAGAGATCACTGAAAGTTATAAATGTGGTGGGGAAGGAGGAGCTCTGACAACACAGTTTTCTCAAATAAGCAAAAGACTGAGAATTTTTTCACATCAACTACTCTGCAATGTTTTTCCCTCAGACACAGTCTTGAGATGCAAAAGATACTATCATTTAAACAGACAAAACACAGCCAGCTCCCAAACAGGGAATACCTTGCCTCTGAGTAAAAAGAGGTCTATAGTCCTTGGCTCCTGTTAAGTACTAAACTCAACAGCATTCTCTGGCTCTGTTTCACAGGTTCATTTCTCAGCTCTCAGCTTTGCTACACACCATTCAGGATGTCTGCCAGCTTGGCATTCAGACCTTAAGGTGTTCATTTACCCTTTACCATCAGAGCATGCTAGACAGCATGTGCTCTAAAAGTCTTCTAAATAAATACAAAACACATATGGGAAAGTATGCTGGACAATTGTAAAGTACAACACTGGAATGGGAACCAATATGCTTTCCTGTTACAGAGTATATACCATCAATGGGCTTTAGATGCTGCCTTACAAGAAATGCCAATCTGCTTGAGAAAAGGCAGCAACTGCTACATTAAGTATCCCAACCACTATCTTTATCTCCAAAATCAGCAAGAACAGATAAAATTTCAGTGGAGAAGGAACAGAGAGCTTTAGTGTGCACAACTAGCACACTATATATAACTATATATATATAATAATGACATTTCTTCTAGGAGCTACAGATATCATCATCATTATATTATTACTACTACTACTACTACTATTTAGGTAGAACCTGTCAGGGCTTAATTGCAACTGCCACCATATAGCCAGGCCCAAAGAAATAAATCTTCAAGGGCAGTCTCTGCAGAAAATAAGTAAATAAATCACAGCCTTTAAAATAGATTCTTCTCCATGAACTACAGCCTTTCAGGAGAATTGACCCATCGGTATATAAAAAGAAACAGAATAATATCTATAATTCCAAGTCAGTTTTCCAGATCTACACTTCTCTTAATCTGTCACCAAAGTGGACTGTCCAGTTCCAAAGGTGAATTCATTGAAAAGTGTGGCTGGAGTCTCTGCTGTGTTGGGGGGGAGGGGAGGAGAGAGAAATAAAGGAGAAGGATTTTTCCCACCCAAAATTAATACACTTTTTGTTTTTTAAAGCAGGAAAGCATCAAAAGGCTTAAATTAGGAAACAGATGTTGGCAGAAACTGCACAAACTAGGGTCTTTCCTGAATAAAAAGCAACTTTTAAATGCTTCTGATTGTAGTGTTGCAAAAGTTGCTTACCAAGCACATGCAATAAATTCACAGCAGGAGACACATACTTGCAACATGCACGCCTATACAGATAATTAAACAGTTGTACTCAAATCATGACTGCAGATTCTAAAATATGCCCCTTACTTCCTTGTCAGGAGAGTCACTTCCTCACTGATTCTTCAGCTTGCTTGACTACTAAGGATGATACAAAATGATAAAACAGCTTAAGCTCAAGAAAACGAAAAATAAGTTTAAGCTGGCCAGCAGCTTTAGAAAACAACAAAAATCCTTGCATCAATATACAGAGTAACATGCGTCTGGGAAGCCTGGAGTGTCTGCACATATTAAGCTGCATGTTTAAGGGTGTATTTGTGTCTGGAACATAACAGGCACCTAATCAACCTTTGTAAACTGGCTTTTCATCTTAAAGCCAAATGCAACAACAAAAGTCTTTTAAAGCACCATGAAAATGAAATGAAAAAAATGAATGATTGCAGTTCATCACCGTGAGGAGGACACTCTAAGACACCAGAACCCTATTTTCTAAGCACTTCTAGCCAATCCTACCATAAACATAATTTCACCGATGGTGTAAGTACAGTAAAGAACAAATTTTGATAGTCTACATGGTATCCTAAAGATCACACTTCCCTGGTCATTTCTGGTTCAAGTATCAAGCAGTCAAGAAAAATGCAGAAAAATGATTTATTTATTTTTTAACTTAAATCTTGTGTCGCTGTTATAACAATTTCAAAACATGTTTTTGTTTAAAAATAATCTCTTTTTCCTTTGCCTATCTTCTTTAATTTGAAGGGCCCTCCATTCAAGTCAGGAAACACAAGAAATGAGGCCAAGCATTCAACTTGCATTCATTCTGTTTTCATATGTAGGCACAAAAACCTCTGATCTGACCACATGTGTATACTGAAGTGAAGATGCCCAAAAGAAGAGATAATATGTACAAGTTAATATTTAACACATCCTAAATGGAGCACTTTTAATATATTAAGTATTAATGCAAATACACACACCACTTACATAACTGGCTAAAGAAATCTCACAGATACAGGAGATTACCGCCTCCAGATGTTACCTTTCCTTAACCTATAAGATGCTGGCCTCTTGGAAGCATTCACACATTGAAAAACTATGTTTATGAAAGTTATTTTGGTCCAGAGTGGCCTCACTTTGAAATTCCAAAACATGGACTAGAGAACTGTAATAAAAAAGGGAGCATTTTTAAATACATGCTCCACCACAAGATGGTATAAACTGGAAGAAAATTACTATGTATGCTAATCAATGGTTTTATACAACTACTCAAAACTTTCCTATAAGATCTGCTTAGAGAAAAGCTGCCTGCATTTCTTTCTTACCAAGTTATGCCACACCAAATCATGACTTCTACATACTTCATCCAGAAAAAATTCAGAAGCCCTTCACTAGATAAAGCAATTAAAACAAAATTACCCTGTCTCATAATCACATCCACCAGTGGTGTGCTCAGAGAGAGCATGTGCCAATTCTATCCGTGGGGCATGGCCGGCCACAAGTGTTGGTAACACTACGAAGCAGGCTGTAATTACATCTAAACCATTATATTCACATACATACAGTCTTAACATAAATACATATAAATGAAAAAGGTTCTCCAAAAGGCTCTATGTTTAACAATTTTTGAATGTCTCTCCTCTTTGGGATTTCTTCTTAGCTCCACCTCCCAGATGAGCAACAAGAGTACATCGAAGAGGAAGCAATCAGCAGTCTGACAACTAGCACAAATTTCACAACAATGCAGACCTTAAAAGACTGTGAAGAGGTTTAACTAAACTTACGAGCTATGCTGAAAAAGTTACCTGAACTACCACAAATGACATTTTCCTCCATTATATTCCCCACCTTTTTCTAGAAATTAACAGAAATTGTACTAGTTGACCTGAGTTCAGGATCCAGTGTTGTAAGCTTTCCGCTTGTATTTACTTTCTTAACTTACTTCATTCTTATTCCTCTAGATAGGAATAAGAAATTTTTATATAAGCAATTTTTACACAAGCAATATTTTTTGTACAATAAGCAATTTTTACATAAGCAATTTTTGCTCTTTCCATTGTACCTTTTTCGCTGTACTTTGATACCTTTTACCTCATTTTCTTATACGGTGTCTCCTACCTTGCCCTCAAGTGACTGTCTCAGCCTCAAATGCTGACAAGGCTCTGGTAGAAGGATTGAAGTATTGCCATAACTCTGAGCCACTACAGACACTTCCTCCAGAAACAGCAATTCACCACTGAATTTGGTACCTTGTATTTTGGACAACCCTTCCCCCTGTAGCAATGCTTAGAAACATTTATTTATTATTGTCTTAGACTCATTGAGAAACGGTTTTCACTGGTACCCTTATGCTCCAAGCTCTAATGAATTATATGTGTAAAGATTTTAAGTTCAAAGTTTTTAACTAGGTAAATACAATTTGTCGGCCCTTAAAACTCTATCATAATTTTGCCCTTATACTATTTTCATAAGGTGATTCTTTCTGTGGAAGTTATGAAAGCAGGTTAGAAACTGTCCAATGGATGAAGAGAGCACGATGTGCACACAAGTTTTAAACAGCCAGATGTCCCTTTTCAGCATGGTCTTTGAGCCTTGCCTCTTACATTCTCTTAATGTTGCAGTATACCTTAATAGGACATTCCAAGTACAAGACTCTCAAAGCAGAACGCTGTAGCTGCAAGTAGACATAATGCAACAGCAGAAAGCTAGCACAGGAGTTATCGTGCACTTTTATCCCCATTCCAAGAGACATCTTGGATATTGCAATACTGAGGAGTTAATAAATACAATGATCCTTCTTTATAATACTGTGTTCAGAAGCCAAGGAGAAAGCAAACCTCTTGTAAATTAAAAGCAGCAATGATATAACTCAGTTGGAGCTCACAGCGTGAGGACAGTGCACAGTATCAAGACACAACAGTGTAAGAGAACAAGAAACCTACGCAAAACACTTTGATGGGCTGTCTTCAGCTCTCCCCAAGTACTACGGTGCACCACAGTATGTGATGGACTAAAGCATGATGGAAACTTAAAAGGAGGAGTGGGAGGAGGGAACAGAGGTAAGGATGGAAACAGTGAAACAGCCAGGCTAATCTAATCTGAATCAAGCCCACTACAATACCTTTACTTCAAGCAAACTGCTGTTGCGTTACACACTCTAAAGGCTACCCAGGTGCCAAAACTGTGCATATCTTTACCTCAACAATTGCCTATTTTAAATGTGAATTATGCTTCCTTTATCATCTTAGCCTTCTCCTGCAGAACACTTAGTAGCACCTGTAGTTACTCATTCCATTCACACACAAAAAATGCCTTCCTTTCACAGCACGGAACTTAACAGGTAGTGATATGGACCTAAAAGCAGCCACACAACTCTGGGCGTAGGCAATCTTCGTTCTTCTGTTCAACTACTGAAGAATAAGCACCAACCAAGCTCAGATGAGGCACAGAACACAGCAGAAACTGCAGCAGAAGTAGCATAAGGTCCAGAGCATTAAACCTGCATTTTTAATCTTTTATTCACCTATCAGCACTCTTCCAAAACAGAGAGAGATTACAAGCCCTGCCAACTCAGAGAACAATTTGAAACCTCCAGTTCAGGCTTCAAAACTATTTATACGTTTTAAAGAACTGAGATTTTAGAAAATATACAAATAGAACTGGCAAAATATTTTGCTATTCCAAGCATGTAGCAAGGCTGTAGTATAGAAGAGTTTTGTTTCCACAAGCTGGATAACTCAAGTTAAGACTTAGGCGCCAAGATTAAGTAGTTAGTACACTGTACTAAGGTACAATGATAACCAGAAAACAAAAGGAAACCGAAGCTTAGATTAGACAAGGTTTCTAAAAAGGTTTTTTCCACAAAACAGCAAGGCAACAAACATAGAAATTATTCGCTGCTCTGCGTACATAGCAACAGACACATGCCTGATGCTGTTACAAACAAAAAGGAGGTGGAATTAAATTACCTTTATTTAAAATAATAAAAAATAAATAAAACAGAAAACAAGTACTATGGAAGCTCAGACATTTATTTACTTATTTATAAAGACAGAAGCAATTAAGTCTCTTCCATCCGTGATTCAGCCTAATTACCTGTTTAAAGTTAACTCCTTAACTTTGGTCAGGCCTTCAGAATGGTGATGGGACTCACAGTTGTGTCTGAAAGAAGTTCAAATGACAAGCTCAAGCAGGATAGTGTTCACATTAAATGGCTTTTCAGACATTGTCATGGACATCTCATTTGCCTTGTAGCATATGCCCAGTGAGAGGATTTGTTCACAACATCAAAGACTAAGATCAGAGAGAACAAAATCCATAACCTACTCCAGCTTCACATACAAGACAAAACAGAAACATGCTAGGTCTTCCCTCTGTGTACCAAAATAGAGAAACACAGTAAATGCTCAACAGCCTTTTCCCTCATCCTATTCTAAGTATCCACAGAGTGTCAGTTATTTAGGTCAGAAAGAGCGCCACATTTCAACGACTGCTCAACTCCAACATACTCCTCTCCAAAGACATGATGGCAATGCAAACCTGAGCCTTCCAAACAGGTACCAGGAAATTGGTTTTATCAGATAAATATATTATCCTTGATATCCCTAGGACCGTTACTGGAAGCCAGTGCTTTACATTTAAGGTATGAGAACTAACATAAAACCAATCACTGTTGTCTTCATATTCTAAGAGCATAACTAGCAAAGAAAACATCCAACAAGGTGGTGACTCAAAGCCACAAATAATTCCACTTCCTCAGTTTGAATGGGCTTCAGGCAGTCAACTCAAGCGAGAAGAAAGAAACTTAACCTGCCTGCTCACAAAATAGAACAAAATAATAATGATTTTTTTGTGTTGTTTTCTATTCTCAAAGGACACAAGCATTTCCTTGATTCAGTCTCCTGTGATTGTTGCCAGACTTCTACATATCCACACAGTTATCTCAAGTCACTGTTTTCGACACTGTTAAAAAACACTGCTGATACTTTGGAGTGAAAAGCCTACCTGGCAATTTAGCAATTTTTGCATTTTGAGAAAACAGATGAAAGATCAAAAGTTATTCAAGTAAATAGGGGGTGAGAGGCACAGTGGAGAAAGGAACACACAGGCACATGATGTTACAGTCCAGTTCTAAGCTTCCCCATCTTCTGCAACTGGAAGAAGATGGGCAGTGGCACTGCTATAAAGAACGACTGCAAGAAGTTCAGAAATGCCCCACGTCTGTTTTCTTTCTGGAGCTTAAAGCTCAGAGCTATGCTTGTTCTCTTTAAACTGTTAACTTTGGAGCACAAAAAATATAAGCAACTGGAGATTATGTAATCCATATGTCACTTCTGTTCAATGGCTACCTGAAGTTCATTATTCCCCTACTGACGCTTCCAAGCAGAAACAATTCAACCAGAACCCAAACTTTTATCACACATGAAAAACCATGAATAATATTCCTAAATCTTTCCTCCATACTGCTTCTCTTTAAAAAATGTATGTATTGGTAAACCATCTATACGACTGTATTCAGCAGCATACCTAAGGAAGTAGTAGCAAAAAGAAAGACTTAAGAGAATTAACAACAATGAATGTATATAATTTTTAATAACCCAGAATTTTTTATGCAATCCAAAACAAAGACTAAGTCCAATCCACTTTTCCCAGCACCTCACCTGACCAGTATCATCATAACAATTTTGCAAGAAACAAGGCATTTGATGTTCCACACCTTAGCTACCTGACAGAACAAGCAACTGGAACAGTACCTTGCCCAGTACAAGCAGAATTGAGATATATAATCCCTCTCCAGGCAAAAGAGGCACTGCTAGTCAAATCAGTGATGCCTACTGTCCTAGCACTATAAGTCTGTGGTCATGTAGCATCCAGTTTGACACAGAACTGCAACTGAGCTTCTGGTCAGAGTGCTGCAAGAAGTCTCAACTGTAAGGACTTCATTGGTCATAATTTCATTTTAGAGGTTTCAACAAAGTCTTGTTTTCCCAATCACTCTCTAATCAGAAGTTTTCAGTTTCCAGTCTCAACCATACTAATGCCAGGATGCTGCCCCAAGAAACACAACATATTCCAGTATGCCAGATACCACTGGGACAGTTAGACTTTTGAGCAGTTTAAGGACCAGCTGACACAGCAACCTAGGGATGATTTTGCCGAATACAAACTGTGGCCACATTAAAGAAAGCATATGAACATTTCATCTCTCTGAAGAGTTATTCTGGTAGACACTTGACCCTAATAAGACTTGGTCATAATAACATGAGAAACAATATAATAGCATACCACTGCTGGATAGGAATCTGACCAATAACCAGTTTAAGAGTGAATGTGTGACCTATCAAAAGCAGAAAGTGCACTGTTTTTTAATTTTTTGTTGTTGTTGTTCAGAGACTTTCAACACCAATGAGTAATTGATGCTATTAACATAAACAAAAGTAAGTCTTTGTGTAGTCCAAAAACCACAATTGCTTTGATTCATTCTTTAATGCGTGCCCGATTTTCAAGAATTTCTAAAATTTCATTTTAATGAAAAACACATTTTGAAAGAGCCATGTGCATTGACAAAATGGTTGGGGCCAAGAGACGCTCTTTGACTGATGTACCACTGCTGAACAGGTTCTTAATACCATGAGCTGCATGATCCCTTTCTAAATGTCACAGTGAGCTTTAAATGATGAACCAAACCAGCAGATTCATACAGTTTCATAAATATACAGCCCATATGAAAAGCAGAGGCAAGACAACATTGTGAAAATGTATGTGAGTTTTGGCTCTGAAAAATTGACTTTCAGGAGATGAAGGAAGCTTGACACTGACAAGGATGCAATGTGTAATCTAAAACATCAGTGGTGAAAATGCAACTGATAGTATTTAGTCTAGCTGCTCTGGAGCAATGTCTGACGTTTTCTCTTCTCCAAAACACAACTAGCATACCCCGTGGCTCAGAAAAAAACAACAACAACAAAAAAATAGGCTGTACATGATATGTTATCTACCAAATGTACAGATGAACAAGCAAAACAGTTTATTGAGTGGTAAATGACTGTAAAAGATTTGCCACATAATTTGGTATATCTTTTTAGTCTTTCCTATTTTGGAGGCTGTCTATTCAGGCATTAGAGGAAGCAGATGGTTGATGTTACACATAACAAGCCTACAAAACTCCACTTAATACATCTCCTTAAAGTTATTCAAACCTGAGTCTTGAACAAAGAGTGTATTTTTTTTCTCCACTTTCACCTACAATCTCAAGAAAAGTATGACCTCAGTAAACAGCTTCTGTTCTATTCTTAACACCAACACCTGACGCATAGTGAAACTTTAGTGTCTCTTGCTTTCCCCAAAGTTACAGAGTTGAGTCTAACACATATTGTTTTATAATGTACCAAAAGGAAAGAAAATGTCAGTATCGGCTTCAACCCCTAGTGGCATTACCTTTTTTAAAATGTCAGAAACATACATTAATTGTTCCATCCCTGTTTTCTCTGGAAGGATAAATAAAAATGCTTATCAGCAGCTTGTCCACAACTCTTTTGCCTGAAGTGAATTTTTACAACAAAGCCTCCTGGTTGAAACTATTTTGAAATTACACGCGCTAAAAATCAGAATTCTTTACATCAAAAGAAGAATAAAAGCGGTTTTTTTTGAGACTCACATATTTGCGGTTTTAGCATTTTACTAGTTTTTAGAGCTTACTAGCCACTAGATTTTTTTTTTAATTATACACACACACACATACACATGTATGTATGCATACATATACAGAACTCCGCAACTGTTAATACGGACTGCTACTAGCAATTGCTTAACAGTCAAACTTATTAAAACACCATTTAAGTCATTTTTCTTTACTTAGCCAAAGGCCAAAAAAAAAAAAAGTCAACAATTATAAGTGACTACAAAGAAATTTGATAAGCACCTCCAGAGTTTCAAACAGAGTAAAGAACAGTTGCATTCTGATAAACACAAACATTATTTATCCGATGAAAAAGTCAAGAGAAGCTTTCAAAAGAAGGAATCGCTTCGCAGAGATCCAAGAGCGGGCGTATCGGGCATGCCAACGCAGCCGCCCAGCAGAACCAGACGTCCAGAAGGAAACAAAGATGAAAAGCAAGCGCCTGCTGCAGTCGGCGTCCTCCACGGCATTTTCGCACCGGGCTGCTCGCTCGGGAGGCGCTGCCCCGACGGCGCCCCGGCAGCCGGCAGCCGCCCGAGCGCGCGCTCCGCAGCCCGGCGCGCGGCGAGGGGCCGTCCCCGCGCCGCGCTCGGCGGAGGGGCCCGCGCCCCCGCCGCTGCCCGACGGCCGGGCCGGGCGCACGGCGCCGCGGAGCGGGGCCAGGCGCGGCCGCCCCGCCGCTCCCCGGCCGCAGACGGGGCCCGGCGCGGCCTCGCGCCGCGGACCGCGCGGGTCGGTCCGCCGCGGGGGAGCCGTCGCCGGGAGCCGCGGGCTGCGGCGCCGCGGGCTGTCAAACCGGGCTCCGGCGGCGCCGCCGCCGGCAGCCCCGCGGGGCTCCGCGCCGGCCCGGCTCAGCGAGGCCCCGGCTCCTCGGACCCGCCGCAGGCGCGGAGCGCGGCGGGGCCTTTGTGCGCCAGCGCGAATCTGTCACCGCGGCCGCGGCGCCCCGCGCCCCCAGGCCGCGCGGCGCACGTGGGGCCGCGGCCCGGCCCGGCGCGGGCTTTGTGCCGCCAGGTGCCGGGCGGCCGGGCCCGCGGAGCCATCTTGGGGCAGGCGGCGCCCCCCGGCTGGCGCTCACCTGCACGATCTCGCCCTCAGCGCTCAGCGTGGCCCCCGCGCGGGAGAAGCGGCCCTGCAGCCCCGTGGTGTAGGTGGTGTAGTCGCCGCTGGGGCTGGACTCGAAGAGCACCACCTCCACGAACGCCGTCTCCTTGCCCAGCGCCGCGCCCGGCGCCGCGGCCAGCAGCAGCCCGAGCAGCAGCAGCGGCGGCGGAACGGCCAGCCCCGCGCCGGCCCCGCAGCCCCTCATCGCGCGGCGGGGGGGAGCGGCGCCCCGCCGCCGCGCATCGCTCGCGAGCGGCTCCAGCTCCGGGGCCGGGGTTCCGGGCGGGTCAGCGCCCCATGGCAGCGGCCCTCCCGCCGCGCTGCGCCGCGCCCCGCTCCTCGCCGCCGCCAGCCCCGCGCTCCCCGTCCCTCGCCCCGGCTCCTCTCCGCCCTGCCAAGCCGCTTCCCTTTCATCTGCTCCACGTGACGGCCACCGCGGGGTTATCTCCGCCCTCCGCGCGTCTCTGACCCGCTCCGTCCCTCCCTCGGCGCACACACGGCCCGCGGCTCGCCGAGCTGCGCCGGGAGGCGCTGGGTGCCGCGAGCGGGCGGCCGTGGGGCGGCCCGGCCCGGCCCGGCCCGGCTCCTCGGCCCGGCCCGAGCACCGCTGGAGCCACGAGGGCGGCCGGGCGGCACCGCGCCGCGCGCCGCTCGGGAAGGCCCTGGCGGGGCCGGGCTGCCCCACGCGGGTCAGGCCTTCAGGGTCGGGAGCACCTGGGCCGCGAGAAGCGGCCCGTGGCGACCGCCGGGGCCCGACCCGCGGGGACGGGGCTGCTGGGCTGCCCGGCCCGTGAGGCCGTCGCGAAGCGGAGCCGCGGAGGCTGGAGCGGGCCGGCCGCAGCCGCCGGCCGCCGGGCTTCTCCTAGCCTGCGCCTCAGGAGTGCCCGAGTGCAGGAGGCACGGAGCTCCTGGGCGTGAGGGCTTCGCGGCTGCTGGTGGTACACGTCCCGTGAACGGACGCACCCTGAGCGGTCAAGAGCCATCTTTTTCTCTTTATAACCAAATGCAGCGTTCTTTCTGTGAAGGAGAGATGCTGCTGCTCTGCAGCACATGCATGGCAGTAATCTAATGTTTGCCATTTCCTGCATGCTGCTAGCATCCAGCACATTCCGTATGTGCGTGTGGAGCAGGAATGACCCAGCTCCTTGAACTCAATACTCTGCAAGAGTATGAGACAAGACAGTCAGATCCTTAGTGTGACACAGTGAGCAGCATTACCTTAACAAGTCACTGAACATTTCCCCATTAAGGAAGGGTCAAGAAGGGATCAAAGAAACATACGTTTTGAGCTTCTACCATGGGCCACAAAATACCCCCACAACCAGAAAGACAAGTACAATGGATCCAAGGCTGCCGAAACCACTACATGTGTAGAATTGTAGCTGGAAGGAGCATCATTGTGCTCTAGCCAGGTTACAATACAGAGCACACTACACAAGCTCAAATGTGGTCAACACACATAATTTTTATATTATGAAGTTATGGTTCAGTATGATTTCAGAAATGCATAGCATCTACTGCACATTAATTCCT
Organism: Netta rufina; assembly: GCF_964035555.1. Classification (NCBI taxonomy): domain Eukaryota; kingdom Metazoa; phylum Chordata; class Aves; order Anseriformes; family Anatidae; genus Netta; species Netta rufina. The sequence goes on along the minus strand of NC_140141.1, from coordinate 15,761,296 downwards.
TACTGCAAACTACCTCTACTTGAATTTCCTTCATCTGTGAAACAAATGGCTGATATTTGGATATCATAGGCTTCCCTGCATCATAACCAACATGGGAACAGGTTAAACGATGAGAACTCTGGGAGATTTTCTCCCAGTCAGCTACATTATCTCACAACCTATAGAAAAAGGTGAGATGTATGCAGGGGTGACTGTTACTACGATGAGGGTTGCTGTTATGTGGGCCCTCGTGCATGTATCACGAGGAGAAAGTCTTTTGACATTCAGCTAGTTTTCTTTCTTCAATAACTTCAGTGGTTTAAGCAAATGACATCTAGAGTTTTTAACCTGATGCCTTCTCATTCCTTCAGGATTCCAGAAGAGGTTCTGTAGGCCTTATGCTCTTCCGTTCTTTTTCCTTTTAATGAGAACAGGTCTCTAAAATGAAGAATCAAAACATACCATTTTCTCTTGCTTCTCCACAGATGACTCATTTTTCTTACAACCTATTCACCTGTTTCAAGAAGTCCTTTCCAAAAATCTTGAGTAGGATTTTGTATCTCAAGGAAAATATTTTAGAGGTAGCTCTGCTCTCCAGTGCTGTAATAAATGCATAAGGCTTCCCTGTTCATCCTACCTGACCCGTGCCAAGGGGTAGATCTGATCATGGGGTCCTTCCTACCAGCCCAGCCATATTTTGCTTCTTCAGAGAAGGAAAAACAAGAAAGGAACAGGAAGCCATGAGCTGCTGAAGGACAACTGCCTACTTCACAAATCTCCCAAAACAGTTGCTTCCTGTATCAGAATGGGACTTAATCAGTCACAGTGCCAAAGGAACCATAAACTACTATAGAGGAGACAACACTTAGAACACGCAGCTCCAACAAAGTGTTAAAGGAGTAAACTACCACATGGAATACCTATCCATTTGGATGTGAAAGGCAGTGAAGCAACTCATTTTTAGTTAATAGTTTTATTTCTACTTAGTGTTTGAAAGCAACTTGCTTTTCTAAACCCACCCTCCATCAATGTTTTGAGATTAAGTCACCATTAAGAACGAGTTTTTTTTTCCTGACATTCATCTGACCCATTTATGACATTGTTAAATTCCATAGACACCTCTCCCCCGCCCCCCCCCTTTATGTGAATTGTCTTTAATTTCTAGTCTTTAGCAAGTTTTTATACCCTGCTTGTCAGATTTGGGATGTCTTTTTTCATGACATATTTTTCTTGTAAAAAAGTGCCACTGTAAATCGAATTACCTTAAATAATAACGCATTCATTGAAATAAACAGCTTAAGTTGTTGCAGGTCAATGCATCTCAACTGTCCTAAACTCAATGGGTATCTAATCAGGTGATGGGCAGTAGAAAGAGTTGGAATTTCAGTGTCAGAGGTTAGTGGGGTGTGTGCCTGTTGTCAAATAGAAAGTAACAAACAATGCCTCTTGCAGAATACGTTGTCCCGTTGGACACCCTTACATAGCTTGGAGGAACTGCCCAGCATTATGATATTTGTTCCCCACTGTTGCAGGCACAGTGAGAGCCCGAGGACAGTTTCAGACTGGATGTGCCAACTGGTGAGTTTTGTACTGAGCACACCTTGCCATACTTAGCAGAAGTTTGCCTGTTTTGGTGGAAGTACTTATTTTAAACATCTCTTCCTTTATCACTTGTTCCACTTCAGTGATGCTTCCTTAACTATGCCAATGTAGCTTTTGTGGAGCTGTATGGCAAATTGAATTAGAGAAGAGACCCATGCTAAAAACAGCCCAGGAGGGGAAGGATTATTTTTATATTGAAGCAGCAAGCTAAAATAATATTGGGAAGTGTAATTTTAGGTGTGGAGATGTGAGCTGGAAAGCCAGGAGTTCTAGGAGGCCTGGACAAGAGCTCAGCATGTGTGAAAGACAGCTTCAGTCCTACAAAAGCTGGAAAGAACTTGACATTCCTGATTCCCAGCTGTGAAACTAAGAAGTTGAGAATGCTGTGTCCTTCTCTGCTGGTCAACAAAGTGGATTTGAATTTACTGCTGCAGTCTAACGGTTCAAATGTTAGGCAACTCTGTCAGTTCCATTGCATCAAACTTAAATGCCTTCAGTAAGCATCCATGTACGCTACATCCGCCCCCCCCTCCCCCCTCTTCTGTTTAATCTTTAAAAATTACATAAACACCATACCCTGAGATATTAGTAAGATTTCAGATTTAAAGATCAAGAAAACAGGGAGTACCCAGATTAGACGATTCAACAGTGATCTTGTTCCCTGTCTACATATACTGTGAAAGTCTTCTGTTACATGGGTACATTTTTCCCCATAGAGCTTTGCTTCACAGAAGGATCCCATTGCAGATACAAATCAAGGAAGTACAGGGAAAAAATATTATAGATAAGACCCTTGCCTTAGTTATTAATGAAACACAATCATCAGTACTCTTTGGATATTATCTAGGAATAGGCTCTCTTATACCCACCTAGAAGTGGTGTCTTTCCAGATTAGGTTGAGAGTTAGGAATGCAGAAATGGCAGGACAAATAAACCTGGAAACTAACTAGTGAAAATATAGGAATGGGGCTCTATACAACAAATAGATGGCATCCTAGCGCCAAAATAAAAGCTGGTAAAGATATGATCCACCCTTCAAAATGATTCATATCTGTGGACTGCAGGCATAGCAAAATCTCCCTGCAGTAAAATACCAAAGACTGACATGAGGCACTAGGTCTCAGATCACTGAGTTCCCCCTACTTGGGCAGAAATCCAAGCAGGAGGTTGCAGAAAAAGAAAGGACTGTCTATTATTAAAACAATCAAATATTTCAAATTGCCTTCTTTCTCACCTAGCATCATATAGCTGCCAATTCGGTTATGCCATAATACATCAAATACGTTTTCTTTTTTCCCCTCTACACAACAAACCAAGGTACAAGTTCTGAAATACAGAAGCCTCAAGCATTTATAACTGCAACTGAGGTCAATGAGAGCTGTGGTTTTAACATAATGAAATGATATATAACGCGAAAAGGTCTGAGAAAGTATGTCCTGAAAAGAGGGCAGTCAACATCAATGGATGCTTTTGACACTAAACTTCCTACGTCTCATTTTCCTGGCAAAGAAATGGGTACTATAGGGTTCTCCTCCTCACACAGTGCTCCTGAGAGAAAACAATGCTAATGTAGTACCCACAGACTACTGTGATTAATGTTACAGAAAAGGCCCAAAACAAAACTAATGATTTTGTACCAAGAGCAAAGATGGAATATTGTGCAGGAAGTACAGCCCTGCACATCAGACAAGAAGAAAACAAAACACTGATAACCACTCACAATGTGATCACCAGCCATTCTCAATATTAAATGAGGCAGTAATCCAGCTTCCTCAATCTTTGCTATCCCTATATTTGAAAAAAGATGTCTGAAAGCTGCTTTCTGTCATATCCATGCAGTCAACCACAAATACAGCACACTGGAGAACCCCTTGAGAACCTCTTTTAGCCTCATTCCATAATGAAATTAAACATGCGTTATCTGCCTGACAGCCCCATCATCCTTGCGAACATATTAGCTACTTTTAACAAAGCTTAAGGGCAGATTGGAGGTCTTAAGACAGTATATTCTTGCAATTTTGTGAAAATAAGAGGCTCTGGACTTGGTACCGCAGCAGCATCCAGAAGGACATGCAGGAGACAGGGAAAGCTAGGGCAAAAGCTGAGCTTTTTTAATTCCACTGCCCAAAGAACAGTCTGTTTGTTGTTGATCTTACAGATCTGTTTGTTTGTTTTAATACAAAGGATCCTTTCTAATGTATCCCATTTAATTAACATGAAGCTTTTGTAACTAATATGCATTTTAAGGAGTTACCACTGTGAAATGACATAAAGAAATGTGTGCATGTAAATGTTTGGTATAGAAGTGTCCCTTGGGGGGCGGGGGGGGGGGATGGTGTTCAGCTGTTACACATTCAGCATGGCAGAAGCCAGAAAAAACGTATGTGCACAGCAGCAGATTAGCTACAGCATATGTTGTCTTTTGCTCGAGGGGGATGCTTAAGGAATGTGAAAAGCAGGGAAGACAAGAACTCAGGTTGCTGAAGGGAGGTGATAAGGGTAGGGTCCCAGCAATATTAAGAAAAAATATACAGAAAACAATGTATCTTTGGGTCTATTGTTTTGGCACTAGCTTCTTTATCCTCCTGACTACTGAGTGACCCTGGCTGAAAACTAGTATCAGTTATTAGCAGAGCAAAGAGCAGATGACATTTTCAATTAAATGCTTTTTTCTGACAAATTACCAAAACCCAACCTCTTCTAAGCTACCTGACAACCTGCAACACTCTTAGGTTTTGTTTATTTAGTCTGTGATAAGTAGAGCAAAAACAGCACTCAAAAGACTGGCTGAACTTTCAGCCAATAATCATGTGAACTTTTAAAGAATTTTTCTCAGATAGCATCAAAAATTTTAGCATCACAAAGGAAAATATGGTACCTTCTCAAAGAAATAAATAAATTAACCAATGAGCATGGATTAAAAATTCACTTCAGTTACTGTGAATTTTGAATTTCTGTCTGATTGAGACTGTTTTCAGTGTCAACAAGACCTTGTGTGGAGCATAATTCATCTTTCATTCACTCTGAAAAGAAAAAAGAAAATCTCTTATAAGGGGCAGCTTGAACAAATTAAATAGTAAGAAAAAGATGGTTCTTACTCCTGTGATTTATCATATGAAGTGATCTGAGAACACCAGATAATTCAGACTGGCATATTTCAGCGGGGAATCCATTCACAATGGTGAGGGCAACATGTCACTGCAGAGTCCAGTGACTGTCTCCCCCCACTGGTGAGCAATGACCTTTTCACATTTGTGCTGTAACAACTGAAGTATTTGCAATACTGTACCCACATAGAAGGTAATGGTACTCTTTTTCCTTTTAATTAACTGGTATTCATCACAAGTTTCACCACAAGCTGCCGTTAAAAAAAAAAAAAAAAAAAAAAAAAAAAAGAGAGAGAGAAGAGAGAGGAGGGGAGGAGAGGGGATTGTTGCTATCTCCAGCTAATAAAAAAATTCTGATCATACAGAACCAAAAGAGAATGCTAGATGAGAATAATCATTTAATTGGGGGGGGTGGGAGGGGAGGGCAAAGTCACCTTCTTTCTCCCCCCATGAAAAAACATAGTATCTCACTTCAGCATTAGACTTTAAATAATAATTCTGACACACCTTTGGGTTGAAAAATCAGTCTGTGTATGATGACTGCAGACAGTTGGGCTAATTCATAAATTATCGCTCCAAAGCATTTGGAGAAGGATTGAGAATGTGAGCACAAAAACAAGTTACCATGAAATAACTGTGGGCATGAGATTACTTCACATTAACTAGAGGATGTAAACGTGCATACAGTTAGCTCAGATTGCTTCTAGGTTATAAATTCACACAGTAGCTTAATCACAGCCATTCACTTGTTCATCCATGCCTAAGACACTGCCTTTTCTTTCAAAGTCCAGGTCAGATACAACAGAAACTGAGAAAAATATCACTGACTGATCAAAAAGAAGCATGCCAATACAACTGGATTAAAATGAAAGAATTATGATTAAACATTACATTTTAAACACTGCCAAAATAACAAAGTCTGGATAGTACCAGTGGATTTGTTGGTAAGTATTCTTAATAATGGTTTATGAGTGCTATAAATGCCCGTTTTAACTGAGACTAGCAATTTTCCTTTGAAGTTGATTTGCATCTCCGTTTCTATCTGCTGTCCTTCCTAGAGGAAGAACTGCCTGCCATTTCCTTTGATCAAATCATTAAACTGAAGCAAAGGAAAAAAAGGGTCCCATAGTATAACCATAAATTACATTGACTCAGCATCTTCTTTCTACATTACAGATATTTATTTAGTATTTACTTTGGAATTCTGGGCTGTTATGCTACATTCAAGTTTAAGAAGCAAGTCGTGTTTCAGAGGTCCCCTTGTGTAGATTAAAGAACATCATTGAGGGATTCAGGACATACTTTAATTGCACTGTGCAGTGCGGTGACATCTACCTTTGCTTTAAATGGGTATCACAAGCAATCTAACACCAGCAGCAGAGTTCTGTACAACTGGATAGAGGTTCTGATGACCAAAGGAACTTACTTGACTCTTAACTGAGTGAGAAGGTAAGTTTTCCATTAGAGTAATTCTTAAATCAAACTTGAGAACTGTGTTTTCATAGTAAACTGTACCTGAGAAGTCCTCACAGCAGAACAAGCAGCCATATAAAGGATGAAGAGAGCTGCTTATCTCATTCATACCACCACATGTGCCTTTCCAGATGATTTCAGTAACTGATAACTCAGACTTTCTACTGTCCATGTTCCCTACACGTTTTAACACCACCCTCTGCAGAGACCAGGACAACAGCATATTTCATAAGCAAATGAAATTGCTGTACCTCCTAATAAGCATGTAAACAGGAGATACATCATTTTCTGTGTAAATTCACATACATGCCTGCCCACTTTAATCACCAGGTAAAATTGTTATCCTACATCTCTGGAGACATGATTGCACAGCACAAAGTCTCAGGTTTGACTGAAAGCTTTACTCAAATATGCCTGAGTGCCTGATGAGTTTCCATTACTGAAGCAGCATCAACAGTTACCATCTTTTGGTACGTGGAAATGTATCTCCAACACCCTTTAAGTCACATCTGCTGCTGCATTTCAGGAAGAGATGCTGAGATGCACTAAAGCTGAGCAACCAGTAGGTGACCTCCTACACTCGAAGAGCTAGAGAAGTTCCTTTGTCCACTGGCAAAACTCACCAGGTATGTATGAAATGTGCCAAAATATCTCCAGAAACATTAGTCTGAATTAAAGATGCCTCTCATACCCTTCATTTTCATGCACTCAAATTTTACTATTGCAGTTATGAACAAAAGGCCAACTGAAATGGGCAAAATGCTTTTAATATTTATCAAAGATATATTTTCATCATTATCATCAATTACTCTAATATAAATTAACAAGCTATTGTCACTTGTCAGCTCAATTAAAAAAAAAAAAAAAAAAAAAACAGAAAACACTGTGGCAGTTTATGTTAAGAAAAAATGTCATCTATCCGTGACTTTCTCTTTCTATTTAAAGTTAAAAATGGGAAACACAATTTTTCTATGTTAATCAGCATTGAAACAATCCAAATTAATCAACAGACTAGCCACAACAGCTTCAATGATTAAAAAATAAATAAAAAGTTAACAAAATTCCCTGCTAATATTTGAAAAATTAAGGTTTCCAATGTCTTGAACAATGTGTATTTATTTAAATCTGTATGAAGTGCAAACATTCTGGTTTAGGAACCCTTCACTCTTTCTGTAGAAGTACAGTTGTCTACCAAAGGGAAAAGATAATAATGAATCAGACCTGCAAAACTGAAATATGTTAAACCATACTAAAAATATCCTTATTTAGTTAACTGCAGCCTTTTCTTTTTGCAAACTATTGTGCAATATACAGCACAAGTTTATATGAGAGTTGCAATGCAGTACAGATATGCATGATATACTGATTCCTTCAGGGCAGGCACAAGAGATTATCTAAGCAAAGAAAGAAAAACGAGTACTAAGAAATAAACTATAATTGTTACTATAAGCTATTTGCTCATGTAAAATCTTCACAAGGACAGAAAGAATCAATAAGAACATCTGGAGCCAAGTTTTCCAAAATTATCTTTCGAAGCAATATCCCTTCATTCTGCAAGAAGTACCTTCAAATACATCCACACAAATGTCTTTCTCTGTATTCTTAAACCTGCCCCCCCCAATTGCTATGCATCAGCTCTACTCAGTTCCAGTTACAACTTCACTGAATCCTAGATTATTGTTAATTTTATGTGTTCATCATGGCATCACTGTAGAAAGCAGACTGCTTAGCATTAGCTGCTTAGCACTAAAGTTAATCAAGCCTTAGGCCATGAGAAACTACACTTGTAACATTGGTGTGAAACTGCATAGCTAAGATCAGAAGAACTAGCTTTGACCAGCAGGTAAGGGAAATATGCACAAACTTGAAAAGGCCTCAGGCCAAAGATACCACCAAGGAAACCACAGATGAATGAATTGAGAAGCAAGGAGACCCCAGACAATAATGACTGTCTGGAGAACAGCAGGGCACTGACAGTGCTGCTATAGGGAGGTTACTTCATAAAAACTACATAAAACCAAAGCCAATATGAAATGGGGTCCCTGAGAGGCATCCAGCTCGAGCTGTAGAACTGTATGAGACTAATAAACATCTTTCAAAATATTACCTGATTCTTAAGCCATGGGACCCTAGGGTCAGATCAAACGAATGACAACAGTAAAGTAATTCTGCATTAAATCCTGTATTAATGGGAGCAGTGGTGTAATTTCTTCAACAGTTTTGGTGACCTAGATAGGACCCTGGGCAACCACCATTAGACCCTCTCACCTCCAATTGTCCATTTGCTGGCATCAGGTGAGTTCACTCAGGGCCCTGGGGATGAGAAGTGCTGACTGGTGAGTTTTAAATTTATGTTTTAAATACGGGTTAAATTCTGGGAGCATGCTGAAGTGGGAAATATACCTACCATAGAAAAGGGGACACCTTTAGCCAAAGTACTATGAAATTAGAGGAAAATAGATGAAATTGCAGGTGGACCACAGCATATGGGTTATTACTTTTGCAGGTATCTCTACAGGTATCATCGTACATATACATTACTGAAACATGTGTTGTAACCAAAAATCAACTTATATTAGAGGCTATTGTTATTCAACACCCATATAAGTAGCCGGTATGCTAATAAAAACAAAAGGAGACTGTAGAAAAAGAAATACGTAACAGCTTAGCACCTCAACACTAAAGTTGAGGGAGCCTTAAGGCTATAGGAATGTACTTTTAACCTTTTGTTTTTAAATGGAGAAACCAGTAACCCAGAACCAGTTGAAACTAGAATACAAGGGAGTAGGAACAAGACTAACTACAAAGTTTCCTAACTTTGAGATAAGAGAAAAAGAGAAGTCATAAATACAAATAAAGGCCTGGAGACAGAAAGAGACCTATCAGTAGAAGGTGAAGGCCGAGGCCCAGAAATGCTGTTGGATAACACAGATAGCGTGCAAAGGAGATGTGGAGGAGTGAGGATTATAAATCAGAAGGCTATCGGACAATATAGGTCACTGCTTGGAGGCACCCAGCTCAAACTGTCAAGTGTTATATTAATAAATAATCACTATTATAATAATGAGCTGATTCGACTTGAGGCATTCAATTAGGGTTGAACCAAGTGAAGTCAGAGGTGGTGATAGCATAATTCCTGAAACAGGTAGCTACAGCATAATTGGAACCGTGGTCCAGGTGGCAGCTGCATAATTCCTACAATAGCATGTAGCAGTTCGTTCTCTTTGAAAAAGCATTCAATATAAATAACATACATCACATATTTCTGAAAAACATTTACATACAATCTAAATACTAACTGATGAGCAGCAAAGAGAAAAAGTTAAAGGTTAAATTTAATATGCCTTGAGAAAAAAAAAAAAGAAGCAAACAAGGGCAATTTAGTTGCATCCACCTGCATAAATTCACTTTCCAGTACCAGTAATTCCTAATGAAAAATTGGTTCTTGCTACTGCAATTGTCATAAACAAAGTTTTAAGCAGAATTAGATACATGGAGTATTTCCTGTGCTGTTGCTGTCTATTCAAGCAGAGCTTGGTCTTGGCAAGTACTGCACACCTGAGCAAGTTTGGTCCTGATACAGTAGCTAAATTTGTGTCATTGAGCTGTCTTGTGAAACCTGATGTTTTCCATAGAGCTTTGTATAAATAGTGATTTTTTTACAATAATCAGAAGTTTTTATACATCTGATTACTTGGAAAAGCAAAGCTACTCACAGTCTTGGTACAAAGCACACTAAAAACCATGAAAAGCTTTCACAACTCCAAACTTATTTGAAGCCTTAGGACTACAAACACTTCTCAATTTAACATCGTGACTAGTGTTTCTGGAGTCAATGTATGGTACAAATTGCTGTTCTTGCAGCCCCTACCTCAAGCAAACCACTATTTAAAGTGAACAATATATAAACAATACAAAATAAATTCAAAGCCTGTAATTAGTGTGCATAATGTGCCAGCTGTTGATACTAATTGTAATGGACAAATCCCACGCTACTAAGTTTAAAGCCAACAAATAGACTTCTGACTTCAAAAAAAAAAAAAAAAAAAAAAAAAAAAGCAATTAAATTGGGACTGGCTAAAAAGAAAAAATTACTACATTAAAAATTGATTCATTCATGCAAAGGTGAATGAAGCAACTATTTACTCTATTTCAACTTACCTATTAAAGACTCACCTAAGTTACAAACTCTGACAGGAACTTTTAATTAATCACCCTAAAACACTTCATTTTCCACATTCAATTACTAGTATACAATCCATTTAATTAGCATAGAAAGAGCTTCAACTGTCTCACATCAATTACTTGAGAATCATCATTAAGATCAAGTGCTAACAGAGCAAATGAAGTTACCAGAAAGGAATGATAATAGGCTTGCCCCTCTGTGAGCACCAGAGCATTCAACAAAGTAAAAAGGTATGAGGTAGGAGGCATACAATTCTGATAACGCTCCTCACATTTTGGGTCATGCTGAACTTATGCTGAGACTGAACTCATTCCTAACTTGTTGCTTCCTGTAATTTTTCTCTGCCCCTTTTCATGGTGGCTCTCTTCTGACAGCTGGATACAGGCTTCTGTGTACAAAAAAAAAAAAATTAAATAAAAATATAGAATTAGGTGAAGGCACTCAAGCAGAATAATGTATGGAAATCATTTCAAAACAACAAAACAATAAAGTTGCCAGAACTCTCAGGGACTCTGAAGTTCTAAGAGAATTCCAAAGCCCAGGGAATGAAGCCTAAGAAATAGGAGAAGGTATTTCCTTTCAAAAGCTAGCACTGCTCCAAAGAGCTAGGTTTTGCCAGCAGGAAGTAGTCATCAAATTTTCCTAAGCACAGTTGTTTACCTCCCAGAGTATTTCCAAGCAGAGGCTCCAGTTCTGAACCAGGATGTGCAAACAGGAAAATTTACTGGAACAGGAGCTTTTAGGTATGTGAGATTTCAACAGTTGGCTACTTTCCTCAGAGATCTCACTCAGTATGTTAAATATTTACACAGAATCCAGAACGCAGGCTGCCAGTTCACTGGGACAGTAAAACAGCAAGTTTGGTCTCTCTTTTATTGCCTGTTCTGCAACATCACCCCTAAAGATGCACTGAAAGTATCATCTCAATTGAGTATAGTACTTTTATCTTTTTCCTTTTACTTGTAACTACCACCACAAATGCATCATCATGCATCAATACACAGAAGTGGACACACTACCTCTCAAACAACATCACTTCTAAAGAGAACTTGCAGCACAGAACTCTGTCCTTTAGTTTGGCCAAGACCTTAATCACATCTGGAAGTTATGTCAAAATGGGGCATCTTCCAGAACCTCAAAATCCTGCAAAATCAGCACAACTTTCAGGTCTGCATTTTTCTCATCAGCTGTATTGGCAGATCTTTGAAGTGGAACACTGTGCTTAGGACCAAGCTAGAAAAAAAAAAAAAAAAAACAAAAAAAACATCCAAGGAGCTGAAGTAGAACTACATCATTGAAATAGGTATTACAGTCAAACAAGTCACAGCAAAGCACCAGAGATGCCAATAGTGGAACCTTTATAAAGGAAAAGGGAATCCATGCAATGAGATAGAGACAAGGATGAAGGCATGGTGTTGGAAAGGGATGGGCTCGACATCTCTTAAGCAAGGTAGTTATAAACAGAAGCCAGAACAAAGCACAGACCCAAGACAAGACACTGAACAACCACCTCCCCTAGCCTGTGAGATTCATTCACAGATCAGATAGTTCCCTGATACCCACCACATTCCCTGAACTGAGCCTACTTTCCTTGCCAGCTGGTGCACTGCTGTTTAATTCCCAGTTGAGTCTCTCAGGGACAGGCAGATGACATAAATCTTGCCAAGGGCATCCAGTCACTATGTATAAAACTCTGTTTACATGACCAATGTTTGCAGAGCTTTCCAGTAGTGTTTCATTTTTACAGAACTAGTAGCATAGGGTTGCTGATAAACATTCCTTTCCCTTCACTGCCCTTTCATTTACAGTGTTGTCTATAACTTTTTTCCTTTTAAATTCCCATGAACTTAAAAGGAGAAATTACTCCAGTCTCTGAATAAGCAGGAGAAATTTGTTTCTGTCAGACAAAACACAAATCAGACTAAGAGCTCTTTACCTCAAAATACTGAAATTTCTTTGTAAACAAGTAAGATTTGTCTTTAATAATCAGTATTCTGTGACTGGTGGGTGGGGGTAATCAGCTTTCAGATGAGAGCAGAGATTGGCAGGCTACCTCTATAATGAGACCTCTGTTACTTAATACATATGCCAGTTTTCTGGGGAAAAAAATAAAATAAATAGTAAATTGATAAAAAAAAATGTAAACGCTACTTAACTGTATATATTTGTTTAATTCTGGTCTTGCCTAAAACCAGGTAATTGTTTAGTTTTAGAGGAAACTAAAGAAAATGAAGTAAATGGAACTATAATGCAAGTGAAATCCAGTGAACAGAAGAAATATATAGATGCAGGGAACATTCTGACCTCATTATATAGGTCACTTGATCTTAAATTTACTGTTATTACTCCAAAAAGAAACTATATATCATCAGAGCATGTTAAGATAAATCTGCTGCCTTGTATTCTGCAATGGTAAAATAAGGAATTACACAAAAACTAAGAAGCCATGAAGCATGGATGATTTCACTGACAAAAAAAATCTGTGGTGCAAAAAAAGTTATTACAAGACAGGGTAACAATGGAGAATCATACTTTTAAAAGTTAATCACTTTCTATACATGCATCTATTGTCAGTCTTTCAGAACTTACCTTTTCACCTACCTGTTTTTATAAGGTCCTGTATGAAATTTATGCCTACTGAAAACTTAGAATACAGTACAACCTCTTTGAACATGGGCAATGCTGCTAAACTGCCTAGAGGAGCTGCAAGATGGGCTTCCATACCTTTGTCTGCTGAGAATTCCAATGAAAATGATTGAAGACCCTCCTTTCCTTGAAAAAAGGCCTTGTAAAAGGTCCAACCTCTAGCCAATCTTCATGAATGTCTGAGTTAACTCAGACTTCTCTTGTCAATCAGAAGCAAAGCTTCAGTATAATGGTGGGAAAAAAATCTATTGGGATGTGGAGATGGAATTCCAGTATCAGGGCACATGATCTGAATGAACATACACTGTCTATAGTGGCTAAAATACAGCTGTGGGAGAAAATACAGAACTTCAGCATGACATTCCAAAGGCACTAGATGAAAAGGTGTAACAAGAATCACTCAAGGTACAAATGTGATAGGATCACTCCCTCAACCACAAAAGCAACTTGGGTCAAAGTACTGCACTATAATGATGACTAGAGTAAGAATCTCCAGACTATACCTGTGGCTCCCACGCATGCCTAAGATGGAAATGAGGCAGACCTACCATTGTTCATTGTAATTCTGGGTAGTAACAGGTGCCAGTAATGTATGTGGACAGAACATCAGGGTGAAGAAATAGAATGCAAACATCTGAAGTGTTTGTAAGATGCTTGCATGAGGACCAGGGTTTGAAGCTGGACTCAGTCTTTTCCGCACTTTTACGGTGACACACTGGAAGCAATCATAGAAGCCAAGGAGGCAAAGTCTCAATAATAAGTCTTAATTGAGAACGGATGATAGCTGAGCAAAAAATCACCTTTCTGCAGCACTTGCTTGAGACACTGTAAAGAGAAGGCAAAGCCAACCTCACTTCCTACAGAATGCAGACAGGTTGGCAGCTCCACACAGTAAGCAAAGGATACAGATTCTGCATAATTAATCTTAGTATAGCAGTACCACCTTTTTGCCGAGGAACAGATATCTCACTGTTCCTGCTAGGCTTGACAGCCTTTGCTGAAAAGTGCTATACCTTTTATTATCACCTTACCTGTAAATTGTTGTGACCCACTACAAGAATTAAGAGCAGCCCTTCCATTCAAACCCAGAGGAGCTAAAAAAATTCCATGTCTCCAAGAAGCCTGAACTGGTAAGACCAGAAGAAATAGTGTTGCCAGTACCCCCAGAAAAACCTGTAATATGGCTGAAGTGAAACATTTCCCCTGCTCCAGCTAACAATTAACTCAGCAGCTATGTTAGTAGAGTTTTTTATATAAAGGTAAGGTGAATTTCCACCTGGAGACTGAAAGAACTAGAATTTTGAGAGATGCACTCTTCCACCCCAATGTGTATTGATGAAATTTAAGAATAAATAAAATGAATACAAAGCATATTACAAACATTATGGGTTTGGAATAACCTCGTTTTAGGCTGCAGAACAGTTCCCCTTCTCATTTATTCAGCTATTGATACAGAGCTGGGAATATGCCAGCTGTTGACATGAGCTTGACACCCTAAGCCACCTTCCAAATGTTTTAGACATGCATTGGGCAAACAAGCTCTTTCTCAGGCTGTTAGTTAAACTATATTTTCTCTATACTCTCCCATTCTCTTTCCCTCCTTTATTCACCCTTTTTTCACATGTAGATAACATTCAACTCATATTTCTTTCTCTGTATCTGATATTACACAAAGGGAAAGCCTCTCCACCTTTGTTAAACAAAATTATTTCCTTTGGTGGGTCAGCCACCTGAACATACCACATAAAAGTGTGTTGGCAGGAACTAATGTTGTTTCTGGCAGGACAGCCAACAGTATCCTCACTGGTACATCCTTTAGCTGGTGGTGCTGAACTAAAAGGCAGGGTAAGAAGCTTTCTTGAATAACTTGAGTACTGTCATGTGGATCACAGGCTTGAATCCAATGACTGAAAAAACAGAAATATGAAAAAAGGAACGTGTAAACAGCAAGTTTGAAAAAAGAATGGCAAAAATCAGGATTAAACTTGAAGTCCTTTAATTAAAGCTTTCTGAAAGGGTGCCTCAGTTCAAGACAAGCTTTATTTAACTTTTTCGCTTCCACTTTTTACCCAGTAGCTTACCATATAGTTAATAAAAGATTCTATGTATCCTAAGGCAGTAACATAATATTTATAAGCCTAAACATATTCTCAGTAACTATACCACTGCTAGCCTTAGCAATGCTACTACAATTACTCAACAAGACAAGACCAGAAGGTCTCAGGGCTTTCCTTTGCCAGCTGCTACCACTAACACCAAGCATGTTAATGGATACCATTATTATATTCAGTAAAAGTGGAAACCACCAATGCCAATGGCAGCTTCCAGTTCTGTCACTGTTCCAGCCTGGTCACATACCACTGTTACATGGCTCTTATACCCCCAGCAGCACATATGTGCTTCTGAAGTTTACTCATGATGATAACTGTTGGTTGTAGAAGGAAAACGATGCTTTTACTCTGGTTCTTTTTAAAATTAGAAAAATTAAGTCACATACAGATACAAAATTAGGGTTTTTCTTCAGCCATAATGCTAAGAAATCTGGGTATCTATATGATAAATCACATCATGGCCAGTTTTAGAAGTATAGCTACAAATATCAGAAAGCAGCAGAAGCAGGGGCAGCCTGTCTGCTGTAAGTGTTCAACATTTTTATTTGCTGTAAAAATGTGCAACTTATTTGACACAAATGTCTCGTATTAGAAAAATATATTAATATTAGTCTGTATTTCATTAGAAAACAGTAAAACTTTTAATTTTGAATATAATTAGAGAATAAATATGATTACAAACCCCAAAGAGACATACAAAGGAGAAGCAGTTAAACTATAGGTATCTGAGGGGCCAAGCAGGACCAGAACAAATTTTTTTGCACTCAGAATAAAAGGTTTATCAAAAGTCGCCACAATTTTCACAAAAGCGTCACAGTAGAAACATGAACTATTAGACTTAGCTAAATGTCATGCTGCAGTGAGTAAGAACAAACAAAAACTTGCAAATGCAGAGTTTGTTCTTTGTTATCGTGAAAGCCTGGCAGTACTCCAATACTGGAATAATTCCAGACAAGCACACCAGTTGTGCAGTGCCTTTGAACTTTTAAAGCTAATGTTTTTCCTTTAATGTTTAACATCTTATCTATTTTAAACTCGCTGTGTGAGTGGATTTCAGAAATAAACTCAAGGAACCAAAATTTTAACATTTCACAACCACTTGGGTAACAGGCAACTAACTGCCCGTGAGCAAATCCCGGGAAGCTTAGGGCACTGAGGTATGGCTGATATTTCAAAACAGAGTGCCCTAGGAAACTGCCTATTATTGCTTGCACATTGCCGAACAGCTGAATTTGTACATGCATGACATTGCAAGGCTTTCTAGCTGCAAAACGTGTAGTTGTCTGGGTCTGAAACAGCTCGGATTTAACATCAACCCATTACATTTTGTCAACGTTCTCCATTAGATAATATGAAAAGGGTACTTTTCACTTATCACATCATATTGCTACTGCTTATAAACACATTCAATTCAAAATAGAACACCTGGAGCACTGCTGCAGGCTCCCTAGCAGCTTCTTCTTGTCTGTCACAAACCTCTTCTGTTTTCATACCCTTTGCACAGCATCCAGCATAGGTCCATTCCCAGCAGTTGCGTTCCCACAAATGCTGGCCCTTTCCCTGCTTTCTGTTGAGATTTGGGACAGATGGCACCTGGGATGTCAGAAATGCAAGTTTTACTGTGCTGCCGCTTTGCCCCTACTCGGTCCCTGTGCCCCTGACGCTGCTCAGGCTGAGCGCCCCCCACACCCGCTGCGCCGCAACCAGACCCAGCAGCTGGCGCCTGCGAGGGCCCCACGCGGGCCCGGCCGCGAGGACGCCGCGAGGATCGCCGCGAGGATCGCCGCGAGGATCCCCCCGGGCCCCCCGCTTCGGGCCCCCCGCTTCCGGCGCCCCACGGCCTCGCCCCTCCGCCGCTCCCCAGCCACCCCCGCGTCTGATGCAATCACCGCCCGGCCTTGCCTCCAGCCGCGGGCGGCCCCGGGCCTGTCGTCACGCCGCCCCGGCCAATGAGGGAGAGCCACGACGGCAGAAAGCCGGGCGGGGCGGCGGCGCCCGCAGAGCGCCGTGCGCGCGCCGGGCCCGGGCCGTTCTCTCCTGCGCCGGCCATGGCAGCGCTCCCCGGGGCCGCGGCCCCGCGCCTGCTCCTCATCCCCGGCGAGGCGGCCGAGCCCGCCGCCGGCCGGCGCCTTTCCGTCGTCCTGCCGGCAGGAGCGGCCCCGAGTCCCCCGGGGGCTCCGCAGCCGGCCCGCAAGCGGCAGCGGCTCACCCATCTGAGCCCGGAGGAGAAGGCGCTGCGCAGGTGAGTGGGGGGCCGGCGGCGCGGCGCGGCGGGGCGGCCGCTGGTGCTGACGGCCGCGGTGCCCCGCAGGAAGCTGAAAAACCGCGTGGCGGCCCAGAGCGCCCGGGACAGGAAGAAAGCGCGGATGACGGAGCTGGAGCAGCAGGTGGTGGAGCTGGAGGAGGAGGTAAGGAGCTCGGCGGCCTCGCGGGAGGGTGGCTGCGGCGGCACCTGCTGCGACCCCCCTGCCTGCGCGGCTCTCTGCAGAACCAGAAGCTGCTGCTGGAGAACCAGCTCCTGCGGGAGAAGACGTGCAGCCTTTCCCTGGAGAACCAGGAGCTCCGCTGCCGCCTGGGTTTGGATGTTCTGAAAACAGAGAAAGAAAGCGAGTCCAAGGTGAGCACTGCGGTGTTCTTGGTGGCAGTCTTGTGCTGTTTCTTGGCAGAGCCTGTTAAGAGTTGCTGTGCTCTAGGAGGCAACTGTGCGGTAATGCCAGGGAGCAATAATCCCAGTGTTGAGAGTCTCCAGGCTGAAACAGGTATGCTCTGAAGAGAGCATGCTTTGTGTGCCAGAAATACTCTTGTCTTCCGAGAGGAGGCTTTCCCACAGATTGAGTAGTTGTTGAGTCTTAAGCGAGCACCATTGGTAGTGTGGGAGATAGTGAGCTCATTAGTCCCAAGCTGTTTTATGTCACCTGCATTTCTATACTACGCTGTGGAAGCGAAATAAGAATTCTTAGTCATGTGTGGCTGTCTCAGAAGAACAGGGGAGATAGTGAGAGGCTGAGCTCTCTATTAAAAGTGGTGAACAAGGTGGATTTGCAGAGGTATAGAAGTTGGTGTCACTTTTGCAAGCGGCCTCATCGCTTCAGGCTGCTACTGTATAAGCAAGGAGAGACTAATGGGGGAAGCCTTTGCAGAGAGAGAATGGTCTTCAGGATGCTGTATTGTCTGCCAGAACATATGTGATGACTGACAAAGCTTTTTCTTTGGTCCAGGTCGTGATGGAATCACAAGTGGATGAGATCGGGTTGGTGACCGGGTCCGCTGAGTCCGCAGCACTCAGACTACGTGTTCCTCTGCAGCAGGTGCAGGCCCAGCAGTCACCATTTCTGACAAATTCCACATGGATTCTGATGGCAGTGACTCTTCAGATTCTGAGGTAAGCATCTGCTTCTGTCCTAAATGCCCATGAAATTCAGAACCACTGTGGATTTAAGACTCAGTTGAGAACTTCTTGATGTAGAGTTTCTTGATGACTTTCCACAGTTAGCTTGTTTTTTAAGCTTTGGAATATTATACCTGGGGCTCAAGACAGCTAGGGATCCTGTGAGTACAAGACAAGTTAATGCAACTTGAACAAGTCTGGCTTTTGTAATGTGAGATAATATTGCACAGAATAGCCTCTTAGTTCTTACAGCAAAGCATGCAAATACAAACTGCATACTGTGCTTTTACTGTTGCTGAAAACATATAATTATTTTCTTTATGTCTGATATTTAACAAGGTTGTTGGAACTTAAAGACTGTCCAATGTGAATCTCTTTTAGAAACTTAAAGACAGGAAGGTTACACAGCTTTTAGTCACGGGCATATCTGCCTGCATCTGGTTCTGGTACTTGCTCTGTGGACTTGGCGGATTCTATGGTGTTTTTATACAATAGGTCCAAGATTTTGAGGAGCTTCTAGTAGAGATTGAACATCTAATCCAGAGTTTGACAAATCTCTAGTACCCTTACAAGAGAACTAATGGACAGAAGTTCTGAACAATAAGTAATTTTCTGTTCTGATAAGTGGTGTGCTTGGTAAAACTCCTAGTTCTGTGATGTTAGCATATTTTAACTTCCAGGTGAGGGTGAACTGATGCTGCAACAGATGTTTTCCTGTAATAGTTGTAGGCTGTCTTTCTAAACCAGTGTTTTATTCTGCAGTCTGATCTCCTGTTGGGCTTTCTGGACAGTCTGGACCCAGAGATGTTTCTCAAATGTGCTGATTCAGAATCAGCATGCCTGGAAAAGCTGGAGGAAGAGATCTGTGGAGAAACAAATTCCATACCGACCCCCCCCTCTCCTTCTTTGGGGTCCCCATCAGCTAAGCTGGAGGCCATTAATGAACTCATAAGGTTTGATCATGTATACACAAAGCCCTTAATATTGGAGATTCCTGTTAAAATGAGCAACCAAACCAATATGCTAGTGAAAATTGAGGAAGTATCTCTCTCTCCATCTGAAGACAAAGCTTTTGCTGAGATCCCAGTGTCTGTGAAAGAGGAACCCGTAGACAGCTTCATGCCAGAACTGGGCATCTCTCATCTGCTTCCCTCTCCTTGTAGCCTTGCAGCCTCAAGCAATCTGTTGGATGCTGGTAGTGACTCAGGATATGAAGGATCCCTGTCACCTTTCAGTGACATGTCCTCTCCACTTGATACTGACCATTCCTGGGAGGATAGCTTTGCAAATGAACTATTTCCCCAGCTGATCAGTGTCTAACTCAGTGTTAACTCTCCCTGATTAACTATTTTGGCAGGGTAACAGGATATGCCCTTTGAGGGGCATGTGTGGGAAATCAAGTGTATACAGAAAAATTATCATTTCTACTTAAGAATGCTGGTAGGTGGGGTGATAGCCAATGTATTTCTACTCGTATGAAGAAAAAAAAAAAACTAGGGTGTTGCCCCTGTGTCTGTTGACCCCCTCACCCAGTGTTGGTTTATGAGAGAAGTTGTTTTCTCAGTAACTTGGCAATTTGGCTGAACCTGAAAATCAAAATATTCATTTTCTTTAATGCTGAAAGCTTTAATGGTCTCTTCATGTATAGACAGCTGGGTTAAAACTAGAGTCTGTACATCTTATGGACTTACTGTGTAAATGCTTGTTTTCCATTTGCTATGTAGAGTTGCTTTCTCCATTTTAATATTTAACTGTATTGGTGCAATTAAAGTGCAATGCAGCTCACTTCTTGTCTTGTATCTCAATGGGGAGGGGAGAGTGTCTGTACCTGCTGAAGTCTGAAACTCTACAGAAATTTCTGGAAGTTAGACCTTTCAGCGGCTGGTCTTCTGCTGCCTTGATGCACCTACTGATCCAGTGGTACTACTGTGGTGCATGTAGCTGAGTGCTTTAGCAGCCTTTGTCATGTCTTGGAGCACGTGATGTTGCAAGCTGTTCAGTATAGATAGGTTTGTAGGGTGGCCAGAGATGCTATAGAGCAAAATCTGCAGCCATAATAGGGAATGCAAGTGGCAGTAGCTTGATGTCTGAATAAAACTAATTCCTTCCTCTTGGTAACTTTTGTTGTACAGAATACTCTAGGCTGAGTGAAGGTCAGTGCTTTTCAAGTCACATGTTTAGTACTCATGAAGTAGCGAGACAAGGTAAAAAAGGTATAGATTCTGCATTACCACAGGAATTCCTGAAACAAAAATCAACTTTGTAGGAGCTAATTTCACATATAACAGTATGACTACGTAGTTTTTGTTGTTCTCAGCCACTTGTTGCAATGGCACAGTATAGAAAAAAAAAACTTGAATTGGAGTGATAGGGAAGAAACTGTGATGTTGTATCCCAAGTAAGAGCTGTTCCAGGTGTTTGTACAACTGTTCTTGTTTTCAGTTCTGTTGCATGTCTTGCATTCTATTTGGACAGAAATAGCTTATGGGAGGTAAGCAGGAGCATTGGGTTACTAATGTTTAAGGCGACAGGACTTTGTTTTACAAACTTAAGTAACTTACTTTGTAATAAAATACCCTGTCTGAATACTGGATAGTAGTAAAAAGTAACTGCAAAACAAACTTGGATTTAAAAAAATAAATTTGTGGTAGTCTGAAAACAGCTTATTACACTTTCACACTGGAAAATGGGGTGACTGCAAGAGGACCCTTAGTACATAATGCATGTTGCAAATCTGAAAAGCAAGCAGTTAAATGAGGATGACAAAAGTAATACAAAATTAATATGAAGTTCCAATAATGCTAATTAATAAATTCAAGAAAAAAAAAGGCAAAAAGAATTAAAAAATAATGTTTTGGACAAGCAAGGAAAAAGTTTCTCACCTCTTTAAAACTCAGCTCTAAGGTTTCTAGCCGAGAAGTCCAAAACAGTTCATAGTGTAAGTATACAGTACTTGAAATAATGCCTGGAAAAGGACTGAGATTTCACGTACCTTCCTCAGGGCTATAGAAAGGTTGAGGTTAGCACACCAGAGATGTGCAGCCCATCCCACTGGTTTGTGGCTATATATCCTGTTTTCAGACATCTGGCCTTTAAAGGGTAGCACATTAAAGACTAAGCATAGTGATGACATAGCAGTATTTCTGTTCAGTGCTGCATTACTTTCAGGCAATGTGTGTGTTCTTGTGAGTTTGTTGTCTGAGACATCTAATGTAGACTTAGTATTGATTATTCCTGTATGAGGTTTTCAATTTTTTTTTTCCTAGGAGTTGATCCCAAATGTAGATAGAAGTGTTTTGTTTTGTTTAGTTTTTTGATAAGACACTATTTTCCTTAAGATACCCAGGTTATTACTGATTTTTCTCATTCTGGTTTCACTCATGATTCTTACCACTTGAACTGCTTTTTCTGTGCACCTGGAGAGGATGTTGTAGCTATAATAAGCACTTAAACTGATAGCCATTTTAATAGCTACTGAAAGTAAGGCCTTTGCTTCCCCCTCCTCCCCCCCCCCCCCCCAAAAAAAAAAAAAAAAGCTAGTGGTACTAGAAAGGTCAGTACTGATACCTTTGAGATTTAAAATTGATTTGATTTATTAAACTGGTGATTTGAACCAGCATTTTTGAGCATAGTTTGGCTGCACGGATATGCTTTTTAGGTTTCCTGTAAACTTCAGAGCCTGTCCTAGGGCAGCCCAGTGTCTTTGAAGCAAAGGCTGCTACCACAGCAGAGGAAGGAAGCAGTGATGGTGTAGATGTTTTTTTTGTTTTTTTTTTTTTTTCCCCACCTTAATTGAAGCAGCTGCTAATCATCACTTTGAACAAGAATACTGCAATTCTCAGACTCATCCTTGTGCAACTACAGATAGAATTAGACAAAGGGATTAAGAGTGGCTGGGGTGAATTATATGGAGTAGAAAGCTACCTGCATCTGCTACGCTACAGTGGAAGTTATTCTTGTATTTGGTTACTGCCCTAGCAGGCAGGAAAAGCACTTAAACTCTATAGCCTGAAACAC
Source organism: Netta rufina (assembly GCF_964035555.1). Classification (NCBI taxonomy): domain Eukaryota; kingdom Metazoa; phylum Chordata; class Aves; order Anseriformes; family Anatidae; genus Netta; species Netta rufina. Next base: position 15,738,787 of record NC_140141.1, on the reverse strand, counting down.
TGTGATGAAGGCACTGGAACACTTCACCTGTGCTGTATCTCTTTCCCTCTCATCTGTCCTGCAACAGGGCACTCAGAAAGGTTTTTAATGTGTCATTTTGCCACCACTCAGCCTTCTAAAACTGCATGCATGACATAGCACTTCTACCCAACAATCTATCATAGGTGCCTATAACCACTGTCCTGGTCTGTTTCTGGAGTTAGACCTGTGTTGTTCAGCCAGTGAAGCACTATGTGTGAGCATGGATGGGATGAACTGTAAAGGGAGTTCAAAATGAACGTTCAAAAGGGAGTTCAAAATGAATGAAGGGAGATAGTCTTCAACATAAACTTTTGAAAAGTGCTTCAACTTGGTTACTCTGCAATGTTCCAGGTGTGATTTACCAAGTAAAACAGCAGTAACACTGCTACCTAGTGACATGGATACATACTGCCCATTTTCACTGGTGTATCATTTAACTTACCTCAAAGATGAAAACATGTTATGGCTTGAAGAGCAACATTAAGATCTAAGAAAATGTGAAGTTCTCTATGGTCACATTATCATGATATTTGGAAATGGACTCTGTTTAGGATGTTTCCACCCAAACCTTGTTAAACACAGCACACAGAAGAGTTTGATGAAGTATTTGTATCCTTCTGGTGCCTTTTTTTTTTTTTTTTAAATATCTGCAGCCTATAAAAGCTGCAGATATCTCATGGCATACTTTATCAAGACTTACTGGCAGCGTAGGTTCTAATACAAGCTGCTAATATTTAGGGAGAGTGATCTCAATAATAGCACACAAATATTTCTTGTTGGGCATTTGGGAGCCAAATAGAATTCAGAAGTCCTACTCGCGTTCATACTTTTTACTAGACTGAAGTCTTAAGTAATACTAGGGCACCATGGGATTTTTATATAGTACATCAACAGCCACAGATAAAAGTGAGAGAATTTAAATTGGTAGCAGAGGGTCTTCATTTGAGATCTGACAGTAGATGAGAGAGAAGTTAAAGTAAACCCAAGCTAAGCTGGGGCAGGAGAGGTAAGAGTAATACGTGTGTCATGGGACAGACTTCATCTTTGCAGTATGCTTCTTTAACATGCCTACTTTCTGCTCTAAGCTGTTTTGTAGTGTCTACCTGCATCACAGCAAGTGTGGATCTAGGCCTAGCAGTTCACGCGTATGTTGTTACATGCACAGTTGATTAAATATATGATCTGCAATAGAAACCACACATCTGCCATGGCTCATTGATACAAGACACAAGCTGTGGAACAAATACAAGTTCAGTTCCAAATCCATGCCAAGTATATTATTTCCATCTTCACAGGGCTGGCCCCATAACTGTGATACAACTCCAGTCTACAATTTCACAGCCACATCCACAGGGAAACTGATGCAACTAGGCAAGCTCTACGCAATCTTAAATGTGTTTGGTTTTAAACTACTTTTTTTGTCTCCTACTCTGCACTGGGGAATTATTTAAGCCTTGACTATATCCATTGAATTGACTAATTTAAATTCAATTGAAATTCAATTCATACACTTTAAATCACTCATTATTTGACACAGCTTGGAAAACTCTGGTTGTTTTGAGTAAATCTGACATGCTAGTTTTCTCATTTTGAAAGCAAAGGTAATACTGGTCTAATCAAGCAACTTGGTCATTCAAACTGCTTGAAAAATTATTAAATAGACATTAAGAGCGGTGTTGCCTACCAATAAAGTAATTATAAAAATACTCCACACTCCAACATTTCTTGATTTTATACAGAAATAACCAAGCTAGGCACTCTGAAGTAAAATAAAAAATCTGAAAATACAAGCAATAGCAACACCTTTTACCAAAGGTAACCCTTTGTTTTGTCAGACATGTTTGGATCATGACAGATTCACTGCCCTTTTCTGTCAGCTTCAGGTTTATTCTGCCATGCAGAACACGGTGGAGGAAAAAAAGTTACATGCCTATGGGAACATGATTAAACTAAAAATCTTTTTAGTCCAAAATATGATCTTACCTTCCAAGTAAAGGATGGACATACATTCACAAGTTTTGTTTTCACTTCCATTAAGAATGAAGCACAGCCATCTAAAAATATTTTAGAAAATTTATTGAAAACTCACATAAAAAGGGTGATTTGGCCCCAAGAGAAGACAGACCAGAATCAGTTCTTCCATATTTCAAAATAAAGTTTTTTCCTAATACTGCATCACGTTTGCTATCCTGCTTGTAAACAGAATTAATAGATATATTTTAGGGAAGTCAAAACCAAATCAAACTGTTACAAATACAAAAGTTTGAAAACACCCACTAGCTTGTCCTCTCTCACTCTCTCCAGCTGATTGCTAAAGCAAGAATTTTGCTCGGTCCTCCTAGACAACTATGGGTCCTCCGTTACCCGTACTCTTCTTCTCCATCAGTTTAAGGATTCAGCCATGTTGTCTCCTAATAGTGGCATAAATTAATTATTAAAAAAAATCTTTTATACCAAGTTTCTTAGACACATTTTTTCCCCCATCTCATGGTCTTCCTCAGTAGTCCACTATATTCTTGTTTCAGATGTCAGATTAACAGGGCTCGGTGATACTTTACTGACATCAAGGGATTAAAGAGGAAATACATGTCTAAAAGCTAACCTTTGATACAAACATAGCAGGAAAAAAAAAAAGCATGTTTAAAAGCCATCTACATACATTTGTTCTCCTGCAAATTTTCTGGGCAACTTGTCATTCAGTATTTTAAGAGGGAAGAAACTGTCTAGATTTGACATATTTAGACTTCCCAGATTTTTCTACACCTTGTGCCATGTATTGCTGAGATGGTTTCATCACTTTTTTTTTATCCTTTCTTTTCAGCTTATTTAGGATCAGAGCTATCAGCCAAAACAGTCCCAACCTTGAACTTTCACGATAATCCTACAAGCTTAAAAATTGATATTTATTTAGAGGCACCACATTTTCTACCTGCAATAACTACAGCCTTCCCCAAACTGCATTGCTTTACTTTATACTCAAGCAATGTAGCATGTCAAAGGCTGTAGATTTTAAGCAAGTTCATCAGTTTAATAATAAATGAGAAATTTTACACAGTTCATGCAAGAGATTTATAGCAGACTGAAATAAAATAAGACAAGAAGGATCTGCACGCATTCTCCAAAGTTCCAGAATGGTAGCTATACAAAAGTTTTCAGAATAATACCTATTCAAATGTTGGAATGTTTTTAGTGAAGCTCTGAAATATTTTAACAAGAGACAGCAAATTTCACTCAACCTTCAACAAGAACAGCAAGATATACACAGGATATAACAAAGAGATATCCTTCAAAGAAAGCTTCTCTGATCTAAAAGAGAAGAATGACTGCAGAAGACAAACTTGATTTTAAACTATCAACAATGGGTTAACCATTAAAAAAAATCAAAGATTATCAATTAGCTGTGCAAAGGAAGAATAGTTTTTCTTACGCAAACAGCTGCAATACTGAGAGGCCTGTGTACTTGGCTCCTTTATGTTAGCAGGATGTCAAATACAGACTAGGATGCTAAGACTCAATAGAACCTATTACTTGGAAAGAGATTTCCTAAGAAAAGCCTCAATTGAGGTGTCTCTGCAAAAGGTCTGGGACTTAAGACCAGAAGATAAGATCTCTGCCTTGTTTAAGCGTAAAAGAAGTAGTGTGCACTGAGAAAAAGTACAAGCAATAACTCATTGAGGATTCTTTTTCTTAACACTAAGCAGGGTACAAAATTCTTTTGGCATACTTCTGTATAAACTATGTGGCACCATGTTAATGGCATGTTGTAGTTTAGACTGTAAATATAGGTTTCCGCAGGCAAAAGACAAATGTCTTTTTAGTTTGCCACCAATATCAGCAGTCCCACTTAAAGTTTGGGACTTAGTTGTACATGACATTCAGCATTTGACTCTCTTTACCCCAGAAAATCGGCTATTATCCAATTTACTTATCTTTATAAAAATTAAAGGATGCCATTTATTTAATGAAGAGTTATGCTGTCTTCAACTGACTTTCCAACTCAATGTACACAAAGAATCACAATGTAAAATATGAATCAGTTGGCTGAGAACCACTTTTCCCTAGACTTCGCACCATCTGGGGAGGAGGGTCATCAAAAAAACAAACTATTCACGAGCCAATGAACCAAAGAGGACTAAAGTTAGTAGATAACTTGTAGTATCAAGTTAGTAGCCAGTTTTACTTTCTACAAAGCAAGAGGCTTATGCTCAGCTATAACATTCCTTCCCTACCATATTACAGAATGCATCATTTCAATACTTGAGTTTACATCAAGTGCAAACCAGCTGCAGATGAAACGGCCATTGTGTGAAAAGCTGTATTTCTATTGGGATTACTTTTCTGTCTCTGACTAAACTCAAAATTATTTCTTCCTTTCAATACCTTTTTGTGATTTTACTGAAACTAACTGACCAAGCACAGTATATGCACCAGTCTTAGTGGCTCAGTAAGTGAAAAAGTGTGGCTTGAGCCACCATAACATTCAGTATTTGGATTTTATACCTGACCAAGGACTACTAAGAGGACATTTCACCATTAACAAAGATGGAAAGCTGCTTTCTTGTTCCAAAGGTATTTGAGTTGCTTTCTCAGTAAAAATTAGAATATTTAACAAAGCAATATTTTTTTTATTTATTTATTTTTTTTTTAAGTTTCCTGAAGTTGTGTCTGGCCAACCCATGTTCTTACGATTGTTACTAGGAAAAATAATAATAATAAAAAGTCAGATTCACACATCAAACCAGAAGGAAAGAGAGAATCAAAAAAACAGCAACAAAAAACAGCAGAAGTTCACCACTTCCAGTCTACAGTCTTGCATCTACAACTCCATTTCTTCTTCTGCACACCCAGAGATTCCCAAACTAGTATACATATCTGGAGACACGACAGTCTGTTGTGATTCAGGGAATATTTCAGTCTGTGGGTCAAAAGCAGCTCTTGGTGTTAACTGCTTTGCTTGACACCCTTCTGTACTCTGCTGCCTCAAGTTCTTAACAGAAACAGGCTTCAGTTTATCTGTGAGAAATTCAGGAAGAGGTTTCCAAAGCACCAGCTCCATAGAAGGACGGCTCCTAGAAGGGATGGAGTGCCAGTTAAATTACAGTTCTCCAATCACAACTGCTAAATGCAGAAGACCAGTGAATATCTTCATCCTTCGTGCTAGCCTGGAACTATATTCCAAAATGCATATACCAACTATTAAATTTCCTCTTCCTTAACTAGTTCCATTACTTCTAGTTCTAACCACGCGTTTTCTTTCACACAAAATTTGATGAGTATTGTTGGTCACACTTCAGGACCTTCTTCTTTTGGAAACCCGCATATATAAAAATGAGGATATAGTTGTTTATTCAACATGTTTCATTCTGTACAAATGAGGAGTACAAAACACAGCTTGATGACCACTATAGTTACACTCATTTTGTTTCACATTAGGATAGTTTTTCCTATTTTTGACCAGATGAATGGTCTGCTACACAATGTTGGCTGCATCATGCAGTAATTAAGGACATCTCCACAAACACAAGACCAGGCCTCTCATTTCATTTGCATGTATTAGCTACATAGCACCATGATTTCCTCCAGAACTTACATAGACTCTATTATTTTCTTTGTCAGGACTTCACCAAAATCCCTCTTCATCCCTTTTTTAAGGGTATCTGACAGGATAAGAGTGGGCAGATTGCTAACATTTCCATCAGCATGAACTTCCTCATCTTCATCAATTATCCTAGGAATGGAGGGGGAAGAGGGAAATAAACACTATTGAGCATACTGTTAACAGGCACATCCACTGCAGTTCTATCTACGTGCACTGCACTATACAGTGTAGATAGCTGACCTAGGCTGGGTACCAGAAGCAGCGGGGCCATGTTAACATGAGTCTCTCTTGGGCCAATATACCCTAAGAATGACTGTTACCATAGAAGCCACTTGAGCAGCTATGCCACTTCTGGTACCTAAGCTAGCTTTGTTATCTTTGCATGGTCCAGCAGTGCACAATGCACACATACACTGAGAAGAAAAAAATAAAATACCACAAATTCACTTCCGGGAAAGTGTAAAATTCAGTCATATTACAAAAGTGAGTCTCAGTTACGTAGTAACTTCACCAGCTTAATTCTTCAGATGTCAACTCAGAGTTATTTAAAAGCTAATGAATATAGTTCTTATCTTTAAAGATTTGGCATCAGTGTCTCTGATTAAGAGCATAAAAAGTTAAAGCATTTAGAACAAATTGGAGGCACCTCCTTTGTTTTTGATAAACCTTTTATAGAGAATTTAGTAGGGTAGCTGGGAAGGAGGGGGAACAGTCCTCTGAGAGTTCTAAAGCAGACTTCGTAATGCAGGTGTAGCCAGATCACAAAGAAAAAACATTGTTACTTTTATTTGCCTATGAGAAATGCATCTCTTCATGCATCATCAATTGAGTAATCATCTAAAAAAATCTTTTTTTTTTAATTTTGACTTTTCTAACAACTGTCTGCAGTGTGTTTTTTTGTTGTTTTTTTTAAGAGTATTCTGGAATAATAGCACAACTGCAGTCAACTGATATATACACAACATGCTGGAAAACCTTTCAAATACAAGAATGCACAATATGTTTATTAAATGACTGTAAAAATCTGCCCGTGGCCACCCTGCCATCCCAATATCAAGCCACCTGATATTTAATAGCAAGATGAACCTCAGTCTTAGTGCATATGTGCAGAGAGAGATCTCTGATTCATGCTAATTTGTACACTAACAAATTCACATCTGTCCTGAGCGTTTAGAAGAATTAATTGCAGAACAAGCTGCAATTGGTTGAAAAAAAGCTGAGCTCAAGTCAGACTATATAACATGGGTTAGAATTAGAGCTCTGGATACTCACAAAAGAGTGTAAGAACCCATTATGGTACATTGATGCTGCATGATTATTTTGAAGAGCATATTTATTCAGCATCTCTTGCATCCTCAAGTTCAGATCATAATAGCAGCCCCAACACTCATAAAAACATAGGTAGCCTACAAAGAAACCACTTGCACACAAAGTTGATCTCAGACTTACAGTAGTGTTACCACACTGCTAAATGCTAGTTTTACCCCTTACTGCCCACCAAAAAGGGAAAGCTCAGCAAAGCCAGTCTACTCAATCCCTGCATTTACCTGTCCTCAATTTCCTGAAGCTTCCTGCGAGCAACCTCGCATTGCTGTTCCCCCATTGTCTGATCCATTTCTTCACAGGGAATTTCTAACATGGCAGTTTCAGGACGGCTGCCACCATACCGACTTGCTACCTCCCCAGCTGCCTGCTGACCTGCACAGAGAATCCATTCTTCAGTGTTGGGATTCAAAGGGCAATTTTTGGTTCCTGTCAGTCTCTTCTTCTTCACAGGACAACTAGGAAACAAAATAAGTTTACAATTGACAAAAGAGAAATGTTGTATTCTACACAAAAATATGTTATAGAAAGTAACGTGTGTTTCACCAGATTTGACTAACTATGGAAATACAACCTCCACAAAACAAGACAACATTGCTCTTATTAAAACATGGGTACCCGCGCAAGAAAAATCAGTGCTACTCAGTTAATTAGGTAGCTGAAATGGATTTGGGCTTGCTCATGTGCAATTCAGGGGAAGAGTTCCAAATTGAAACAATGGAAGATGTTCCTTTCCTACGTATCCTGTAGATGAGATGTGCTCAAATCTTTATTGAAAATAAAAAGGAAATTCTTATAAGATTTCTCAGGCTATTAAAGACAAATTTAATTTACCCTTCTGCCTCTTCTTCTAGCTTATGCTTCTTTCCACCTCGAACAGTGACACTGTAAAATAGAGAGAAATGGTTTTTGGCTTGCAATTCTATCTTCCAATGACATAGATTTTCAAGCAATATTTTCCTCCCTTTTCAAACTTCACGCACAGCTTGAACAGCAGTAAGAGCAACAGTTGCCACATGTCACCAGTTGTGAAGGGAGTGAACGGTTGGACAACAAGGACCAACTTTTGTTCCAAAGAAAATCAAAGAGGTCTGTAATTGCTCAGTTCTCTAAGCAGAATGCCTGATAATTTCTCCTTTATATTATTTCTTTTTCCCCAAGGGGCAAGAACAATTTTTGCTAAAATTCAAATGCTTCAAAACTAGCATGTGAACCAGCTTCAGGCTCTAATAATACATTGTTGACAGACTCAAATTAAATGTGACCAAACAACAAAATATGACAGAATAAGACTTTATACAAGTATTTTGTGTTCACATATTAGAAAGAGTGAGTTTAAAAATAAGTACAAGAGCTTAAAGCATATCAAGATCTAGGAAAATTCGATCGCATTTCTTTCTTTTTTGAAGGTTCCTTCATCCTTCACCAAGAAACTTAAAGGCAGTAGGAGAACCAACGCAGTTCTAATGTACAAACAATACAATACCGGAAGAAAACAAATTCGAACCTCTCTTGGAAAGACAGGTTATTTCACAAGGCCAGTACAAATAAGGAACATTTTCCCTTCCCCGTTCCCGCAGTAACGATGTTGATGTTGGTACTTACTGGCTGTGACTCTGCTGCTGGTGCAAGCCTCGCGGGTGTGCCGCGTTTGTGAAAGAGCCCACCGGAGCGACAGTCAGGCTCTCGTTGTAACTCCCAAGCGCAGCAAGAGCGGCAATGTCAAAGCTGCTCTGCAAACACGCGCCGGAGGAGCCGCAGCCATCGGCGCCGTCGCTCCTGTTCCCCGCCAGCATCACGGCGGGGGGCTGGAGGTACCCGCGGCCGGCAGCTCCGGGCTGCGAATCGTCCCGCGCGACTCCCGGCAGGCCGTGGCGGTCAGGGGCCGCGGCCAGCGCCTGGGGGAACTCCAGGGCGGGCCCCGCAGGGATGCCCGGGCAGGATCTGCCCAGAGCTGCCATCTCCTGCCGAGCAGACAGAGGACGTCAGCCCCGCCGGGCCGCGAGGGGCCGGCCCGGCACCGGTGCCGCCGCAGGGCGAGCGGCTCCCCTCAGGCGGGCCCGGGGCCGGCGCCGCCTCCCGCCCTGCGAGAGCCGCGCGGAGCTCCGGCCCGCGGCCGTCCCCGCTGCTCGCGCCGGCCCGGCCCGGCCCGGAGCTCTCCCGCGCAAGCTCGCGCTGAACGGGGCCGAACGGGACCGGACGCGGGCGGGCGCCGGCAGCGGGGCGATCGCTGCGGCAGCGCGGGCGACCCGGCCCAGCGGCACTGCAGGCAGCCCTCGGCCGCGGCCGTGGGGCGCCCCACCGCAGCAGCAGGGAAGAGCCTGAGCTCGCCCGCCCGCGCCGTGCTCACCGCCGGGCCGGGCCGGGCCGCGCCGCTCTCGGACTCGGACGGCACCGCCAGAGGCCGAGTCCTTTCCAGGCCTTTCGCCCCGCTCGGAGAAGGCGAGCGCGGCACTATGGGAGCTGTAGTCCTGGGCGGCGGCCGCGCGGCACTACGGGAGCTGTAGTCCTGAGCGGCGGCCGCGCGGCACTACGGGAGCTGTAGTCCTGGGCGGCGGCCGAGCGGCGCGAGGTGCGGGGCGGCGCGGCGGCCGCCCGAGTCTAGCTGCTGCTGGGATGGGGGCGTGCGGGAGGCGCCCTCCTTGCCCGGCAGCGGTAAAGCCCCGGCCTCTCGAGGGCACCTCGAGACAGAGCCGCTGTTGTTCGCGGACTGCAGCCAGAACCGCCGGGTCGGGGAGGGCCTCCCCTGGAGCAGCCAAATCCTGATCAGGTGAGGAGCTCGGCCGGCGGCTTTTCGCCGGCTCCGTGGTGTGTGGTTTGGGGAAGAAGCTGGGGCTGTAGCTGCGAGCAGCAGGCGGTATGACGCGAAAGCACAAGGTAACTGCCTGTCATTTTCCTTAGTAGCTGAAGTCTGTAGCTAACTGGTGACTGAAGGGCATGCTTTCTGCTCCGATGTAAATGAAGAAATTGAAAGTGGTATGAAATGTATTACCGGGAAACTTGCTGTTCTGAGCTACTTAACTGCTGTCGTGGCTTCGTAAGACTTAGCGAGCGCTGGACGTTTCCATCTAAAGAAAGTCGTGGACTGTTGAGAAGAATCCCATTGGCTAGAGGTGGACCCAAAATTCTTTGTTTTTGTACAGTAACAGCTTCATCTCTTTGGCACCTTTTGTTCCTGTAGTGTAGTTTATTAAAATTTTGCAAAGGAAATCTAATTCAGCCCATGGTAAGAATGGAGTACCAGCCCCTACTGAGAGGGTCTAGCATGCGCAGCAAGGTAAGCAGAACGTTCGTGGCCTCTGAAGATGGATCCTGCAGAAAGTTTTTAGCTTTAACATTGATTCATGATTGCAACATTTTCTTATTTTCACATTTATTTTTAGGTCATGATTAGGCTTGTGAAGTTTTGTATTGTCCTTAGACTGCAAACTGTGTCATAAAACGGAAGCTGTAAAAGCACGTTTTCCGATTCTTATGTTCTTATATTGAATGTTAAACCATTTTTTGTTTGTGGCCTATTTCTAAAATGAGGTGGAACTGATAACGCTGTTGTCCGTACTCTAAGAAGTCTGGGCTTAAACTCCAATGTGACACAATCTGTGATGGCTGATGAGCAGACTGTTTTGGACATGAACAAAGTGGAGGTGTTACAAAAACATATGATGTATGTTAATGATTCTGGGCTTGTGTCTGTCTCTCTCTCCTCCCCCTCCCCCAGTGCTCTCTTCTCACTGTTTTAATGCTTACAATACAATGATATAGTAGGAATACTTTATTGTAATTGTAAAATATAAATCATTTTTAATTATTCATCTGAGTAGAGCTTGAAGTTCTTCACAAAAAGTTATAACCAGCTGTTTAGCAGATCAGGAACCTGTGGTGCAGGGAAGTGGAGTGGCTTGTTCAGGTCTAATGAGTCAATGGCAGAGTTAGGAATTAAATCCCTGTGTTGCTGTTAAAACTGTCAGTGCTACTGTGCTTTTGTAGCTCTCAATCAGGATGATGTTATTTCTTGTTTTTTTTTTTTCAAGACAGAAATTGTGAGTTTGTTAATTCTCATTTGGAGTTATTGTTTCTTTTACACCAAACACACAGTCCTAAAATTCTTTTGTAAAAAACAGAGACCATGAGCAGCATGGCATGTGCAAAAAGCATTCACTCAGTTAGTAACTGCTGCTGTTCTGAAGCAGTTGTGTATCCTACAACTAATCTGAAAACTTGTTGTGTCTCTGAAGAATGCTAGTGATCATGGCCGAAGTCAGTGTGAAATGTTTTTCCTATTACAGATATTTGAGAGCTTATGTCATTTTCTAACCAAACACTTTCACAGCCTGAAAAAATATGTGGTTACCTCACCAATTTTTGTCCTGGGTATTATATGCATGTGAGCTCAAGGGTCTATCTCTTTTCATACTTGACATTCTCTCTTGTTCTCTAGTTTCCTAGCTGGACCTTATTTCTGGCTGTTTGCGCCGTGGGAATTGGAGGGACCTTTCAATACGGATATAATGTTTCCATTATCAATGCACCCACCCAGGTAAAATATTGTCTGTTTTGCAGTAATGGAGGTATCCTGTCTAACTGGACCAAGAGGACAAATGCACTTTGACTGTGGTGGCACTGGGTTCCAAAGCAGTATGAAAGATCCTGCTGATTTCCAGAAGGGTTTCATATGAATTTGTGAATACCTCCTATCAGAAGTATTCTGTGTCAGACAAAAGTGCCAGAAATCCCATATAAATAGCTCTATTAAAATCTGCTTTAGAAGGATTAACAGAATAAATAAGATAAATAAGTAACATTTTCCGGTTACACCTGTGACTAATGTAGGCCAGAATACTAAGGATACTTACAGCAGTCCATCACAAGGTAGCTTACTGAGAAAGGCCACCTTAGGCAAAAATGTTGCATCTGTAGGGCCTGAGTACCCATCATAAGTATTTTCACCCACTGGTTGTGAAATATGTAATATGCCAGAAATAGAGGGAGAGTCCAGGAAGTTTGTTCATCTGTGAAGTCTTTGCTTGCTGACTAAGAACAGGAGCCTCTGAGTACAGATATGTGTCAGTTCAAGAGTTTCTAAAGGCAAATTTTAGGATACCAAACATGTACAATGACCATTTCAAAATTTTGACACGTGAATACTGTAAGAAAGGAAGAAGAAAATCAGAGTTGCAGAAGGGCATACATAGAATGCTATGCTTGTATCATCATTTCTTTCTGCTGCAGCATATTCACAGGTTCTTAAATGAAACTTGGATTAGTCGTTACCACATGGAATTAAGTCCAGATTTGTTGACTTTTCTTTGGTCTGTCATTGCTTCTATATTTTCACTTGGAGGTCTTTGTGGAGCCCTTATTGGAGGCAGCATGGCAATTCGGCTAGGCAGGTGAGTTACATAGGCAGGCAGACACAGAGCATGTTTTCTTTTCCTACCTTGTCATTGGGATGTAAAGGAAATCAGTGGAAAGTGGGAGTGGGAAACAATGTACATTAGGTGACTATAAATGTTTTTCACTTCAAAGAGCTTTCTAGCAGAGTTTTCCATTTTGTTCCAACATGACTTAAAAGATGAGCCAGAATTAAAGCTTTCCAGTCCAGTCTTTCCATTACATTTATTGAAATCTCAGAAAGAGTATGGAAATACTGTATGAAAACACAGGTTCCACATGCACACATTTGATAGTAAGGACATGCTGTGAACTCTGTAACATTTCATAAAAACTCCGTATAGATGCAGCATGAATGGACAAAACCAGACTCCTACCTTGTCAGGCCTTTCTGTCTCGTGTTATCACAGAATCACAGAATTGCAGGGGTTGGAATGGACCTCCAGAGATCATTGGGTCCAACCCCCCTACCAAAGCAGGTTCCCTAGAGCAGGTTGCCCAGGTAGGCATCCAGATGGGCCTTGAACATCTGCAGAGAAGGAGACTCCACAGCCTCCCTGGACAGCCTGTCCAGTGCTCCGTTACCCTCACCGTGAAGAAGTTGCATATTGGTGCAGAACTTCCTGTGCTCCATTTTGTAGCCATTGCCCCTTGTCCTGTCCCCACTGAAAAGAGGTTGGCCAAATCCCACTGTTGCCCACACTTAAGATACTTGTAAACATTAATAAGATCCCCTCTAAGTCTTCTTAAGGCTGAACAGGCACAGGTCTCAGCTTTTCCTCATAAGGAAAATTATGTTTATAAACTTTATAAGGATATAAATTATCCTTATGTTTAGACTTTATTTTTGAGTAAATAGTTGTATCATATTTCCAGTGAATAGCATGTTTCATCATTACAAAGCCCATTTTTTTCCCTATCGCCAAAAAGTAAAATATTTTTAAAAACCCATTATTGCTGATTTCTGTATTGTTTTTTTCCTCTTCAGGAAAGGAGCTCTTTTGATGAATAATATTATTGCAGTACTGGCTGCCATTTTAATGGGGATCAGTTTTCCTACTGGTTTGTTTGAGTTACTGATTGTTGGAAGATTTTTGATTGGTATAAATTCAGGTAAATGATTTCCTATTCCTACTTTCAATAAGCTACAGTGAATAATAACTTATTGTTACTGGTGATTCTTTAAGTATTATAATACATCTTTGTACACTGCTTTGTAGATATGATGATCAAAATTTTCTGTTTAATATGGAATCTGAAGGCAGTTCAGTTCATAGAGAAATTAAAAATAAGTCCAATTTTCTGCACGTTTTGGTTCAGTTACTCTTTTCAAAGCAAAATCTAGAGACTAAAAAGACTCTAGTGCTGTAATGCTGACCTACCATGATATGACCTGTTTGTAAAGGCATGGAGAACCATATCTTTGGTGTGGTTGTAATAAGCTAGAATAAGAAAGTGTTTCATTAATGACTTCTCAGTATTATTCAATAAACAGACTACTGTAAAGGAACAAAATGTTCTTGAGCACATAAATCCAGGGTATGCACTGCATAGCATATGCTTTGTGGAAACAACAACAAAAGTACAATCTATTAATAGGAAAATGTTTCTCCATTTACTTGCAGGTATTGGGATCTGTGTGCAACCTCTGTATATTGGGGAGGTTGCCCCAAAACATCTTAGAGGTGGCATGGCCATGGGTAGTTCCATCTTTCTGACTGGGGGGATTCTGACAGGACAAATAATTGGTTTGAGGTTAGAATTTTTTTTTCCGCCTACTGTGCATTACTCACATTTAAATAATTGTAATTCCCTGCAGCTCCCCGCAAAACACTCATTGTAGCATTAGTGAATGACTTCATATAGAACGTCTACCTGTAGGAAGATAACTGCTTTTATCTCCTCAGGGAATTATTCTCTGTGTAGGTGAGTCAAAACAGAACAGCACCAGTTAAAGAAGCACATTTAGGCCAAGTTCATATTTTTGCAGTTTCTTGCTGGTGACAAAGAAGTATAAAATAATTCATACAACAGGACTTGAGAACAAGTCCTTGAGAACAAGTTGAGGGCCTCTTAATTTTTATATTGTAGCACAACTGCTGTTTTTGTCCCTTGTGAGATCAGATGAGGTTGCTAGGGACTTTATCCGGTTGGTTCTTGAAAAATTCCAGGAATAGACTACATAACCTCAAGATGAAAAGCCTCTTTCATGAAGTCTGCTAGAAGCTTTCCCCTGCCCTAAGAGCTAGTACCCTGAGTAACAGCTACATTCTTATATTATCTACATTCTTATTTTTTCTCTTCTCTCTTTCAGTCTACCAAAGCCCTTAAACCTTTCCCTTTTGTCTTTATTGCTACCTTCTAAATTAACTGATTTTGCTGGATACTTTAGGTTTGAATAAAGTAGAATATAAACTTTAGACTGCATAACCTAAGGTCAATATTTAAAATTAAATACACTTTCTATTTTAACAAGTTCATATTGCCCACAACACATCATCCTGCAGATTCTAACTTTATCAATTTTAATGATTCCTTTCTATGTAAATACACTTTCTAATTCAATCAACTTTGAATAGGAAGTGGGATCAGATGACCTTGTGTGTTCCCTTCTATGGCAAATTATTGTATGATTTTCAAAAGCAAACGGGAGTGTTGGTTCTGACCTTAAAGTGAAGTCCTTAAGTTCTTACGTTCCTGTAACCCTAGAAAATGCTGCTACAACAAATCTGAAACTAGTGCTTGGAACCAACACAGCAATAAGCAGCAGTAAAGCAGTGTTGCTTATTTATTCCCAAGTGAAACCTAATTTCAGAGTGGGTGGAAAGTACTTTCTGAGCCTCCTTCTCTTGAGGTTCACAAGACATAGGTAATTAGTTACAGGGAACAAACATCTTGCTTTCAGTAGTCTTCTGAAGAGTCATCAATAGCTAATTACCTTTTTTTCCTTCTTTTTCCGTGCCTCTTCCAGGGAATTACTAGGTGGAGAAATGTATTGGCCTCTTTTGCTATCCAGCAGCTCTTTTCCAGCATTTGCCCAACTTTTGTTCCTGCCGTGGTTTCCTGAAAGTCCCAGATATCTTCTTATTGACAGAGGTGATGAGCTGAGCTGTGCCAAAGGTAACTTACAGTGTATATACTTTCTCTGCATCTTCAAAAGTGTACAATGAGTATATTGGGTTTCAGATTTTCCTTTTCTTCTTATCAACGCAGCATAGTTACATTGCCTAGTACCTTTTGGCCTATGTTTTTTTGTTTGTTTTTTGTTTTTAGCTTTGAAGCGATTTCATGGCTCTTTGCAGTATCAAAGGGAGATGGAAGACATACAGCAGGAATGTTTTGCCTTGGATGGGGAAAAACCCAGGAAGCCCTGGCAACTATTCACTGATCACAGTGTGAGATGGCAGCTCATTACTGTGATTGTCATGACTATGGGCCAGCAGCTCAGTGGGATAAATGCTGTAAGATTTCATACTTAAAAACAACTTAAGCAATTATTTAACTTCCATTTATTTTTCAGCCTTTTCTTAAAATGAGGGGCCCGTGTAGAGAATCTCAGAGAAATGGGATAAATGAGAGAGAAAACCTGTCTTATTCATGTTTATTAAATTGAAGCACATTTCTTTTTTTTTTTTTTTTTTTTTTAAATTATTATTTCCATGTTTTTGGTGTGTAAATTGCTTTGAAGAATGACTTAATTTTTGTGTTTACATCTTTATTCTTCTGAAAAAGTAAATAAAGGTGGATCAGCTTATCCCATGCCATGTAGCTTAAGAATGATGAAACATTATATTTAGTAAGTTGAATAATTATATTTACTTTTATGATAGCAATATATTACCTAGATGCTAATTTATCAGGTTCTTCTTGCTGTTTAGATCATATTAAAAAGTCACAATATAAAATATATTCAGGAGTATGTTAGTATGAACTTGACTTTGTCTCCAACTGACAATTTATCTATTGGGAATGCTCAATTCTTTTATTCCTTTTTATTTTCTTCCTCCTTTTGTAGATTTATTTCTATGCAACTTACATTTTTGAACAAGCTGGGATCTCAGCAGAAAAAATCCCATATGTGACACTTGGCACTGGAGCTTGTGAATGTCTCACAGCCCTCACCTGTGTATGTACCAATTTCTTCTACCTTCTAGCATAACCAATAACAATGCTTGAAGAACAACTTTGGTAAATACGAGGTTGGTATAGTAATAAAATATTATGTCTTACCCATAGGGTTTACTGATCGACTATGTGGGAAGAAGATATCTTATCATTGGCGGATACCTCCTTATGATCTTTTGGAGCATTGTTTTAACATTCTCTCTGACTTACCAGGTGTAAAGAAGGACTCATTTATATTACATGATATAACTATAAGTGAGTGAAAATCTGTGATGCTCAAAAGAAGCTGGTACATAAGAGCTGCATAGATTTAAGCATCAGTGTAAAAAAATGACAGTTGAAAGATTTGATTGATTCTCCCACTATATTTCCATAGAGTAAGAGAAAACTCTCAGATAAGACTTGATCCTGTACTTGTTTTAAAACTGAAATTGAGTTTAATGCTGAGGAGGAAAAAAAAAAAGCATTGACAAAACAGTGTTTATTCTGTCTTTTAGGATGAAATACTAGATAGTGATGATATTAAGCATCAGAGTCCACTTCACTTAATAGGAAAGCAAAATAAAAATATTGTGTGAGTACCGTTAAGGGCTGCACACATTGGCAAGCAGGCCACAGAAGAAGCACCTGTAGTAATTTCTGAGGTTGGAGTAAATTAAGCTGTTAGGCCAGGCAGAAAAAAAAAAAAAAAAAGTCAGGTTACAGTCAGTTATAGTCAGAGGCCTAGATTTAATCATTTTATTGTAACTTTTGTAAATTTCTGGGTTTGCTTTTGAATAATGACATTTCAAGCTTAGGTTTGGACTATCTAACACACCTAGTTTCATATACATGTATTTAGTGATCCTACCATTTCTTTACTGCGTTGTTGAACTTATGTATACATAATGTGATGAGAAAAATCTGTTTATGCTATGAAAGTGCTTAGTAATGATCCTATGAGTTATCTAATCATTATAAAGTACCAGAATAAACACTGACAAAATGTTGGAACTAGTAACAATATATAATTGTGACTTTTTATATTTGTGTACATTTTTAGTCTTAGAGGACTAATTATAAATCTCAACAGAAGTACTAGACACAACTTAGTAAAAATTGAAATGAACAATACTGACTTTCTCTGAAGCAGTAGTGTTAAGTGCCTTAAGCATCCATGAATGACTGGGTCTTAGTTGAAATAAAATAGCTAAGAGATGTGTAACTGTTAAACTCATTTTTTAAAATGGATTATCAAAACTTAAACTAAAACTTCATTTTTTTCTGTTTCAGGAACTGTACTCATGGGTGCCTTATGTGAGCATGACATCTATATTTGCCTTCATACTGAGCTTTGGGTTGGGACCAGGTATCACACAGTAAAGAATGTTTTGAAGTGCTGAACTGTGTCTTGGAGGGTGGAGAGAGAAATGTCTGCAGCTCTGCTGTGTAAGCCAAGCAGTAGCTATTTACTGTATGGCTGCTGATGCTCTCTGGTTAAGGAATCCAAGTGAGGCAGTCTTATCAAAATGGTATAGTTTCAGTCTATGTAGCCTGAAACAGGCTTACGGTGCATTCTTGTCAGGGCCAGCTACGCATGAGACAGGAGTCCTAGTTCTGGCCATTAATTCAATCAAGTCATACAAGAAGCAAGGGAAAAAAAACTGTTATGCTTTTTAAAGGAATTCTTGCTCCTCGGCAGTTGTGCTGAAAAAGGACTAATTCTTAGAAGAATGCTTACTATGTGGGCAGTAGATTCAGAAAGGTGCTGCTAAGAATACTTACTTTTATTCATTTTTAATAATAGATTGGGATCAACTATTGGTATATTGAAAAGCAACTCAATTTTTCTGGCATCAGAAGTACTCTGCAGACATTTACAATAACCCATGCTGTTTCCGAAACTCATTCCCCTCCAGGTGGCATAACAAATACCCTGACAGCTGAATTATTTATACAGTCTTCACGTCCTGCTGCTTACATGATAGGAGGGACTATTAGTTGGATTAGTTTCTTCACAATTGGAATGCTCTTTCCCTTTATAGTGGTAAGTTTGCATAACACATTTTCCTAATTGTCTAACCTCCCACTATCTCCTCTCTCAGGTTCCATCAAACTGCTTTTTCTTATACAACATAAGAAAACTTACATACGACTTATATAAACATAAGATAAATAGAAACCCTCATCTGAGCCTAACTAGATTCAGTCCCTCTTAAGGGTATTGTTTTATTTTTGTTTGTTAATATCTAAAAGTGTTAAGTTAAAATAAAAAGAATTCATGAGAGGTTTGGATTTAAAAAAAAAAAAAAAAAAAAAAAACACAAAAAAAAAACACAAAAAACAGAAGGTATCAAAACTAGAAAAAATTAAGCAGATACTGAGATTCAAATAAAACATTTCTTGATAGTTCCCTGTGGTTTTACGTTGGAGTAGAAACAGTACTTGGGGCTAATGGTTTGTATCTTCTTTGAGAGCTCACTAAACTTACATACAGAGAATTCTGTGATCAGAAAAATTGTTAGGAAAAAACATATAGACTTATTTCTAGACTAACATTTTGGTTTAGCACTTAAGAGCAAAACATGCATGAAGAACATGCAGCGGAGTATCTATCTCAACTGGATAATCTTTTCTTCTTGGTAGAACTCTGCTTCTGAACAAGAGGTATTTATTTTTCGTATATGGCACTACAAATTTTCATTCATAAAAAATGTTATGAACCTAAAATATTAGCTAAATGTTACCAACTTAAAATATCTAAATTATTGAAATTTTTATTTTAGTGAATGCTGACTTGCCATTACATTATACACGATTCATATCGTGTATGGTTTGATTTTAAAAATAATGTTATTTCACACTAATTCTGTGCATGCAGTAACACATGCGTGTTTAAACAGTTTGTCTCTGGGTGGCAGTGTAAGGGAATAATGGAAACAAAGCATTTTGTTTTCCAACCCCCGGTCATACTTGAAATATGTTGCAATCAAATAAATACAATTTATTTTCAGAAAGGACTGAAGCAGTATTGCTTTCTGGTGTTCTTACTGGAGTGCTCCTTAGTTGCTGCTTTCATCTTCCTCGTAATTCCTGAGACAAAAAACAAGTCTTTTCTGGAAATCAAAAAGGAATTTCACAAGCTTAATTTTGGAGGAAAAAACAAAGAAAAGGAAACAGAACTTTATGAAAGAAGACAACTCCATGATGAATTTTAAATCTGTGTTATTCCACAGCTGTTATAAAACTACTTCAATGAGAACTATGAATGCTGTCCTCTAAATTAGCGATGAACAAGTAGTTTATTACTTCCTCCTGTATATTTAGAGGAGGCTTAATTAAAAGGTGAGTTAATGTTTTTGAAATGCTGTTAAGACAGATACTGATGAAGTGCTATTAAAACATTATATACGAAGACTCGATGTTTAGTTACAACTTGATGTTGTGAGAAATGCTGGTGGAGGTTGATAAATAAATTCCACTCCTCCTGCCTCCAGCAGACTTTGTCAGACAGGCAATACAAATCAGTAGCTCTTATTTCTAATAACCTCACTTCAAATTCAATTATCGAGCATATGTTAATACTTTACTGAATAAAGCATACCTAGTATTCTGAGGCATTAAATCCCAAACATGAACTTCTGTGAAACTGATATTTGAAGAATTCTAGTCAATTTATTAACTTGAGGTATTTAGTTGCTGTTTTTCATTTAAATAACTTCCCTGAAAGATTTAAGGAGATTCCTCCTCCAGTTATATTGCTGTAACCGCAAAAAGACACAGGCATTCTATATCAAAGAAGTAAAGGCAGGACAGCACCTATGTGAATTTTTCTTGTATTATCTTAAGTAGTAATGATGTTTATTCCAAAGGTTTGTTTCTTAAAAGGTAATAATAAAAGTTTCTGGCACTTGAGTGGGTTTTTGATTTTTGTTTCCCCCTCTCCCCTCCCCAACATAGAGGGAAAATTTAACATTTTAAGTTGTGCAGCAGGGTAAAACCCCTTCTAATTTTTTAAGGTCATTTCCTGGCAGATTAAGTTCAACAACACAAAAAGCACGAAGTAGAAAAGAGGACAGATGATTTAAATATATATATGTATTTTTCACCCTTGAAGATTTTTCCAAGATGGTTGGATAGAACACATACAATGAGACTAAGAGAGCTTGAAGGGCCTGCTGAATGAGCGTTCTGTTTAATCTTTGTTATTTCATGAAGGACTTTTCCTCAACTTAAAATAAACTCTTCAGATTTTAGTAATCAAAAGAAATCTTAATTGCATACTGTTTTTATGTGTGTCTCTCTGAAAATCATTTCTATACCTGTAACTCTGCTAGAACAGTACTGTTAACTTACTCGTTACCACTTTTCTGGCTGTAAACATTTCCTGCTTCCATCTGTACTTAAATAAGTGCTACGGTAAGCGCTGAGTTTCTTCTGTCTTCCTTCTCTCAGCATTAAAACTAAGAAAAATGTAGGAGGCGAACACCATTTTTCTGATTTTGGTTACTAAATCAGATGTTTAATTGAAAATAACATTAACTCTTAATGATAAAGGAGGCAGTATCAGGAAGGCATCTTCTTGTTCTTTAGTTTATCCTCTAAGTTTGCAAAATATTTCATTTTGGCTAGAAGCTTCTTAGCTTCTTGAAGATCATCTGAAATGAAATAAAAAATTACTAATTTACAGAGGGAGGACTGAGTTTTCATTTTCAAAATGGATCTCAAGATTTCATTGACAGCAATTGTTTCAGAACTAAGAACTGCAAAAGCTCTGGGAACCCATATACTATTAAAAACATGGTGTCTGTTATTTCCATCTTCGAAGGTTTTGGAACACCTTAATTGAGGTGTTCCACAAAACATGTAAAAATATACAATTGAGAAAGGAAATGTGACTTTTCTGTAAAGTGGCTATAGTATTGGTGTAGCCACTGAGGAATTTTAAGTATAAAGACCATACAGACATTTCGAGAATGGGGGAACGCATATAATTAGACCAACTACCATCACTGAAAAATGCAAGATTCATAGCACTCTGATACAGACAAGGGCAATTCCAAACTGATACTGAAACAATTGTTTCTTAACAGAGCAAGTAATTGGAGGGGAAAGATGGTTTATCACCTACTAACAAGAACAGATGAAGTCCTTAAATCTCACAGTACAAAGAATGGCATATTATAAAGTTATAATTCCTCACGTGCAGGCCTAGCTGCTACTACTTTTCATTTGATGTTTTACAATTGCAGCACACACTACATAAACCAACAGTAAAAGAACTCTGAGACTGAGGAGAAAAATAAAAAGTGGTCTTCCCAGTGTAAAAGTGTTGTCTGAAATGATTCAAGCTCCTGCCCGTTAATTGGTTGTGGAATACAGTTACGTTAATTACTGTGGAGGAAGGCCCTAATACCTTAGACTAAATGGGGCATTGCATCCTGTCTTGCTATATGGCTTCAGTGGTAGGCACTCCAGACTTCCACTGCAAAGAAAAGCATTGACTATTTTGTTGACAGCTTCAAGTCCGCAGAACAAGATCTCCCCAAACTCAAGTTTGAAACGTCAAATAGGCCATAAATTTGAATGAGAAAAGTCTGTCCTTCCCAGTATTAGGAGAAACAAACAAACAAAAATTCTTAATGACTGTGCTCCTGTTTAAAGTGGTCATTTTGACGTGAATGGAATTAACTGAAACTAAAAAAAAAAGTTCAAATACAAATGTGAGGTCCTGAGTTTCCTGAATCAAAAGGTCAAGCTTAGAAGCATCTATTTTTAAACATCAAACAGGAACAATTGTTTATACAGTATTTCTGTTCAGTAGTTCAGAAAATGAAAAAGGAGAACATGGCTTTTCTTAAGCATTCATAACACATATATGGTGACTAAATACTTGATTAAAATAGCTACCTCTTTCAAAAGCTGCGGTCACCTCTTTGGTCAATTCTTCTCGTTTTACTGTAAAACAAATTATTCAGATTTTGTTACATACTCAGTATATTTAATACCAATGCATTCTGGCTGTGGTGGGAAACAATTACTAGTATCATAGTCTTCTGGGAGACGAGAAGGCTTCCCATATTATTGCTGGCGATTATTTTTATTATCATTTCAAATGTACTCCTTTATTTAGACAGGTTTATAGACAGCAATGCCTCACTTAATGTGTTCACTAGCTTCCCAGAAATCTACCTACTATTAAATTGCTTCTTTTCTACTTAGTTTTTATTCTAGTAATTCTTGTTGCTTTTGGCATGCTCTTGTTATTGTAAAGAATTAAACATAGCAAGAAACCCAATGTTTTGGTTATCAACAATATAAACAAGGAAGTTGTTCGTATAAAAACAATAATCAATATAATGTTTGCTAAGTTGAAGAAGATGAAAATAATAAAATACCTGAATAAATTAATAAATTATTTCATGTGTGCAGTCAGGTATTTTAATAAACTTTATTTTGAGTGGTTCTTTCCTTTAGAGCAATCTACTTGCCCTGATCTGGTGGAGGTTGAATGAGAAGTTTCTTTTTACAGTCAATAAATATACCTATTTTGTCATCAGAATAGGTACTGTTATTTAGATTTTCCTGAGCCAGATTTGATTTTAAGTGGCATAAATTGGTAAAGACATTTTTATTTGGGGAAAAATAAAAGCTCTTACAGCAAGTCAGTTCGAGACTTAGAATAATTTAATGACAAGGGTACTAAAATAAATAAACTGAATAACTTAAGAATCTTCAGACACTTCCATATTACACAAGATACAGGATTATAAATTCATTCTGTACAGAACTGTCAGATCTCAACCTACCTTTAATTAAAGTTTCAGTTTCTTCAAGGCTATCCTCATTTTTAGACTCTGCTAATTTCTCATTGATTTCCATGATTTCCGTGAGAAACTCTGAATCTGCATCACAGTCTGTCTCTTGTGCTGGTTCTACTCCATTCAGCTCCAGCTGGTGGAGAAAAGGGGAATTTAGAAACATTCTCAAATTTATTTCAGTGTGAAAGATTTTCTTGAATATTAAGTCTTTTAGCAAGGCTTCTTATCGATAAATTTCTGTTTTTTAAGCTTATTCCATGAAATCTGCGTAAAGCCAGGTCAGCCTTAAAATCTTAAGTCTTAAAAAACACTCCATAGGTGGTCCATAAAAATCAGCAGTTAACTAAAGCAGGAAAATATAACAAAAGCTGCCAAAGGCCAAAGCAGGTAACAACCAGGAAGCAGGTAACAAATAAGCATGGCAGAAGCAGGGAATGAGGTTATAATGATCACTAATGTGTTAAAATAGCGGGAAGGATGATTAACTTTCAGACAAGCTTTTTTTAAATCCATGGTAATCCTGTTTCTTCTTCAGGGGAACACAAATTAGCATGTGAATGATAGTATCACAGGAATTTTACAAAATTGATTCATTGCATTACCACTACGACTTGTTATAGGTGCATTGATAATGGACTATGGACCATTGATAATGGTTGTAGTGGACTCCTTACTAGATAGAGGCCGCGGCTGAGAGGATTCAGGAGGGTTTGATAGGCCTTGTTAACCAAAGAAGAGTGTTGCTCTGAGTAGTGCTGTTCTTTCTGCAAACGGAAGATAAATAACGCTTATTAACAAATTAGTAAGAAGGGGCAAAATAGATTACCCTTTGTCGCCTGCATAGAAACAACGTTCCCGTAACAAACGGACGTAAAATAGAAAGTTGATTTTTAACAGAAATAAAAAGAACGGGGAGAAAACTATCTGGAGTTGTAAGCTTTGTCGCATCACATAACGAAGATCACAAGAACCTCAGCAGCACCTTCTCATCATCCTCCACAACAAGTCCGTGAGCAGAAGCCTCTTCTAAGTTCCTCAGGAACTAAACCTAGAAGTCCCCAGGCACACGGCTGGCGTTCCTTCCCGCAGGGCCCGGCGAGCCGTGCCGCCAAGCCCCGCCGCAGCGCTGAGCGGGGAACGGGGCGCGGGGGCTGAGGGCGGCCGGCGCTGAGGCGGGCGACGCGACGAGACGAGGCCCGCCGGGCACTCACCGGCGGCCTCTGGCCGAAGCGGTCAGGGTGAAGGGCGCGCTGCAGGCTCCGAAAGCGCCGCTGCAGCCGCTGCACGTCGAGGCGGAAGGAGCGGTCACTGCGGGCGACAGAAGGCGGCGTGAGGCCCGCGGCCGGCTGCGCCCCCGGCCGCCCCGCCGGCACTCACCAGTCCATGAGGCGGAAGAGGTCAGGCCGGGGCCCCGGCGGCTGCAGGGCCCGGCAGCCGGGGCAGAAATGAGGCAGTCCCGCGGCGCCAGGGACGGGACCGCCGCAGCTCCAACAGCGCGGGGCCGGGGGAGAGGCCGGCCCGACGCAGCGAGGCCGCAGGGCCGCCTCGGAAACGCGGAGCGCCCACCGCGCCCCGCCGAGATGCTGCCGCAGCGCCGCCTGCATCCCTGCAGACTACAGCTCCCAGCAGCCCCGCGCGCCCGGCCGGGCCCCCATTGGCCCAGTTCGTAGCGAGCGCCGGCGGGACGCGCGCGCGCTGGGCCGGGCGGCGGGGAGGTCGCGCGGCGCGGGCTGCGCCACTCGGGAGTGCGGCCCCGGGAGCGGCCCGGCCCCGGCCGCCGCCCTCGCCCTTCCCGGGAGGTTCGTGCGGGACCCTCGGCCGCGCTAGCGGGGCTGCGGCGCTCGCGCGGGGCCGCCGGAGCGCGGCCTCGGGGCCGGCGGCCGCCCCCCGCCCTCGCCTTTCTTGGCTTCCGGGGGCTCCGCGGCGCCCGGCCCGGCCTTGCCTCCGGTGCGGCGGGGAGGGGGTCAAGAGGGGTGCAGGCGCTGACGGGAGCGGCTTCGGCGCTGCGCGGCGGCTGCTGGGCCGCGTCCCGCGGGCTCCGCCTGGCGCCGGAGCGTCCCGGGCCCCGCGAGGCGGCCGCTGCTGCCCGGCTCCGGCTCCGGCTCCGGCTCGCTCCTGCCCGCTGGCTCGGCCGCCCTCCGGTGAAGCCGCCGAGGGGCGTTCGGCGCAGCAGCAGCGCGCTGCCGGGAGCGGGCTGCGTGTGCTCGAGGCTGCGGGCCTTGCCTCTGCGTCCGAGCGCTGGAACGTGTATGCAAAAAGCAGCCAGGACGGTGTTGTAGCGCGTCGGTGAGGAGGCTGCTTTGTGTGCTAGCTGAATTACGCGTGAAGCTGGATGGCAACCAGCTTAAAAGTAAACGAACAAATAAACCCCAAGATACGCTAATACACTGAGACAGCAAGCTGACGGGTTAGCACAAATGACCTCAGATGATGGAAGCATCCTTTGGGAAGATTAGCGGGCAGTGTAATGGCCCCTTTGTGCAATTAAATGGATGCTGTTGGAGAAAGCTGGCTAAAGGCAAATGGGCTGGCGGGTTGTGCTTCCTCAGTGGGGAGGAAGGCAAACTGCCACTCTAAATTCTAAATGGTAGCAGGGCAGGGAGATGCCATTGCTGTCTCTAACAGCAGCTTCTAGGGGTGTGCAGTCTGACAGAGTTTTGTACATAAACATTCCATACATTATGCATAGGTGTGACTGTTTGGTGAATAAAATCACGAATAGAACCTGTTTGAAAGATAGATGTGAAAGCTTGTAAGTTATAACCTATATTAAAGGAATACTCAGCCAAGACACCAGATAGGCTTGCCTGTGGGATAAGTCTGCTGAGTGCCTTCCACGTCAACTACTTTTGCTTTATAGTTAGTTTTTCCTTTTCATTTTTTTTTCCTGTGTTTGGGGAACTGTAATGGTTACTGCTTTGTTGAGGAGTGCTTTGTCAGAGACTGTTGCCCAAGTATTTGTGAAATCAAGTGAGTTCTGAAGACCCTTAGTGAAAATCTGCGAATAAGATTTAACTTGCTTTAGAACCGGTAGAGGGAGCACTACATACTTTTTTAAAACAAAAAGTCATTACACATTTTGGGGGATATTTAAATATATGCAAACACACATGCAAGCTTTGGTTGAGAGTCTTATTTGAAGACTGGAAATAGATTTGTATGATAATGGGACCGTATATGAAAGTTTGTCAATATTACTTTGCTGTAGTAAGTGGTTTTTAAATGTTCTCTTTGAAGCCAACATGTCTCGAGAGACTGGAAATGAAGTGCAGCAGTCTCAAGGTGCCCAACAGTCACAGAGTGGTACCAGTTCCTCTTCTAGTGCATCACAGAGTGCTAGCCAGTCATCCTCAAGTTCTGGGACCCTCAGTTCTTTGGACACCGTTCCCACTCAAGAGCTTCCATCAATTCCTGAGGATCAGGAACCTGAAGAGGTTGTTCCTCAGCCTTGGGGTCGACTCTTTGCACTTGGAAAAGGTTTCAGCAATTGTGGTATGTAACTACTACAATGCATCTCCCAGTTTGTTTGTAGCACCTTAAAAAAAAAGTTACGAGCAGCTTGGTAGGGAGCAGTGTCATCTTCAGATCATGTACAACCAGATTTAAGTACAAGTGTGCAACTTCTGCAGTAATTCTGTGTTCCATGCTACATCCCAAAGTTTACATTGAGTACCTAGATACACAGTTTTCATAGACTTGTAGGAGATTTTAGAGGAATTCTGGAGTACTCATGTTCTTTGCTACTTGCTTAATTTTTCCATTTCATAGTTTTTGTTTATACATCATATAAGTCTCTAGGTATTGATGAAGGTGAATGGAAAACTATACTATTAATACAGAGAATAAAATTACACTGTGGCAAAATGTAAGGTATTGACAGTACATAGTGTTTTGTCTGAATTAAGACAAGTAAACTTGAAGAAACCTGTCTTTGTTATCCTCCTTAGTAGTGTTTGACATGATTCTATAGTGCCATAGTTAGTAACTTACTGCAATTCTGTGTTCTCTCTCCAATTTGCATACCCTTTCTCTGCAGATTGCGTGAATGATGAATACTGGTTTGGAAGAGACAAAAGCTGTGATTATAGTTTTTCAAAGCTAGGATTGTCCGAGACTGGATTCTACCAAAACTATAGCAAGAAGCACTTCCGAATTTTTAGGGTAGGTGCTAAAAAGGTTTAACTGTCTTTCTTCATGTTAGCAGGGATTGACTTTGGCAGGGCTCCTAATGAAATCAAAATTTACATACCTTCAATGTGGATTGCTTTAATAGGACACTTAGCAATGCTCCATTACCAGGTTTATGAAATAACCTTAGTCTGATTTTCTGAGCCAACAATAGTAAATTTCTACAGTCTGTCATGTCATTACTATAAAGTTCTTTTTTTTTTCCTTTTGTTACCTACCTGATTTTTTTCTCTCATAGGAAATGGGTCCAAAAAAATCCTATGTTGCCTATATTGAAGATCACAGTGCAAATGGAACTTTCATTAATAGAGAGCTCATTGGAAAAGGGAGGAGACTTCCATTGACTCACAACTCTGAAATTGCACTGTCTATTCAGACTAATAAGGGTAAAATATACTGTAAAACATGTAGATTCCTCCCGTGTTGATCAAGAGGTCCTTTCTACAATAATTTGAATATATTCTTTGCAAGTTGAGCTTCTTTGTGAATACTGTACAGCTAAAATAACAGCTGAGAACATAGCTATGATGTTTCTGTACTTGCATAAAATTCTCCATATCCACCTCAATCCTAAAAAAAAAAAAAAAAGTAAAAAAAAAAAAAATAATTAAAAGAAGCTGCATAAGGAACCACCTTACCAGAGTATAAACTTTTATAGTTGTTTTTCTATTTTTGTAACTCCTTCAGTAGCTCTGTGTGTGTTGCGGGAGGGATGGGGAAATAAACTATTCAAGGAAAGAAAGGAAAAAACAGGGAATTACAAGATTGTGTATAGTAAGATATTTGTAAGTAATAATAATAATAATTTAAACAAAACAAAACTCTTAAAAATTAGGAGGGTTTAGGGCTTGTTTCTTTGCTTTTGCTTTCTTAACAAAAAGCCTTCACTGAAGCTGACATGGTTGGCTATTTTGTCCTTAAATGTTGTGTTAATTGATTAAGCAGTGTTGTGAAGCTTATACCAAAGATACCATTTTCCAGTAATGACAGCACCTTGTTTAACCCATTGCTCGTGTAATTTGTAGAATCAGTTGACTTTTTTTCATATATATTTTTAATTGTCTAATCTTTTAATATTTGTTTTGCTTCTAGCAGGCAGCATTTGCTTAGTTATGTTGTTGACTATGAAAGCTCAGAAAGTATAGTTATTCATTATAACTATTTTGAAGTTAATAACAGGAAAATGATCTCCACTCATCTTCCTAGTGTTTGTATTTTCTGATCTTATGGTGGATGATCAGTTGGTGTTTCCTAGAGAATTCAGAGAGAAATATATCATGTCAAAGACTTTGGGAAGGTAAGCATCTTTTCAGCAATATGAAGTGCTAATTTTGTTACTGTTTTCAATACCTTGTGCTAGAATTATTAGCAATGTTAACTGAGCTGCTGTTTTAGTTTTTACAATCCTACAAATATTCAAAGTGTTTTACATAAGAGTCATCAGGTACCGTTCCTGATGTTTTTATATTTTGACTGTTACATGCAGCAAATCAATTTGATAAGAATTGAAATGCTTTGATTTAACTGAGATTCCTGGGGTCAGTACAAGGATATCTGGGACCAAACTAATAGCTTGTGATAAGTGGTTTAATTACTATTGTGGAGTTTTAATGAAAATGAAGCATCCTATTCTTTTGTTCTTGCCCCTTTGTACCACTTAAAATATAGCACTAATATCTAACTGAGAATCTCTTTGGCAGGAAACATTTTAACTGCTGTGAATCAGTGAGACTTGATCCTACAGACAAATGCTTTTCTGGCTGCAGTTAAAAGTATTTTGTTGATTAACAACTGGTGTGTAAGTTAAGAAAGACCATGAACCAGTATATTTCCTTAATTGCTTCACTTTATGTGAATGCTCTAAAGCTGATACTTAGAACATACTTTGTTTACCCCAGAGGTAAGGTGTCTCTCTGAAACAGATTCAGCCTAAAACACTTTGTGGCACACTGCATTTATTAATACCAGAGTACTGAGAATGCAGATGAATGCAGTATTTGTGCTTGTGTGTTCAGAAATAGAAGATGCTTTAAAGCAGTTGATTATGTGATTACTGAACTAATTGCTCAAGACTTCAAAGTAACGTTTTTTTCTGTCTTATAACTGTGTCTATTTTTTTTACATGCAATAATATTTACATATATTTACATTTAAAAGGAGGAAACTGGGATCTGAAAACTTTGATTTTTAGTGTGAAGTTTTTTCAGAAGAATACTGGAATAACAAGTGTTAATGATGAGCATCTTAATAGTTACTTTAAAGCACTATATTAAAATATTCTGTTATGTCTCTTGCTTTATCTACTGTTTGCTTTGATGTACAGCATTTCTTAAATTTAGTTCTTTCAAAAATTCTACAAAATTACCTTTGGTTTTATATTTAACATCATTGGTAGAAGTAGAAGGAATTATTTCGTTAAAGGCCAAGTAGCAGTAGCGACAATAAATTTGAAATGTGATAAACTGTTCCTTTATTTCTTCCCCAATTATAGCACACTATTCTTTCAAATTTAGACCATAAAAGCAAAATCCTTTCACTGGATTATAGCTCTGTTTCATCTGTTAAACAATTAAACAAGTTTCAAATAATAATAAAAAGAAAAGTATGATAACATCTGCGTAAACCTGTTCTATACATCAGCTTAAATGGGGATTTTGGCTTTATTCCTCTAGTTGGCTTGGGTTTACAACCTGCTAGTAATCGTGAAACCCAAGTTTTTCTTTAGAAGAGAATCAAGTTTGTAGATTGTTAGCAAGTTTTTTAATTTGTGTATTCATGTTATCAGTAATAGGAAGTAGGAGAAAGAGCTTTATGTCCAAATATAGCCTTATACAACATCACTGTTGGAGTCTTCAGGCTAATGACAAAGGCTATTTTCAGGAAAAAGGAGAAGCTATTTTAGATGTTGACAAATCTTTGTTTTGGCCACTGGTGAAGAATTTATAAGTGAACAGTTAAACAGAAACAAATCTGAGTGCAAAATACAAGGATTTATTTCAGTGATAAAACTGCTGCTTATTAAAAATACTAAGTACCTGTTTTTCACATTTGTGCAGTCCTGTTTGGAGAGAACTCTCATTAAGTTCTACATTTGTGTGGGGGAAATGCTGTCACAGCTTCTGTTTGATATTCATTGGTACCCTTTGTACAAACAGATCATTTGCTGTATGTATTTACTCCCGTGTTTTTGAATAGGACCCTTGACATCACTCACTCCTTAAATATACTTCTTAACTATTGAATGCTTTCTGAGATAGTTTTGGACAACCTGTAATATTCAGAAAGTTGGAAAGTAACAGCCTCCAATTGTGTGTAGCCTTCTTTAGGCAAATGCCTTCATTTCATTTGTCTATACTTGTTATGTCAGTTTTGAATTGTATTTGTAAGGATTAACATAGCTGTGCTTTCATGGTAGTGGTGCCTGTGGAGAAGTCAAACTGGCATTTGAGAAGAGCACTTGTAACAAAGTTGCAGTAAAGATAATCAATAAACGGAAGTTTATGGCAAGTGGTATTAGAGAGGCAGTAAGTATTTATTTTTCTGTCTTTTGGCCATCTTGCAGTGGGCTTGGAATACTTGGTAACCTTTCTCTCTGACTCCCTCTCTCTGAATCCTCTCTTCAATTAGAGGATTTTCTGACTTAACGTCTTCTGTGTATAATTTCCAAATGTCTTTTGATCTTACAGACTATATACAGTACCCTAGAAAATACTTGTTCTTATTCTTTGACCACATTTCAGTATTTCAGGACTGCTTGTTAATGTGGTATCACAAAGTGTGTGTGTAGGGGGGAGTCCCGTGGGGTGTATGTCCCAAAATATACCAGAAAGTTACATTGTTAGTGCAGTCTGACCAAAGATTTATAAGCTCTGCTAATTTTGTTGCATATTCCATCATAACACTCTTCAGTAAAATTGTATGAAGCCTTTTGGGAAAGGCTTTTAATGTGTCTAGTCACAGCAGAAGCCTGAGACTTAAGAACAAGCCAAGTGGCTGTACTCTAACATGAGAGAGAGATCCGAGCAACTTCATATCTATTACTCTAATGTTAATTTTATGTAAGGGGTATAAGATGAACTTTTAAGAAAAAAATACAAATAGAGGTTGAAAGTGATTGGAAAAGTTTAATAAACCCACAGCTGCACAACTTACATAAGTTAAAATAGGTTGGAGTAACCTTATGAATTTCTTTGAGAAAAGAGTGTACAGATACAATACACGGAATCTGTTCAAACTGACAAAGCATTTCATAGGGTGCAGTAAAGGAAACTACTACTTAATTTGGAAAATACTTCTGCAAGGACAAAAATACTAAGGTGGGAGGGTGTCTTGCTGAGGAAAGGGTGCTATGAGGTTTTACTAGGAGCAGAATTACAGAATGGAAGAGAAGTTACTGATGGAAGTTCAGAGGATTTGTCTTGAGGTTAGTCTTCCTTACTACTACGTTTGGAGATGTACAAATGATGCCACAAATAGTGGGAATATGGTAATTCAGCTCTTTGCCACTGACTCAATCTACGCTGACAGAAAGGAAGATTGCAGTATCATGTATGAAGAACAGAAACTTCTGTATGCTGGAGTAGTGGGAGTTAGATAATGTTTAGTAGTGCAAGATTAAATACAAGATCAGTGACAATTTCTATCATCTACATCTGTGTTGGTTCATATGAAGAAGTAGAGTTATTTTCAGATGAATTTATGACGTTAATCTGATTGAAAATTGCAAAATGTAATTTTGGAACATTTTAAACAAAGTTTAAGATATGCTATTATGAGTTATATTTGCTAAGAAATGTCATTGTACAAAACAGAGATAGGACTGCATCTGTAATGTATACAGATTTGGTAATGTGTATTCAAAAACTATTGATCTGGTTTGGAAGAAGAATAAAAAAGCCTGCTGGGTTTCTTTCATGAGTTGAGCCTAAGCCACACAGAGAGATTAAAAGATTCTGTTTATTTTTTTCTTGCTAAAGACTAAGTTTGAGTAGCATTTAGTTTTAGGGGTAGCCCACATGGGAAGCATCTTAGAGGGAGGGAAGCTGTTAAAAGGACAGTATTGCAATATGCTGGCCAAAATTTTTAGGTTGGAAATTAGGTGAAGATTTCTAACCTGCAGTGAAATGACATGTCCAGAGCAATATCTTTCTACAAATAATAAAAGCAGTCTATTCAGTTAATTCACAGAAGGCACCTAATCAGTTTTTGAAAAAGATTGTATGTTATATTCATTAAAATTGCAAGGAAAATGAAATGATGGCTTTTCTGGTACTGTCTCTCATTTCTGAAGTGTTTTATCCCAGAATATTGCTGTGCTACTCTTTGATGTTTGATTTTTTTAATAGAACCCAGCTTTTAATATCAACACAGAAATTGAAATATTGAAGAAAATAGATCATGTGAGTATTACTGTACATTTTTACTCCTTTTTGCTGCGTACTGTGCTTCTGTGCTTCACTGACCTAGTGTAGTAATTAAAGATCAATTTTATGTGTTAGGAAATATACAAAGGGATGCGTATAATTACTGCAGTAAATAAACACTTTTTTCCCTTCTTTTAAGTATGCTATGTCTTAACAGATACAAGGTTTTAAAAACTTGAGTAACAGACATAAATTTGGGAAGAAATTTCACAGAGGAGGTTTCAACCTGAACCATAGTTGTAGAAGAAATCTTTCCTTGATTCAGGTTTTGTAAATATCGTTAGATAACCAAATATAAAGATCAGATTCCACTGGCAAGTTTTTGAATTTTTATCCACTTTCCCCTCTTTATTTTGCCCCACAGCCCTTCCCCAAAAACAGGATTTTCCTTACCTTTAGTTAAAGAGAAAGCTTGCATAGATTAATGAACTATCCCATATAAAGAAAATATCGGGGTTATGGAAAGATGCTTGCTGAGTTGTACATGTAGTCATGACAAGAATTGGATGTTTTTATATGTACAGGTATAGGGGAGAAGACAACAGACTTGAATTCAAGTGTTTGCCAAAGCCTGATGCATTAGTCAGTTACATAAGTGTTAATTTAACTAGCATGGTTGAAATTATATTAAAATAGGAAATTTAAGATGATACACTGTTAATAAAGTTAGTTTTTACAAGTGGTTCTACTTCTGTGTTTTTGTTTTTGTTTTTTATTAGCCTTGCTTAATCAAGATCAAAAACTTTTTTGAAGCAGAGGATTACTACATTGTTTTGGAATTGTAAGTAACTAGTGTGAAACTAAATGCATGACATGTTTTTCATAACCAAAAAGAGCATAAATAGTTCTGGATTTTTTGTGTTTTGTTATTGTTGTTGTCCCCTTCCATTCTGTTCTGTTATCTGAAACCTCCTAAAATCAGAAACTAGGATAACCAGGAGAGGATCCTTTTATATTTTGAAAGCACTTAGTGCCTTGGATAGTAACCCACTCTGCTGCTATTGTGGATTGCTGCTGCTTTGATTTTGAGCTCATAATTAGGAGGTAGATCAAAAAATCTTAGAACTCTTAGTAGTGAAGACTCAGAAGATTAGGCCTCAGTCAGCAATGTACTTACTGTGTTTAGGGCATTGCTCATTCATTTTCAGAACTGAAATATATTTTTTCTTTGTAGCCAAAATAGCCAAATGAAATTATTTTGGTCTCATTCTTGTCTAACAAGAATCCTGCTCCTAACATTAATCTTTTGGAAGTAATATATTGACATTTTATTGACATCTGTTTTAGGATGGAAGGAGGAGAATTATATGACAGAGTGTCAAGGCCAATCAAGATGAAAGAAGCTACCTGCAAGTTGTATTTTTATCAGATGCTACTGGCTGTGAAGGTACATAATATGAATTCTACCAAGAAAAATATGGTTATGCATTTGCATGTCAGTCAGATGATTTTTTCTGTCATTTGTCACTTCTGAAACCTGCACAATTAATCAACACAGTACTCTTAATATGTTAGTTTAATGAGATTCTGTACCTTAATACAGCCAAATAGGTTTAAACTCTTTTACTTATTTAAAAACAAGCAAACACAAAACAGGGATTAAAGCAGTAATACATGCTGTGCACACTAATGGCAGGATTATCATGTTAGATTTCTCACAGTGTATGGGCAAAGACTCATCAGTGCAGTGCAAAAAATAGTGCTTAGATGCTTACTATGAACTCCTGAATGAGCATTGTGGTTCAGCAGACAACAAATTAATTCTATATAATAGATTTTCAAAGACTAAATATTGAATTGCTACATAAGTTTCTAAATTCATGAATTTAGAGGAGGGCCATGAAAATGATCAGAAGGCTGGTGTACGTCTCCGCTTTTGGGATAGCAGGTCATGTAATAAAAGTGGTATCGTTACTTTATACATCCCTTCAGTGTAAATGCAAAGACTTCACTAGCACATATTTTGAACTACTAGTTGTTTCTAGCTTTAGCACAGATTTCGTTGTATCATAATGTCTTTTATGACTGAACTTTAATTCTTGCTTGCCATCAAATGCTCTCCTAATGAAACGAGAAGTTTGTTCTCAGATTTAGAGCCAGTAGAAAACTAGATAGTAGACTTTGCATGTAGGCTTCAAAACTACAGATAAGAAAGCAATTCTGCATTTGCCTCAAGGAAGCAACTTTTTTCAAAATTCTTTGTAATTTAACCTAACTTCAGCTTTATATCACCTCCTTATTCATTTTTCCTAGTTGTATCACCAAGTTTTTGAACTCTTTTTCAGCCTTCAGCTCTTTGACAATTAAGGTGTTTGTTAAATTTGCCTACTATTACTCAAAATTGTAAGGGTTGTTGTAGCATGGATATCTTAATTGTCTTTGCAGACCAAAATGTGGACTTGAATTTATGAGAATATGATTGTGCAATAATAATGACTAAGAGAAGGAAGAGAGAGAGATGGAAAACCAGAATTTCTGCAACACAGAATTTTGCCTGTCATTAGTTCTCTTGTTTTACTGCCATGAGGAAAGAAGTATAGCTTTTCTGTGAGTGGGAAGGATTTAACAGCTTTTCAGTTTTACGCACACTGCTTGCATGTGGATTGACAATTGAAGCATAATTGTTTCTAAGTTGCTTTTTTTGGCTTTTAAAAAGTCATGAGTTGTGTAGGTTTAAATGTGTACATGTCTCTTAACAATTATTTCACTTATCCTGCCACTGCTATTTGAAAAATTGGAAAGCTTACGTTTTAAAAAAGATAAGTCTCTTTTTCTTCCTATATGTTTATCAACATATATCTAGTATCTTCATGACAATGGAATTATACACCGAGATCTAAAGCCAGAGAATGTGTTACTTTCATCTTCTGAAGAGACATGTCTGATAAAGGTAAGGGAACTTAAATTTGTAGTTGCTCAAGGAGAAGTACTCTTTCTCACAATGTAACTCAGAAAAACTATAATTACTCATACAAGCTGTGAAGTAACCTAAAACTTTCATGCTCTTCATATGCTTAATTTTACTCTTGTGGATAATTCAATCCATATATCTAAGAACAACTGGGAAATTTTATGCTTAATACCTTGTACAGCACTTAATTGAGTACAACTTTAAATGTGGCTACATTGTTAAAAATAATAAATATGAATTTCAGACAGCATTTCCACAAATATCCAGGCTGTTTTTTGAAGGAAATATATTTTTCATATAAAGCATTGAGCAGATTTTCTTGTTGAAATGCTTAGTCCTCGAGTAGCGTCATCTAATAAGTGAGAATACTTCTGTTCTCAGATTGCCCATTAACATCCACATTTGAGAATGCTTTTTGCTAGGGTGAAGTCTGATCCTCTTCTATATTTCTCCCTACTCATCTTCTCAATTGTTGTTAACTGACATTTTAGTAATGTTTGGGGTAAATTTTGTTTGCAGTTGTGCTGGAACTGTGCTTTGAAAAGAGGAAACTTAATGCTTGAGAAAACAAGAGCTGCTGCAAGTGACTAAGAACCGGCAACTGCAGTCTTAGAGAACACAGTTACAGTTTGCCTGTATTTTATAGTGAGCTTTTCCTGTAGTCAGTGAAGTTACACCACTGGATCATACATGGATATCAAAATAATGGAGAATTATTTTGGAGAAAATAAGAGAATTGGCTTTGCCATATTTTTTGTATGGATCAAGAACAATCCAGTGAGATTGCGGTATGGCTTAGTGATGGGACTTAGTAGGTCAAGCTGATAGACTAGGTGATCTTGAAGGCCTTTTCCACCCTAGATGATTCTATAAAGCCATTTGTTTCAACTACCCTTTTCATGATATTCTTTAATGTTACCTCCTGCTGTATACTGACAATATGATATGTTCTAGTACAATCGATCCTAATATGTGGTGTTACTGTTTCTAAATACAAGATTACAGATTTTGGACAATCCAAGATTCTTGGAGAAACTTCTCTTATGAAAACATTATGTGGTACTCCCACGTATCTTGCTCCTGAGGTTCTAAATTCACTTGGGACTGCTGGATACAGCCGAGCTGTGGACTGCTGGAGCTTAGGAGTTATTCTTTTTGTATGGTAAGATATTGCAGAGATGCTACATTCATTGGGCAGTCAGTGACATACATGGCTCAAGACTTGGCAACTTCAGTATATTTAGTAGGAAGTGAAAGTGTGTTTAAAAATGTATACACGTAGAAGACACTGTGATAGCGGATGTTTTAAAATGTGTGACTAGTTTTGCATTCACTGTGACAAAAACTGTGTTATTTAATTTATTTTCTTTTTTTTTTTATATAGCTTGTGTGGATATCCACCATTTAATGAGCAAAACACTCAACTATCTCTGAAAGATCAAATCACTCGTGGAGAATATACATTCATTTCAAAAGAATGGAAACATGTATCAGGCATGGGTATGACTCCATTACAATAGGTAGCAGAATATCTAGCTCTTTTGCCATATTTTTTTGTTTTCTTTGAACTTCTTTTCACCTCTGTGATATGTTGCATGTTGATATATTTAAATTTGTTAAGTAGGCTCTTAATACATTTTTTTTCAAAGTTGGACCATTACAACAAACAATTACATTTTCCTTGAAGAGATGCTACCCACCAGTACCTTTTGTAGTAATATTTAGCATTATTAACTCCAAAAATATAGAAGTTTTAAGCACATAGGTCTGTTTTTAATTTTTTTTTCACTTTTCTAACTTTATCAAGCTGGTCAACAGATCTTTACCTCAAAGATTCTTCAAGTGTTGAACCAAAAATAATAGGAATTTAAGGGGTATGTATGAATTAGAATTCCAAAAGAGAAAAACTAAGTGGAATTTTAAGCCTGGAGTGCAAAGACTAGCACCATCAAGTATCAGTCACAATTGTGTAGTCAACTATTTGGTCCACTCTAAACTAAGTAGTCTGCCTTTTTTTTTTATTATTATTTTTTTTGCACAATAAGCTAAAATGGTGGTTACTATCTGCATGTTTTTCTTCAGGACATTTTAATATGCACACAATAATTGCACTATTTGCCTTAAGTACTACTTTGTGTATGCAGAAGAGTTTCTCATAACTGGTATGATCATTCTGTTTCTAATAAACTTGCCAAATATAACTCCTTCCTAAATTACCTGAAGCGTATTCAATAATATGTCAGACATATATGGGAATGGAAATTATGTAGTCCCAATTATGCATGTAACAGAATAATCAGATACAATGAAAAGTAAATCTTGCCAAAATTCCTTTATGGAAGATTAGGAGTCATTCAATATGGCTTAAGTACTCTATTTTTCACAGTGTTTATTAAGCAGTTTCAGAAGACAGTAAAGTTTATATGATCAAGTTGAGCATACATGCATACATCTTGTCTCTTCTTTCTCATCTCAGATGGATGATCTGCTTTCCAAGACACCATAAACTGTTGTTATTTCTCTGGTAACAGGAAACTAAATTAAGCTATTTTTGCATGTCCATATTTAGGAAAGTGCTGATCTACCTATGCATGCACAGAACATAAATACTGGACATGTTCAGTAAATGTACGAGTAATTTTGACAATTTGGTATATGTGTTGAATCCTGTGCATGTAAAGGAAAAATGGTTAGTCCTCAGTGCTCTCTGGGCATAGAAAGAAGAAAAGTGATCTCCTTAGCCAGTCTTTTGGGCACAGCTATCAAGTGTTATTAAACATGCTGCTGCACGTAGTTTTGGAGCATGCATCTTGTGTAACTTATTTTCAGATAATTTACTGATTGTATATCAACCATTTTGTTTGTTTGTTTGTTTGTTTGTTTTTTTCATCTTAGCTCTAGATCTTGTGAAGAAGCTGTTAGTAGTGGATCCGAGCAAACGTGCTACAATAGAGGAAGCCTTAGACCATCCTTGGCTTCAGGTAGGAATAGACTCTTAACCAAAGTACAGCAAGGCTGGCTTGTTCCAGGGATAACTCCTTGATGTAAATTCAAAGGCAGTTCAATAGCCTGAATTTTATGAGGCTTTGTTAATACTGTGTAATTTGCTTCTTTAAGGAAGCAGGCAAACTGTGACTACCCTGGTCACCAGAGATCTATGCATACCTGATCCTGTGTCTTAGGCAAATACCATAACAGGGATACAGTGATGGGCAATAAGAGCTTCAGTTCTGTAGCTTCTTGGGAATAACAACTGTTACCTTAAGTTAGAGCTTCATTCCACCTGTCTGTAGGCTGTCCCTGACAGTAGCCAGCAGAGGAGCAACTGTCACTTTGTGCTTCTTATGGGCAGGCACTGCTGCCTGCGGGCCAGCTGACTATACTGTTTCTGCAGGCTGTATTAAGACCAGAGGGATTCTGCTGCCTACTTTCAGACAGAGAAGAGGGGAAGAAAAGGCTGTTTGTCTGTGAATTCTGTTTCACTGGCATTGTGAATGACATGTAGGAAGAGGAGCCATCAGATCCCAGCTTGTAGGATGACATTAGCCCAGATACCATAGCCACAAATTGCCAGTTGAACAACTTCAAACCAGAGTGAGCATCTTGAACAGACTGCTGCAGTGTTTATCAGCTGTAAGCAAGGTGATCATGCAGTACCTTGCTGTATGTCTTGCTGTAAGACTTTTTTGCAGTGTACAGAGCAAATTTGCTTCTTTGCTCTCTCAACAAATGCTCTCTGCACCACAAAGATTTTCCTCTCTTCCTGTTCTCTTTTTTTTTTCTTTCTTCTTGCAATGGCAGCTAGCTCCCCTTCAGTCTTTCGCTGTGCTTGTTTTCTTGGCTGCTGTCCCTGGCAAAGCCTTTGTTAGCTCTTAACCCCCTCCTATTGCTGCTTTTATAGCATGGTATGCTTTCTCAAGTCTTGTAGTTCTGTGTTCCTTTTCAACTGTTGTTGCTGCTATTCCTAGTCTTGTAGCTTTGCTTGATGGTGTTCAGTGCCTTCTCCCACCTTAAACTTAATTTCCCTTTTAATTTGACTTCTCCTTTGCCCTCCACCTTGTCACAAGTTACCCATATATAAGTTTTTATCTTTCCATACACTTCAGCCAGAGAAAAATGAATTACTGTCTTCTCCAAAGTGAACACACTATACTTAGTTTTATGTCTGCTTTCTTTTCTCTTTATTATTTGAATACTGCATCATCTTTGTAGCTTAACTAACAGCAATGTAGCTCCTGTGAGTTTGTATGTTGTCTCTGCACAGGCTGAGGGTATTTTTGAGCAGTATGTTTACCTCCTAATGCAGCCCAAACCTTGCTAGAACGTGTTATCACTACCCGTGCTAGGACCCTTGGCAGCAGCCTCAAGAAGTTGTAGAGAAAAAAGATTTGTGGTCTCATGATCTTTATTATATCACCCTATAGTAAAGGATAGTTCAACACAGCTTAGGACAATGCTGAGTAATATGATTCTCCCAGACTAAATCTGTAATATTTCATAGTTGATAGTAACCTCTATTCAGGTAAGGGAGACAGACTCAGATTCTACATAGAATTTGTCCACCTGTCCAGCTAGAAGAAGGCATTTCTTCGTTTATGTATTTGCTATCCCATGGGTGCTTGACTCTGGATCCTGTTTTATGGGCATTGTAAATACTCAGCTCTTTCATCAAGGTAAACTAGGTCCTGTTCCAGCCTATCACCTTTAGCTAAGAAGCATGTCAGGACTCCTCCAGTCTTGTCATCTCTGGCCTTACCATCAAAACAGTTGTGTTTCCTTTGTAGGGAGAAAAAAAAAAAAAAAAAAAAAAAGAAACAGATTTTGATGTTCAGAGAATCAGATCTCAGTGGTCCTCATGGTAAATACTAACAATGAGCTCCTCATGGTCTGTGGTCAGGAACACCTTGGAATAGCTGGAGCTTACTAACATCTGTCAGGGTCAACACTTAGATCAACAGTTGAACACAAGTAATAAGTACAAGTATTCCTTGCGTGCCATGACATCCAGCGAGTTGCAAGTCTCTTGTGCTATTTAATGTCAACTTCTCTGCCAGTAATTCTTTCCCATCAGCCAGATGGCTTTTGCTGGAGGTTGTGGTGCCAGCTCTGCAGCAGAGGTTGACAGGCTTCTCTTTTTGTTGAAGGACACTGGTACTAAACTAATCCTGTCCATAGTCTGATTCTGCTTCAACATCCTTTGTTTTCCTCCATGGCCTGCTCTGAATTTAATGGAAAATCCTGTATCTTTGCAATTTTTCATTTTAAAATGAAGCCTAGTCTGCACGTGTAGCTAGGCTGTGCTTTCAGACTTTTATTCCCTGCAGAGCTAACTGTGCAAAAAAACAAAGAAACACATGGAGTATTCTGCTGAACACTTTCTTTTAATATAACTGGCAGCTTCTACATCTGTTCTGAGACATTTCTCTTTAATGTATGAGAATCAAGATGCGGCTTTTTTTTAGAGACCAAGTCTGATAGTGGTTCTGATAGGAAGGATCTCCTCCTTTGAACATTGTAACAGTCCAACCTCCTCATCTTGTTTTTGTGGGCAGACAGTGCAGAACATTGCAGAGTTTTTCTGGCAGGCATCCAGGACTCTGTTCATACTACGATGATCATGAATGAATGTCACTGGTTTGGGAACTCTCTGAGGAGGAGGTGATGCTTGCTCTGCCTCCTGTTGTAGTCTAGTTAAGTTTGTGAAAGGTGGTCTTTAGTTTCTTGCTAATTTTGGCACCCCGGAGGAGACCACTGGGCCTATGAGCTTTCTTGGATGATTTTGTTTAAGGAGGCTGAAGAAAGTCACCTAGTCTATAACTGAGCCAACATGTTCTGCTTACTTATTCTGTGCATAATGCCATTCATATTCCTCCATTGGGAACAGTGGCTAGTTACAGATGCTTAGGTAAAGAGCAAAAGAAACAGGGTAGAAGCAAGGCAGTATTGCTCAGAAATCAACAGCTGGCAGTTTACTGAGACAGAAAATGCAATTGTTTGACAAATGTTTGAAAGTCATTAACTTGTCCTAATTATACTGCTGGGCATCAGGAAATAGTTCTTGTCATTCCTGGATTTTACTACTGTAATTTTGTGTGTAACTTCTACAGTGGGTTAATCGACTGTAGGTTCTTACATTTTGATTATGATTCTGAGCAGGGTAGGTTATTGTTAAACAATGCTATGCTTATTTTAAGAATCACTGATAAGCATAATGGGAAAGGGGAAATATGATAGCGATTTTGACGAGTTAAGACTGAGATATATAAACTTAGTATCTTGACTATATATTCCCTTTAGGGGCAGCTCTTACTGCTATGTTTGATTTTTGAAGACAGGACGAAAAATTTTATAAGACATCATACCCACAAATCCAATTGTCATCCAGCATTCAAATGCCATTCTTTAAGCTGTTTCCCTTCATGATCCCTTACTATCAGTTATTTATAGGTAATGTACACTGCCTGCTTGGAAGGCCAACATCCAATATGTTCAGTTCTACATATCACACACCTTGAATACTACCACCAAAAAAGCTGCTTACATCCTGTTACTGCGATTAGTAAGAAGGAGCTACTGGCTCCCCACTCCCTCTTGCGTTGTCTGTAAGTATTGTCTTATGAAGTATGAAAAAAATCCACAAGATTCATGCTCTGTGTGCAGCTAATGCATATTAGCCTCTAGTGATTTGGGGTCCACTAGAGAATTTTTCAGATATTATAACTTGGACCCATGGGTTGGACCCAATGATCTTTGTCCCTTCCAACGCCTTCAACTCTGTGTTTCTGTGATAAGCATGCATGTTCTCAAAACAAAACATCATTTCTACAGCTCTATTTAAACCAGTACTGTTTTCAAATTAGTGTTTTAATACCTGTGCTGTTTACTCCATTCTTCATTTAAACCTAAAACTTTAAAACTTAGTGGGCCACTTAAACCTGAGTACTATTCAGTGGATATATCTTACCTGTATTTACATGATTCATCCGAGGTTCCAGCTATAACTTCACTGAAGTCCATGTCAACCAAGTAGGTACTTCTTAATAAAACATATTTCAAAGGCATACAATCAATTAATTGCTGTGTCTGCCTCTGTGTTACTGCAATCTTGTGAAAGGTTAAAGATTATTTTGGTTGTTTGCTGAAGAAAAGCTCAGGTGTTTGTTGTGTAAGTGAAAAAAATATCTTGCCTATCAACTCAGAGGTAGCCACAGTTGAAACGTGACACTGAAAATAGACAAGTCCAAATTCGGTGTAGAATAAATTGGATGTTCACATCAAAACCTTTCTGTACTGCTCAAGAATGTAATTGAACCAAAAAAAGGAGATATTGCAATACTCCATAGACTAGAATAAGAATCCACCTCCCCTCTTGCCTTCCACCCAAAAAATGGTTAAAATTTTTGAAACCCTTAGAAGCTAGTTGTTCCTTATTTCTAATTGTGCCTCTACCAGTGAACATCCCATTCACTTCTCTTTGAGTTCCCCAGTCTTTGCTGTCATAATGGGACAAAGTTATAACACTTTTTATCTTCAGTCAGTTATTTAGAATAAATGTCTGTTTTTGGTTCCAGATCAGTTGTTCAGCTGGTGAACCTACAGTCACTGTTCAAAAGCTCAGCCACAGGAAATGATCTGTATTAAATGACTATGAGCAGCTTACTTCATTTAGTCCCAGGAAAGGTTTCAAGACCTGATTCAGCTTTGGAAGTCTGATTTAGGGTTTGCAGGTAATCCATAGTAACCATTCCAATAAAATTCCTGCTGGAGAAATTGCTGAAACCAGAGAATGAGACTTTATTTTTAGAACAGGGAGTATACAATGTCAAATAAGTCCTTTTTTTTTTTTTTTTTTTTTTTTTTTCACCGATTTCCTGTTTCCCTGAGGTTGCCCGACACGGACTAAGAACACCT
The DNA here is from genome assembly GCF_964035555.1 of Netta rufina. Classification (NCBI taxonomy): domain Eukaryota; kingdom Metazoa; phylum Chordata; class Aves; order Anseriformes; family Anatidae; genus Netta; species Netta rufina. The sequence goes on along the minus strand of NC_140141.1, from coordinate 15,695,095 downwards.
CTGGTCACTGGCTGCTGAACCAGAATGAATCTATGTGCTGCCTTTTCCTCTTGAAATACATCTGACTTTCTGCTAAACTAACTTAAGAAATGATTTGTGCTAGCCTTCTTTACCTCATGCTGCCCTTTCTTCCCCTTAATGCTTCTGCAGTCAGACCTGTTCATGCACAAGTGAGACTAATGACATCCCTGAGTCTACTTCGCTCCAAGTGCATCTCCCACTTGCCCTCCCCAAACAGCAGCTGCTGGTTTACCACTTCTGGTAAATAAACTGTATTGTCTAGTGAACTTGTCACAATAGGGAATGGTGTAGCAATATGTATGCTCTATGAATAATATAACAGTTGACAATAATAATTTTGATTTTTAAAAGTGAAACTTTCCATTTGCAATGTTTAATATGTTATATGGACTTAGGGTAGACGTGACAGTGGAGTGCTTCTAATGTAACATTTTGTTTGAAAGTTGTTGTTTTATTATGGGTATTTTAGCTGGTTCTTCTCTTAGTGTATACAACTTTTTTTTGGAGGAGTGGAGGTTCAGATGTGGTTAAAAACTACCCAAATCCAAAATACCGATGATGCTAAGCTAGTGGAAATGAAAATACTAAGTTAGAAAGGGAAATTGTCATGAGAACAGCATGTAAGACTATAGGCAAAATTCTTGTTTTTCAAGAGCAAGGAACTTGGTTTCGGGGAAAGCAAGGTCTCAAGTCCTGATAAAAGCCTCTTTTGATAAGGCTGACTAGTAAATTACCTGCACAAACTCCTAGCCTGTACATTCTGTTCTTTCTGTGTTGTTACACTTCATTGAATGACATTGTATGTTCAGTTTTAGCTTGACTAGTATTAGCTAAGTAGTTACTAAGGGAAACTACTTCTTTGTAGAACTACAGAACTATTTTTTTTCTTACCAGCACTGTATGTAAACCACCTCTTCAAAATGGTACTCTGGGGCAAGTTAGGATGATGTTTATTTTGGGGAAGTGGGAGGGAGGAGGGGAGGTTGGATCAAAGTTTGATGGTAACTATTGAAGGTCCTTGAGAGTGTTTATTCTTGAGAATTCCTCTTGGGTAGAACATCTTTTCTAGAAATTGCACGTTCCAACTTTTACTTGGGTAATAAAGCTGATGTTTCAAACGACCAGTGTCCTGATCATACATAATGTAATTGCTGCAAAATTAGTGTTACTTCATTCTATATCACATTTGTGTTCAATTTAGGATAGTCATCACTTGCTTTTGATCGGACTATTGTCTGAAAGCTTAGAATACTGGAGGAATTGACACAACACTGTTGCAATGTTTTTGTAGTAATCTGGGACTGTCATTACAGATCCTTTCTCCTAGCACTATATGATGATGATTATTATTTTTAAATGATGAGGAAAAAAGTTACTCCCTTGTTTTCATTACTTATTCATTCATCCCTTAATTGCTGATCCACCTTAAATATTCCATATATTACTTAGGTTTACTGCTTATTTTTTTCCACAGGATGAGAATATGAAGAATACATTTCAACAGCTACTTGCTCAGACAAGTGCCACTATGAATCCACCGCAAACATCAAAAATGGTATGTACAACAGATTATTTGAAGATTAATACCTGATGCATAGAGAAACTAGATTTGAAAGTAATCTGTAATAAGAAAAACAGAAAAAATGGAGAACTTACTACAGAAGTGTGCATTTTGACTTTATGTGGTGGTCTGCTAATTGTCTCACTTGCTTTCTGAATAGAAGGAACTGACTTTTGTGCTTTGGCAAAACACTTTGAATTGAAAGAACAGTATCTTAAGCTTTAAAGGATTATTTGTATATTTAAAATTAAACACATGAACATTATATTTTGATGGATTCAAGTTATGAACATTTAATATTCAAAGAAAAATTCTCATGTTAACGAAAGCTTAGAAATGGTATTGTAACATTTGTTACAAAACATTAATTAGCACTGTTTTAAATAGTAGTTAAAGGTAAACTTGGGGGCAGTCGGGGCAGGAAATAGAATAAGGTCAGTGTCTTATGTGAGAAAGGTCACATATTAGATCATTGTAGAGAAACATTTAGTCTTGCTGCTGTTTTGGCTACAGGAGGGAGATTTTATCCAGCATCTGTAATTATGTAGCAGATACAACAGTCGGACTCTGTCTTACCTGATTAATGTAGCCATCCTGCTGCATTTTTCTTTTAGTCGGCCACAACGAGAAAGCGTCTGCATGAAAATGAAGATGATTCTATCTCATCTAAGCGTGCTGTTGCTTCTACATCATTTCAGAAAATGAGGTGAAAAAAGTGACTTAACTATTGCTTTATTTTATGGAAAGCAGAATTTTTATTTTTAAGAAATCTTATTGATTGAATAACTGTTGAAAATGCAATTAATAAATAAAAGTAACTTTGTAAGACTGAAGTGATTACTGTGTGTGCATGAGAATTTACACAGTCATCTCCAGTTCATCTAGCTATCTGATTGAAAGCATGTATCAGAAAAATGTGTATGTTTCTTGAACAAAGTAAGGAAAAAACTTAGGCTAGTTTCATTACTACATATACTCTTATATTCTTCTGTTCAAATATCTAGCTTAGGTGTGAAGATAATGCTTAGTCCTCACAGATGAAACAGGAATAATAAGTCTGAGTTTTTGCCTTAGCCATAGTATTACCTGATACAAAATGCTGCCCACAAAATTCTCAGGGAACTTATAAATAAGAAATTCACTATGAGAAGGACTGTAAGTAGAATAATTGTATTCCTTACTATGACTATATGTGCTATAACATTTTTTTTTTCCATGTATCTGTCCTGAAAACCATTAGGGATTCATTTTGTCATATCTTACTCAGTTTTGATGTAAAACTACTGATAGAGATTGAGGGTCTCTGGAAGTTAGATAAAGCTAAATACCGGGCTGACAGATTCAACAGCATTCTGTTCTGTGAAGTGGTTGTTAGGCTTTCAAAGTGAAGGTTATCATCTGCATGTACTTGCTACCCAGTTTCTTGAAAAATGTATATTATGTTTATTTATCTTAAGATGGACTGAATAAGAGGACATATGATATCCATCTTCCTTATATTATTTGATAAGTTCCTGCAAGAGAAGAACAATGAATTGGACAGAGAGAAATTTTTTAATTTTCTTCTATGAAGTGAAAAAGGTTTCAGACTGTGTGCCTATTTACAAAGGATATTAATTTCATTATACTATTCATCATATTAATTTCATCATATAATTCAATAATTTAATCATATAATTTCATCATATAATTCAGTAATCTCTCATTAATTTCATGAGGGAATAATTTAATAACTTTGTCCTAAAACATGCGTTTTATGATTAGAGGCATTTAATGTACATGGATTAGGAAAGAATAAAGCCTAATGCATTTCAAAATAAAACACTGTCAAGTGTGAATTAAGATTTTTCATGAGGCGAGTTTTCCCTTTTGTGCCTATTGCAGAGATTTTGTGTTTTTGAGATATTTGTTATTGGTCACTTTTAATGGTAAGATGGCAGTTCTTGTGCACTTCTGTTTTTCTTAATGAGGCAGGTGGAGGAACACCTATGGGCATCCAGGTGAAAATTCAATCGGATCCAATCCAGATGCACAGAGACATGCACTTCTCTTGTTTCAACTGTCTCCTAGTGAATTAACTTTCCGCACATGTATGACTGATTGCACATTCTGAAAGTGTTGTGGTACTTACTGTTGCTAGTAAAAGGGAATAGTTCCATTTGCTAGGTAAAATGGCTATGAAGGACTCAGTATGTTTGGTCTGGGTCTGGTATACTGTAAAGGCAAATACATTTGGAACTTGGCTACCAATGAATTTAAGAAGACCTGCATAATTACAGGCCTGAAGATAATCCACTAGCTACTCTACACAGTGAGTTAACTGTAATCGGTATTCAGCTAGCAATCTGAAATTTCTAAAATTGATTCCTCCATATATTCCATCCCACTAGTTAGATTATTTTTATTATTTTTAATTGTTTTCCTTGGATCCTTTCCCTGGGTCCTAAGACCTGCTTTCCAAAGAAATCTTAATTTTCATCTTGCTCATTTGAAGTCAAACCTTTAAGCCTATGGTGATGTGACATCATTTTACTGCAGAAAGCTTTGAAGTTTCAGACTCTTACATTTTTCATGAAATTCTGTGAAAGCCGTTACTGGGTTCCACTGTGCTAGAGGTGGCATCAAGTTTTCACTTATTCAAGAAGTATTCCCACCCACCCCTTCTGAGCAGGGTAGTCCAGGGTCTTTGTACAGGTCGTATTTGCAGCATCTTCAGTGTAAACTCTTTACCTGTTCACTTCAACAGGCACGAGTCTACAGCGTTTGGAAGGCTTTGGATTAGATACTGGTTCTATAAATATGAGAAGGCAAGGGATGTACCTAGCGGTGCCTGGTAAGAGCGATGCCGTTAGTGACCAGTCTCTGTACTGGACGTTTAGAGGTACGACGTGGAACGCCATCAAACAAAGCCTTGGTGCTAAGGCTGCCGCCGCCTTTACGAGGTGGTCCCCCACCTTCGCGGCCGTAAAGAAGCGTTGAGCGGACCTTCTCTGTGAGCGGGGGCCTGGAGTCGTTCGTAGGGTGAGCGGACGGGGCTGCCTGCCTGCTTACCTTTCTTCTTCGGCCTGCGTGGCCCGGGGGGAGGCCGGGCTCGCCCTGCGTTCCGCGGGGCCTCCGGCGGAGTTGCGGCCCGGGCTGCCTCGAGCGGGAGCGGGCCGCAGCCGCGTGTCCCGCCCCGGGCGGGCCGGGCCGGGCTCCCGCCGGGGGCTGGCGCAGGACGTCCGGCCCGGGGACGCGCCGGAGCGGCCCCTGGCGCCGTCGGGCGGGGGGCGTCCGGGGTCCGGCCGGAGCCCAGCCCCGGGGGCGGGGCCGGGGACAGTGCGGTTCCCCTCGGAGTCGGGGCCCGGAACGTGGCGCCGCGGGCCGGGCGGCTGGGGCGGGATCGGCCCGGCGGGGGGGGGCGGCGGCGGCCCCCAAAGGAGGCGGAGGAGGAGCCGGAGCGCGATGGAGCAACAGGCGCCGCCGTCCGCCCCGCCGGGGGCCGTAGCGGGGGGCCGGGCTCGGCGGCGGCGGGAGCGGGACGCGGAGCCTCTGCGGGTGAGTTGAAGCCGGGCCGGCGGCAGCGGGAGCGGCCCCTGGGCCCGGCCGGCCGTCTCCCTCCCGCCTCCTCGGCCGCCTGGCGGCGCGGAGGGCGGGCCGGGCGCGGTCCGTGCCTGCGGGCGTCGGGGGGAAGTTGCGGGGCGCGGGCGGGAGCAGCCTCGGCCCCGGCGTTTGCCGCTAGCGGCGCCGCGCCCGCGGGGCCGGCGGCGAGGTGAGGAGCGGGGCAGGGCGGCGGCGGGCGGGGCGGCTTCCCCCGGCCGGGCGGACGTGCCGAGGGGAAAGCGGCGGCGGCCGGCGGGTGCCCGCGGTGGGGGCGGAGGGGCTCTGGAGCCGTAAGGCCTCGGGTATGGCCGCGGTCGCCTTGCCGAGCGCTCGCCGCGTTTCGCCCTGGACTTACTGCGGAGCTGAGAGCGGCGCCTCCAGGCTCCGAGCCCCCCGTCTCGGCCGGCGGGGCCCGCGCCGCCCCCCGGCCCCGCCGCCGGCACGGAGCGGCCCCGCGGGCCGGGGGGAGCTCGGCGGGCGCCCGTCCGGCTGCGGTGCCGGCAGCGGCAGAGCGCCGTGGTCGCCGGTGCGGCGCGAGGTTAACGGAGGCGAAGTGCCCGGGCGCTCCTCACGTGCGGCCCGCTGCTTCCACACGCGTGTTGTAGCGTGGAGCTCGCTGGAGCGTGCATCTCTGTGGACGACAGCACGGGCATCAGCGTGAACGTTACGTTCTCGGTGGTCTCTCGGATAAGCAAAAACTGAGCTTATTTTGAAACTGGAAAACTTTTTTGCTAAGTGTGTCAGTTGCGTATTTGTAGCACAGCAGAGCTTATCACCCCGATGGAACTCATGATACAGACATCGTCAGTCTCAACTAGACATGCCAGGTAGTGAAAAAATGGTCACTAACTTGATTATACGGGCTTTGCTATGGACAGCATTGGGAATCAGGAGGCGCATCCTGGATGCGGTTATGTTTGTTGACTGGAATACTGATCGGTGGTTAAGGTTAAAATGTCCCTGCCTGCAGCCTGTGCTCCCGTAGTTTGATGTTGCAGCCATAGGATGACTTGGTCATCTCTAGTAAGCCAAGAGTTGAAGTGTCTGGGTTTCTATAGCTTTTCGTCCTTCTTTCTTAGGAGCTGTTCATGTTTATCCTTGGATGTCTTTTTATTTCTCTTAGAGGTACTGCACAGTCTTAGACAATGTCATTCCTCTTGTGCTTTCTTCTGACGCTGATCAGGAGCTCCTCAGGTGCTAACAAAAATCCTTTATAGGTTCTTTGAAAAGAGTTTTTTGATAAATGGGTAGATGATTTATTCTTAAATATTGATTTATTATTTTTTTTTAAGCAGTAGGTTTAGAAATCTTCACTTTCTTATATTTTTTGGTCTGATATAAAGACACAGGTATGTGTTTTTTGAAGTGCCACGTCATACTAGTGTATATGACTACTGATTATTTTTAGTGACAGCACAATTAATGATTGTTATTACTGATCTGTTGTACTATCTAAACCTTAGTTTTCTAGAGGTGAAATCTTCTGCTGCAGTAGTATCAGTCTGCATGTATATTTCTGCTAAATACTGATCAAGCCATGTTTCCTGGCTTCTTCACTGTATTTTGCCATGTTATCACCCTCTTGCCTTTGCCTGAATGCCAGTTACTAACATTCCTACCGGGTAGGTCACTGGTGATAGGAATGCTGTAACAAGAGACTGAAGGTAAAGTGCCTGCTTGCCCATAGGTGAGCGTTTTTATTGATATGCTTACAAACGTGTACTGGTAAGTGGCTTGTGTCTACTCAGAGAAGAAAGCAGTCATGCTACAGCAGTTGAATGACTTGTTGCAGATGACAAAATTCTGGGAGGGTGTACACTTGCTTCTGTACCAGCTCCTCCTGAAGTGTCTCTCCTGTTCAGACCTGGCTTTTGCTTCTTGTTGATTTATCTATTCGTCATTAGTGTGTCTGTCTGCCTGTGGCTAGCTGACAGTTCAGACTCCTCACTAATAATGAAATTTACAATTCGGTTATTATTCACAATTCAAGATTTTATGCTCCCTTTAGCTTGTATTCAATCTTTTTCTTATGTTAATGGTAGATCATTTGGATAGCCATAGGTGCTTCTTTGACTCTAGGAGGTCAACTTTTATTACTTTTCTGTGTGTCAATGTCATATTCGCTATCTCTTATTGAGAAAATGGGCTCCTTTCTGCTTTAATTTCTCTTTCTTCTTTGTCTTAGTTTTTCTATTACTATATATATTCTCTGTACTGTCTTCACTCTGTTTCTCCTATTCTTTAAGAACTTCCACACTTTCACGTTCTTCCTTCTAAAAGATTGATAGTAACATACTTTATGTAGATGCTGAAAGGATTCTGTCCCTTATCTATAAGATGAATCTCTAATGAGATTAGTAGGGACCTGTAAAATTTGTACTTCTGAGTTTGTTTTAGGCTTTCAGCATGCTCAGACACAAAAGTGAATTTGCATTCATTGATTTACTTCTGAAGGTTATCACTGAAACCAGTGAAGCTAGAACCCTAAGTATTCCCTACTCTGTCTGTTGTGCAAACTGCATAAATGGACTGTGCAAGGCAGATGTTGCCTATATCCTGTATGTTTCACATTATTGTGCTAAAGTTTCAGTAAATATATGCTATGTTCCAGCTGCTTTTATAGTGGAAGTATTCTGAATATACAAAACTTAATAATATCTACATCTTATTGCTAGAATATTTTTTTTTCCTTCTAGCATTTTCTGAGTTAAAATATTTGTATTAAATTTAATAAGCTATTCAGTATTTTAGTTCCTTAAATATGCTTAATGGAAAAGTTTGCAGAGCGAGGGTAACTGGTGATTTATATGAGAAAAGCTGACTTTTCAAATTTCATGACAAAGTACCGCAAGAACAAAATCAAATATATAGCAATCCTGCTTATCATTAGTAACAAACGATATGAATTTACTGAACGTTCAAGATACATATGTAATCTGGTGTTCAGTAGCTTTCTATGAATTTCTTTCATGTTCTTAATACTTTTTTTTTTGAGTCTATTATCAGTATTGTTCTTTGTAACACCTGGGATGATTCTGTATTTTAACTATACCACATGTATAAGTTTTACTTCATTTGTTTTTCTTTTATCTTCTGCCTGTTTGACGCCTCTCTGTTCCTGTAAGGAATAGTGGATAATTGTTCCCTTTACCTTTGCTATGCTTTTCTTCATTTTATAGACCTATGACTTGCTTTTTTCAATTATTTTTTAAGTTTTCTAGTCTTAGACTCTCTGTATTTTGGAGATTCATCCACATCTGGTTATCTGTTACCCATCTCCTACCTTTTCTGCTTATGTACTTTTATATTCTTGTCCCGTGGTGGTGGGAACAAAACTGCAAATGGTATTTAAAATGCAGTTCTTTCTACAGATTTAGAATGTCACAATTGTTTCCTCTTTCTTCTTTCTTTTACTGCTCTCTTTGACTGGTCACGACTACTGAGACTTTCTTTCCTTGAGAATTTTTCAGAGGTGTCTAGAAAGTCTTTTGTGAGGGATAAGGGTAGATTTAGGGCCAGTTATTGCAATAACAGCTAAGGATTTTTTCTTCCATCACTTTGCAGTTACTGACACCGGTTGTCATCTTCTGTTTATTTGCCGGAATATGCTGAAGATTGATCTGTGTTCTGGGCAGATAGTTTTAACATTTGGCTACTATTTTGTTTAATTAGGGTGCAGTTTCAGTAGCAAACATGCATGCTGCACGAGCAGTCTGAATTTGATCTCTGAGAAGCCCAGAAAGTTGTGTGCCACTTTCAGAAAATGAAATTGCCAGTGTCTTGAATTCATTAGGCAAATTTGCCCAGAAATTTGTGAATGACATCCATGCTTTGCACATTCCCATCTTTTCTCTCTCTAACATCCTTGCCAATATAACTTTGTATACGTTTCCTTTCCAATCCTGATGACTGATATATATATATGGTCAGGAAACATGAGCAGACACCTATGGAAGAGGCAGCAGGATACCATTTCAGAGTTTAGATGAATTGTCTACATTGGTTGTTAATTCTTCGGAGTAAGGTGAAACATGCCCTTTACCCTGTATGTGTCTGACTAGTGGTACACTGGGGAAAATTCCTCCTAATAAACCCTGCATGTAACTGACTGAGGCTTTGAAATTTATTTTCCTGCAGTGAATCAACTCTCCGTGTAAATCATGGTGTTTCTGGGCTATTACCTGAGCCATTCCTCGCACATGGGTATTTCTTGGCTCCATTTCTCTCTGGTATGCCCTACCATCTGTGGCTTTCTGGCAACTAATTAGCTTTCTCGAGGTTTCCTAATGTTTGGTCTCGAACAACTGCTCATGTGTAATAGTTGCTAGAACTTCATATTCTGTTTTTGCAGCTTCTCAGGAAAAGTCAAACTGACCATGTGATAAAGTTTGTGGTCACATACACACTTACAAATGTGTGAGTGATCACGCTGCTTGTCATGAAGTGACATGTCCCCCTCAGTTGTTTGGGCTGTTGCTCAAAGTAGGGCAATCTACCTGCTAGTACTTCAGAATATATGAAGCTGCTGTTTGAAGCTGCTGTTTCTAAAGTTGATTGAAGTAGCAGATAAGTCACCCAGTGCTTTTTAAAGGTATATGGCATATTGAATTAATTTTCAAGGGTGCAGAAATTTGATTTTTATAGTTTTTGGTTAGTTTCAATTTAGACAGGACAAGAAATGCAAAGGAGATTTGAGATGGATATTAGAAAAAATAGTTTCAAGATGAAAAACATGAAGCAGCTGAAATGGGATTTCCCAAGGAAAACAAGGAGACAGGTTGAGTAGAGAAGTTTAGAAATAGTTTGGACAAACAGCTGTCAGAAAAAAAATTGAGTAGGAAGGAAAAGGAATCATAAGGAAAAGCAGAGATCAGTAGTTTCTAATTTATTGCTTTTTTGGTTGTTGTTGTTTGACTTGGAAAAAAAAAAAAAGAAAAAGCCCGGAGGCCTTTATTGATACTTGAGACAGGAAGTCAATTTGCAGCTTGCTTCCCTTTCCACCTGAAAATGTGACTCGGCTTACTCTGGTAATGTATTTAAGCCTGGCAATTGTTGTGTTGTGGTAACAATGTGATATTCTTAATCTTTTTCTGTCTGCAGAACTAAACGTGGATAATACCTATTTCAACTATAGTTGAAATCTGTAGTCTGATCCTTTAATGACTACTTCCAAGTTTTGTGTTTCCATATATATATGTTACCTGTTGCCAAGTACAGTTACTGTCATTCATAACTGTCTTTTAATCAGAGTTGTACAGTGGTATTCTTGATGAATTGTTGAGGCTCTTTGAGAGACAATAGGGAATACATGACAGAAACAGTTGTTGACTGTTAATGACTGGTTGAGGAAACTAAAGAATGTTGAAAATTAGATGAGGAGAAAGGGTATACCAAAATCAATGGAACTAGGACTTTCTGCAGCTCATTTTACATCTTTTAGAGTTTTTCAATTAAAAGACTTAAAACAGTTTTTCTTAATTATTTTCTTTTGCCCGATTGATTTTGAGAATTCTGGGAGGGGGCTCTGCAGTGATGTCTCTTCCATTGCTAACATAAACTGTATGCCCTGCTAATCTCTGCAAGTATACCCAGTTCCACAGACTCATCCTTCTCTTCCCACTTAGGAACAATTTGCAGCTTGCAGTTGGCTGGCTGTAGAGGTTTGTGAGCACATGTACCAGTGTAAGTTCTTTGGTTTGTAAACAATTTATACATTCTTCTGTTTGTGCATGCACGTACTTCTCTATGATCTATGTATTGGATGGATATACTACCATCATCTTCTCATTCATACCTGCCATGTTTTCCAATAAACATTTTTACCTTGGGATTATGCTTGGTGTTGTAGAATCAAATCGTATGGCTGAGGAGCAAAATCTTGTGGAGTATAGAATACGAAAATAGGCAACTAGTCTTATGCCTGAAAAAGGTAGTATGTCTTCTGGAAGATACCCTTCATATGGAATATGTTTTCTAAGGCTCTTTTTTGCTGCTTCTGTACCAAAAAAAAGACAAATAATGAACAATTAAAAAAAAAAAAAAGTGATTCTGAATTCAGAATTTATTCTGCATTAATAGTGATGGCTTTAATTTCTTCTATAGTGTCCATAGAACACTTTTTTTCTCTTTTTCTGAGTAGCATTTCTCACCATTTACATGTAATTCCCCTCTTCCACAGATCTCTTTCTTTGGATCAAAATCTTTTGGAAGAAGAAGTCCTGACAGCCCCATGTTGAGCAAAGCTGAATTTGTTGAGAAAGTTCGACAGAGCAACCAGGCTTGCCATGATGGTGATTTTCATACAGCTATTGTGTTGTACAATGAGGCTCTGGGAGTTGATCCTCAGAACTGCATTCTTTACAGTAACCGCTCAGCAGCCTACATGAAAATCCAACAGTATGACAAGGCCCTGGATGATGCAATCAAAGCACGACTTCTGAATCCCAAATGGCCAAAGGTAAGAAAGTATTACTTTTCTGGGGAAATAATAACTCCACCAGGAATATGTACGTATTACTAACGTAATGTAGACAACTGCAAATACTTCTATATTAATGGCTGCTTTTGCTAAAAGCTGCAGATAATAATAATTTGTGTTTAAAAGTTGTTTAATTTGAATTTCCTGCTGGCTATTAAACTGTTCTCTGTGTTTGGGGTATGATTCTATCTTACTACTTTAAACTAGCATCAATTTTTGGTTGTGAAGACCAGACGTCTCTTTTAAAAGTAGTCAGCTTTGAGTAGCATCCAGGAACATTTTTCTTGTGAAGTTCATTGAGGTGTAGCATGGAGATTCTTATTAATAATGGAGCAATAAAGTCTTTCAAAATAGCGTTCAAAGAGTTTTTGTGTATATTGTGGATAATCATTTTAAGAAATGCATACCTCAGCATTCTTAGTAAGATCTGATTATGCAAGGAAACCTTTTGTAGAGTAGGTGCTGTTGGTTGCCTGTTTCTTCTGAGACTGCTTCCCACTAGCTGCTGTTGATAGCTTCAGTAATTCTGACTGTTGGCTAGTACAGAGCCATCCGTTTAGATGCCAATTAATTTTAGCAGAATGTACTCCAGATTCCATTTCTCCTATCAATCTCTCACACAGTATTACTAGTCACTTTAGCTACAGATGCAATTTAAGACCAGATTTATTGCCCAGATTCCTCTCCTCAGAAATTATGTCAGGTAGCAAGCATAACGTTCTCCATCAGCTGGAGTCCAAACTATTGAAGTTATGTTTCCTTTTATATATAAACGGATCACCGGAAGTCCTGTATTCTTTTTTTCAGTTGTTTATTAGCTTCTAGAAAAAAACATGCCTCCCTGTCCCCACCCCATCTTTTGGTAAAAAGTTGTTATCTTAAATTTAGAATATATTGAAACAGGAAACTGTACTTTTATACTCTTAAGTTTTTGTTTGTTTCTTTTTTTTTAAGACCAAAAAACTGCTTAAATAAAATGTTATTGAAAGTGTTTTCTAAGGCTCTCCCACTCATAATCACAAAAGGAAGACCATGGACCAGGGAAAGGCCTTCCCTTTTGTTGATTCTGTTTTTTGGGTTTGCCATCTTGCATTGCAGCACTTTTATTTTTCACATTTGATTTTCATGTTCAACCATTGTACTTTTATTTTTTTTCACTTTTATACCAGTACTTAATCTTTCTCCAAGAGTTTTAGTACATTCTCCCTGTTGTTTGTACTAAGCATCTACAATTTACAGTTTGTATCAGTTCACGTAAGCAAGAAACTCCTGCTTTGGTAGGGTGATGACTTACAACCTTGTAAGCTTCTTTTTTTCCTTTTTTATTTTTAAATATCATTAACTTCTGTCTTATGTTACAGAATATCATAAATTTTACGTAGTTTATGTGAAGGACTGTTAAAAAAAGAAAATTGCATTATTTTTCTCAGTCTCTTGATTTCCAGGTCAGCTGTCTGAATACAAGAAGTTAGAGCATAAAAACAGTGGTATATTTGTATAGTTTTGTATCTTATTTTTAAGAAGTCTGGTAGTGATTTGCTATAGAGCTCACTTAGATGAAAAGTTATGAAAAGACTTCATAAAAGAATATTTTCAAAATATGAATCGCAGACAGTTGTACAACAAAACCTTTGAAATGAATCACTGGAATAGATTTGTGGATCAAAACAGAAAATAAGATGGAATAGTAGATTTACTAGCTAAAGGCTGGCTGTGCTAAATGAAGACATTGTTATCAGTCTATCAAATACAGAAATAATATGTATAGATCCATCACTAAGATGGAACACTAAAAAACAAACAAACCAAAACAAAACCATTTTTTAACATAAGTGAGACTCTTGTTTCAGAGAAAACCAGAAAAATGTATTAAATTAAAACTTACTGAATTTTATTAGGACTTACTGATTTAAAAACATGAAATAGCAAAAATAGAATTAAGATAGTTACTGTTAAGCATCCACCTGACCTTGAACAAACTCTATTTCTTTGTTTATTCTTTTTTGTGTGAAAAGACAAGGAGGTACTTTTACAGGAAATTATTTGAGCCTTTTTGTTGGAAAAAGCAGTGGAAGACTTAAAGGTTGTTGTTATAGCATATCTGTTCTTGCTTTATTGAATCAATATGTAAAGGATATCTTGCTCCATGACACAAAAAGTTTGTATCCTTGGAAGGTTACTATCAGTGAAAAATAAAAAAGTCAATGTAGCTTTTGCAGTTTTTTTTGTCCTGTGTGAAGGACAATTTATTTCTCTTTACATGTCCTTTCATGTTCTTTGTCAGTGTGCATTTTTTTTCCCCAGTTCTCCGAGTTATTTAAGTGAAAAAAGCAATTTTTTAAAATAGTTTTCTTTGTTTCAAATAGTGTATGACTAGGAAGGGCATATTGGGAGTCAAAGTTATTAAACTATCTATCTTGAGATAGAACTGGAACTTTATCTTTTTTTAAGGATTATTTTTTTTTTTTTGTATGGCTTTTATTCTCAATGTCATCGGAAAGTTTACCTTTTATTCCTTAAGAAGTTAGGATATTTTTCACCAGTATGTTTTGTTAAAGGATATCATTGTACGGATATGGCAGTGAAAACCGGTTCAGTGATAAAAAGCTAGATGAATAGACTTAATGTTCATAGTGGTGACAGAACTAAGTTTAGTACTCTTTCACTGCATTTGCAATTATTTAACAGTTGAACTAAATAGACATATAAGTTAAAATACTAGTTACGATGAATAGAACTGAAATACTGAAATCTGTTGGTGATTTTTTTTTCCTGTTTAGAATTAATTTATTGTAATTAAGTTTCCATAAATTATCAGCAAGAGCAAAGAAAGGGGTCAATATCTGGAAAGACTGAACTTCTTCTCAAAATCATATGCCTACTAATGCTGAAAACCACACCTCTTAGCTAAGCTATATTAATTTTTGGAGCTATTACCTGAGAAGGGGTGATTGTCTACTTTCAATGCATCAGCCATAGCAACTGCCTGAGTGTTATTATTGTATGTCAGTGCAAAAGATAAGCACTGATTAACTGTCATTACCAGTATGAGATGACTATTTATCTGTTTGTAGATGGTGATGGATTCTGCATCTCTCTTGAATGAGCTGGATTTTACACAGGGCATTTTTGGGGGGAGCACAATTCTGTGAGAAGGAGACTGAAAATTGCTGGTACAGTAGAGGAGTTTTGGCATTCACAGTAGCTGGAGCTCTTGGGTAACTCTTCTTCTTTTATGGAAAAAGCACAGAGGAATCTTCGTTTCTTTTTTTATTATTATTATTATTTTGTTGAAGGACACAAATATAAAAGAGCTTTCTGCCTGAACTGGAAAACAACTTTCTGTGAGATGAGCCAGAGGCAAGCAGATAGTCCTGACTACTGAGGGGTGTTGTTGTTTTGTGTCCCTCCCTCCTGTTTTGCTGGCAAATAAATAGGGTGGCTTCCCTTCCACCACCATACAGTTGCTCTCCTCTGAGACTACTTTGTGAAATACCAGTCATCTCTGTTTCAGTGGTATCAGTGGGAATGCCAGGTAGCATTAATGTGCTTCCTCAACTGTTTCTGGTTATTGGGAGCAGTGCTTATCCAACAGAGATGTTTTGGAAGTCACAGCAGAGACAGGAGATCCTGGTAAGGAGGAAGTTAAGTTTGGGTGGTATGTTTTCCCCATTTAAACAACTAGGTTTTCTAAAATGCGTATTTGTATTTTTATTACACAATTCTTTTTTTTATTTTTATTTTTAACAGGAAAAAGTGTGCTTTGAGGGCTAATTAACTAATCAGATATTTTTTGAACACAGAAATGTTCAGGTTGTATTGTACTTCTGAAAACAGAAAGTATGCAATGGTGCTTATAAAGTTGTTATGGATCTAGATGATTGTTAGTCAAATAGTTTATGGTGGTGTGCCTACATAGTACAGGGAAGTTTGTGTGTGTGTGTGAGGCTTGTCAGCATGAGATAGCAGGACGGCACTGTCTGAAGTTGGAATGCTTATGTGGCATATTTCAATATCAAAATGTGCTTTATAATTATTTTATAATTCTGTTTGGTTCCTTTTGATAGAATGTAGTTAGGAAAATTTGAAACATGCATCCAAAACCTAAGCAATTTTATTAATTAGCCAGAAGAGGGAGCTTAACAGATGTAGCTCATAATTTCCATGAAAAATCTGAGTTTTAAATACAGAACCCAGTCTCCTTTCTCTTAAGGAGTTCAAAACTGGATAGCTTTTGAATCCAAGTTTTCTGAGATTGAAGTTACTAGTTGTATGGTTTGTTTTTTTATTATTAATCTTTATCTTGGGTATGCAATTTGTTATTATTTACTTTGCTAATTTTGTTAGCAGCGCATCTACAATTCTAATGGGGAATATCACAACTGGAATCTTGCATGTATTCGTAATAAATATATCTTTGTCCTGTAATCAAGGCAATCCATTAAGATGATCCATACCTCAAAGGATGGCAAACATAAACAAAATAAAAAGCACGGTGAAATAAATCTGTGAAATGGGAAAACAGAAAGGAAGAAAGTGTTTGCTTTTGCTTTCAAACACAGTTGTTTCACCTTGAGTTTTCATACAACTTCTATTTCTAGTCAAGGTCCTGAGTTAACTCAAGTTTTGATGCTCCCCACACCCCCCAGGTCTCCCAAAATATTTTTCATGAGATCCTAACTGTGAGCATTTGTTTTGAACACTACAAAATGTTCCTGAAAAGTGACATGACTTTGTTTACCTTCTTTCTGCACCACTAGGGCACACTAGTGTACTATATGCCCAGAACAAGCTCTTAGAGATATATGCTCCCATTGCAATTATGTTCCTGTGAACTTAAGAAATAAAAAAGACTACATTATGTGCCTGAAAGTCTTTATCTTAACACAGTGTGCCTCTCCCAGCCTTGAAATCGGTCTGTAGCAGATCAGAATAATTTGCTAAAAGTCTTATGTTGTGTGACTGTTTGTTTCAATGGTACATAAAACTAATGTTTTTAGTGTTTGAGAGGATTGGCTTGTAAGTCTTACTATTTTCAAAATACTTTGTGTAAATATCATTGAGAAATTGAAAGATAACAGAATATTTCAGGAATTAAGTAGTATTTTGGGAATACCCACAGGCAAATCAGATTAGGCTCATTTTGTTCTTTTGATGTCATGCCAAATGGTTTTGTTTGTTTTGCTGTTGTTCTGGCCCTAGAGAATTTTTATTCAGTTACTCAAGCTGCACAACTCTGAAAAGAATCCTAGACATGGTAAATGAAAAATAAGGGATATATTCTGTTACTCTGACATCTGAACAGTCTCTGCTTGGTTCTTGGTGGTGTTACGGATTTAGGTTTTATTCTGTTTTTATCCTCAAATTAATGAAAGACATACTGTGGCTTAACTGGTTTAGATTTGGGTCTAATTCTGTTAAAATTTGGATTTCACTAGTAGTCGCAAATGTATAGTAATTCATGCTTCAGATATAGAAAAATAGCTGGTCTCAGTGTTATGATAGCTAATATGTATGTATTGAAATGTCTACTTCTAATAAGAAAACAAAAACAATACTATAAGGTACATTTTTACTAACCCTCAAGTAAAACTGTTCCACTACGGGTTGTAGGGTTAGCTTTGGAAAGTCTCTTAAGACTCGTGGCATAATTTTAGTTGCCTAACTAAACATTTCTTGGATTTTTGACTGTTTTTTACTAATGTATGCTATAGACAAACAAGCCTATTAAAAGTGCAACACAATTTTTGTTTTTGAGATAATCTTGAGATAATTTTGAGATAATTTTGATCTTCATGATGAATAGGTAGAATGTTTGTTTTTACAAATGTACAGGTGTAAGCTGAGACTGAATACTTCCTTGAGTCAAGTTTAGAGATGTTAGCTTATCTCACGTACTGAAATGAATTTTGCTTATTATGGGGGTGCAGCAGTCTTGCAGCTTGAGGATGCTCTCTTCTGCTTGTGTCAGTGACAAAGCTGTGCTTGATTCTGATCATGTATGGTTGTGCTGAGATGTACTGTTGTTATTTGGAATCATGATTTTCAGTTCACATTTTGAGATGGTATCTGATGTATACTTAAGCATAGTCACTTAAGAATTTGCTGCAAGTTTACATACTGTGACTGTTTTTGTAGCAGTAAATACAGAGATGTTCTGATTGCGTACTTGGGCAGTGCTTCGTTTCCAAAGTCTGAGTCACACAGTAATTGCCAGGGACAGTTTTGCCTTTAAGATTTGTTATATTTAACTTTGTTTGCTTTTTTTTTTTTTTTTTTTTTTCTTATAGCAACATTAAACCAAACTTTCCAAACAAAGAAAACAAACTTGTCTAGTATGCATTTTGCAAGCCACCAAAGGCACACAGCCTAGATTATATTCATACCAAAAGAATCGTTCTATAACTTAACTTTTAAAAACAAACAAACAAAAATCTGTAGTGTGCACAGAGCTTAATAGTAAATGTTATTGTAGCTTTGTCTAAGTATTGTGGAATTTCCTAACTGCAGAAGTGCTTTCTGCATGTGATGAACTGGGGAAGGAGAGATTAAAAAGAAAATCTGTAATGGGAAATCACAGCCTTAGAGGCATATATGGGCATTTGATTAAGGTAATCTGTGTCAAGGTGTCAGCAAAGGAAGTAATATGACATAATGCTGCAATGTTTTTTTTCCTTTAGTATTCAAAGGGCATAACAGGGGGAAAAAAAAAAAAAAAAAGCTGCCTTTATTGAAAATAAGTGAACTCTTACATCATTCCAGTTCTCAGACTACAGGAAAAAGTGGCAAATGTGGCAGAGTAAGAATAAATTTGCATATGTCTTTATATGTAATTAAGAAGAATAGGAGGAGGTTTTAAGCACTCTCAGGGTTATCTTGATTTTATTTCTGAGTTTTGTGTGAGTAGAAGGATGTTGACTGAACAACTTAGTAACACCATCCTATTTGAAGCCCCAGATACTGGTGTTTGAGTATTAGTGTTCCATGAAGGGCACAACAGGTTGCTGAATGAGAGAGGGCCAACTTAGCTAACATTTTTGAAAGACATGTCTCAGCAGTGGTCTGTGATTGCGTGCAACTGTTTAAGCTGCACAATGGATCAAAACTTTGTTTCTCAAAACAGTGGCATTTTTCATGTCAAACTGTTCTTCAGCTGTTAGAGAAAAGGTAAATACTCTGAAGAATTTAACTGACACAAAACGAATGCACTACGTGTATGCAATCTGAAAGTAACGACTCCCACTTTTAATCAGGCACAAGTTTCTCTTACTGGTCTTTGTCTACCTCCTCTGCTTCATTTAAAAATGTGGCTTTCTATGTGTGGATGGAGAAGAAATCTGAAAGGCAAAATAGAAAGAGGAGGGGATTTTGAACCATGAGGCCTTTGGGTATTTGAAATGCAGAAGGATTTTAGATATTGTCATGTAACTGTAAGGGAATTCAGCAAAATAGCTTGCATGGGTATTTTCTTAACTCACTCCAGCTGTTGATCATGTGACTAGCCCGTTTAAAAAGAAAAGGGACATTTGCTCATCCTCTTGTAATTCTGACTGCTTGCATATCTTTAGAAATTTACCCACATGCTGTAGCAATCTGTAACCACCTCAAATTTTCTCTAAGAACTGCAAGTAAAATGCCCACCCTCAGTCGTGTGTAAAATTTTTAAGCAAAGAATGTGACTTGACCATGTAATGTTTTTCATGAATAGGCCTCTTGTTTTTAATTTGATGAGCAAGGAACTTTCCAGTCCTGTCCTCCTGCTTACAATCTGTTTTTAATTTGGAGAAAGATGCATTCCATTTTTTTCAGGCACAAAACTGCTTAACAGATTCTTTTGGCTTTGCTAGAACTTGATGTGTTATGTTATCCTGAGATTTGTGCGTTTGTTTTTATCTTACCATCTCACAGAATCACAGCACAACTGAAGCTGAAAGGACCTCTGGACATCCTCTAGTCCAGCCTCCACTGCTGAAAGCAGGTCTGGCTAGAGGAAGTTGTCCAGGACAATTGTCCAGTTGGGTTTTGAATATTTCTGTGGATGGAGACTCCACAACCTGTCTGGGCAACTTGTTCCAGTGTTTGACCACCTTTACACACACATACACACAAAAAGTTTCTTGTATAGCAGTTTGTATCCATTGTCTCTGGTCCATTCACTGAACACCACTGAGAAGAACCTGGTTCCATCTTCTTTGTTGTCCCCCTGTCCGGTGTTCATACACATTAGTAAGATGTGCTCCTCCACTGCACCTTCTCCAGATTAAACGACTGGAGGTGCCAGCCTCTGCTCCTATGACCGATACGCCAATCCCTTAGTCATCTTTGTGGCCTTTTTGCTGGACTTGGTCTAGTCTGATTCTTTCTTTCTTGTACTGGCGAGCCCAGAACTGGTAACAACACTCCAAATAAGTTCTTATCTTGTATACTCATTCTATGTAGGTTTACTTGTTAGTTGTTTTTTGCTGTTGTTGTTGTTATTGCTGCGTATTGTGTCTTCTTCACATCCCTCTTCTTTTCTTCTTTGAAAGAATACTCTGTTTCTTTGTCTATTTACGTACATTAAGACACTTTTACTTACTTTTTCTTATTTCATGTCCTTGTTGGGGTGGTTGTCTGAATTTATAGAGTGTTTTTTATTGTGATTAAGGAGCTGCGGTTGTCTCAACTTTCTCCACTACCCCCCTGTTCTTAGTGTTGTTTTCTGATGATACTCTTGAATAGAATGGCAAATATGTGTACCCTTTTTAGTAGTTCTAAGTAACTGGGTTAGAGTTTGAAAATGTTAATTGAGTCTCAGAATACTATAAATCAACACAATCTGAGCATTTACTGTAGGCTTTCATTATTCCTCTGCATTTTCTGGAACTGGTTTTTATATGGAAGAAAACAACTTGAAATTATATTTTAAGGAATTGAGTTGCAATTTTTCTTCTCATTCTAAATGCTGTAATGTAAAGTCCTCTTTTGGGAGGTAGTAGCATTTTACTGCACAGTTATCCTCCTGGTGTCAATTGAATGCTAGAACTAGTTATACTGCAGTGTAGGAATGGCACAGTGCTTTTTCTTCCTCACAGATCTGAACATACAATGTGGGAAATGCAGAATTTTTCACTGTGACTGTAAAAAGGATTTTTGACATCCTTGATTTCTAATTAAGCTTGATTTGTAAGGGTAGGATTTAAGAAAAAATATCTTGTTACCTGCTCATTGAGAGTCAGGCACAGAGCCAGTGGACATAATTTTAAGAAACTTGGATTGTCTTCATCTACTTACAAAGTGCTGGATTTTGTACTGTGTAGTTTTAAGCTAAAACCTTGACATCTGTTGTTACCTCTTTTTCGTAGCTTTTCAAAACCTGAGGAGTTGCCAGATGACTTTTCTGGTCAGCTTTCAGCTCTTCAGTGTTTTTTGTTTGTTTGTTTGTTTGTGTTTCCCCTCAGTTTGTTTATTCCTAGAAATGAGGTTTATTCCTTATTTTTTTCCTCAGCAAGGAGTAAGTTCCCTCACCTTGGGGATTCATTTCTTTTGAAGAATTATCGTAGTGGCCATTAGTCTGCAGTTGAGGAATCATGAAGAATTATAATGAACAAAGCACACATCAGAGGGCGCTCCTCACTTAGATATTTCAAAAGTAGTGATTCTAAGATCTAACTTCAGTTGTATACATATATTCACATTTAGATATATCTAAGATAAATATTTTTGCAAAGTGCATGCTGTTCATAATGTTTTTAGTTTTCTTTGTTTTTAAACTGGATATGGCTGGTATGCAAGTCCTAATAAATTGGGCTCCCTGAAATTGTGAAGTGTGTTGCTTATGCAGAGGAATGGAAGGAGATCACCCATATCTTATACATGCTTTCTAGAATGGTTTGCTTTAAAATTTATGTTATGTATACGGATTTGTTTTTCTTTGCAGTGTCCCTAAGGTCTTTATTCCAATTTATCATTACTTTTTGGTATATTTATGTTATTTACTGTTGTGATTAACCAAATCACGAACTGCATCTTGGATTTTTTTTTTGTTGTTTTATTATGTGGCAGATAGTCCTATTTTTGTTAGATGTTTAGCATCTTGGATTTATACTGACTCAGTGGATTTGTGATACAGCTCTGGCCAACAGAAAGGCAACCCAAGGAGCAGCATTTGAGCAGCACAAGGAAGAGTCTCTTTAGACATTGTGGATTAAAGGTAGTGCAGTGAGACTTCCTATTTTTTAAGAGCTGCCAATAGGTGGCTGTGTGGCAATAAAAATCAGGAGAGGATTCTAGGATTCTGGGACTGGATTCTTCTGTAACAGACAAGAATGCCCCTGGAAACTAGCATTTCTTGTTTAGGTGTACAGTCTCATTATATAATGGCATCTCTTGACGTGGGCAGGTCTCATCACAGGCCTGCTACCTCAAGCAGTCTCTGAGGAAATTAAATGAAATGGAGAGTTTGGGGGAACAAGTAGCCAAGAGAAAATAATAAAAATGGAGAAAGCAGAAAATCACCTTTACTAACAAGCTCACCCTCCCCCCTCCCTCTCTGGGATGGGGGAGAGAAATGGGAAAGTGAAGCCTGTGAGTTGAGATAAAGACAGTTTATTAAGAGAGGAAAATAGTAATAACAATAATAACAATAATGATGATAATAGTACTACTAATAATAATGTGTACAAACAAGTGATGCACAATGCAATTGCTCACCACCCGCTGACCGATGCCCAGCCTAACCCCGAGCAGTCCGGCCCCCTCCCCCAGCTAGCCACCCTGATATGTTGTTTAGTATGATGTCAGATGGTATGGAATACCCCTTTGGCTAGTTTGGGTCAGCTGTCCTGGGTCTGTCCCCTCCCAGCTCTTACTGCACCCCCAGCCTGCCTGTTGGCAGGACAGAGCAAGAAGCTGAGACGTCCTTGGCTTGGTATAAGCACTGCTCTGCAACAATTAAAACATCGGGGTGTTATCAGCACTCTTCTCATCCTAAGCCAAAACATAGCATTCTACTAGCTACTGGGAAGAAAATTAACTCTGTCCTAACTGAAACCAGGACAGTAGTAAATGCTTAAATATATATACAGTGTACTGCACTGGGACAAGGTCAAGGAAAACCAAGTAATTAGCAGTGAGGCTTGCTGAGAACTTTGTAACATTAAAAGCATGTTACTTTGACTTACTGGCCTTTCAACAAGCACCGGGGATTTATTCAGGAAACAGTATTCCTACCATCTCACTTCCCTGTATCTATGTAGGGTGTGAAGTATACATGGTAATGTAAACGTAGGAAAGGCAGCACAAGGCTAACTGCTTCACTAGATCTAGGCATTGTCTGACTGAAGACTGGCTCAAACTAATTAGAACAGGGAAGAAATGAGTAGCATTTCTTATTATTTCTATAAGTTTTTTTTTGTCCGAGAGCACTTAAGTCTTAGTCTCTAGTCTGAACTGCTAGACAAAGCATGTTGCATCTCCCTTTTGATACAAGTATCTTTGTACATGTTTTCTCTTTTGCTCCAAAAGGCAAATGATAAAGCCCCCTCTGCTGTATGGAATGGCCAAAATAAATTACTAAAAGTTTGTCTATTATCCACCAATAGAGAATTTACTCTAATATGAAATAAACGAAGTTGAGCAGTATTGTAGTTTCTGTCATATAGTGAATAGATGCTCCAGTTTATTTTCTGTATTTAAGTTAGTTTTGAACTCTTTCCTTCTCTTCCTTCACCTTGGAATGTGAAATTTGCCTCTTGAAGTTGAATAACTGAATCTCTCTCGAAGTGATGAGAAGACTATCATAAGACCCCAAAAACGAAATACAAGATTTTGAAGCTGTAATGTTTTATAATTTCTTATGGCTTTTCCATAAGTTGGCAGTGGTATGCAAATTCCTGTATTGCTTTTCTCATTCTAAAGCTGTTGTCTTAGATCCAGCTTATAGAAATAATAGAACACTTGAATGTTGATGCATATCAAAATGTATAATAAAGACATCCTTTTTGTTTGTGTTCATTTATTTTTTTTTAATATTGTTATCAAACTGTGTATCTGATAGATTTGTGTAGTCTTGTATTGGGCATCAGTATGAGTGATGTTTAACATGCTTGATAGGCCTTTAACTGAAAACTATTCCTTTAGTTTTGTGTCTAATAGAACTAATATAGTTCAGTCATACGTTAGATGGATCTCTGTTCACTTCCCCTAGTGGGAAAACTATTTTTTTATTTGGACGAATGTTAAATTTATAGTTTTATGATGCATTTTTAATGGCCTTCAAAAATACATGCTAAGCCCAGCTTATTCTGGATGCTAACAGAGAGCGGGAATGTGTTTTCAAACCATTGTTAATAGAACCTCATCTCATATGGGAAATGGAAAGGAACCTTGCTGAAACACTGCATTAAATAATGCATAATTTTCCATCATTCAGAGCAAAATAGATTTCATTTCTGCCTTGGGTTACGTAGCTTGTATTTTAGTCACGGTGGCCTGCTCGCAGGCCTTTTTCCTCCACTAACAAAATGTCAAAAGCAATGCGATATCTAACAGAAGGGAAATGTGAAGTATATAAAATGTTTAAAAGAGATTTTTTTTTAAACCCACATACTCGCAAGCATTAAAACACACGTATACAAGTAGTCTGTCCAGCATCAGTTCTGTGCAAGAGGGAGGATAAAAGATGCTGGTTGTCAGGTCCTTACTATGTTCCTTGGGTTCCTCTCAATAGTTGTTATGGGGTGTTCCTTTGCTGCAAACTCGTAGTGCTTCATTTTCCATAAACCCTAGGCAAAATTGCTTTTCATTGTCTGGTTTCTGGGTTTGAAATGCGTGTCCGATTTCTAGGTGGGCCATTAAGAGAAGGAATGGCATCTGTGATGTACTGCAAATTTGTTGTTATTCTCAAGTTGTTAGAGTGCAGGGTCTTGGGTTGATCTGTGCTGTGGTCTGGTCAGAGTATAGACCTTGTGGTCATGACATACTGCATTCCTCCATGTTACTGCTAGAAGTGACAAGATAGTGTTCTTCCTTATTAATCTGTTACTCTTTTAACCCTTGTTCTTCTGTTTTCTCCAATACTTTTGCACATGCATTTTGCTGCTGATGTTAATATCTCTTCAGTGGCTGTTTATAGCTGTATCTTTTCATGTAAAATTGTTGCATGGCATTAAGTTCATAATACATTTCAATTTACTGAATACTCTCAGCTTTCATTATTGACCTTGCTTGTGCTGCTGCTTGTTGCGTAGCCAAAGTTAGGCTGTGTCTTTCCCTCTCAAAATGAGGTTATAAAACGAAGTAGAAGACAAACAGTACAGATTTTACTTTCGTAGCACACAGAGCTTGTCTGCTTCAAAAGCAGTCTTTCATGATTATTCTGATTTAGAGAGAGTAGGCCTTATAAGATCATAGGAAGACTAGGCAGATCTATCAGAGGTATTTTTAAAATCCTGCTGAGAACATTCAGAACATGACTGCCAATCAGTTCAGTCTAAATTCTTTATAGGATTTACTTTATCTTCTGTTTTTATTTTTGTTTTAAAACAACCAACCTCCTCTCCCCCAAAATCCTGTTAATAACATGAGCAGCTTTTCAAAGGGAACTAATGAGGGTGGTTAGTGAGGGATGGAAAAAGACTGCTTTTGTCTCTTTGAATGCTCTGTTTTATTCAGGTAAAGCTAATAGATGATGAATGTCAACTCTTCTTCTGTAAGAATTGACATGTGGGATCAGACTGAAGGTCCACATAGTGGAATATCGTGCTTAAATACTGCCCAATATGAGACACTTAAGGAAGCAGGATGTGCTGGGTGAGCTTTTTCCTAGCAAACATTGCTACCCAATGGCTGTCAAAGAGATTCAGGGGCTTTCTGACCTGGAGGTTTCATCTGAGCTGTTGTATTTTCATCACTGATGGACTTCTCAAGAACTTATCATAATTTGTGAGCCCAGTTGTCCCATGGAACCATAACACTCAGTAGAAGTAAGTACAGTAATTTTTCTAAGTAGTGTGTGGGGAGAAAAAAACAAAACCCAAACCCTAGCACAATCTTGGTTTTATTTCTGTTATCATGGTAGCTTTCAGATTGTGTTTTGCTGGACAGCTCCCCCGTGAATTGGACAGAGTATCATCAGGGGGTCCTCTCTACGTTACTCAGTTGGACTTCTGGAATACTTCAGGACAGAAATTCTGGACAATTTCTCATATTTTATATTTATTTATTTATTTATTTTAGCTGGATGGTTAAGAACTGGAAAACAAACAAAGCTGACTATGTTTAGTCAGTGCATGCTTTGTGAGCTTTGAAAAGATGGCTTGCCATTACCTGAAGTTGTTAATGAAATAAATATAATTTTGTTAGGAAATGGCAAGGAAATTTTAAAGCTAGGTATCACTGCTCTCATTTTATGGATGGAGAGACTGAGATTTGCTTTAAGTCATCCAGCTGGCTTCTGGCAGGCCTTGAAAATAGGATCTAAAACTCATTAGTCACAATGTGTACTAAGCCTGCGATTTTTCTAAAATCACATGGTGTATTTACATCAAGATTTGAAATGGTAAAGTGGCCTGCACTGACTTAAGAAGTACTGGAATTTGCAGTGTGGAATTTGCATTTAAAGCCTGTGAAAGAATGGGATTGAAAACAATGCAAAAATAGCATTGTATGTTTAAATTTTTCCAGATTACAGGTTTCTAGTGCTAAAATAAGCAAGGTTTTACAAAAATTAAGATTTTTTTTTTTTTAAGTTTAAACATATGTTTGAAATATTGCTACATCTTGTAGGAGACAGACAAATGATAAGAATTAAAATTAGTATGGCATCTGAATTTTTGGCTATTTAAAAAAAAAAAAAAAAGCACATCACTGGTCCTGCCATAGCCACAAACTTGTCACAAGACAGTTTCATATCTTTTTGTGGATTGGTATTTTAAACTGGAAAGTATTTGGGAGTGTTCACATTTTCCCCACCAGAATGCTATTTGCTGCTGGTGACAAAAGTACCGTGGATCGCTGTTTTGTTCAGGTGCAGCAGTTCTGTTGCCCCCTTGTGTGTAGTGTACCACCTGCAGTCACAACTTCCTGGACCACTCTGTAGATTCCATTCTTCCTCATGAAGCACTGTCTTACAGAGAAATAATATTTGTGATACTTTTGGTTCAAGAAGATTTTAATCAGGGCCTGTGTTTTTACTGGGCAAAAGTCCAATCTTAACAACTAGAAAACTGTAAGAAAGCACTTTTTTTACCCCCCTCTCCTTTTTGGAGAGGGAGAAGTTTAATTTTTCTGATACTCTTAATGTTACATTACAGGCAGGTGGGGAAAGAGTAAGGGTGAAATCCTGTGACTATGTTGTAAATGTAACATTTAGCCTTCTTAAGTTATCACACAACAGTACAGGTAAGCTTCTTGATCCTTTAATTTTTCATTGCTTGGACATCTTGTTTTTGCCTTCAACAGTTCTCCAGCAGTGAGCCACGGTGCAATTGGAGGTTTGTATCACTCATTGGAATTTATTTGAATGACAGTTTCCCTGAGTCCTCTCCCATGCTTTTGGGCATGTATGTCAAACTTCAAGGCCTCTTACTGCTTTAAATTTTTGCTAGGAATGTGGACTAATAATTGGACTCTGGAGAATGCAGATGTGCCACATGTTGGTATTTATTTTACGTTGATGCATTTGGTTGTTAAGTTTGCTACCAATGCGTTCAAAGAAATTATATTTTATCATGTGTGTGGCAGATTTGAAATACATGCAACTGTATTTCAGGGAGTATATTTTTCATGATTTTAGCAAATGGATGCTAAATAAAAAAAATGCTGGCTTCCTGGATTTGGTTGCAGTGTAGAAGTGCCTAGAAATAATAGATTCCGTGGCTGTTTGGAAAAGGACAGCTATAGCACTGAATCTCAGAGAGCAGAAAATATGTGCACTTAACTGCAGAGGGAAATGCTTGGTATTGCAATGTACACTCATTAAAGCTTTGGAAAGCTGTAACAGAATGGGGAATGCAGCAGAAAAGGAATGTGAATGAGAGGAGTGTGTATAGTAAACATAACTTTTTAGGGAGTCTAAACTAATGATACAAAGAATAAAAAGGAATTCAGTTGCCTGTATGATTTCATTCACTCCCACATTTATTCTGCTTTTTCTCACACTTGGTATACATTGAAGAATGGTACTGATTCTGAAGCTTGTCTAGAGAGGAGCAGCAAGCATCGGAACTATTAGTTAATGGTCCAAAACAGCAAGCCAGTTCTGGCTCAGAAACATCCATTGTCTCTTAGTCTCACACAATTTCTCCTCCTAAACACTCTCCTTCTCCCCCCCCGTCTTGTCTCTCTCACCCACACCACACTAAATCGACAACAATAAAAATTACTTTTCAGAATGCTTGAGACTATTAATTACAATGATAAGTCATTTCTGGAGCTATAAACATTTTAAAGCATTTATAAATACGTTGCTCATTGTGTTGGGCTTTGTGCTTGATAAAATAGGAAAATTTAAAATTAAAAAAAAAAAAACAAAAAACTTATTTGAATTAATGTTTTGTAAAATTACACTGCAGAACAGAAAGAAGCAATTTCTGTGTAGCAGATTCACAAATCTATGTTTAGTAATTTGAGAAAATAAGACATTTTTTCCAGTAAGGTGAGTGTGGTGAGCTAGCTGGTATTCTGTATTCTGAGACCTCTGTAGGGTACCTGCTTAGTTTGTTTTGCTTTATATCATGCTAGAAGAAGCTGTTTATGGCTTACTTCAGGTGCCTATGCAAACATTTAAGTATGGCTACAAAACCCTAATGGCACATGTAGTAATTTTGCTACTTAGTTCATTCCTTTTGGCAAATACCCCAGTTACTCAATACCTGAATGAAGATCCAGCCTCTTCAGCTGAATGGAGAACAAATTATGATTGGGAACACACGCTTGTTAAGCCCTGTTTCTTCTTCCAGGAGAAACTATAGAAGTGAACAGCAGCATACCTGAAATATTGTGTAGCTTTCAGGTTCAGTGCAAGACTGTTTGAGAAGCTCACTCTGTAGATGAGGTATTTAGAGTTGTGTGGGAACTTCATCTACTATCTTTTAATCAGGTGGCAATGATGAAGATGGAAAAACACATACTCTTTGTGATTGAGAGGTACAAGGACTTTATCACTAGCATTATGCAGGAACCAGATGCAAGAAAATTTTGTTAGTTTTGGAGTATTTCCCAAACAGCTAAGCATCTAAAACTTGAACAGTATCAAATAGATTTTTATTTTACTTGCAAACAATTACAGGATATATTTCTCCAGTAACATACAGAAAGCTAAATTTACAGTTAAGAAGTTGAACAGATATGCAAAACAATTGACTTTTAAAAAACAAGGCACCCTCGCAGTCACTTCCCCTAAAAAAACTTGCTTTTTCACACACACACACAGACACAGACACACACACACACACACACACACACCGCCAAAAAAAAAAAAAAAAAATAAACCATCTGCTCATTAGATGTGTTACAAATGGAAGAGTTGGGATGGAGCTGGTGTGGTTTGCAGCTTTTTGGCAGATGCTGAGGAACCTAAGTAGGGTTTAGTAGTTCTTTTCAATAATAATAAGCGGTATAGACAGGACTGTATCGGAAATAACATTACCATGTGAGAGCTATTTACATTCCAACAATGCCTATACTGCACGCATAACAAGTTTAATAGCCAGCAAAGAGGCCTCTACCACATGTTGCAGGCAAGTTAAGTACTGGAAACCATTGGAAGGCTATTATGAAATTTCTGTTGTTCACACCACTGCGAAACTCAGTTCTCTATGAATTTCAAGTCTAAATTCCCCTCTTACCATAACATGTAATACCAAAAGCAAATGTGTAGCATAGCTGCTTTGCTTCTGCAGGAAGTGCACACTTTTTGGAACAAGGTATTGGTCTTAAGATATGTAGGAGGTTTTATCATTGAAATTTTCAAATTTGATTGCCCGACTGGGCTGAGACTCATGCATTCAGTACACAGTTCGCTGGCTGTAGCAAGTGAGGAGCATATGGGTGGTACATTCCGGAGTCTAGTGTTTCATGGTTAAGCTCTAGTTAGAGGCATTTTAGGCATCTTAAAACTACAGAGAGCTTTCAAGATAATTCCAATAAGCTTTAGGAAGCTATGGGTTAATATTCAGTCTTCCTTCCGAACATGCTTAAGGTATCTTTCTGTTGTCAAATCTCTCTTCCTTATATTCAGAAGAGTAAAAACCAAGGAAATATATTTTCAACTCTACTTTTTTTTTCTTTGTTGTTATTGTTATTTTCATTGTTATAATTGTGACTGAACTGGGGGAACCAGATGATGAATTTCAAAGGATTAACATAGATATTTTTTGAGTGAGTTTGACTGGACAATATTGTAAGCTTAGCTGGAAAATATGGATTCCATGAATATTCTGGTTTCTACATAACCAGATAGTAGTTGATGGTGAATGATTAGTAGTACTCAAAATGTTGACAGAATTTTGAAAGATAAATACGTAAATAAAACTGGTCTTGATTTTGAAATGAAAAGGATAATTGCTAATAGAGAATATGATGAATTAAGATTGAAGTCTGTTGATCTGGTATGTACACCATCCACAGCTGTCACAGTGATAGTCAAGACTTGTGAGTGATTCAAGCGTATAGTGAAGGAGAATACCTCTTTAGACAACGTGGAGGGAAGTGGGCTGACACAGCTCTTAAAGGATGGCCTTGCTAGCTCCCTCTGTTTTGTTGCAGCCATTTCAGTAGGTGAATTAATCATGTAGTGTTATGTCTCAATCCTGAGTTGCTGTAATGCATTCTAATTAAACATGTTTAGTGCTACAGCTCTAAGATCACCAAATAGCTTTTCTTCTACTGATGGTTTGAGACTTGTCAAGAGTAACCTGCAATGAAAACAGTTACAGAGCTAACATTCAGGAAGACAAATTCTGTTCCTCTTACACTTGCATACTATTTTTCTTCCTTGAAGTGCTGGTACAAGTGAGGAAGGTCCAGAAATACTCAGAACTCCCTGAAGTGCTGTTAAAACAAACAATACTTCTAATAGCAAGTCCAGGAGTGTAAGGTTAACCCTTAGGATCTCTTCCTTCTTCCAGTCTCTCTTAAAGCTGATATTTCTAGGGCCTTTTACTTTACAGTTAGGAATCTCTCTGTCTGGTGTGCTGCTTTCCCTTCTAAAAGCAAAATAGAAAATAAATAATGACTAGAATGTCATATGTGACAAAAAAAAAATACTTGAGATTTTTCTGGTCAGAGAAGTAGTATAAATAAAACATACGCTTGAATGTGGAAATTGCCACATAGTTACAAATAAATAATGTATCTTAGTCTTTATGAATACAAAGAAAACAATGTAGTTTACATATTGATCATCACTGAAAAGATGCTAAAAAAATCGTCCTTTATGTGGCATAATAGTGGGTGAAAAAGAACTTTGCAAGGTGAATCAGTATGTCAGACTAAATTACAAGAAGTTCAGTGGATAGTGTGGAATCTGTTTAAAGTAATTATTACAAGTTTGTGGAAATTAGTTCCAACGGCTTGTTTTTGTTTTTGAATGTTTTGTTGTTTTCCAAAAAATCCAAAGAAACCACTTACTATTTCTTAATGTTACTGTGGATATTTATCAGTATGTGGCATGATTTGGTGCCTAGGGATATCCCACTTGGAGTGCAGAAGTTGGTAGAAGAGCTCCAGCACGGTATGTTTTCCTATCAACAAGAAATTTTGGAGGAAGCAGGGATGATGGCCTATAACCAAGCAAGATCTTTAAAAACAGATTAAATAAACTTCTGTCAAATACAATTCAGCCCTTGGTGACCAGCCTGTTGTTTAACAGGATTAAACAGATGGCCTCTTGATGGCCTCTTGAAGTCAATTTCAGAAATGTTTTCAAGTATTTTTGCTTTTTTGTAGCATTATATTCTAAATGATGATCTTTTTATGTTACGTTTCTGAAAATCACGTGTTTTTGGTTTTGTTATTAATCTTCTCTCAGGTCTGTTTTAACTGAATGAAACTAGATTAATTACTGTAGCCAGTAGACTCCCTACTGCTTGGTGGACTGGAATAGTTGCTCCATGTCTTCAATTTTATTTTTCTCCTATGTAAATGCATCCTATTTGCCTGTTTTGCTATAATATCATAATATTACTGATTAATCTACTGTATTTTCTTTTTTTTTTTTTTTTAATTTAAACTGCTGCCTAATCAGCTGTTGTTTGTTTTTGGTTTTATTTACATATTTTTTCTTCACAGAAACTTTATCTTTTATTAAACTTCATAGATGCTTTTTAATAGCATTTTATCATTTCATTAAAAGTATCCTCTATTTTGACTTTGTCAAAAAGTCAACTTTTTATAGTTGACTTTGTCTGTGATAGTGCTTTTAGTTTCACCTAGCTTGTCAACTTTTACAAACTAATAAAATTACTCTCCAATTTATTGTGCAAGCTTCTTGAGTATGTACTGACTGGTTGCTGATCTAGTGTAAACCTCTGCACTTCTCACATATTTATTTTCAGTCCAACGGTGAAGTGTTTCTGGATAACCGTCTCTGCCTGTACATTACCAAATTTCGTTTCACTGTACTGTTTAACCATGTTTCTCTTACGTTTGATGCATACACAGTATTGTTAAAAAGCCTTAATATAACCAAAGTGCAATAGCTACTGTATCTTTCTTATCCACAATGCCGTTACCATGTTAAAAGAAGAGAATAGTTTAGTTTGAGATTCGTTTGGGATAACAAAAACAGTTGCTGGCTATTGGTTAAGCTTGTCATGTTGTTTCACTTACCCTTACAGATGATTTGTAAGATCTTTTGTTCCATTGTTTTTCCAAGAATTAATGTTAATCCCACAGTCCTTCAGGAATACATAAAGTTATATGCAGATTGCTCTTAAACTGCGTGTCTGTTCTCTCACTAACTTGTATTTCGTTAGACCCAACTGATCTGGAATCATCTGACTTAACTGATTGATCTTAAATGAGTTCTGTTTCTATTCTAGCCAGAATTATCTACCCCAGAATTGTTGGCATTAATTGTGTTTCTGTAGTTGACTTCCTTAATTGAATGCTAAAAGAATTCCAGTTTTAGGTTAGATGTTAGGAAGAACTTCTTTACCGAAAGGGTTGTTAGACATTGGAACAGGCTGCCCAGGGAAGTGGTAGAGTCACCATCCCTGGAGGTCTTTAAAAGACGTTTAGATGTAGAGCTTAGGGATATGGTTTAGTGGGGACTGTTAGCGTTAGGTCAGAGGTTGGACTCGATGATCTTGAGGTCTCTTCCAACCTAGAAATTCTGTGATTCTGTAAGAACCATCAGTAACTGAAGGCACAGTGACTAATTAGTACAATTAGCTGCTGCCAAATGCAGCAATTGAAGCTTGGTAGCCTTTTCTTAGGATAGGAAATAGGAAGAAAGTTGCTGTTTTCAGTGACTTAAATCATGAAAATACCTTTTTTTTTTTTTTTTTTTTTTTTTTCCCTTGGAACATTAGGATTAGGAACATTAGATATCTGGAAGCACTTTGGCCAGCAAATGGACTGCTGTTGTTTTGAGCCAACATGCTTGTTAATGTTTGATACATCTAGCTTCTAGCTTTTGTCATATCTCTGTGGGTAACCTTTGACTGACCCATGACTGATGAGTTGGCTGTGTTGCACATTGAACTATTTTGCATAAGAAGAAAACTGAATTCTTCATTTTGAAACCAGAATCTGTTGCAATTTTTCTCCACCTTTTGAATTGCTTTAGAATTGACAATGAAGCCTATTTGAGTGGATTCAGACCTGGAAATGGTGTTTTTGTCTCTATTAGAGGATTTATTGCAATGAAGTCTTAGAACTGTGCTTATCTCATGTTATTTTGTTACCAGTTACAGTATCTGCATATGTATTTCCTTTTACTGACTTTTGGGGGGACTGATAAAAGGAGATGAAGGAAAGAGACAGCTTTGGTAAGCTGCAGAATTTTTACAGTCATAAGAGATGTTATGTGTATAGAGAGACAGACAAACAGATCACTCATGGTCTGAAATTGCTGTCAGGTTTTAATTACTGAAAAGTATTAACATGAGAGATACAGCTAGTAAAACAGTTAGAGGTGGTCCGTATTGCCTCTGTTGCTACCCTGGCAACTCAGTGTCCCACAAGTAGTAAAGTCCCTGCTAGTTTCTTCCACTTACCTGAGAGGAAGAGAAAATCAGGGTAGCATTCCTTGCCCGAGCATTGAAATGCAGTACTATGTTCTGCCTTTGTAGGGCTTAAGGGCTCATTCAGGCAAGTGGTTTTGTCCTTCAGTCTTATCTTTGCCTTAGCTTTGTTCAGGTGCTGTTATTAGGACACTGCTCTTTCCAAAAATTTCTGTCTGATGCCGATCTTCCCTCAGTTACCTAGAGCTGCTATCTTCGTTTCACAACAGTCTAGACCATGGTGACTATTGACTTCTCTCAGACAATTTGAGAGCTCTTACAGACTTGAAAGCCAAAACTCCATTCCTTGATCTAGTCATGGGATTTATCCTCCTCATTGTCTGAATGAGGTCATGCATGGTGTGTTTCTGGAATAGGAAACGAGCACCTTATGAAAAAGGCAGTGTCTGATGACGTAAGCTAGTGTGTATATATGCTCTTGCTTAAAGTTTTCAGGGAGCCTTATAAAATAGCACAATAATTAGAATTGTCTTTTGATATGTGCTTTTCCTCTTTCTTTTGCAACAAGATTGGAAAAGGTGCAAAAACATGCATATGTGTGTGTCTGTCTGAAGGACAAAATATGTATACGTGTATGTATTCACACAATGTGTACAGAAATTAAATGAAGTAAAATAGAGGAAACACAAGTGAAAAATAACTATGAATTACTTTAAGTGATCTTGGTCTTGTGAGTTATGAGACCAAAATACAAACTTCCGAAGCAATACATTGCATACAATTTCTGTGCACTGCAATATGTATACTTTAGACAGTAAGTGATTTGCTAGCTTGTACTGCAAGTCCTGAGGATATGTTATTGTTCAGGGAACTCTTCAAGCACAATGGAAATGGTGAAGTAGGAAAACAGATATTTCCCAGTGTCAGGTGCTGCTAACGTACATCTTCCTCTTCCTAGCAAAGTAATTACCAGTTGCCTCTCTGTTTTTGGCTGTGTTGGACTGTTTACTGAGCTTGAAGCTATTTTTCAATGTGTTCTGAATCCTTTAAATTCAATAAATTATCATCCTATGTTGTAGTTTAAAAATAATGAAGGAATAAATTGAAGGTTTTTTTTTTATAGTTTCTCTACTGTATTCAATGATGGTGTCTGATTGAAAAGCAGGAAATAAGGGTTAAAAGAAAATCTGGAAACTAAGCAGTGTACAGGAATGTATTCAAGATGTGGCTATTAATGAGTAATAGTAATTGAATTCAGAATCCTTGTAGCTAGAATAAACAAAAATTGATTGCTGCAGTGGTCAACTGTAAAAAAGAAAACAGCATCAACATGAGAAGACTTATGAACAGGTGATTTAAAAAGCAGCTAAAAGGTGAAAATGCTTGCAGGCTGTATAGATAAAATAGGGTACTTTTACTCAGGCAGTATTTTAAGGTAACAGATAATCTGATAAAGTTATATAGAATCATCAATGTGTAAAGAATGAAAATAGGAAATGGATGGTTAGGGGTTTTCATGATACAAGAAAGGT
Source organism: Netta rufina (assembly GCF_964035555.1). NCBI lineage: Eukaryota > Metazoa > Chordata > Aves > Anseriformes > Anatidae > Netta > Netta rufina. The sequence goes on along the minus strand of NC_140141.1, from coordinate 15,659,752 downwards.
AGGGCACCTAATGAAATTATTAAGGAATAGGTTAAAACAAACAAATCTAATTATCGTAGTATTATATGTATTCCTCTGATAACCTATTCAAAGTGAGAGGCTAGAGGACAGCACGTTAGTGAAGGAGACAATGAGGGTTCGAAGTCAGGATAGCAGACGTAGCAAAGAGAAGAAAATTTCGCTTGGTTTTACCCATATATGACAGCTGATGTAATGGGTGAATATGAGTGCTGTGGTTAACTTTTGCTTTGTGTGTGAGAAATACAGTGGCTTATCCATACACATCTTAATTATGTGGTGGATGGCACAGGATATTGTAGCAGCCTGCAGAAGTATTTGGGTTTCACTGTTTATTTAATAGCTGAGAGGGCTATTGAAGAAACATGACACATAATTGTCCAAATGTATTTTAGGATGTCTCAAAAATACTGTGTTGCCAGGATCTGGATGAGTGTGTTGCAAAAGATAGCTTTATACTTGCTTTGATTCATAAGCATCCTTGAGTCACCACTGTCAGAGATAAGGTACTAGGATGGACAGACCTTGGGTCTAACTCAGCAGCAGTTCTTGTCTTCAGAGCTCCTGACATTACAGGTGATAAGTCTTTGGGCTAATTAGGTCCTTTGTTGTAGACATACATATACTTTTCTTTAAAAGGTTTTGAAAGATTTGATTATGACTGAACACAAACATTTTTCAGCAACCGGAACTATTTTTCTTCTGATTTGCCTTACAAGGTAAAAACTATTTTAAATGGGCTAGAGAGATTCCTTGCTGCTGAGACAATAAGTAATGAATATCACACAAGATGAGCCATTGATCTCATCTTCAGAGAACAATAAATCTGTACTGCATCACCTACTGTTACCTGTCGCAATGAAAAACGTCTAAAGCTTTATTGGGGAGAAATACAGATTTCCCAGGTTTCAGGTGGATAAAGAGTTAAAAACTCACATTGAATAAAGGGAGAAAGGCATGTTGTGTTCAGAGAAGTTATGGCCTTCTGCAAAGAGAAAATGTCTACAGGCAGGATATAATATAAGCAATTTAAGAATGATTTGAAATTTCTTTTTGAATAGATGGGAAGTAGAATAGGTACGAGTAGGAGAGAACACAATACAACAAACAAAGCATTAAATAAGGTTTTGCAAGGGGACAACCTTTTGTATTGGAAGCTAGCCCTTTTTCCCCATGGAGATTCTGAGGCTCTGTTCTGGTGGTCTGTGCAGTAGAGACTGAGCTTTGGCAAGCTGAACAGCGCATGATGTCATTGGATGCATAACATATGCACTGAGAGCTAGTAAATGCTGTTCACACTGCAGTGCACTGCCAGATGTGTGTGCTGGAATGCAGTTTGAGAAATGGAAAAGTCATTTTCATAAAGACACTAAGAGATGAAATAAGAATGTCCTGTACTGGGCCTGGTCAGGTCACAGTGTCTGCCAAGTACAGATGCTCTCTACAGTGTTTTTTCACTCCTAAACCCCAGGTTTTTGCTCTCAAGAGCAGTCTGTTTAGAAGGCCTTATTCAGCGTTTTTCTGTAGTTTCAGAGATGATCTCTGAGAATCTCCAGTTTCATCCAGAAAACATAGAGTTTGCTAATATGAATGATTTGCACCATCAAAGGTATTAATTCACTTCAGTTTTCACCTTTCTTTTACTGTCTGTTATGAATGGTTACAACTTTATTACATCAGAGGCTTCTGATGCCAGCCACTCTTCTGTTTACTACTGCACAGATCACTCAGATCACTCTACAGATTAATGTGCTTCCAGGTATTATCTGAATGTGTTACTTAACAGTCCTTCACATACAATGTTGGATTTGCGTTTTTCTGTACTTCAGAGTGAAATTACAATTCTCTTCTAAATTTGAGGTCAACTATTTGTAAAGTACATTATATGTTACCTGGTCATCGGTATATAGAAAGTTAAATCTAGCTTTGCTTCCCCTTCCCTTTGCACAGACTCTGAGAGGTTAAAGGAGGAGGGGAGCTGCTGGAAGGCAGCAAGAGGGGAACGCCTACAGCAAGTCAGGAATTCCTTATCCAAATGGGACTGACAGAGAGCACATTTCAAGCTTAGGAGGTTTCTTATGTTCTGTTTGTGTTATTTTTTGATGTTTACTGATGATTTTTCAGGCTGAAGTGGTTATTGCTAACTAATGGTATTGTGATCTGGCTGAATTGTATGCAAGAGTACAAACAAGTCTCCTATAAGAGTTGTACAGATAAACTGCCACCATGGAATCTGTGGAACTGTGCCATTTTTGAAAGGTTTGTTTAAGAGGTACTCTGATCGTTTCCTCAGACGAATGTTAAGCCTGTGTCTTGGTGGGAGATTCGTGCTTTATACTTCAGTAGAAGTCATTCTTCTGCTTAGTTTTGAGACTGTGTACTCTGAAAAGGATCTGCTTCCTTCTGTTTGGGATACGTAGGCGTTTTTGCCATGCTGTCAGCAGTATGTGTTGGCATGTCTTGTGCTTGACAACTAAGGAGGCAAATTACGTTCTGTGCAGTTTTAATAAGGAATAGCACAGGCCTGTAAATACCACTGTGCTTGGATAGACACAACAAATACTCCCAGACTTCAGACAGCAAGGCATAGCCTTTTAACAAGTATTACCAGAAAGGAGTTGTCTTTCTCATACAAAAGATACACAATTTTGCTGTATTCTCAATCTGTAGAAGGAAGATCTGTTAGAGGTGTTTCCAGACTGATTGGACTGATTTTGTCTGTTCCATTAAAAGGATTCAAACCAAAGTAACTGGCTGACTTAATAGGCCAGGCTATCAGATTTACAGAACAACTTGTCTAATCTGGTATGTGGTTCCTGTAGCAGCTCAGCTCAGTTCAGTTCAGCAGCCAGAACACCTGTTTTTTGTTTGTTGTTTCTGTCATTGTTTGTTTTTTAATTGAGGCTGTAATGATTTGGAACAATTTGTAGTAAAACTTCATTAGCTTTAGAACTTTAAAGTCATGCTTACTAGGCCCAAGCCTTTACACATCTTAATTAGAAGGGATTTTTAATCAGAAGGTTAACAGTAAGTTTATCTGAAGTGGTAAGTATAAGTTTATTGGCAGCACTTTACCTAAATTATGATACTCACAGAATGGCAACTGGGTAGCAAGATGGAAAACTGACATTCATTCCAGGTAGTTTCTGAAAGCCTGCTATGTTGTCATGTAGAACAGCGTAAAAATGTGTGACCACACAAAGCAACTGTTATCAAACCAATTTCTCTTTTGTCTTTCACTGCCTCTATTTAGAGCACATACAAAAAGACATCCTATGCAAAAGTGAAATTTGAGATCTACAGAATTTTCTCAGTCTCTCCTAGATCTTAATAGTTTGAGAAGACTTTAGTTAATTCTTGCCCTTTCTTATATTTGCTTACACTAGTCAGGTAATTCATTCTCCTACCTGCATTTTTAATACTTCTTGCACATGTTCAATTGCTGCTGTCAGAGGTATTGCCTATCAAAGTTACTTGCCAAGATATCTTTTCCGTATATTACATTTTCAGTTCTAAGTATGTTTTCCGTGCTACCTCTGGATTATCGTTAACTTGCTGTTGTAGTGCTTGGAAACAAATGCAGTAGGTGAGCACTTCATGATAGTGAAGCTGCCTTGTAGCCAGAATACAGTATTAGCTAATTTACATATCTCTAGAAAAGACATTTTTCAGAAGCCAAGAATGACCAAGAAAGCCATTACATTATTTCCTTTTGCATTCACTTATAGTCTTTTTCATTTGCTCATACTGACTTTGTTCAGCAATTGTTTGTACTGGATAAAGCCTTGATTTCTGTGCATACTAATGCTGGAGTCATATGAGCCTGCAATAACATGTCAATAAAACAGGTACTTCTATCAAATTGTATCATTTGAGGATTAAAGAAACGAAGCTGTGTAAGAAATTTTGCCATTAACGTGCTTGCTGAAAGCAAAAAGGAAATACGGTCATGTTTTCCATCACTGATGTGATGTTTTTAAATATGTATACTCCTCTTGAGTTAGGCATAGTTTTACAAAGCTTAAGAGCATAAATGAGATTTTGTTGTTCTTTTTGATCGCCGGACTTACTTTAAAGGTCAGTTTATAAATTTAGCAAGTATAAGAAATTATTGATCCATTCAAGTCTAAGGACTGAGCTTTACTTGTAGTAGCATGGTTTGAAAAGACTCCCAGGTCACTAGCTTGGAACTGTGTGAAAGTTTGTGAAAAATTGCTAGTTGCTTGGTAGAATGGAATTGCTTGTTAGTTCTTACAATGTTTACATGAGAGTGACTGTTTTTAATTCGCATTAAGCATTTCTGGCTGATAGTCAAAGCAGAGGCTGTACATGGAATGGGTTGTGGAGCCTGGGCTCTGAGTTCTGCTGTGGCCACAAGTAGTAGGCCTTATTCTGAGGATTTTAGACGTGTCTGCACAGATGTTATGGGGAACCATATAACAATACTTGCTCTTTTCTATTTGTTCTGTGCATGTGTGAAGAGCCCCTGTTTCAGAGGTATCCACTGGTAATATCACTTTTTTTTTTTTAATTGGATAATGTGTGTTGGAGAAATGGGGAGGTAAAAATGAGTGCACATGACTCTTCAAGCATGAGTTTGTGCTTTTGAGTCTGCAATGGGATCGCCTGTTAAAATAAATATTTGGTAAGAAAAGAGACTGATTGCAAAAATAGTAGTAAACAATTGATACAATTGACCTAGTTATTCTTAAATGCTCTCACAACTTTATGCTGAAAAATGACATTGCAGGTCAGGTTCTGAATACGGGTTCTGTGATGTAGCATGCTGGCCTGTCCATTTTAGAGCAAAACTAATTGCATCTTGACATGGTTGCTGGCTATTTAGGTTCTTATTTTGATGAGCTCTTCTAAGCTTACAGTCAAAAGTAGTGAAGTTATATAAAAACACATCATCAACACTTCATCATGATGGTGAATGCAGTAGACTACACCTATATTTACTCATCCGATAGAAATATTCCTTCTGGAAAGAATGGGCTCTGTGAGAGCTGGGATGCACTGCATAGGGTTAGACAGGTTTGTTTGCTGTAAATACTGTGAAAATGTCTGAGCTGACAGTCGTGTCAGTAATGAGGACAGGGTGAGTTAAACCTCCATTTGGATATACTTCCCCAGCAGCAAGAATTTTATATATATATACACCCTCAGGGTGCAAGTTGTCCCTGCTCCAGTGATTTCAGCAATGCTGTATAGTTTTATAGCACATCAGGATTGTTTCTTATAAAATTATCTCAGATGTGACAATGAAGTTATTTTTCACATAACTGTAGCCTAAAGAAATAACTGCTCTTTGAACATCCATCTGAAGATTTATCTGATTTTTTTCTGAGAGCGCTTGTTGGCTGTCTATCTGTAGAAACTCTGTCATTGTACAGAAGGTAAGTTTATTCCTTTCTTCCTTTCTCAGTGCTGTAGCATAGAAGAGGGCTGCTGTATAGCTTCAACACACTATGGTTTGGTGAAAAGATGATACTGAATATGGATGAATTGTGTCACATATCTTATTCATGTATTCCCAACTGAAAATATGAACAGACACAAATGAAATTCCTCTTCTACGTTTTACAAGAAAGTTCAGCAGTAGAACTGTCTGTCATTGTAAATCAGTAGAAGACTCCTTAGAGAGTTATAAGTGCTGTTTCTGACTGTTACAGGATCTTTTCTTGAAAATCTCAGGGCTCAGGAATAAGATAGGTGTTGTAACATGCTTCCATTTCCACTGCGTAGAAGAGAATTTTTGAATAGACAAAACAGATCCTTTACAATACAATAGTTTTATTATGTAGCCTTTTCAGAGGAAATAAATAAATAAATAAATAAAGTTGAGCATTGCAGTTCTCTGAAGTTTTGTGTCCTGAAAAGCAGGATGAAATGCAGCATCACAAAACTCTGTAACTTCCTCCCTCTGTAAGCTCCAGAAAAGGTATTTGTTAAAGCAGTTTGTGTTGGACTTTGTACACTTAGGAAATTGACCATATCTTAGGCAATATTTGATGTACAGAGCCATGAGATAGGTTGCTTCGCAAGCTGGCCCTGTCTGCTTCAGGCTTCTTCGTCCTTTCCCACAGTGGCAAACACTTTGAAAATATTTCTTCAGGACGCCTTATTGAAACATGTACCCACAAAAGAGATGGTCTCTGAGTAGGTTGAGGCTTGATACGTAATTTTCTTCAGCAGCATATAAAAGGCTGAACTTAGTGGAGCACTAGTGAAGAAATACAGTTTTGTTTGACCTTGCCTCTTGTGGCTCTTCGTAAATTAGATGTTTCATTTCACTATGCAGCTAGTTGCGTTTTTTAAAGGAAATTAATTACTGCAGTTATTCTTTCTCCACCCACCTTAATGTTTGTGACTATTCTCTTCAAATGATCCCTTCATTTTCCTTTCTAGCTTTTCATAATTCATGACCTTATTAAAACTTACTCTGTTCTAAAACACTGATTAGTGAACACAGTATTTTTGCTCTTCTGTAGTGTTGCTTCTTTTGTATAATTATCTTTGTCTTGCTAAGTAACGTGCTAAGGTTCTTCCTACTAGCAAAGGAATTCCTCAAGTTCATTCTTCTTTCCTGTAGCTCTCTGTTTTTCCCTCATCTCCCAAGGTGTGTTACCATTACACAATATTTGGGATTATATGCTGGCAATTTGGCTCATTTAATTCATTTTATTTTTCAGTTTATTCTTGTCATTTTCAGATATGTCTGGAATTCACCCCTTTGGGAGCAGTGTCTATGCAAGCATATGATTTCAAACTATAATTAAAAATGTTCACACTTGGAACATTGCTAGGGGTTGGGTAGTTGTTTTCATTCTTCTAGAATATTTGTTTATGGTTTAAACTGCTGATGGCTAAAATGCACGTCTTGTAGTACAGTTGGGGTTGCTTGGCAACGAGAAGGAGCAGTTTCTGCATGCAGGAACAAAACCATCCTCTGAAATCACTAGCATGTGAAATGGGAGCGTTTCCTCACAGAACTGCAGCATTTGGGAACAATTCTTGGAGAAGGGAATACTGTGAATATTTGAACATGGAACAAAATTGTGGTTGTCTTTGAATTCAGCTACTTATATTCAAAAATACTTATTTCTAAATTCCCCATGCGTGAGGTCTTCCTCTCCTTGACCTGGCAGTACTTCCTGTGAATTCGCTGATCTAATCCTTGCTGATGGCTGCACAGCATTGTTGCCAGTCCTTTGGGTCCATCAGCACTGGCTGAGGAGGCATTGTGCAGTGCTGTGAAGCACAGCAGCGTGGACGTGCCACACCAGTGCACAGACAGGCAAACGTGCCATGCGTTCGCTTGGTCTCTCTTGCTCTGACGTGCTTGTTTTCTTTCCCATGTGTGCCCCTCCTCTCAGTCTATTCCTCCTCCTCTTTCTCCTCCTTCCCCTTACCCTGCAGCCCCTTTGGAGAACTAGAGTGTAAGTTGAAATTTTTTTTGGTGTTTTTATTTATTTAATCACCTTAATCTGTACAAAAGGAGAATCCCATAAAACTGAACTTCATAGGCACAGGATGCTTTTGCCTTTCCAGTGCAGAGAACCTACTCCTGCCTGTGTCCACTCTGAAACAGCAGTGCAGATTAAACCGGAAGCCTCATCTGAATGAGGTCAAGCTGTATTTCTAAAGTTTTTTGATCAAATTAGCAGTGTTGCTAAAGAAAGAGCAAATTTCCTTAACATCTGTTTTATATTACCATTCTCCTCCTCCTAGGTGTTTATTTTTTTTCTGTGCTCAAAGCCACTTGACAGCTAGAATCCAGGTCTGCTAGAATCAGGGTCTGCAGCTTGCAGGTGTTAGGGAAAAAAAAAATGAAGTCAGCAAGGTGTTTACAAGAATCTCAGTTTTAAGGGCAGAAAGGCAAAAGCTCTTAACACTGGCTAGTTCTTTTCACCTACAATTTGGTCTTGATCAAATTATAGTTGTCACCATAGCAGCAGTACTTGTGCTTGCTATGGAAGGAAGGAAGGGGAAGTCATAATTAAAAGCAGGTCCCAAATGTGTGTGTTCTTTTTTCTGGTCAGAATCATACAATGACACAGCTGAAGATTCTTTGGCCAGTAACAGTCACGATTAACAGATAGAAAGCAACCACCTTCCTTGGTAAGATACAGTTAAAATTTAGAATATATTCCCTACCCAATAAACTATAGAAATACATGTTTTTCCGTGAGACTATCACATAAATATTTTACTAGCACATCATGACATTTAAATAATGCATCTCTTCAGAAAACAGCACTAGCCAGCAAATTTCTATTCGTGACTGAAACCTTCATCCTTAAGCTTCTTGATCTGGAATTTCCTCAGTAAATAATTAGCTTTTCCCATGCAAATAAAGATGGATTTCCCCCCCCCGGATTTATTTCTGAATATTTTAAATTTAAGCATAATTGTGTGCTTCTGAAGAATCAGGGTGCCATACCATGTGAGTTTAGTTATTTCTCCACATTTTGTTGCTCTTTGTCCCTGCTACAGATGAGTTTGAATGGCTATTCTGTTAATAAGAGGCTCACCCTGGTGTAGGCAGAACTCTTTCTTGTTCCTCATGTGGAAACCTGTAAACTATTTGTTTACTGTATGCATAGTCTCTGTTAAGGTGTTGGGCACTGAGTGTGCTGGGCTTGCTTGGGATGGTGTTGATATTCTTCATAGCAGATCATACAGTACTTTGTTTTGGGTTTGTGACCAAAATAGTGTTGATAACACACCAATGTTTTAGCTATTGCTGAACCATAGCTACACAGCATCAAAGCCTCTGTTTCTCTGTTTCTCAGTCTGTGATAATGCTCATTTCCTTGCAGCTTCTCTATCTATTATTTGTAGATATGCATGCATAAATACTTAAATTGACGACAGAGATGCCAGAAGAGTCTCTTGCTATGCTGTGAAAGGAAAGATGATGAAACAGGGCAGTATGCTGTTCACTTTTTTGTGATACAAGGCATGGAATACAAGACATGTAATTCTAAAAGGAGTCATAAAGTGTATAGTCCCATTTGTTTCACAAGGGATGAAAGGGATGGAGTTTTATCGCAAGACTTTGTCCATTAAAAGACAACTGCCTTATCTGGGGGCAAAAGCCCCAAATGAGGTGGAAAATTGACAAATGCATTTGCATATGACCTGTAAGAATATATATATATATATATATATATATATTTAATGCATGTGTATGTCTTGTTCATTTCTGCAATGAAAGCAAATTTTTGGTGGGAACTTTTTCTACCTCTTTCTGCTTGTCAATGATCTGTGTTGGGCAAATAACATTATAAACTAGACCTACTTTATGAAGAAAATACTTTAAAAAGTGTGTCTAGAAGTCTGGGTGATGAGTAACAAGGAATAAAACAGACCATTCCATGTCCCTTGTTCCCTGTGACTAGCATGGAAGAGAGGTCTGTGCAGAAATCCATTCCCTACAGGCTCTAGTTCAGGTGCCAGCACTTGAGAGGGGATTCTGTATCATAACAAGATTAGCCTTAATCTTGTATTGACATATTTGATCATTTCAGGGTACCAATGAATAACTTGTAATTAGTGACAGGCACCTGCAGTCCCCAGAAAATTCACCTTGGATGGCTAGCTCCCTCCCTTGCCCCACCAGCTTAATGAATCCACTTGCCAGTAATAAACAGAATTCTGTAGACTTTTTCCTTATCTTTGGTTCATTTCAATTCTACATCGCTTTGAACTAGGTCATGCTACAACTCTAATTAGTGTTAAGCAACCAGTTTTTCTCAGCTTCCTTCCTGTGGAAGGAAAATTCCAGTGGAATTTTCCAGATAAGCATACCCGTATTTCTCAAAGCCTTGTCATTGTTTTTTTAGCCTGGAATGTACCCCTGTGAAAAGAGCTTTTTCTGCCTGGCTAAAAAAAGTGTTTTCCAAAGTGATTTGCAGTCTTTTGAAGAGCGTCAGCTGCTGAGATACAAACCCCAGGTAACCTAATAATGAAAATGATCCATGCTACTGCAAATACTGCTTTATTATCAAAAAGAACATGGCCAAATACTGTAGGCCAGTAGCAAAATGCAACAGAAACAAAATGTAGATGGACCAGAAGAAGACAGAGAAAGCATGATATGCAAAAATGTTGTAGAGGTTTGTATTGCTTTCCCAGCCTACTGTATTCTTGTGCTTTTCTGTGCACTCTCTCTGTGGTATGTACTGTGACAATGCTAACTGACCCCAGCACCTTTAGCTGAAGTTCATTACTTCTTTCTTATATAAAGAAAGTAACAGCAGACTGAGCCCAAAGCACCTTTAGTGTGGAGGTTGGAAATAAATTTTGATTGTCAATTGCATAAGAATTTGCCATAAATTGTCTAAACATGAGTTATCACTTACTGATTTCTGGTACTATAGAGAAGAGAGATTCTTTTCAGAGCTCCAGTTATTGCTACTCTTTGAGTTGCCTTCTTACTAATTTCTAGGCATCTCCAAGTCTAGGAGGATTTTCTGAAATACTTTTTCCTCTTGTAGTCCACACTTGTTTGGCAGCTGTAGTAGGTCAGATCAAGCATGGTGTATCTGTCTTTATACAAATGCAAGATATGGTATGTGTGTTCAGTCTGCTGGTTTGGGGCAGGCTGTGTGATGGAAACAATCATTGTAATGGACTGAAAGCCGCTTTAATAAATTTGTAAATAAAATGATTTTATTATGCTTCATGAATTTGCCAAGGGACTTGTCCATTAGGAGCCTGATCTACATCCCTCTTTCTGTGTTGGTGTCTTGTTAACTGTTAAAATGCGGGCATCTTTCAGACTTTGTAAGATCAAGTTGTTACTCTAAATCTTTATGAACCTGCTGAGTACTGTCTGACTTACCTGCTTGCTAAACTGTAGGATAACTCTCTGTAGAGTAGAATGAGTTGAATTCTCATACACTTTAGTTAGTCTAACTTGCAGTCTGATCACCAAACCATCTGCAACAGGATTTTTTTCTACTTGAGGTATCTGTGGTTGCTTCATGGTGATGCAGTTCTCTTGACTAAGAGGAATTTCAAGGTGAAGCAATGGTGTTAGAACTCAGAAGTTAATAAAAATGAACGGTTATGCAGGGAAGGTGGTAGTACATTGAATAGTTTTAGGCTCTTGAAACAGATTAATCTGAAAAAGACACTATTTTTTTTTCTTTGATTTGTAAGAATGGCATCTAATATCAGATATTTCTTAATTACACACCAATTTCTTCTAAGTTATTCATCATCCTTAGGAGAAGATGGACAGGTATTTGGTGCAATGTACTGGACTGTCATCTCCACAGTCCCAATTTTATAAATGCCAGTAAATCAGGGAAAGGGAACAAAAGAAAAGTATGGGTGTAGTTAATCATTTTACTAGCAGACTTTGTACGAACCAACCAAAATGATGACTACTATTCACTCCTGAATATTGGAAAGGATAAAATATGTTTATTCATTACTGATGTATGCTTGGAAGAGAAAACTGCTGATTCCAGAGGTATGGTCCATTCACTCAGAATGAATTTGCAATACTGTTTCTTATTGAGAAAATGCACAGAGCCTATCATAGGTTACTGACATATGAGGCATAGTCCTATACAGGGACTGATGGCACATGGCTCTCTACACACACACAGTATTTTGAGCCAAGGATGATGGGGAGGGAGAAGCTGATTGCTACTTTTCAACCACTTCACTGTTAATGAACTGAGAGGCGTTTAACTGTGATGGACCAACATTATCTTCCCCTTTGTGTTCATATTCATGCACAACGTGTCCAGTGATTGAGACTGAACTTTACAAAGCCCTAGTACTTGAATTTTACTGGAGAAAATGAATCAATTCACTTTGAAATGGACGTGAGAATTTCCTTCTGGTGATGGAGATGAAAGCTGCCAATGTAAGAGAACGATTTCAACATTTTCTGGCATTTGAATGACTACATACTGAGTAGCTTCCAAGCTGGGAAGAGAAACAGAGACTTAAAAAAAAACAAACAAACAAACAAAAAAAAAACACACACAAACGAAAAAACATAGTGTTTTCTTTAATTTTAAAGAATTCAGATAACTGATTTTGAAAGAGTGAATAATGTTTACCATTTCCTTCAGATACCAGGCATTTATAGTGCCTTTATTCTGGATATTTTCTCTGGCTTTGAAAATCGTGTCAACAGTAATTTTTTTTCTAAAGCAGGAGAAAAAATATAGCTGAAATGCCAATCACTGAAGGAGTAAGAATTAAGATTGAGTCAACCAGCTTGCTCCCTTCTGTGATGAGTTTGTATGCACAGCTCCTGCTTTCCTTCCTGTTAATTATCTTTACTCAGGAGGAATTTCAGAAACCTCCTGTTGATCGTGTCAAAACAATACATTTTGCAATCTGTTCATGAATTAAATTAAGCTTCGTTCTGACAGCATCGATGGTAAATGACACTGTCTGATTCTGAGCACTTACTTTCTTTACTGCAATATTACTTTATATCTTCAGCATTGGCAGAGGGAGATGCAGGAGGCGGGCCGCCTGCCCCTTGTGCTCCTCGCTGCTGCTGGGTTGCGGCAGCTCTCGGATCGGCGGCGTTTTGAGCCAGGGGTCAGTGTCTGCGTGCCCAATGGCTCCTGTTAGGCCGGCAGAGGACTGAAAGCACTTAGGTCTTTTTGAACTCTGGGGCTTGTTTTCCTTGTCTCGCCAGCACTTGCCGTGCTGGAGTTTCGCACGGACTGGAAGCGGGCGTCCTTTGTTCTGGAGCTGCCGTCTGATCTGTGTGCGCCTCCTGCCCCTGCTGGGAGGGAGGGAGGTGGCGCGCATCCCCTCAGCGCCTCTGCTAGCGGCAGTTCTGTGACTTTTCCCCCCTGCTGCAGCTCCGCTGGTCCAAGCCCAGCGCCCTGGCCGCGGGGCAGTGCCTCGCTGCCCTCCTGCTGCCGCTCGCTGCTGCCGGCACCCGCGGGGCAGGGCGCGGAGCTGCGGGGGCGGCCGCCGAGTGACCGCACGGCGGGGATGCGGGGTGCTGACGCCGCCCGTATCGCTTTCGTTTGTCATCGCTTCCTTTCCAGAGAATTCCAAATTCCAGAAGTAATTCCGCGGCAGCCTCCAGATAATTCCCAGTTGGAATTACCGGAGCAATTCCGCCGCCGCGCGCGGGCCCGGGCCGCGGCACCGCCCCGTGGGACGGGGGAGGGAGAGAGGGAGAGACACGGAGAGGGAGGGTCTGGCGGGGGCGGGCCCGGGGGGCGGGCCCGGGCGGCGGTGGGGGGGAGCTCCGCCGCGGCCCGCGCCCCTCTCCGCCCCCGTGCGCGGCGGGGCCGTGGGCGGCGCCGGGCCGGGCCGGGGTCTGGCCCCACACGCGGCGCTGGGCGGCCGCGCGCTGCGCCCGGGCGCTGCGGGTCCGCGCGGGCCGCGGGCGTGAGCGGTGCCGGCGGGGCCGGCCGAGGAGAGCCCCGCTCCCGTGGCCCGCGCGGCGGGGCCGGCTCCTCTCCCGCGGGCGGCGCGGGCCGGGCGGCGGGGCCGGGCAGCATGAGCGGGGGCTGCGGCCCCGCTGCGCTCGCCGCCGGCGCCCGAGCGCGACCTTGATGCTCTCCGTCCCCGCTCTACAAATATGATGAAATGGCAGCCCCGGAAGAAGGTGGGTGGCGAAGCGGCTCCCCCGGGGGGCGCCCCGCGACGGAGCCGGCCCCGGGATCGGCGCCGCCCCCTGCCCCTCGCCCGCCGGCCGCTCGCTGTCCGCCGGCTGCCGCCGCCCCGCCTCGCCCCGGGGCCGCAGCCTCGGGCCCGCTCGCCCCGCGCCCGCGGAGCGCCCCGCGCGGGCCGTTCCCCAACGCGGCTGCTCGCGCGGAGCGGCGCCGGGCAGCGGCCGTGCCACGGCGAAGGAGGCGCCCCGGGAGGGGCCGGCCCGCACCGAGCGGCGCCGTGGTTGCGGGCGGCCCGGGGGCCGGGGCTGCTCGCTGCGGGCCGCTCCGCAGCGCCACGGCCGCGCGGCGGCTCCGGCGGCTCGGTGCGTAGCAGGACGTTTTTTCTACCGCGCTTGGCAGCGCTTTTTATTGACATTCTTTTCAGGGAAAATCTCGCAAACTGAATGCGCTGCGCTGCTCCTCCTCAGCAGTGACCCCCTGCTCCCGGCAGCTGTGGGCTGTTGCACGTTTTCTGGTGTGTTTTTTTGTTGGTTTGTTTGTTTGGAAAAACCTGCTCGAACCAGCAGGGCTCCTTCTTTCTTTGTAGCATGGTGCCTGATACTGTGTTTTACATCAGGGAAGAAATAGAAATCACATGCGAAATGCATGAGAGCATCTCTTGCTTTGAGCACTAGACACCGCAGTAAGCAGTGCTTCAGAAAGTCCCGACCAGAGGGTGCATTGCCGCTGCATCTCTGAGGAACCTGTCAAGCTTAGTGTTGCTGATCCCTCATCTCTTCTCAGCTTTTCTGAAGCTGTTCCTTTAGTTGTTTTCAAGCGGGCAATTACTTACTGTGAGAGTTCTTATTTCAAGTCGTTGTATCTTCAACAGAATAAAGAGATGATGGGCAAGCTCCACGGGAGTTTCTGTATGTTTTCCAAGCTTCTCTGTGTCTTCCTTCAAATTAGTTTTAAGATGTCTACAAGCTATGGATTTTTAAATGTCTGCTTTTACTATTTTCAACTGAATGTGCAGTTACTCCTGTGGTTATGGCCATGGAAACCCCTCTAGGCCATGGTTACAGCAGTATCGGCTGAACCGCTGAAATATTATTCTTGGCTGCTGGCTGGACTCCTTGACTCTGGAAGATTCCGTTTCAAGTGTCAGGATTCACTCTGCAGTGCTGGCTCACCCGTTGTGCTTAAATCACAATGTCAGATGGCTTTTTTTTCCCTCTGCATTATTGTTTGTGTCCAGATAATGTTGATTTTAGGCAACGCAGTTTGCTTGTGTGGAGGTTACTGGAGACAGCTTAATTCATCTCAACTATGAAACATCTTATTAGTCTGAGTAAAAACTGATTCCTGTTCGTGCTGTGATGTGATGGAAACTATGTTCGTGTTGGAATAGGTTCTGTATTCAGCTGTAGTACTGTACCAATAAAATCTCGGCAGAGATTGAGTTTATTTTGTCGTTATTGCCAGCATACTCACGTGAGTGTAGCCAGGATTTCTGCTGGCCTGGCCTGAGTGCCTTTGTAGTGTTGCAGTCATGTGCTTTACAGAGCAGTTTCAAGAAAATGACTCATACAAACCGCTCAGGAATGGCACTGCTGTTCCATTTGTTAATAGGAAGATCGATGCAGTTTTCACAAAACGAGAAAGCAAGTTTAGTAGCTAGTGTTCCTATAGCCCTTGGTCATTTATAGCTGCTGGTCATTTCTGATTAACAGTTTTCCTGTCTTTCACTGTTAAAATATCCAAAAATGAGAGCTGTAAATGTAAAAGCTGTGCATGTGTGCTGCTGTACTAAATTAGGAGTCTTGTTTGTTTTATTAGGTTTGTACTCATGTTCTTTTGCTTTTCCTTTTTTTTTTTTTCTTTTTCATGAAATGTTTAAGGTGTTTTGTTCATTGAGGAATTATTGCTTTTACAACCATCAAACTGTGCAGCATAGGGACTGAATGCAGTTTATTCACCCTGCATGTAAACCTAGATGAAACTCCTTTGTTTGGTGGTACTGATAAGCAGCTATCACCCGTGGTGCACAAGGTATTATGTGGCCTTCAGCTGATGTGCAGAAAGGTTTTGTGTGTGACTAAAATATTGTTTTGTCATAATTCATGTGTGTTTTTTGACATTTAGAACATTATTATTGTTTGTTATTTTTTTCCCTGTGCATCAGAATTAATAAAGAGTCTTCATGTGGACTTTCGCCACTTGCCTCTGACTCCGTTTCCCTTCAGGTCTCCCCTTATCTGTCAGTGGCACCTCCGTCTAGCGGGGGCCAGCTTGGAGCGAGGTTGGTGAGGATTGCCTGGGCAACACTGTTGCTGGAATGCATTTCTCTGGCAAATGGTTAGCGGGCCCAAAAGCTGCTAGAGTTGGGGTGGGGGAACAGGCAGATGGGGGGGTTGCCAGTGCATTGTATAAGAATGGCACATACAAATTCAAAAAACAACAGGAAAGAAACCATCATACAATCAAACCGGAACCATAGGTGTAAATCTAACTGAAGTGGTTGCCACCTTAAAGATTCCTCTTACTTACAGTATACAGCAGCTAGAACGAATTGTATGTGCAAACACTGGGACCAGGAACAGAAATAAAAATGACTAGAGCCTAAATAGAACAAACCAAATTCATTCTGGGAGGTCTAAAGCAGAGTGGAAAAGTTCAGGCGTTCCTCACGACAGTTGAATTCTGTATCTGAGCTATGTTTTGAGTTGTGAATTTGAGCTAAGTGTCAAAGTTTAAAATAACACTGAATTGAAAACAACATTATAAGTGTAGATTCTCAGTATCTCCAGAGGAGGTTTCTAGGAAATCAGGGTGCTAAGGGACCTGCAGTTCTATGTGTTCTGTTGTCCACCATGCCTACAATACAGATACTCACAGATGTGCATATTCACTGTGTGGTTCTAACACCAGTGTTTAAGTGGGACTTTTCTATTCCTTTTTGGCTGAGAGCACAGGGTATATTTTGTGGAGCTCAGTTATCATTCATATTCATTCCCGTGTAAAGCAGAACTGTGCTGCTGCTGAGTGCTCTGGGTTCTTTAATATAGACACAGCTTTGGACAGTAAATGTGGAAGATGTATTATATCACAGAGAAATACCCTTACAGGCTGTGCCAGCACGGAAGGTTTCATAATAGTCTGTGGAACAGCCAGGCACTATGATGACAAACACTGAAAAAACATCTGCAAGTAAAGGAAAGGTGTACATCCAACCCCCCACACACACCTCCCCACCGGCCCCTATTCTGACATCACTGAAATAGGTGCTAATGATTTTATTAATTAATGGACTTGGAACTGAACAAAATCATGCATTTCCAGGAGCTGACTGAAGAAATCTGCTTCCTCCTCAAATTAGTTCTGATGCTATTTATTTGTAAAGAATCATGCTAAAACATATTCTCTACTAAGCTGCCATCAGAACAATAAAACAACTGACTGATCTCAAGGTAAACTATGCTTTTTTTTTTTATTTTCTTTTTTTTAAACCTTGTCATTACTATTTTCTTTCCTGTTAAGCTTATCTTCTAACCTGCCAGTTGATGAATATTAGCTTGTACAGCTTAAAACCCAACTTTAAAATGGAAGGGAAGGCAACTGCATTGACATTCTTCCAAATATCTGCATTTCCCTGGCTGACTTGCTGTTTTATAACTTCCTTCATCAAACTCTAGTAATACAGAATATCCATACGTCTGCCATACAGATAACTGTGAAGGGCTAACAATTTTGCCTTCTCTTAAAATGGAATCACACCTGACCAGCCATAAATTAGCCTTTGTAAAACATTCTACTATTTTTACTCTTAAGTGGCAGGAAGGAGGGACTTAGGAGGCTGATACATAAAATATCCAGCTGTGTTATTCATGTTAATTAGGACTTTGCAGACTGTTACGACTTGGCATCATCCCATTTTCCACAGAAATGCTAATCGGTTATAGTTGGAGAGCCCTTTCATGAATTTCTGTACTCTAATCTTAGAACTTACTCAGACACAGACCCCTACCTGCCATATCTGGGCAGTGAAACACCACTTCCAGTTTGCCAAATGTGGAGTGCATATGGCAGCATCTGCGCTCCAGAAGTTGTTAGTTTCTTGGCATGTCCCTGGTGTCTTCCTGGCTGTGAGAGTTCTTGTTTCATAGTTACACCTGTGAAGTACCAAAGGGCTGTAAAGCCACGCATTTTGGCATAGTAGGGAATTTCTTAGCCACCAGTGCTGTTGCTGTTAAATAATGTTACAGTTGCAGGACTTTGAAAAACAACAGTCTTCGGAATAAAGCTTCCATTGCTGTGATCTTACCATCCCAGTGAGCTTTCATTGGACCTTTGTGTAACAGAGTCCATTCTGTTTTTTGTTTGTTTGTTTGTTTGTTTTATTAAAAAAAAAGTTTTCTTTAAAATTCAGCTTCTGTTCTTACTGTTACCTTCTAGATAGGAAGTTTTGCAAAATAAATGCCCAGTGTTAGAACCAGCGGTTGTTGAATTAGATGAGGCACTTGTATGCCCTGTCATGGGCTTCTAGGCCTGCATAAAGCTCTTGCTATAAAATGGATAGACAACAGTTGCTATCATAGATGACATTCATAAAATAAAATTGGGTTTATGATTAGGCTTAATATTTCAATTCCAATTCTGTTGAATGTTAATCTATTTCTTCAAAGGAATCACTGAAGTGTGTTACAGGAAATTCTTTGCTCTCTTCAAAAAGATGTGTGTCCCAGTTTGCTTTGGATGTCAGTAATGAATTACATTGTCAGAGAGATTCCCCTAGGGACTCTTTAAGATTGTTCTGCTCCAATTTTGTTGGAGTTACTTCAAAAATACAGACAATTTTTTTAAAGTTGTCTTTATATATATATTTATACACAAATACATGAAATATGTCCACTCAAAATTTCAAAATTGAAGGTAGCTCAAACAATCTGAGCATTAAATGCATCTTAGGTATTTTGGGTAATTGCTGTTACGATTGTCAAACCGCTTGGAGCAGAGGGAGTTGCACATGCAGCTAAAGTAGTCTCCTCTGATGTTTTCAAAACTTTGTTTTCAAGTGTTTTTTTTTGTTCTTATACCTCCCTTGCACTCTCCCAATAAGTTCAGCATTGCAGCAGAGATGTATCTCAGCTGGACCTGAGTACAAGAAGAAAAAAGTAGCTTGAGACTAGCAAATAGACAAGAGGAAGTGGACCTCCTTAGGTCTCTTGCAACCTGACTTATTCTGTCGTTTTATGAAATAGAAAGGCACACAGACAACTATATGGAGAAGGTGGCTTGGAAATTTCCAGAGGAGGTACATGGTTGGGGTCTGCGATGTCCACACCTGTGTTGTACAGTCCTAGTGTTGAAAGCCATGCTAGGCAGAGTGCACCAGCTGCAGGGCCTGCTTTATACGTTACTTGCAGTAGACTGTGTAAGGCAGGTTTGTGCGTGCTGTTGTCTCTTGCCACATTGTTCAGCTTCTCCCAGTTGGCTTTGTACCTTCTGTGGACCCTGCCTGGCAGCCAGATCTCACAGAAGCTTGGCAGATAGGGTCACACAATCTCTAGCCTAGGTGAGAAGTAGCGACTGAAGAGGGGCTTTGTCCCTAGAGATTGTACAGTCTTTTCCTTTCTGCTTTTCAGTTACTTTAGTTGAAGCACCTTTATCTAACCCCAGTTCACTTCCTGCCATGGGTGAAAGTCTTACTGCAGTGCAGTTCCCAACCACCACACTGTTATGCATTTATATTCTGTTCCATCCTGTGTGTTTACTCTCCTTAAGCCACAGATGATGTACATCTACTGCTTTCTGTGTATGTTCAGTGCCAGCAATTACAGCGCCCTGTTTCTTGTTGGGCCTTATGCAGGATTGTAGTTAGTAAACTAGTGAGGCACAAAGTAATTGAAGGGTCTGCAGCAGGGAATTACACTGGTGAAGCTGTGGTCACTCTCCCCCCCCTTCATCTGAATCTCCAACATCAGTGTGTCTGGCATGCATGTATCGGAGTGCAGCTCCCTGCCCCCCATTCGGGAAGTAGATTTAGAGACAGCCATTCGTGCAAACCCCTCTAACACCAGGGCCGCCAACTTTTTGTCAGCATAGCTGCTGTCCTTGGAAAGTGTGGGGGTAAACTTCCATGTAGAAAGAGCTGAGAAATGATTTAAAAGTAATGTCTAACTTCTATCTGGGTTTTCTGAGATCTGATTATTGTAGCTCAGATTACATAAAGGAAGCAAACACCTTATTTTCAGGAAGCAAAGTTGGTCTTGCAGTAAGAGTTCCTATCCAGCTCCTGTGTTTTTGTGTGTTTTTGTTCGTTTGGTTTTTGTTTGTTTGTTTGTTTGGTTTTTGTTTTCTACAGTATGCCACCAGTTGTTAGCAACACAATAAAGAATAGATTTTGCAGGTTGTGTGAAAGGCAGATTGAGCTATAGGGTATTTTGTACTAAAGAAATGTGTTTGAATGTGAGCCAAAAGCTGTTATTTCCCTTTTCATCCATTAAAAAGATACATTAACAGTGTCAATCAGCAGGCTTCAGAGGTTAGGCAAATGGAGTCAGTATCTGCCAATAAGATCAACAATTTAACACATCTCAGTATCGAAATTATATTAGAGAAATAAATTTACTATATGGTCATAAACCGCAGCTATGCTTCAGCTCTGACTCTGAATGAGTACATAATATTTTGAAACCTGCATTGTTTTTATTGTTAAAAATAGTGTGATGACTTTTGCAATGGTTGAGAAGGAAGTCCAGCTCTCGTTTGTCATGCATTCTTTCTGTAATAATGAATGTTATTAAGGCCAACTATTAGAATTAGCAAAATCTTTCAGCATTAGCTCACAGCATATTACAGATCTTAGTGCAGATGATTTTTTTTCAAATACAGAATTCACTTTTGTTTTTCTTAAACTTTTATTCTATGGTATAGCTGGCAAAAATTAAAAGCATTTTATGAGGTCTGTATGTTGCTTTCCTTCCTAACCAGCAATATTTTCTGAGTGAATAGTAACAGCGATTTCAGCCCAGCAGGCCAATCTAGAACTCACCTGAGTTAGTGAAGAAACTCTCATCATCTTCAATAGCTGTTACATACGGGTCTGCCCTACCAATTTTATACCAGGAGTGCTAAAGTTGTAAATGTTAAATAGTGTATGTTCTGTTCCTCACACTGTTGGTTAAGTATAGTGCCTCATTATACCTTGCCTTTCCTGTCTTTTAAGAAGAGAGTGATGTTTTTTTGGTTTGTGATTTATTTTTTTTTAATTGACTCTAGAGAAGTCTACAGTGTCTGTATAAAAGTTTTTGTTTTTTCCACCATTGCTCTTTAGAAAGCAAAAGTCTTGTGAGTTTTGTGATGATAGAAGTTGTGTACAGTTTAGTAATTCAAAAGAGATCACTTGGTATTTTGTTACAGGATAACAAATGAACATGGTGAAGATAACATTCCCACAGTTATGGTTTAGAGTTAGGGCTCTGGGACAAGAGCCTGACTTACGTAAATTCATTTCAAGGATAGCTGCTGTTTTGATTCATGTTTAGCGTTTAGTCTGATTTGATGCTAAGGAAATAGACAAGATTTCAAACTTTTTTTAGGTAATAATTTAACAAAAGTAACTTCTTTCTTTGCCAATTAACTGGATATTGCATCAAGAATATTGAGGCTCTTTTACCCTTGTTTTTATGTGGAAGTGTTTTCTGAATCCAGTGATCTCCCTATTAGTACATTGATTCAAATTTCATATGAACTAATTAAGAACTGGGATGATCATGATTCTTTTAGTGGTGCTGAATTTTCACAGTGACTTTGGGAATAGATTAGGGGTTCAGGATGGCAAGTATTACTGTGAAGTTCCCAGGATTGTGAGGAATTTGCTGTGTTTTTTTTTTGTTTGGTTGTTTGTTTTGTTTTTAATTAATATTCCTGTTTTGGCTTTGAAGCTGGATTGTTTCATTTGTCCTGCTTGGGGGATAAGATATCTAGATACTATGAAATAAAATTGTAAACATGTTATAGCACTTTGTGTTATAAGCAACTCGGCTGATCTAAATGTAAATGGTATAGGATTATATACTGGATTTGTTATAGTTTCCTAATTCTGCCTACCTCAGCACTTTCTCAGCAGTTAATTGCATCATGGCTTAGAGAAGCATTCCATAAGTTGCTGAGAAAAGCTTTGCTGAACTCCGACACACTTTCTTTAGTTACATAGCAAAAGGGCGCTCTGGTACTATTAGTAAGAAGGCACTCTAGTGGCCCAGTTACCATCTCATGCAGCCTTTTTCTTCTCTCCCAAAAGTTTTCTTCAAGGCACAGAAGTCTTGGAAAAGTAGGAATGCTTTTGGGGGCCCACTGTTACAGATGAAGTCTTGGCAGCAAAAATGCATATGTTTAGTTCCACCTGAGACAAGACTTGATGCCAGTGTGATTATAACTGGCTAGTTACAATTGTGCTTGAGTTTGAGATCCCTGGATACAGGCTGGATTGTTGTCATCCTTATTCTCCATCTTTGCAGAGTCCAAACCACAAAAGCATTGGCAACTGCTGTGTCTCCTAGATGGCTTCTAGAATTCAACAAATGTTTTCATCTATTTATCTCAAGTCTCTCACTTAGTCTAGCTATCTGGTTTGTGCTTCTGCTGCAGCTGGAGCATTTGTTGTTTAGGCTCCGAGTCCTTCCATGATCAGAGCCGTGATTCCTCAGGCAGCAGCTTCATCGCATCCTCTGCTGCCATGGAGACGCGTCCCTGGCAGCCATTACAGTAGTGCTGAGATGGCGGCTCCTGCTGCTATGATTCCTGTCTGTGCTTCTGTCAGCATTTTTTCATGTTTGAATCCTGCTTTGATGAATTCCACCTCTTTGTGCTCATAACACGGTACATTGTGCCGTCCTAGGCTTAGAGCCATTGGATGTAATGCTTTGCAGCCTCACAGAAGGCTCTCGCCTGTGAGGCTTTGCAGTCTCACAGCTCTCTCCTACTTT
Organism: Netta rufina; assembly: GCF_964035555.1. Taxonomy (NCBI): domain Eukaryota; kingdom Metazoa; phylum Chordata; class Aves; order Anseriformes; family Anatidae; genus Netta; species Netta rufina. Next base: position 15,637,146 of record NC_140141.1, on the reverse strand, counting down.
GATACCTGCTACCGCTGAGATGCAGCAATTTTTAGTTGTTTCTGCCATCTGGAATTTGCGTAAGGCTTCTCCTGTCTTTCACATGATGTGTGAGAAGGCCAGGAGGTTGCATTCCACCCAGAGGAGAAGTATTGGTGTGCACATTAGCATGAAGTTGTGAGAGGGGTGGTGTAACCAGTCAGAATGAAGGATGGGTGATTCTGGGATGATTAGGGACTCAATGTTATCCCTCTGCGTAAAATAGGAAGTTTTGTGAAACAGTCCTGTGGGTTATGGTAAAGGGTTATGGTATCCTTCATTGGAAATGTATTCTCTTAGCTGCTGTAAAGAAATATGCTGGTCAGACAGCACATCTGTGGAAAGAACTTAACTGGTATTTTCTTATTACTTGTCAAATTTTTCTTAGTTTATGTATTTGCTCACTAGAAAGCGCACTAAGGGAAGTTGTCTAAAATCTTGAGGACTGGTGCTGTGCAGCAAAGAGTGTGTAAGGAATTAGAGGGAGCAGCAGAGAAGTTGTGTACACAGTTAAACTTTGAAAATAATTCCTGACTCATGTAAAAGTTAGGAGAGGACTATGATCTTCTGAGCCTCATAAATAGTGTTGTGAACATGGTGGAAAATAGTCAGAGAGGCTGTTCTGTCGGAAATCTATGAAGTTTTTTAAGTTGTTTTTTTTCTTCAGTGACCAGAGAGTCTCAAGATTCAAGGTTTACTTTCTTTTGGTCAGACTTGCAGCAGGCAGGGCCTGTGATTTGTCTTCGTTAGATAACTGGTGGTTACCAGTGGCTGGACTGCCTGAAGCAGGAGGTGGTTCAATGTGTCTTTTCTCATAAAGTACATTCTATCTCAGAGCTATTGCTGTCTAATTCTGAAATGTTGGTAACACTGGTGTACACTACATGTATTTTATTTGCATTGTCTTTGAGTATGCAGTCCACGGTATTCAGTAATGCCTCTGAAAGCACTGATTCTGAGGAAATTTCCTAGGGCTTCAGGTAAGCAATAGCATGATTGTGTTGAGACGATTAATTAGACTAAGTTGTAGGTCTGTCATTTGGGGACACTGAAATGCTTGCAATCCAACTGAACACACTTCACTATATGAAAGGTATGCTGAGAGAGTTAGAATAGTTTTGAGGATTAGTGGTGAGTTATCTGCTGTTGATAAGAGGGAGTCCAGATTTTGCTGTAGTTCAACTGGATATGGAACCATCGCTGATGAATTTCTAATCAGTGAGAAATCCATACAGCATAGTTGGAAGAATTCTTAAGTAAAAGCGGAAGTACAGAACAAAGTTAGAGTCCTTTGTTTTATGGCTTAGAGTTTTACTGTGTTTTGTACTGGTGTATAATGAGCAGACATTGGTGTTCTCGTGTGATATAAAAACTTGTTTAGCAGTCATATACCTGTCGTGATTTGACATGTTTGGAATTGTCTGTCACAGTTAATACTTGAATAAAGCAAGGAGGGTTGCTCTGAAAATGCTGACTTCCTTACAGACTGCAGTTTTGTAATAACCAGTTATATGCTGTTAGTACTCATGCAGAGTATTCTACTTCAGTGATGCTTGCTGTGCCAGAAGGGTCAGTACGGGTGTTTGTGGAGCTGCGCTGTTACTTCGGGCGTTGAACCAGATACGGGTTTTGTGTGTGCGTGTGTCTGTGACCTGGATCGCTTCCCGGTAAGGCAGGGGAGCAGGAATACCCTGCTGTTGAACTCTTCATTACATCAGTGTACTTAGATTACCTGGAAACATGCTCTAAAGCCCCTCAATCCATTAGTCACTTGTACTCTTCAGTTCAGCTATGGGAAAGTGTTACTATCTGTACTGTTTTAATCAGCCTCAGAGAGCATGGCAGCTGTTCCTGGGAGTCCTGCTGACCTTTTCCAGCACCTCAGCTGGGCAGCCCAGCACCGAAATGAGGCAAGCCCTTCATGCCCTTCTCTCCCTAAAGTGGGCTCACCTTATCTTTGTAACCTGATGACAATAAGTGGAGTCCCTGAAATACCTGCTAGTTTCTACCAGGTCTTTCCTTACCCTGAGATTCCCTGCATTAGGATTAACTTCTACTGATTAATAGTCTTAAGTCTCTTGAGTACTGAAACTGGTGTAACCACCTCCTTGAAACTATCAGTGCTTAACATTGCTTCTTTGTTCTGTTCTTGATTTGTTGTGCTGAAGAGAAACAAAAGAAGACATGACTTCATCTGGTTCTGTGTTTTAATGAATTTCATTCCTTTTCCCTTGCATTCCAAGTTTAGCTGTGCAATTGGTTCAATATTGTTCCTCCATCTCCTTTGCAACCTGCCTGATGAAGCTAACCAGTGAGAGTAGAAAAAAATATAAGATTAACTGAGAAACGCATGTCCCTGCTTTTGTCTGTGTCACGTTGAAAGAAAAGGCAGGAGCTGGAGCTATTGTAGAATTGCTGTACTATGGTTGTAATAAAAATGTGTGAAAGTAGCATATGGAACGCAAATTTGTTCTTAATTTGTACAAGGAAGTTGTCTTCAGATCCACTCTGTCTCAGAGGTTGTAGGGGAAGAAACTCATAGCAAAGGAAGAAAACCGGTACATTACAAAACAAAACAAACAAACAAAACACACAAACACACACACAGTTAAAAAAAATCTTACAACATGAAGATGGGCTACTGACCACAGACTTGACTAGTAAATTACTAATTGAAGTATTTTTACAGCACTTAAAGGTGTTTTTTGTTTGTTTGGTTTTTTAGGTAGCTTTAAAAAATTAGAAATAAGTGTCAAGCAAAAATTAGAAAAAAGTGTCAGGAAAAAATTTTAAAAAGAAAATTGGTTTGCTGTGGTTTTGATGAATGATTTTTACTACATTAATTTGAGGGGAGTTTCCAAAATGTAGTGGGTGAAGTTAAAGCTCGTTACTAAAGTCTGTCTTTTAAATTCTATTGAACTGACTTTACCAAGTTGTGTGTATAGTGTCCGTAATTTCTTTTCTTCATGTTTTTGTCATATGCGCTACTTGTGCATTGCATTAGTTATGTTAGTGTTCAATCTAGGTGAATATACAAAAGCTGTTTTTAGAAGGCAAGCAGTAGGCTTCCTTCTGTTTCAACTGTACCAACTAGTATATGCTAATACACGTTTTCTGTCCTTTACTCTATGTAAATTCATACTCAATGAACAACAAATCTGTAAATTTCGAAACTCTTCAAAACTGTTCTTGAATTACTGCACTGCTAGGTCATTCATAGCCTTGCTCCGTAGGCTCTCTTTCTGACTGAGGTCTTTGATTTCTACTATTGTGCAAAAACAAGCAGAAATGTTGATAGTGTCTTCTCCTTTGAGCGTTGCCGGACTCTTCATTGGTATGAGCAGGGCTCATTTCACTTGCCACTGAAGTGCAGATGCTGCAAGGTGGCATGTGGTAATCGTTAAATATTCGCAGACACTGTGGACAAAAAAACAGCGCTTACTGTGTACGCCATTTACCTGGTGTATTTATCGTGAAGCTCCTATATGAACTGCAGTTCTGTGAGATAGTGGGGCTGTAATCCATGTTCCTTCAAAGCAGACAGCAGTGCCTGTCTTCTATGTGTAGCTTTTACTCATACAAAGTCCTGATGGGTATATAAAGTGCTGCTCAGTTGATCAGTTTAATTTTCATTGTGTTTTCTTTCTGCTTCTGGCATCTCTAGTGTTCATGAGACAATTCCATCTTTGTTTCAGTGTCATGGTTTAATGCTTGGCGGCTGGTGACAGTAATATGCGCAGAGCTTGTGAAGTCTCTCTGAATTAGTTTGCTTGCATCTGTGTGAAGAACTGAAGCCAAAGCCTCTCCTTTTTGAGGATTAGAATCACATCATTACTGGAGGGAGTTCAGAGAAGAGTGAAAAAAGTGATTAGAAGGGCCTGGAGGGACTGATGTATGAGGAAAGATCAAAGAAGCTAAATTTGTATCATTTGGATAACTGACAGTGAATGGGGAACATGAAAGTCTGTGATTATTAAATGTGTATAAACAGGGAAGAGTTTGTGAGAGATTATTCAGGGTCGGATGATGGGATGGGAGAAAGGCATTAGCAAAGGGGAAACAGCTGCTAGAGTGGAGAAATTTCCAAACAATAAGTTAGGGCATTTAATTGTCTCTTGCTATAAAAGCCAATGACTTAAGCTACTACTTTTTAATTTACTGATGGACACAAGTAAAATGTTCCAGATAGAGCTAGAAGTATAAAGACAAGATTGACATAAAAACCACTACTTGTTTGTATGTATCTTTGGCTTTGGTCTCAGTGCCTACAAGGTCTAGCCTTTGATTTAGGTGGAACTTACTGAGCAAAGCAGCAGATAGGACATTATGAGAAACAGGCCTTTACTGGCCTTTTCATCAGGATTAACATAGGCTGATGGAGGTCATCTGTCTGTACTACTTGTTCTTCTACAGTTATCCATGATTTCAAAAAAATAAGTACTGCACAAGGTCAGTACCCATGTCACTTTGATTTAGAGGTTTGGACTACAGCCTAGATATTAAAGTGGGATCTAGGACTTTCAGAATTAGCAAATGCACGTTGTTTTCCAGGACTCTGCTTTAAAAATATCCCTTCTGCCAGGCATCCTATTATCTTGCATATCACGGCAATTGGATTCATATTTCTCCCATCGAATCACTTTGTTAACAATCTGTAAGTGACTGTGGACTACTGTATATGCTTACTAGTTTTTTTTTTTTTTTTTTTTTTTTTTTTTTTCCCCCCTAATGATGTTAATAATATATTAATAAATGCAAAATACATTTTGGAAATCCCAGACAAGTTCCAGCTGAATCTGTCTTCAAGCTAAAATCTGCTGTTTTAAGTGAAGTAGCAGCTATATGGGGTCTTCTGGGCAGGCCTGAAGGTTATAGTACCAAAGCCTAAGAGCAGGGTTGGGTGTCATCACTAACTCTGCATTTTCTATCCCATTTTTTATTTAAAGCAGATATTTATTTCGATATGCCTATCTTTGTTGGTGTAAACTATATATAGTACTCTATTTTTTCCTGCATAGCAGGGAATAATAAGTCTCCAGTTTGAAGAGACAAGAGCTGCTCTGGACAAGTATGTTTTATGTGATCAGTAAAGTAGGATTATATCTGTGAGGAGTTTAATGAAACAGCGACCAGATTAAATAGATTATCAAACTGCTGTTACAGATATTTGAGCCCATGGATGCCCATTGTTCAGACCAGCACTACATATCAGTGCCTTCTCAAGTACTAATGCTTATTTCTGTTTACAGAAGACCTGTGGCAGTTGTATTTCTAAAGAGGTAGAGTGCATGGCTTCCCAGTGGGCTTGTGGATAAGTCATCTCATATGCAAAAATACACGTGCACATTTCTTCTGAAACAGCTAGTGCAAACTATTAAACCATTAACCCATGTTTTAAAAAGAAAGCTATCTGGTAAGATTGCAGCCTTTGTAACAGTTACTTAAGCTTTTTATTTTAATGGAATTTCTGTGCCAGAATGTAAAATTCAAGCCATTCGAATAATGTTGAGTTTTGTGTCTTTTACTTAAAGCATTTTTAACCTTTTATACTGAGCGGCTTGATGGTCTGCACCTTTCTAATAGGGTCTAGGCTGTGTGAGTTACATTAGGATTTCTGCATTTATAATACCCATCAAAGAACATAAGTCTGTTAGGCTTAATCACTGTTGACGACTAAAATGATTAAAACAATGCGGAAGAGATGTCTTGTGTGTGGATGGTAGGGATTAGCAGAAGGGACTGGCAGTACACACACCTGTTTGTAAATTTGATATATCCATTTCTAGTTTCATAAGATAGTACAGAAATAATCTTCTTGTTCACCTTTGTGCTAGTTCTTAGTCCTGTTTTTTCTTTCCCCTTCATCTGCTGAGGTGCTTTCCAGTTCCACCAGCTGAACATCATCAGCGCGTGCCCAGCTGTGGAGGCAAAGAGCAGGCAGTGAATCCTGCTTTTGGCTAGCAGTTATGGTGAAGTAGTGTTGCGTACACCTTTGAGAGACTGGGTGCCTCTCTTTGGAGGAGCCATGCAGTTTAATGACTTGTAGTTCGTGTGGCTTTGTTCATGTACCCTGCTAACTGCTTGTCCCAGTGCAGACAAAGTGTATTTCTTCTGTAACCACCAGCACTGAAGAAAATTTTATGCTGAGTTTTTCTGTGAGCAGAATTGACTCCTCTCAGTGAGGGGGTAGATTCACTGGATCACACAGTCTCAGTGTTTGAAAAATGAGATTCACCTCATTACAGTGTGTCTCCCACTAACCCTCGCTTCACGTTCCATCCAGTGACCAGCAGGTTATCTCCAGAGACAGAGCTGAGTACTGCTGCAGTGATTATTTGTTTGGAAAGAATACCTCTTGATAGTTAAAGGCAGCGTGAAGCCATGTCTGTTGCAGGCAGCAGGTGGGCTGTTCAATGACTAATTGCCTCTGAGACCCTAGAGTCAGTGAAGCCCTTTTGGTTAATCTCTGAGGCATGAAATACAGGCTTTCTGTGTGATTTTCAAGGGAAAGTTGTCTTTGAATGACTTAGTTATCTCTAAGGGAAGGTGTAGTCAGTTCAGTGCTTCTTCAAAAGCTCTTCTAAGAGATTTGAAGAAAAGGTAACTGTGGCCCTTGGGGATCCCATGACACTGGGCTGAAGGTTGGCAGTGATGGAGTGCATGATAATAAAAGGTGGCAATGTGAAAAAATGCTAGCAAAAGCTTTGACTTTATAAAATAGTGCTATGTCCAGAAACAAATAATGCAGGGGAAAGATGAATGGCAGCAGCTTAGCTGTTGTGCCATGTGGTTACCGTTTTAGTGCTTGCATTTCTGAGATTTCATAGTATGTTTCAGGTGTGCCAGAAGAAAATACATACTTGCTGAAGTCTTAATAGTGGATGAAAGTGGTGTGTTGTATGCCAGTGATCCCCCTTAAAAAAATGCAAAGTGCCAATTCCTTTGGGATATTTCTGAAGGGAGAATGAGCTCTAACTATGGAAGGAGATGCTGAACACCCGCTGAACAGCCACAACAGGCAGGAGTGGAGATAGGCATCTTAGCTCACTTTAAAAAGAAAAGACAGACCCTAAATGCATGATATAGCATCTTTGTTCTTTCTGGTACTTGGCAGATTTTATAATATCCAAAAGAATGTTGGTTGCTCCATGGAAGCTTTTTACCAGTCCTCCTGCCATAACTCCATCAAACAGCTGCAGGGCAGAAGCATGAAGAGTTGGAGGCCTTTGTCCTGCGCCCACAGGAACAGCTAGGGCATCTCTTTCACACAAGGTACCAGACAAGCTCCTGGCACTACATGAACACCAGCACTGCCAGTGTCACCAGGTGTGAACTCACCCCTGATGTGAACTCGGAATTGGCTGTACCTTCTGTAGTCTCTGAAAGCAGAAGTCATTCTGGTGCCGATAAGGCTTCTTGCACTTGTGCTCTGCTCAGTCTTGGACTGATGAGAGGTCTTTGCTGTCCATGCCATTCAGCCTTGCATGTACACACAGACTTTTATGAGGCTGACTGTTGCATAGGTTTGGGCAGCATTTGTACAGAGTTGTATTCATCATTGTCTTGCAGCGTACAATGCTGCTGTGTCTTTTTGCTCTGCGGGAAAGTGTGAGGCCTGTCCTGACTTGATGTAATACTTGATTTTTAGCAAGTCCTTCTGGAAGTTGCCAGATCCTGTATCCAGGTGACATTTTGAGGGGTGAGAAGGGGTATGGCTTCCCAAGATTGCCTTAGCCAGTAGCTCTTGGTAGAACTTTCTTGCTAAACATGCATTTCTGTTTCTGATCTGGGCAGTTAATGCAGGAGATGATCAATGTATGCATGTAGGATAGGGATGTATCTAAAAACAATGGGGAAAGTGCATTCCCTTGCTTTTGCGTGTTTCAGAGCAGAGGCTTATTGATTCAGGTGCCTGAAACAGTGATGCTTTCAAGTGGAATTTCCTTTGGGAGAAGTAGTGTGAAAGGGCAAAGGGGAAATTATTAAATTTTAAACCTTCAGACCCATTGAATTACTCTTTCATTTTTTTGAAGGAGACTGTGTACCTGAAGAATGAAACATTTAAGGTTCCCCTAATTTCTATTTAACTACCGCATCCCCATTTAGGATAGATTAATGATAAGAGGTTACAGAGTTAAAATGCTGTGTATAGTATGAAAACGTCTGCTGTTGGGAGATTACTGTATTTGTTGTGTATAGAGGAGGTGTTTTTGTTGAGGACATGGTGGCCGTCAGCTGCTTTTCCACTGGATTACTATATTAAATCTCCAGTTGCTTTTGAAGTGAACAATCACAAAATTACATGTCAATGTCATTGTTTGATATACCACTTCTCTCAGCTTTCCATCTCCCCAAAGGAAGATCTTTTGTGTACGAAGTCTGCCTGGTAACTGAGTTTGTGTTTGCTGATATTAATGAAGGACAGCAGTAGATGTTAGGCTAGCAAGAAGGCAGCCTTCTCATGGTGTACAGGTTTTTCCAGACAGCAGATTCTATAGGATTTCTTTTGTTTTCTTTTGTTTTTGCACAGAGAGATTTCTGACACAATGTCAGAATGCAAATATCAACATGGTGTTCAATGTAATTTTTGTTCTAGGCTTAAGATGCTTCAGGTTCAATGTAGTTGTTGTGAAAAGATGAGGATTTCCTGATCTACTAACATGATTTTGACATATTTTCTGATCACAGACTGTGGAAAACTGTCTGAAAAACTGTCACGTGGCCCATATTTCAGAGCTTTTCTGCGTGTTTGCAGTTTTGCTATGGTAGCATATAAGCATGCAAAATTTGTGTATTTGGTCCCATTGAAGGATGATGCTAGCACGTTTTGTACATCAGGTGATAATCATAATTTTTGTTACATTTAAAGTTAAAGAGCATCTGATAGTGAATGTCCTAAAACACATTTATGATGACTCTCTCTATTATTTTAAGTGGGAAGAATCTGTGTTCATTCCTCACAGATCCTGTGTCTTCTGAACAGAGATTAATCAGGAAAAGCTTGCAGAATTGTGCATGCCTGAAGACATGGGTTGAAAAGTGTCTCATGGCAGCAAATCTTGTCTAATGCTGTCATGCAGCTGCAGACCTCATGGCACAATGTCATTCATAGTCAAAGAATTACTTTAAAACCAAACAAAGATTTTACAACATACAGTGTTTCTGATCTTTGTTACTGTTATTTACGTTGTACTAGTTAACAAGCTATTGTTTCTGCTTGCTTCTGTGAAGTAAAAGGAACTGAGATACAGAAAAGTGGGTTGTTACAGTACTATGAAGGTAAGCACTCTAATATGGATAGAAATATCTGAGCACGGAGGAGTTCACTGCAGTGACCTTCTGCCATCTGGGCCGGGGTTTCAAATTTGATGAGTGTGTGGCAGTTCCTGCTCCCACCAACATGCAGGCTCTTTATCTTCTTGGTAGAAAGGAGAATGTTTAAGCTGCTTCTCTTGCATGAGTCAAGGAGAGAGCTGCACTTCTAGCGCTCATCTCGGCCTATTCAGAAAGGTAGAAAACGGAGGGGAGCAGGCCACAGCAGGGAGAGGAGCAGACCAGGCAGGCTGGTCGCAGCCTCTGGAGCTGGCCCCCCGTGCCGCAGCACAGGCTGAGCCCCAGCTCGCAGTGCTTTCTTCTGGCACTGGTGCAGGAACAGGCTTGTCCTGCCTGCGTTCTCCACTGGAAATGGGCCTGGCACAAGTACTGACTCTATCAGTTAGGTGTTTATGCTATGCTGTTGTGGTTGCCTAGATTTTTTCCAGCTTACCAACCAAAAAGAACAAGCTTTTGCTGACCTGAATGTGCAGTATAAGCTTATCCTTGAGTACACAGATGTTGGGTAAGGGAACATGCAAAGACGGGGTCCTGATTTCTTAATGAGAGCAGAAGATTGCTACTGTTTCTGTCTCTCTGCCTCTTATTCATTTGTCCGAGATGTGCATCAGAGACACAGTAGCCTGGAATTTCCTGTGTGACAGTAGAGCAGGCAAACAGATACTTGTATTTATCGTGCTAAATGAACATCCTGTTTTGTTATTTGTTCAACAATGACTACATAAGTCTTTGCTGGATAAGATACAGGGAGTGATATGCATAATATCTGTGTCTGAAAAGTAAGAGGAAAACTAGTGGGATCAAGAGCAGGGAATTGCAAACAGAGAAGTGTATAAAACCTGAAGGCTGCTGGGTCAAACAGGCCTTTGCATAATAGGAAATGCCAGAGTTTGTTTATAGTGTAGTGTTGTGTTGTTTTGTTTTGTTTTATTTTTTACAATTGGTTGGGGAAGAGGATATGCTGATATTAGAGAAAATGTATACTCACAATGCCTGGATACTGGTTGCCTGCACACCTTCACTTTTGACATTTTACACTTGTCTGTTTATATTTTATTATTTTAATACTGTTTCAAAACAAAGAAGCAAGAATCATCCTACCCTCCGTCTCCTGAAAATCATGTTAGGTGATGCATGGTTTTCCAGCAGTATTAGAAATTCCTACATCTGCAGCAGTGGTTGTGGCACATGGGCTGAAGGGGTTATTGCTGGCTGTAGTTATGTTATCCTGCTCTGTTGGTTGATAGCGGGAGGGACCAAAGGCACATATCTTGATATGAAGTTCCATGGCTCTTGTGTGATAGTAAAGTATTGTGGATTCTCCTGAGTTATTTTACTAGTGCCAAGTGTCTCAATGCCTTCATGCAGGAGTCATTCTTAGAATCATAGAATGGCTTGGGTTGGAAGGGACCACCAGGTCATCTAGTTCCAATCCCCCTGCCAAAGGCAGGGATGCCACCTGCTAGAGCAGGTTGCTCAGCGGCTCATTCAGCTTGGTCTCGAACACTTCCAGGGACGAGGCATTCACAACCTCTCTGGGCAACTTGTTCCAGTGCCTCACCACCCTCTGAGTGAGGGCATTTTAGGGGAAGTTCTACATCTTACAGCATGGAGGTTTAAAAAAGAAATAAAATCTGTAGGGGATTTGGCTGGCTAGGTAACTGCTAAACCATACCAAGACTCTCTGGAGTATAGGTTCTGCAGATTGGCCAAATTTGTTTCCATTTGGAAAGAATATGTTCGAAAGGTATGTTCCTGTCAAGGAGATAGTTGTATCCTTGCTAATTTTCAGGTTCTGCTTCCACATTTTTAAAGAGAGGGAAAATAAGCAGTTGATTATTTTTATTTTTATTGTAAACTCAAAGGGAAAAACAATCCCTGCAGTCCTGCTCTAAAAAATTGCTATACCATTTTGCATTTTTTTGAGCTAATTAGTGCTGTGTGGATAACTAGTGTGGGAAATTTCAACGGTAATAGTTTTGCAAAATTTTATAAGTGACAGAAAATGGGGATTATGTAATAAAAAATGTCATGCAGTCTTACTGTAGTCTATGCTATCTGCTCCAGCTATGATGTGTGTTGTGTCAGGACTGTTACATGTGAATAAGTCCTTGATGCGTGAAAGTTGATTTAAATTGTGCAAGCTTTGCTGTGTTTGGTAGGTGTCTGTGAATTTATGTGATCTATAGCAGATTTCCATGAAAGCAGGTTTCTAGGACAGACTGCGTTTTGCTCTTTGATCCTGCTGGGCATTTGGCCATCTCACTCCTCCTGCCTCCCCTCTTCAGAAGTACCCTGCTGAAGTTTCGGGGCAGAACGAAACTCTCCTCATGGGCTGGCTGGTTCAAAATTTATACATGTGGTTTAACACTGAAAATGGTCCATATTTTAAAGACATTTCTTGTTCTCTCAGGTTTGTTACCTTGGATTAAGTGATCAAAAATGATCTGTTCAGTTTGAGAGGGAAAAAAATAAATTGATTTTCTTCTTTTTTCTTTTCCGGTGCTTGCAGTGTCAAGTACTATCTCATTGTTAGATCTGATAAATCCTGAGAGGTATCCAGAATGACAAAATTTCTCTCAGCTGATTCATATGTAGAATGAAAAGCAAAAGGCCAGTGGCTAATTTATAGGACTAAAATCTTCCAATCTGCTAATCAGTTGCAATTACTTTTTTTTTTTCCCCCCATATCCTGTTCTTCAAAATTCTCCATGTTCCAAGAATTTAGGATTCTCAAAGGTAGTGATGAAAAATATTTACTAAAGCACGAATCTGTATCCTGAATACAGGATACGTTTCCAAAAAAATCTGTTACTGAAAATACATTATTATACTAAAATGTAAGCAGTCATGCTTTTAGTTCAGAAGACTGTGCTTAGGTTATAGGTTTTGGTTTAATGCCACAGTGTTTGTAGGAGTTCTGAATATTCCTAGAACTAGGAACAGATTGTAGCTGTTGGTGACAGCTGTGGACATTGGTGAGTAGTGTGTTTGGGAGAAGAGGTTTGTGTTCTTGTTTGGCTGTTGTGTTTTTTCTTCTTGGTTTTAATCCAGTCTTCTAGCTAAAGATACAACAAAAATAGGCTGCTTTGTAAAGTTAATGTATGCAAATTTACAGTTTGCAGTGGTCAGAGGTGAACTGAATTGTTTTCCTGTTACAGTGTAGCATAGGAGAAAACCTGTCTTATAAGGTGAAGAATTTTATTTATTAGTAGGATCTCGGGCACTATGTCATTTTCAGATTCGTGTCATAGCTAGATAGCGCTCTGCTCCTGATTTGCTTACTTTGGTGTCATTAGTTTGTGGAGACTTTCTGCAAGCCAGCTCCTGTAATGATTTTTTGTCTGTCAGGCCATAATATTGTATGCAATATTTTAGTCTGGCAGCACTTTGTGTGTGAAAGCAGTCCATCTGCGAAAAGATTTGTTCCAGTGTGTTTCGAGGAACGTTTCTAAGGAGACAGCTCCATGTTGATGCACATCTGAAGAGTGAGCTCAAATACAAGACAGTAGGCGCATTGCCTTTGTGAAGTCAGGAGCTGACCAGGAGTATTCCAGATTAAAAGAAGTAGGTACATAGTTGTCAGTCATGGTTATTTTTCCCCAAATGTACTTGCCTTAGTATATCTAACCAGACCATTAGGTTAGGTTCCTGTGGTGAGCGTCTCTGCTAGTCTTATGAGAAGGAGAGCTTTGGAGCAGAAGGACAGGACCAACTCCTCCGGCTTGATGTTCTTACCCTTTGCTGAGACTGATGCAATTTGTAGGGTTCTATGAAGTACAGTGAGCCTGCTGGGTTAGAACTGCGTGAGCACGGGTCTGGGTGGTGGGATGATAAATGTCAGCCTGATGCCAACCCAATGCAGGTTAGCTTCTTGCTGCCTTGCTCCTGAAGAATAGCACTTACAGTAGCTTTAGAAGTGGTTGAGTGGCAGTAAAGCAAGTTCAGAATCTGTGGGGCCTTGTGCATACAGCATGTCTGCTGGGTCTGAACACTTATATCTGAGCTTAGAGTTTGTAAGGGTAAATGGGTGAGTTTTCATCACCTGTTCTCTTTGAATCCAGTTAGTTAAACCTTTCAGACCCATCCAAGTATCTTGAAGCGTGTTGGACTATCGTTAGGTATGAATGAACAGCTGCTGACCTACTAGTGACACAGAAATAAATTATTCAGTGTGTCTTATTTGGGAATTCAGAGGCTTCATGCTGAAACCTACAAAACTGTGTTATGTCTCTGACATTATGAGGTTTCATCATTTTGTCTTCAATTATTCACTAAGCCTGCTTGTTCACCTCCCAGCACTCTGGAGTTGCAGCTTGATGGCAGGCAGCAGACAGGGCTGAGATATCACTTCTGCTCTTTGTTCTTGTGGCTTTTTTTTGGTACCTTTTGGTGGAAATGTTCTTGTTGTCAACTGTCTTAAACCTCTAGCCCAAGGTTATTCAAGTTTTTATACCTCCTACAAAGAGGCTACAGCTACCCCTATTGCTTGGAGATTTCCTCAGCAAACTGTAATTATTAACTTCTTCCTACCTTAGAGATAAATTTTAGTTTTCAGCATGGCCGCATTTGTTCCACAAGAATGCAACAGTGAAACAACAACATACCATTTTTCAGAAAGTCTCCTGTGGAAATGCCAAAATAGAGGCCAATGGAACAGGAAGTTGAAAAAACTATATAATAAAGTATTTATCCTTGTGAGCCCTGCTGGCAAGGTCTGTGTGTTGGTGGCACAGTGCTGGCTCATGGTCATCCCGCTGTCCACCAGGACCCCCAGGTCCTTCTCCCCTTCACTGCTCTCCAGCAAGGCGGTCCCCAGCTTATCCTGGTGTCTGGGAGTTCTTGCCCAGATGCAGGACTCTACACTTGCCCTTGTTACGTTTCATTAAAGTTCTCCCTGCCCAATTCTCCAACCTGTCTAGGTCCCGCTGGATGGCAGCCCAGCCTTCTGGCATGTCAGCCACTCCTCCCTGGGGAGGGCGATGCCTGGCTTTCTTTTGCAGAATTCCCAAGTCTGTAGCCTCCAGAGGTGCTCGTGCCCTCTGTTTGCCAGACACAACCCTCTGTATAATCTATCACCTGGCACTTGCCTGCATCAGAGTCCAAAAGTAATGAGTTCCTGTTACTTGGAAGTGACTGTGAGATACAAATTCTTTGGATTCCTTTTTGGGTTTGATGTTTTTGTAGCTGTATTTGCATGATTTACAGTTTCTGTACAGTGCTAACACTGTTTTGGTGTGTAGAAGTTTTAGAATGTGGTAGATAATTTTAGAAAAGAGAACCAAAATTAATCTTATGAACTGACCACCTGATGAAGTTTTTCCTATGGATGTTCACAGAAATGTCTTCATTTCTCTTGGGGTTCTGTGGAATGGAAAGTCTGAATAAAGGCTGGAGTCTTCATATCAAGCCATGCCTAATGCCTCAGACTTTAGAATATTTTCTTCTATGCCAGGACTTTACAGAAGTAGTGGAGTTCATGGGATGTGTGAGGGAGACCAAAATGTTTCTATACAGAGATAGCTTTTGCATTCTTCCTCATCAGTTGTACAACTTCAGCAAAGTGGAAAATGGAGAGAGCACATGAGGAGGGAGCAGAGCCTGTCACTTATTGAATCGCCTTTGGGCAGAGTTTGGACATGCCTGGTATTGGCATGCAGCCTCTGAAATTCAGGTATGTTCTGTAATAAAATATTCTCTCCTGCCCACCCGTTATTTGGATAAGCACATTTGTAGCTTAAGATGCAAGAAGTTGAAATAAAGATTTCCGTTTGATTCTGCCTAGGCGTTCCCCACAGAGGGAACCTTACTTCTGCATTCTTGTTACCTTCGGCTGATGCTTTTGGGTTTGCAATAGGCACACATTCAAGAAATGGGGTTAGTGAAGAATTTGGTGGTAAGCAAGGCATTTTTGTGGGACTGATACAATTCTAGTGACTAATAGTGACGTTGGAAATGTATTGAGTACTCTTGCTCTTCTTTTTGCCTGGAAGAACAGATACTGTTAGTTCACATTTGTGATTTCACGTGTTAATGTCCGCATGATGAATAAAGGAAGGTAGATTTTGTTGTTTTCTGGTAGCCCAGTGCAGGCAAGGTGATGTTTTGTGTTCCTGGTGCGTAGACCCATGCTAGCAAGGGAGACGTTATCATCTCAGGGTTACAGAGCAAGCGCTGGGATGGGCTCTCTGCTGCTGCTCCGTTTCACCCGTTCTCCAAAGGCACAAGTGGATCAGTCCGTGGGTCATTCATTCCATGGCTGTTGTAACCAGCAGTGCAAAACCTCTGGCAATCCAGTGAAAGCCAACTCTCCACTCCAGTTCTCCCTGTCTCAAGTCAGCATTGATGTGGAAAGGAGAGAATAGTCACAGTCCTATAGCTGTTCAGCCTGAGTGTTGGTGAAAAAGAACTTGGAACAGCTCCTCTGTGTGAAGAATTTATTACAATTTATTAGAGCAAGAAAAAGTGCTGGTTTTGGACTTAACCTGTTGCAGACCGCCCTCCCCCCCCCTCAGAATAACATCTACTCTGGAGTCGTTCTAAATACTCCTCTAACACCAAAACAGAGAAGTAGCAGGGCAATGAAGAGGAAGCAGATGCTTAGCAGGGAAATAATTTACAATGTACCATTTTGATGGTATCTCTTGACCCTTTCAGGGCAGTTCAGTAAAAGCTAGTAGTTTCCATAGCAACTACAAAATTACTTGGTGCTTCAGAGGTCTGTGATAAAGGAGGCGGCTTGTTATAAGGAACCACAGGGTTGATGTTTCTCCCCTTTGCATTGCAAGAGTAATGATCTGGCAGACCGCGCTAAATGTGATGCCCACACTGAAGAATTTTTTCCATGTTCACCTTAGTCAGAGATTTTTATATGTAGTACTTCCACAAACTTGATTTTCGCCTTCTCCCCCATCCTCAGCTTTGTCCTTCTTGGCAGGCAGTGCTGACAGAGCGCAGACGGAGAGGACCGTGAGTAGGAGCCAGTGTTCCACAGCAGACGCACACTGGGCATACTGGGCGTCTCTGCCACGGTCCATCCTGAGCACCAGCTGCTGCTCTGGGACATCTGGAACTGCTCTACCCTGCAGTGTACCTGGCAGCCACTTGTGTGTAAACATGTCTCCATTATCTTGCACGTTTATTACTATGCATTTCATCTTACTTTTGTGTTATATTTTGTTCGCTCTTGGAGACTATACCATTGTGATTTTTATTTTTACTTCCCTTCCTCTGTTCTGTTTTCTAAGAAAGTACTTATTTCTGCCCTGAGATAGGGAGGCTAGCTCAAGATTACATAGGTCTTTAAAATGAACCTGTGGAGATATATGCTAGGAAAATGGCTTTACTACAAAGCACAGT
This sequence comes from Netta rufina, assembly GCF_964035555.1. Lineage (NCBI taxonomy): Eukaryota > Metazoa > Chordata > Aves > Anseriformes > Anatidae > Netta > Netta rufina. The sequence continues at coordinate 15,620,436 of NC_140141.1, read as the reverse complement.
GTATTTCTGAATGCTCTCAAGGTGTGTTCCAGCACACTTGCATCTCTGTAAACATCTTGTCATATGCATAGCTGATGTTTTGATGGATGTGTCTCGCACGTTGGGAAGGTGGCCTGTGTTAAAATCCTAAAATGTCTGTTTAAAATACTACAATACCTCAGTTCTTTGACATTTAAAGCACTCCTTATATTTGAAGCTGATCAGAGTTTATCTGTCAGCAGTTACAGGGGTTTTGAGCCATTTGAATAAAATACATTGGTAAGAGAAGAGACCTGATTCTCTAGCCACTGCATACCCCTCCCCCCATTTTTTTTTAAATGTACACTTAAAACTGTGCTGCTTTAATGAAATCTCAGAGGATTTCTGTCAGATTTTTTTCACTCTGCTGTTGACTGCTACACCTAATATCCATTCACCTCTCTCTTAACAACCCTGAAACAAATACATCCAGGTGAAAATGAGGAGGAAGCTCAATGACCCCAAAAATCCCCATGTGCTTCTGCAGTGATTGTTCAAAGGCTGTAACTTAGCAGGAGGTGGGAAGGAGACTGCATAAAAAGCTTTGGGGATGTCAGTGAATGTGGACATCTTAGAAATGCCAAGCTGTCACCTCTCCTTCACATCCAATTTAAATTTCAAAACAGGATGCTTCAGGAAGATGACATTTGATTTCCCGGCATTCATGTGAGGCACAAAGTTGTGGAGTTGAAAACATAAGCTGGTGGCAGCATGTATAATTAGTAAACTTAATTTTCTTATTAGCCAGCTCCAAAGAAACCAGTTTTTACACGTCTTGAGTTAGGTTTATAAGGTGGTTGACAGTTAATTGTATGTCAGATGATGTGGCTAGACTCAGGTTTCAAACAGAAGGAAGGCTGAGCTCCTGCTTTGTTGGTTTGTCCAGATAGTTTTGTATTCTGAGTGAGTTTTGAGGCACGTCATTTTACCACATACAGAACTAAAGATCTGTAGAGATTGTACTGCTACTTTTCCATGGCAATCTAGTCAGTCTTACGTTTAGTAACACTTCAGCATAACCATACCGAACTCATACAAACATTTTAAATTTATTTCATGTTGTCTGTCCTGCTGCCTGATGTTTTCATGTATGTTTTGCTCTAGTACTGTGAGAAGTCAGTTGTTGTAGTCTAAAGTACTTCCACAAAGCTATACTGATTTCATGACCTGTGTGTGTGGGAGGGGGAACACAACACCATGTGGTCATAGAATGGTTTGAAAACCACTGAAGTATCATAGAATTACAGTGATAATGAACAACACAGTTGCCAGAAGTGACTGGGGATGGAAGTTCAGTATAGAAATTGCCTGTCAGAAAAAGTCCTTCTGAGCATTCAGAAGGAAGTGGCAGAGCTGCAGCGGTGCATGGGCCAAAGTACCCAGCTGTACCATTTTAATGTGCTTGTCAGCTTGGCTTGTCAGGCCTTGTGCATGTTCAGTGGATAGCAGTAAATTTCACTGATAGTTAAGAAACAAATCATTACTGTTTCACAGATAGATGCACATGCACTAGTTGCATTCTTGAGCAAGTATTGGTAGTTGAGTCACTAGTAGTCTTGTCATTCAGAAGTTTTTTGTTTGTTAGTTTTTTCTGTAATGCTTCATTTATTTTTTTTTTCTGTAATGCTAAACTCAATAAAATGAAAACTATTTTTGGAGCCAAAGTTTTTTTTTTGTGTGTGTGTGTTTTTCTTTTTTTTTTTTTCTTTTTTTTTTTTTCAGAGCCTTTTAAGAGGCCTATTGCCGAGTGTAGATTACTGGATCCTTTCTGCACTGCCACTCGTTTACTTTGTGCAGTCTTGTTGTGTTGCATGCCTAGGCCAAAAATTACCTACCCAGTTTTAGAATGGAAATGAAAATGCATGAAATGACTTTGTGGTTGGGTGTAAATCTAGATAGTAGAGCACGTGAGGAAGAGGATAAGAGACACATGGTTGATCTTCCTTTGAAAGGCACATTCCCAGGGAACTCCCAGGTCTGTGCTGTGTCATGTGATTGTTTCTAGTGCTTGTTTCTCCTTGCTAAAAATGATCAGATCTGACTGCAACAGCAGGAGCAGAATCAGAATTCCTGAGGTGAGGCAAGTGTGCATTGTCTTAAGATTGTGCTTATCCTCTACCTAAACTTGTTGTTAATGGTAACTGAAATAAAAGTAAAACACGCTGCACTGAGAATTGGCAGTTCCTGGGCAATTCCTGCAGAAACTTTATCTCTCGCTCTCTCTCTGCTAGAGAGACTGAACCTTTGTGTGCCTTGGCTAGCGCTAGCCATTTGGAATTGCCACCACTATTCACTATTAACTGTTGTGCTTGTTCATTCCCACTTCAAATGTCTTATGTCTTTCTCACCAAGAAAAATAAAAATCCTCATACTACGTTTGAGATTCAAAGAAAACCCAAGGGTCCGCCCCTTGGGGCGGTTTCTTTAAAAGAAACATTAAAAAAAAAAAAAAAAGGCAACTGTCTTCCTTACCCGTGCCTTGGAAATACCCATTATGTGAAGTGAGAAACGTTCCATAGCAATAGCCTTATGGCCAGTGTGAGAGTTCTACAAAGGGATTGTATTAAGCATGTGTGTTTCATTTTCTTAGTATCAGAAAAATTTGTTACTAAAACCAGGGCAGGTAAGCAGCTATAGAGCTATGGTTTTAGAAGGAACTTTAGTTACCCCTTGTTGCAATGCTGAAAATGAAATAGAAAGCAAGTGTACTGTAACTGTAACTTTCCTCTCTGATTAACTGGAAATTTTCTCCCTAAAATGTCGTTTATAACTAAGAACAAAGTCACTTGTCTTTTTCTCACAGCTGCATCTTGCCAGCCTAGCTAGTCTTTTCAATGACTTCAGTACTTTTCCTTCATAATTACCATATTTTAGCCATATGAAAAATGGCAAGATTTAGTACACATCTTGCTTAAGTGCCTTTGTAAATGGACAAAATCTCTACATGAGGAGACCTCTGTTTTCCATCCTTTTTTGGAATAGCAAGTTAATATTGCTATTAAAGAAATGAGCAGATTCAGAGTGTCAGAGTTTAAAGCTGACATCACAGAGCAGAAAGCTGACAGAAAACAAATGTTTTATTGATTATTGGACTCAAAATTGGAGATGTCCCGTTTTAGCTCTGAAGTGCTAGTGTGCAAGTTATTGTCTCTGTCTTCCAGCTGTCTTGATTTTGGCTGATTCCTTTTCATCTCAGTTTACTGAATCATAGAACGGCTTGGGTTGGAAAGGACCTTAAACATCATCTGGTTCCAACCCTGCTGCTGTGGGCAGGGACAGTGAAGCTGTGAGGGTCCAGTCCTTCAGGCAGAGAGTGAATGCCTTTATTAGGAGAAAACTGAAAGTGTGGAGGGAGGTCTGAGACCAAACTGCCAGGACCCGCCTGCCCTGCAGAATTGGAGCAGGGTTACTAGGATGCATCCTGCTGGGGAGCAGGGATGTAGAAGGAAGGCGATGGCACAGTGGTTGGCTGTCTTGTTGGGCAGTTAGCAGCTTCCTTTTTGGCAGCCTAAGCACTGCCACAGGGGTGACAGGGATGGTAATAGCTTTCTTCTGGTAATTTAGGTCCTATCGCATAGGAAACATACTCATCTGCAGGATGTCCGGCCTCTGTGTACTGTGGGACTGAAGGGAGGCTTTGCCAGTATTTTCCTACAGGGGAGCTGCTTGAGAGTGTTGTCCCATGGTTTGCATGCTGCTGGAGCTAAATGTCCCTTTGGCTGTAGAGCCAGCTGGTAGCTGTGTGCTGTGCTGATGCTGGAGGATGAAGGTGGGCCATTAATGCTATCTGTTGGAGCTGCTGGCCTAGAAAACACAGACGAATGCTGACAACAGTAATAATAGCATTATTTATTCTTAAGTCCAGGTTTCAAGATTTTAGTCAACCTCTGTAGTTTTACTGTAAGACACTATTTACAAATCATTGCACATTATTAGTTTAATCAGCAGTTGTGCAGCTAGGAAAAGACCTATTGTCTTAACTGTGAATCCAGATCACCAGGACTTTGTCCAGTCCATTAGTGCTGTATTATCTAACACAGATCTTTGAAATATCTCTTGCTGGATTTTCTGTGAATGCCAAGCCTCGTGACTGTGGGATGACCAGATGCTTTAATGTCTCACTTCTAGATTTTATTGTGTGTTTTCATTGTGATCCACCTAAACTTGCACAGATGGCCAGCCTGCAACATGGAGAAATGCTGAAGAGGAGGGGCAGTCATTTAAGCTGCTACTCAGATGACTAATTCGAAGTGAGGCAACAAAAGTTTGAGGTGGAACATTAAGGCTGAGCAGCAAAAAGAGTAATTGTGATGGGTGTTTTCCAGTTTAGGACGTGATTTTTATTATTCCCTATTTCCCCTTTGTACTGCTTTTTTCATTTATTTTTCTTTCAAGGGTACAATTACAAATAGTAGTGTATGTTTGTATATATTTGAATTCTGCAAAGATTCTCAACACGTTAAATATTGCTAGAACTGGAAGAACTGTGTGCAGATGTACATTTGCAGATAAATATTAAATGTTAACACAACATAAATCATGGTACAGACCTGAAACTAGACAAATTATATGTTAGAAACAGTCCTTTCACTGTCCCAAACTTTATTGAGAAACACCCTACAGGTGTCACCCATTTATTTTTAGTTCTGTGTTAATTCTGTGTCTATTAAATCTTCAATAATATCTTACTAGGATTGGTGTTACTGCTGGAAGGTGGCTTACCCTTTCTTCTGCAACTCTTCTGCAATTTGTTTAGCCAGAAATTGAGTAAAACTTTATTTCTGCTAACTTGCAGAGGAATTCTAGATGACGCTATACTTGCTTCTGTGCCTGTCAACCTAAATGACAACTTGGTTGTTCTTTCCCTGTGCTGTATTTGGGCGCCAGCAGACTGGTTGCTGCTTGTCTAGAGTGCTTTACTGCACTCAAGGCTAGTTCTTACTATTAGATAAGGCTTAATAGTTGTCACTGATAAAGGTGGGAAGATTCTGTTTCCACGCACTGCTGTGAGAGGTAAGAGATGCTCCCTGAAGAGGAGAGTCTAAATTGAAGCTTGTATTTCTAGAGCAAGCCTGGAGCAGGCAGGAATGGAGCAACAACATTAAGCTATATAAAAAGCTGTGCAGTTAATTTTTGTGCTAAATTAAGTAAGCAAAGACTTGACTCCGTTACTAATGATTACATTTAATACCAGTGGGAAAATGACTTGTGCAGTCTCCCACTGGTGATAGTGGAAGCACAATTCATAAGAAAAATGAGGCCCTTTGGATAAAACAAGGCATAGTATTTTACAAACACACACACCCCTTCCTGCTTTTCTATGGAGAGTCAGTGGGACCTAGAGGAAATTTCAACTTTCAGGTGACATAGTTTTTGTTGAGACATCTTGGAAACAGGGCTGAAATACAAAGAAGCTATGCTGCAGAGATGGTACATCTGTCAGATGTCTGCTTGTTCTTTAGGGTAGGCTAATAATACTGCTTCAGGTGCCAGCTGAGTATATGGATTCAGGACGAAAATTGTTATCTGGGGTGCAGTTTTAACTGTGAAAGCAGCATTTCAGTGCATATGGTCTGCAAGCAGTATTTATGCATGTGCTTGCATGTGTTCTGAATTAAAGCACATTCTTCCCTCTCCCCACATTCCTGAAATCCCACAGCAGAGATTTGTCCTGTATTTCTCTCAAAAATTTGGCTGTAAAGCAGTTACAATTAGAGAAGAAAGATTCAACCTGGTGCCTGGCCCCAAGAAGCCATAGTGGCTGTTCCCGTATTTTCCTCCTATTCTGTATTCATGTGTGTTGTATTCGTCAGATGTTGGCTTTGCTTGCGTGCGAGGCCGTGAGGGAGCTGGGTAATAAGTACGGCACAGCCCCACGCAGGACGATGGGTGTGTCCAACATAGAAGCATCCTGCAGACTCAGGACAGGCTGATTAAATGCTTCATAGATTATTCATGCTATTTTTGGCATCATCTGCTGATCTTGCAAACTAAGGGAGTATTGTAGAAAAAGTATTTCTATACATTTGCCTTTTCTGTCTGGATAATTGGTTGTCCAGAGTCTGAAGCTGACATGACTATAAAGGTGTTTTGAATTTCCTCCCTTGTGTACAATGAAGGTCTTTGTCTTAAGACAGATTTTTTTTTCCAAGTCTTCCATATTTGTTTGACAGTTATTTTCTGGTCCAGGTTCATCGGTGTCATTCCAGTTTCATCTTTCTGTCTCTATTACCAAGTTAAAAGTTGGCTGGCAGTTCATGATGTGAGTGGGACTCTGAAGTTTGATGACAAAATTACTGGATGAATTCTAGTAATGCAGCTTGGGCAAAGAATATGCAGTGCAGCGTTACCACCCACAGGATTTGCAAAGGGATCACCTACAGAAGGCGAGGGGTTGGGCAGAGAAGGGAGAATGAACAGATAGAGGTGCAGGAGCCCTCAGCCCCCCCAAAGGAGTGTCGTGTCTCCTGCTCAAAGCCTGTGTGGATCTGCAGCAGCTGAACCGGAATTGCCATGAGCAACGTGAGCTGGCTGTGGGCAGGAAGGAGGGATGCCTGACCCTTGGCGGGTAGAAGGCCACAATGTCTTTGTCATTGCACTCCTTGTGGGCAGCTTGCTCTCAGTAGGATTTCTTGCTGGCGTGATCTGAGAGGATCATCTGTTGTGTGTGTTGACCTTCGCTCATCACGTTCTTGAAGGGATTGCCCTACTTTAGAGAGAAAGTTACGTTTTCTGGTTTTCTACCTGTATAGTTCAGTGTGACTTAAGGAAGCCATGTGACAATATGCTCTCACTGGGCTCCTATGTGCTAATTGATGCCCTGGTTCTACCTATTTAAGAATATTTATAAACAATACACCATCCTGCCAAGTAAAGAATGTAATACGGACCTGTGTGAAAACGCTTGTACCCTGATACTAAATCATATTCTAGAAATGTGAGGTCATGCATCAGACTTTCTTAGAAGAGGCAATGGTAAGACAGGATTGAACTCCTGCAGCTGTTTCCTATCTCTAACTCTTGCAAGCATTGTGTACAAGATGCGCTGAGGATCCGAGTGATTTATTGCCATGGATTCTGCAGGGAAAAGTGGTATGAGCCTGAAGAGTTGTACCAGACCCTGCTTCAGATGCCAGTACAGTATGAATATTTGCTGTGAAAGCCTAGACCACTGGTCCAAAAAAATTATAGTACATTTTGATCCTTATCCGGTAAGAAAAGCATTGAATTATCTAGGACTTCCTTTACCAGACTTGTTTTTATTTAGCAGGGTCTTGGGAAATATAAAGGAAAGACAAGAAGTCCCATTCATATTCATAAATGTAATTTCTTTGTCCTGTATTTTTATCTTTATTGCTTGTTTTGTATTAATTGTAAGCCAGTTAATATTGCTCTTCCTAAAACAGTTTGTGTATGTTGATATTAGAAGAATTCATAACAATATCAGAACCAGTGTTAATATCAGTCATTTCAGTGATTTCATTTGCATTCTAATCCTGTTTTGTGTTGCACCTGAAGATCTAATATTCAGGTTCTAGATGGTTGTGTAGATGGGATCTCAGGTGACAAGGATCAGAACTCTAGCAAGAGTTTTTACGTTTGCATTATCTGTGTGCTGCTGCAGCAGCCAGTTCAGTGGCAGCTCCTCAAAGGACAGGACAGAAATTCTCCTTGTGCATTAAATAGGCTTTGATAAACACAGATGAAAAAAAGACTAGCCTGAATAGAAACTACACTGGTCAATAAATGGTGCAGAACAAATAGGATCTGTGTTTAGAATTCTAGAGAGAGGGAGGGAGAGGGAGAGGGGGAGAGAGAGAGAGAGAGAGAGAGAGAGAATGCCTGTTAGGCAGACATTTAAATGCTGCTCCGGCTCAGCCGTCAGCCTCCTCCAGAAAACAGGAGTGTTGGATTAGGAACATCTTCTTTCACGTTCTCCTCTTGTTTATACACTTTATCTAAAGCTAAGGGTAGAGATAAGCACTGAAAAATATTTTTGCCATGAAAATAATGACATGTCCTGAAAAGCACAGGGCAAAAAGGCAAGCCTGAAAAAATGTGAGGGGAGCAAAATCTCCACGAGGAGGGAAGAACTGTTACGCTTTGGGTGGGTCCTGTGCTGGGTGTGTTGCAGCTTCAGAGCGTAGGCATTCCGTGCTTGGGTTTGCTGAATAAGCCGCCTCTGTTATGGGGCCAGTTTTTTGTATGGCTTCAAACCACAAGTGCCAAATATATTTTGCAGGTTAATTAGAATGATTTTTTTGGTTTTGTTTCCAGAGTATCAGCAGTGCTTTCAATAAAGCACTCATTATTCCATCCCCGTCCTCTTTTCCAGACCATCTCCACTCGGCTATATGAAATCTGTAGCTTGTCTGAAGTGATGGCAGTTACCTGGCTGACTGAGAAGTGTGAGGCTGCAGTATGGCCTGATTTCCCAGAACAGAAGGTCCATGGGTGTGTGGACTTACTCTCTCTTATGCTAATAGTCTTTCTTGCTTAGCACCAGTGACACAATCAGATCAGCTCTTTGCTAAAGCTGCCTCTTACTTTTTAATCCTCTTCCCTGTGTAATCACTCTCGCTGCGCTTGCTGTAGGGGTTGGCAGTGAAGACATCAGCAGAAGGATCACGCAGTTTGAGCTGGCTCTGGCTAGAGGTTATGCAGTAGATGCTGTTAGCCCGTGGCGTGCAGGTGAATCTGGAGGTGGGAGCAGCTGAGCGAGTTTAGTTGTGCTCACACAAAGGACAAGACAAAATAGTTTCTATTGAGGGTGATGCATCGAGTGCCAAATTTCATCAAAGAGCAAGATTTTCTTTTTGCATGTGTTTGAATTATTGTAGACGTTCTCAGATTATCCTTGCATGTTCACCAGAAAAGTCAGGAGAGCAGATCAAAAAAGATATAGGAGCGTGGGTGTGGTGGAAGGGAGGGAAATGGAAACACGGTGAAGCAGCTGAGGGTGTTCTGGAGAATTCAGCAGAAAATGAGGGATGTTATCGAGGAGATGCTATGAAGATAGCAATCAGTAGGGGGGTGTAGGGAGGGATCAAGGAAACGATGGTGAGCAAGATAAGGAGATATAGGAAATACAGCTTTACAGCTCCTTCTCTTAAAACTAAGGTGCATGTTTCAGATTCAGGTTTTGTTTTGTGATTTGGCTATTTCTTGTTCTTAAGTAATTTTATAGAAACTTTGTTTGGCTGTTTTTTAATGTAGTAAAGTTTCTCCTCTATTGACTGAAGCAGGGCTTTGTTATTTTGTAGGGTATAAGCGTCAGAGCTTAAAAGTGTCTCCATTTTAGCAAATAAACTTCTGTTCAGATTTAAGTGCATTGTAAATTGTTGGAGAGTGGAGTTCCACCTATCACTTAGAGAATACTGATTGCCAGCTGCAGCGCTGCAATACTTGACCCTTCCAAAACACAGGTCCAAGCTAGGACCCATGTGGCATATATTAAAAGGAGAATCAGGATCTGCTTCCCGAAACAATGCTAGAAGTGGGGAGTGTACTGAGCAATCAGTTCTTTGCCAGAAAAGACAAAGGACTTCTGTGTATATTTCCTGTTTGTTTTTTTTATTTTTATTTTTTTTCTGAGCTCTGCAGCTATGCATCAGCAGCTGACCTCAATGAACCTGTTCATAAAGCAGTGTTTGTTTACCATCCGCTATGGCATTTTCTTTGTGAGAGCTGCAGTCAGGAAACTACAGGGATTTGCTGACACCGTGCCTGTATGCTGACAAGTGAAAGCTCCTCTCTCCCCAGTGAAGGCACTGACTGACCAGGAGGCTTGAAGCCAGCATTCACATCACTGAGTGTAAGGGGGTACACGGGCAGTAACAGGGGTAAGCTGTCAGGAGGGGGAGGTATCTCTCTTCCTAGAGTCATCTGCTGGCTCCCTGATGAAGAGAGGACGGGAGAATTGTCTGGTGTCCCACTCGCCAGGGCACCGTTATCTGCAGGTTTTTGTTTGCTTGTTTTTTGCTTTTCTTGTTGTTATTTTTGTTTGTTTTTTAACTTTCACAGAGAAAACGAGCAACATTTTTCTGCCCCAATTGGTCCAGTTTGTTGGCAGTTGGAAGGTCTGATGAAACCAAAGGGAGTCTGGACTCGGGGGAGTATGGGCCTGCATGTCTTGAAGTATGCCTGTGATCTGTCCTGAGTTGGCTCTTTCTCCTTGAAATACGTTACTAGATGCAAATGAATACTGTGGACTTCTAATCTATTGGTGCTACACTGCAGGTGCACCATTGCAAGGAGATTTAAAGAGAGGGGGAACTTGATTCATTAGTATGTTAACAAAGGATTGGGAAGGCCCTTTGCAAGGTGATGCAAAAAAATGATGAATATCTTGCTGTTACCACAGGTCCATGCCTCCGGAGCTCTGTGCATAGGTGTGAGGCACAATCTGCCCAAAAAAGGGTAAGGCTGATGAGATGAGAAGTAAAACTAATCAGTGCAAAAAAGACACCAAACCTGTTCAAAGAATTAAAAGCTTAAAAGCAGTTATCTTTGAGAAGATATAAATAAGAGGAAATAAGGTAGATTTATGCAAAAAGAACAGATGGCCTGTTCTTACTTACTTAAGCCAACATTTCAGGTGGAAATAAGGTCTTAGTCAGTGTAGTTGAAATGTAAGAGAGAGTAAATAAAACTATGTACAACTAGTCAGTGGTACCTGCAGCTGAAGCAGAGCATAATCCAAGAAACAATTGAGCACCGGGATTCAATACCAAAGTTATCTTTTTGGAAGGAATTTAAATCCTTCCATTTCAGGGTATATATGGGTGAAAATATTTCTTGCATTGGTTACCACTTATCTGACTGCCCAAAGGTTTTCTTCCAGCTGGGGGGGGAAGGAAGAGTTCTGGTGCCACCTTCCCTTCGAGATAAGTAACCAAAGTATAGGTTTGTGAGGTTTGATCTAATACAGCATTTCTGGTGTTCCTCGAAAATGTGATGCAGAGCCTGAAAAAATACAAGAGATTCCGGCTTTCTATATTACATTGAGGATGCAAAGAGCCACTGGTCAGAATACACCTACTGTTCTTTTGTCCTGTCTTTAGCAAAGCATCATCTTCTTGCTGCTTTAATCTCCTTTAAAGGAATCAATGGGCTTTTCTTACCTGGGATCACTGGTAAATAAATATGCTTTTCATTTTAGGAGGAGCAACGTGCTCTAGGTGACCCTGCTTGGCAGGAGGGTTTGACTAGAGGATCTCCAGAGGTCCTTTCCAACTTCAACCATTCTGTGATTCTTTGAGCGCTCTTTCAGTCGCGCTATGTGAAGATCAGAAATGTAAAGTTTACTGAAGCGTGGGAAGATTCTGTCTTCATCAGTGTTGGAAAGATGCTCTTTGTCTCCTTTCTTCAGCTGCAGCTGCTGGCTCCCTGCCTTTCCTTTTCCTTTCCTCTTCCAAGGAGTGATTCTCTCCATTTCCTCTTTGCAGATTTTTCCCTCGATATGGTGTCTTCATTCCAATGCTAAAATAACTTGTGAATGCCTCTTTTGGAGAGGAAATAGATGATGTGAATGCTTTTTATTTATTTTGTTAAAGGACTCTGGGGAGCACAGTATGTGGAGAGGGTCCTGTATAAAATGGAAAATGGAGGAGAAAGGAAGAAAATATTTTTGTGGGAGAGAAATTGACCAAAATTTTCCTTCAGTTAAGATTAATAGTTTTTTTGTTTGTTTGTTTGTTTTGTTTTGTTTTGTTTTGTTTGATTTTTCTATTGGGCTCTGAATGCTGGTTTGTATTCAAATTAAGTGGTTTCCAGGAATAGATGTGGGGAGGAAATAAGAACTCTTTGCAGCAAGGACATGGAGCGTGCATGCTGCTGAACCGTATACTGTTTGCCAATCTCTTCCCTGCCTCGTTTCTTTCTATCACCTGGAGCCTGTGGTCTCCCCGAGAGCAGAACTCGGGGCTGGGGGCTCTGTTCCTCAGTGCTGTGGGATGCACACTGCAAGCTCTTGGGGAGGCAATGGTCAGTGCAGCAGGCATGTTGCTAATCTGCACAGTGCTCTGACACCCTGTGGCCAGGCTTTTTTTCTGTTGTCAAGTTGCACGTGTGGTGGGTTTTTGTTTTTTGTTTGTTTGTTTTCCCGCTAGGAGATGTTTGTCTGAATTTCTGTACAAGAACTGGTAGTAGGGCAGAGGCTTCGTGTGTGTTTTGTTTAGCATGCTTGTTCCCCATTTTCCTCACAGGGGTCATTTTTCTTCATGGGACACAAGAAAGCTATTTTTTACTGCACCTGTAGCTGAGGAGTTCCTGAAGCTGAGTTTCTTACTTCTTCTGCTACAGCCTTTGTATAGGATGGGATGTAGAGAGCATTGCGCTAACTACATGGTCCCTTTTGAACCCTGGAAATCCTAACCATAGTAATTCCTCGCTTCTGTAGGCCATGAGAGTATCCTCTGCATTGTCTGTAGCATCCATCACCCTTCTGCCTTTTCATTAAAACTCTTTATACGGCTTTTTGGGTTTGGGGGCTGAATTGACATTCTGCAGTGTGCTTCTGATGTGCCTTCAATACAGGTAGTATGCATTGTGAGAGAAGAGGTGACAGGCTTCTACCTTTCTGTAAAGCATGAGATGTTAGATATGCACAATGTGGAGTTCCCTTGCTGGCTGCTGTGTATTTGTGCCCTCATCCTTGATAATTGGATTAGGCAGGCACATTAGTCCTGGGTCTGTGAAACCAGCCTTGGCCTGAAAGGCCCCCATCAGAGACATGCTGCATCAAACTGCCTCTGTCATGAAGCAGTAAAGAAAGTAATTAAATTATAATTCGGGGGGGGGGGGGGGGGAAGGACTTAAAAGTGTACATCATGATTTAGGTGACAGCACACTCGCTACTTGGAGAACTCATGTTTTATGGCTGCTTCACATCTCTTAGTTCTTTATATTTTCAGCGATTTAAAGCATCATGCTAGTAATCTAATTAACATTGAATTGGGTTTCCAGTACAGTAGCTTGTTTGGTTCAATAAGAACACATTTATACTAAAGGTTAATGAAAAGAATTTTGCTTTCATCAAATTCATTAAAACTAGCTCTACAGTCAACGATTGCTAATGGAAAAGGAATTAAATATTCATGTCTCTAAATTTCTCATGTCATTTCTGATTTTCCTTAATCTCTGCCTCCATGGATTGGATTCTGAAAGCATCTGCTGAAATACCAGTTTGGATATCAGTTGTAGATTTATCCCATGCAAGTAAAAAGACCTTCACACATGTACTCTTAAATAATCTTGAGCACAATGTATCTGTTGCAGATGTGTACAAACAGTGATTATGTCTTACTCATGAATGCGATACTGGGAGCCAATCTTAAGGAGCAGTATTATGTTCTTTAAGCACTCTTTAATACAGTATAAGTTTTTATTTTCTATTGTGCATCTTTACTGGTGCTATCAAAGTAGTTTTCAGTGAACCAAGAGTACAGCAAAGTTTGGGTTATAAAGATATGAGTTGGACATGAAGATAAAACTTGAATAATGGATATTAAAGATGTTTTTAAATATTTAACACTTTTTTTTAATATATATATAATATAGTGTTCAGAGGTATGTGCTACGAATATGTCTCAGCACTTGGAGTAAATATTGGGTTGTGGTTTCTGTGCTCTCTGATGCTGTAGGTCTCAAGGTAGCTCTGCATATCCTGTGAGCAGAGGCTTTGCCATTGCTTTATGTGAGTAGGACACGTTTCTGCAGTTCTTGCTTTGTGTGGGGGTTCTTGGTATCACAACTGAGGGGAATGCAAAAGCTCTGTTTGGGAATGCTTTTCAGATGCATAGTGATGATGTTGATATAAGAATGCAAATGTGTAGTGAGAAGAGATTGAAGTTAACTTGAAGGTATTGCATGGTTCCATGAATGGTTTCCACTGAAAGGAATAAACAAAGAAAAATGTTCTTGTAAATGTGTTCAAAATGATGAGTGTCTTGGCTCAGTCTAAGAAGTGCATATATAACATGGTACTCCAAATTTCACTACTTGTTAGTCTGTGGTCTGATTCTCACTTTTGATTGCATTTCAGTTCTTTTACATGGTTGCAGTAAGAGCAGTTGCTCACCGTACTTTCAAGCTCATTGTATTTAGCATGTCTCACCTGTGCCCTTCTTTTTTTTTTTTTTCAAATAATTTTGTTCTTTTTCATTGTTGTTGTTTTGTGTGCAATCTCATTTTCTCCCTGCTCATGGTTCTGACTTGTGTTTTCTGCACTGTTGGTGCACTTCTGGCTCTCACTCCCTGGTACACAGCCTTTATCTCAACACAGTGCTCTTCCTCACTTTCTTCAGTTCCGTCAAAATATTCTTGCAAGAGGAGGGTCTTCCTGCCTCACTTCAAGACTCATAGTCTGGGATTATTGAACTGCCTACTCCGGTATCACTTAGCGATATCCTGGTCACTTTGTAAATAACCTGATGCAGCAGCATACTGCAATTCAACAGTATGGCGTATTTGTTTGCTTAGCTCTCTGGCTGATACAGTATCTATGTTTCTTTAACTGTCAGTTCATTCATGATAAAACCAACAAAAAAATCCATCCTAAGTGTGGTACTTGCTTTGTGTGCACAGAACATTCTCCCTTTCCCTTAGGAAAGCTAACTTCAGAATTCTGAATTGGGCATCCTGGTTCAAAAGTGATTCTGTAATTGGAACAGAATGGTGTTCACATGTACTGTAAATTGGAGACCTGACTTTCCAGGGGTGATACAGGCGTGAGATGGGTTGATGAGTCAATAGATGACATTTGCTGCACCCAGCAAGTGCGACAATGCTGGGCCCTATCTGCATTGAGAGATGCATGTGGATAAGGGAGATTCTGATCCTATTTGGAGTTTTGTACAGTATTTCATTGCAACTTGAGCTTTCAATACATTTTGTTCTCTGCTAATACAGTGTTTATATTGGACTCATTGGTGAGAAATTTTGAGAAAGGAAGCGTGTTCTTTCTATGTTCTGTGAGCTAAGAGAGTAGAAATGGAGGTCTCAAGAGAATGAGCATTTGGTTATAAGAAGGTCAGAATAAGTAATTTGCTGAATCCAAGGGGAAAGCTGTGTGTCTGAATAGTAATTACCATCCCTGGTCTCCAGAGCACTTCAGAGGCCTTGCAAAGGTCAAGGAAGTCATCACACAGTGGGGATAAGTGACTGGCTGGACAGTCACAAACCAAGCTGTAATGCTGGATTTTTCCAATTATATGTAGCATGACCAAAGAATCCTGAATGTGATCATGTAGTGTCCACCAGTGTGAGGTGACTGGCAGACTCAGTATTTGTGACTTCTACCAATTTAGTAATTGACATTTCTTCCTTTTGTTTTTTCAGGCATACTTCCGACAGGGCGTAGCCCTTCAGTATCTCGGACGTCATGCAGATGCACTGGCAGCATTTGCATCGGGTCTGGCTCAGGATCCCAAGAGTCTTCAGCTTCTGGTTGGCATGGTCGAGGCTGCCATGAAATCTCCCATGCGAGGTAAGCGCCAGGAAATTTTCTCAGGTGATCTGCTGCTGTGGTACTTAAAGGCAGTAGTTTCAGTCTATGGTAACTCTGCCAGCATCTTAGGGGGAGAAATCTGGAGGCCTAAAGGGAATGATTTCAGGATTTGATTTTTCTGCTGAGAAATAGAGCTCAAAGTAGGAGGAGGAAATAAAAAAAATAATATTGTGATTCAGTGGGATGGCAAGATGGTGACACCCCACTCAAGAAGCACTGGAGAGATGAATCAAACTGGCATTGTGTAAGAGTTCCAGTGAAATCCTTGCTGCTTTGTCTTTCATGCAGTAGTGGTGCAGATGGAGATGTGCACTACTGTGGCCCTGGCTTTATTGTTACAAGGAACAATTTTCCACAGTGCTCTAGTGCTTGGCCACTGGGCACAGGGAGTCCTAAATGGTCAGGGCCAGAGTTTGTCCAGAAGAGTACTCTGGCAGATTTTCCACAGTATTATTGTATCTCAAAACAATGGTCCGGAAGGCAAAAGTCTGCTCTGCTATTTCATTTATATTTGGGAAGAATGTTGACATAACGTGGACATTGAGGTAGTATTAGCTGTACCTGTTTTGCCTCTTTCATAATGGTCCCCATTTCCAGGGACAAAGATTTTCCTGTCTAGAGGAAAGTAGCAGTATCCTCTTTGCTCTGTTGCTCTGTTTCTCTTGCAAGCTCTTTGTTGTTGTGTCCCAATGGTATTTCGGGGAGGGGGGGGAGGGGGATGGATGGCAACGACACATGATAATTCTCATAATTAGCAGATGCTGCTGGAGGCCCCAGGGCTTAGGGGTCAAGAAGCACTGAAATGAAAAAATATTTCCGTTAGTGTTTTTTTATTTTTTTTTCTTTTTCCCCGTGGTGTTTTTCTCTATCCTTTAATATGGATTCATCTAGAAGTTTCTATCCTATATAGCAGTTAATGTGTGAAGCTAATTTCATTCGGTACCCAAATGTACTGTGGCTGCTGCTTAGCATGCAGGTGTTGTGGTATTACTCTGTAAGCAGCCCCCAGTCTAGCTGGATGATCTCGCTGTCCTGACATACTGCAGCTTTGTATTTATATTGCTGCTCCCTACTGTGCTTCTCAGTGTTGCTGCTTTCCAGTTGTTATCCTCTCACTGAGTGGTTGGCAAATTTTAGATTAGCTTTGCTTATAAAGTACTGGTTTTGAGTGTGTGTCTATGCTGTACTACTGCAATGAATATTCAGGAGCTTGGTCCCACTGAGCTAGGCACTCTGTGAACACTTCAGTAGTTGTTACGTTATCATTCTGCCCCCCTTTACAAGAGTTTGCTGCCTATGAGAGACGTAGAAGATCTGTTTGGGTATCATGGTGTAAAACCAGTCCTGTGTAATTTGATTCCATCAGGATAATTGATAATTTCAAGCTATGGGTAGACTGGTTTGAGTGGTTGCTTCCCGAATACTTGCATTCAGAGAAAGAATATGAGCAACTGGAAAGGCAAAAGGGTCTGTAAGTGTTAGTGTTGTGCAAAAAAATTATTAAAAGCAGACACTGAGGGATTCAGGGAGGGTAGGTCTGCAAAATGTAGAGAAGCTGAAACTTGCTTCTATAGCAAATGAACCCCTGATGCTGCATCTTTCACCTGGCTGTGGTGACGTTTCTTCCCTCCCTGTTTGCTGTTGTGTGAGAGGAGCAATGACCTCTGCATTGGCCCTTCCATTACCACGCTAGTTCACCTTTTCTATTTGACTTTAGGATTACCAGGAACCCTTCCTTGCCTTGTGCTTTCCTCTCTCTCCCTATGCTTGTATGCATTACCTGCCTAGGATTGTAAAAACTGTTAATCAGTTTTGTTTCCTGGTGGCATGTTACAGCAATTATTTCTATTCTCTTACATCTGCATTTAATCCCAGGATCTAACTGTTTGTTGGTAAACGGCATCACACTCACACAGGGAAGGGTAGGAAATCCTCTTTTGTAGTTATTCATATACATTCTGATTGTAGAGGGGCAGAGATGATGAAAACTAGGAGCACATGGCATTCTGAGGTTGCTGTGATAATGTTGATTCAGGTGACAGCATCTAATCCAGAAATCCTCCTTGGTCATAAATATGGAAAATGAACTCAGCGTGGTCAGGTGGAGCGCAGCAAACTCTGGAGTCCTGTTATACTGATGTCTTTACTGAGACATGCAGCCAAGATGTTTTATCAACAGCACGATAAAAGCAATTAGACACATTATCACTAGTCTGTCAAGTCCAGTGCTCTTTTTCTGCAGGTGTACCTTCAGATCCTGGCTGCTTATGAGAGCAGGTAAGGCTGCGTAGGTCGAGCAGCTTCTTTCTGATGTTTTTGTCACTTCTCTTGGCACACGTCATGTGCACAGTATGTGGACAGGCACAGATTTTTCAAACATTCAGCTGAAGTTTGTGCTAAAAGAGCAAAACCTACAGTGCTCAAATACATTGCTGGTGGCCCGTTTCCAATCTCCTATGAAACTCTACAGGTGTTTTCTGTATTTTGCCTGCCATTAAACCAGTCTTAAGATCTCAGTATAAGACTGCTCTGCATTCTTGTACTGTCTTCCAGAAGTGCTTTCTGCAATGGAAGCACCAACTTGCTTGTTGACCTGACTTGTCTCAATATGCTTGTACTAAACATTAAACTATGTGTTTGAGCCCTGAATTCCTGTAATAAATCTTGGTTTGATTTGGGTAGACTGGCCCTTAACTCATGTGTCGTTTGGTTACCAAAAATGGAGATGAGGTGTTAGGTTGGTTTATAGATGAAAATAACTTCATTTGTTGAGTAACTGCTTTCCTTTATGTATTTTAGAGTCTCTGGAGCCAACCTATCAACAGTTGCAGAAGATGAAGCTGGACAAGAGCCCCTTTGTTGTGGTGTCTGTGATTGGCCAGGAACTTCTTACAGCAGGCCATCACGGGGCCTCTGTGGTTGTCCTAGAAGCTGCCCTGAAGATTGGCACTTGCAGCCTAAAGCTGCGGGGATCAGTGTTCTCTGCACTGAGCAGTGCTTACTGGTCCCTAGGGAATACAGAGAAAAGCACCGGATACATGCAGCAGGACTTGGATGTAGCCAAGACTTTAGGTAGAGTTCTCATTTCACTCGTTTGAGTGCTAGTTTGGTGTAAATGGAACAAATTAATAGTTGTGCTAATGGTCAGCATCTCTCTATGATGCTCAGATTTGTGTGGTATTTTACAAGCTACCAAATCAAACGTAAACTTCCTTGAATGTGTGAACTATGGGCTTGTGCAGCCCTGTTTACCTATATGTGTGAAGGGACAAGCAATCAATAAGTATGCTAAGGTTTTACAGGATCCTCTAGTTCTCAGGTGTCTTGTATTTGGGGACTAGTCTTACTTGCTGTGCTCAAAATGTTAAATGTGTGTTAAATGAAGCAGTATGTTTGTATGTGGGATTTTTTTTTTTTTTTTCAATAATTGCTTAGAAAAAGGTAGTCAGTCTGAGCTTTTGAGACAGTTGCTAGGGAACAAGAAAAGAAGACGGTAGTAGATGTACTTCATGTCTGACCTGGGCTGCAGAATTGCTTTCTGGTGAAAGCTGTCATGCTCTTGTGTTAAGCCCTGGACCATTTAGTTGTTTTCACAAAGAAATTGCTAATGTCAAACAAAGAATAAACATGGAAGAATGGGAGGTTGGCAGGTGTCAGGCCAAAGAAGAAACTAACACAATTCTAAAAATAGGTTGAGGAATATTCTATAAGTTTCTGAAAGCCAGGGAGATTAGGCTGTGTATTAAATATAAGGATGAATTTGTTCTGATCTTGGTTCTTACACTGGAACATCACTTGTACAGTGTTTTAGTCTTTCTGCTGGATGTTTCCAGCCACCCTTTCGTTATCTAATCTTTTTTTTTTTGTTTGCATGTGTCTCAGGTGACCAGACGGGAGAATGCCGAGCTCATGGAAATCTGGGCTCTGCATTCTTCTCCAAAGGAAATTACCGGGAGGCCCTTACTAACCACAGACATCAGCTGGTGCTTGCCATGAAACTCAAGGACAGAGAGGTAGGAAGCTTATTAAATGGACTGAACTAGGAATCATGCATGGTTTTCTAAAGGGACACAATCACGTCAAGAAGCCTAATTTGTCTGATGTGTTATTCTGAGAACTCGGAAGCTCTGTAATTTGTCTTTCCAGCCTTACATTTGCATTTTTAATGGAAATTTTATGTTCCAGTAGATACAGTATGTACGCACGGGTGACAGGATGCTTGTTTTGTACTTTTGAATGCCTCTGTCTCTATTCTCCACATGACTTTGAGCAAGTCATTCTGCCTCTGTCTAGCTGCCTGTCTCTTTTGTTCTCTGTGCGTAAGCTCCAGGTAGAGGCTGTTGCAGAGTTAGGCATTGATACAACATCTCTGCGGTTGAGTCCTGGCTATCACCAGCTCTCGTTTTCCCTGGTATGTGTGCTATCATTCTGAACTCCACAAGGGTGCATCCCGTGTTGTGCATTTTCCAGACAAATAATGAGCTAGGTCTCTGCCCCAAACACTCACAGTCTCCGTGAAATATACTTTGTTTAAAAAGTACTGAAAAAATAATCCATGCAAGCCTTAAAACACAGTGTTGTGTAAAAGGTAGGGGTTGTTTGGACTGGATCTGATTTGTCTTAACTATATACCCTTCAGTTCTCCAAGTGTTGTGCCGGGCGCCCTGCCAGTCCAGGGAAGCATGATTCGTGGGCTGAAGAGTTTGTCTCAAGAGATTTTCACTGAAAGTTCACTGTGAGGACAGAGTCATAACTTCAGTGCAGATTACAGAAACAAAAGGATTATTTTCCTCCTCCAGTCTATTCCTCTGTACTGTGAATAGGAAAGTAGAGGACTAGTGAACTGTAGGGCAGATGAAGGTGTTGGCTAGGGGCAGCGGGACAGGTGTGAATGTAAATGTGAGCAGTTTGGGGGAGATACAAAAACTGGGGGAACCGTTTTCCCACTGGTGACTGTTGAAAAGAGCAACTTAAAATATTTAAGTGCTTTGCTGAAGTGTTTTTTTATGATTTAAATATCAAGTAAGCCTTGATGTGATACATCCTTTGGTAGGTTGTGGAAGGACTGCGATAGGAGGAATCTGCTCAACATTTTCTTGATTATTTTACCAGCTGGAAAACCTTATGAATTACTCCTGATATCCCTGTTTCTGTTCATGCAAAGCAGAGAAGCTGTTACCATTGTTTTTTATAGTTTTCTTGATTGGGAGTCCCTGTTCTTGCTAAGAGTCTAACTCCTCTTGCTAAGAGTCTAATCTGCATAGCTGTTCCTACTCTGTGGTGTTTCTCTAAGCAGCAAATGCCCTCTCCCAGTTGTGTGGAAGGCGCTGCAGAAGGAAATAACAGGAAGCTCGCTGTGCCGGCTCTTGGCAAGAACACAGCAGTCTGCGTTTACCAGAGCCCCTGAACTGGCCCAAGGAAGCAAGTGCTGATCTATTCCACTGACTTCAGGCTGCTGATCTAAACAGATCCCAATGGTCGATCTGGAAAGAACCCAGAGAATGAAGTCTAATAGTGATAGTTCTTAGTTTATGACACATCTGGGCACATAATTAACAGTTATTGACAACAAATGACTGCTTAGTTTAGAAAGAAAGCTGAGCTTCTTGGATTTCCTGTAGGATGTAACCACAGGAAATTAATTTGGCGCTTTCTTATGACATCATCTTGACCACAGAGCTTCCTCTGAACAAAAAGCTGTTTTTCTTGGCCTCCTTTGCAGGCATTTTTATAATGCAAATATTATAAAGTTGCAGTAGTGCTGATGTGAATCCCACCAGAAGGGAATTTGGTGTGCGACTGTAATGAGGTAATTGTTTTACCTCCAGCTATCCAGAGGATTGGCTTAAAAGGTTAATAAATAAATAAATAAATAATAATAATAAATAAGTGCTCCTTTGTATGTGAGGCTGCAGTCCTCAGAGGGAGCATTGTGTTCTGAGCCTGCCAAAGCAAATACTCATACCCAGGACTTTTTCTGGATCGAGTAGCCCATGAACTCAGGAATAATTTGCAGAGGGTCTGGCTGTAATATTCAGGTGTCTCCTCCTCCACACAAACCTTTAGAAGAGCAACTTTGTCAGCTGGGTGGGAAATCATCCAAGCTGTTCAGGTGCTCCAGAATTTTATTTTTTTTCTACCTGGCACAGGGAGTATGTGCAGCTCCTTTAACAAGCACCATTTCATATCATTCAAAATCCATATGTGCAGATAGGTCGTCCTCTCTTGAGTCACTGTGTGGAGGAAAAGTTCAGTCTGGTTTCTGATACTTATGCACATAGAAAGAACGGAGCAAAAATAGCTGGGACTTGGCATACCTCTAGAATCTTTGAGAGACCTTGAGGTATTGAACATACATGAGTTTTTCTTCTATGCAGATGGGCAAGACTAGTTCTTAATAAGATACTGTAATGGGCATTGTGAAGTAATCATCTTCAGAGTGTCATTTCAGTGCTTTCCATTGCAATTAAGTCATGGATTTTTGACCAGCTGCAGTGGCAGGTCAAGAAACTCAGATAAGCCAATTCTGCAAGATTCTTTTTTTTTTAATTATTTTTTTGAGAGAGAGAGAATAGCAGACATAAGAGTGTAGTTGATTCGTTGATTCAGGAAGCTAGAACTCGTAAGGGACCTTTCCATATGTTCTTTGGGTTACTGTGGAGCTTTGCAGATGATTATTGTAGTAAGTGGGATACCATTCTAAAAGGGATGACAGCAGGAGGTGCAAGAAAAGGAAAGAAAGGTAAGCAGCACCATGTAGAAGGACATCTCTCTAATGGAGTTGAGTGCAGGAGTTGAACTCCTGAAATTATTTAAGTGCAGTTAAAGAGGAAATTGTAGCACAGCTTGGTAGTCTGACATTTGTCTGTGAAGATGAAGCAGAACAGATTTCAGCGCGGGCTGTCTTGGCCTGCTACAGTCTCTGGGATTGTACTCAAGTTGAGAATCCCAATGAGGTCTGTGCTGCTGCTCTTACCGTGGTGTCTCCTGTAGCAGCTGAAGTAAAGCTGCTGTGCATGGATCTATCCATGCTTCAGCCATGCCACTTAGCAGCATGGGTATCGCCAGACTGTTCCTTTACAGTCCCTAGGTAAAAGGCATGAAGTTTGACCATACTACTACTTGAAGATGTTAGAACTAGTTTCTGTTAGGGTATACTTGCACAAAACAAAGCTGTCGACTTGATAGAGCATCACCATAAAATGTTGTAGTCTGAGCAACCTGGAAGTTGCAGGGAGGTCACCTCTGCCTGGTAGATACCAAGACAAAAATCATTCGAGGTTAAATATACAGGACAGGGTTCACCTGTGACAACATGGCTAAGTACTAATAAGTGAAGGTATCTCCACCCAAAGTGACCAGTATTTCAAACTGATGCTTTGTGGGGGAGAAGATCAGATGCAGTAATTATTTAAAAAACAGTAGATAAATGGTAATAAATTCCTGTGTCTTCATATAAAATGTTTTTTACGTACAGGTAAGATGGAGAATGGTTACAAAGCAAGGTTTCACTAAAAGAAATAAATTAGTATTTAGTCAGAGTTCAACTTGACACTGAACTTAAAATGCATTTCCTATGATCACCTCCCAGGAAAAATAGGTGGTGAATTTAATCTCTTAGACTGCCTGCTACCTGATCAATGCAAAACATTATTACATATCAGCAGTAATGCTACAAGTTCTTCTTACTTTAAGAACCTAAAGATGCGAGAGAAGTGATGCCCTTCAGATCGTAAATAGCAGAATACAACATCCTCTTTCAGATTCAGTGGCCTGTTTCCTTAATGGTAGGCTTCGAGGTATGATGACTAAATACTTGGTCTGACCATGCAGCTGTTGGCTTTTATGCAATATTTAGGCTTGTGCAGGTATGTTTGCTTCACTGCAGTAGCAATAAGAAGGCAGGAGTTGACTTTGCTACATCACAGTAAAAGCAGTTTGTGGTATCTTACCTCTGTTGAGGTTTATAAGGTAGTCAATACATGTAAGTTATCTTGTGGTACTAATCTAGTCATTTTTAATAACAGAGGTATAGATTGTTATGCCTGTACTATATTTTTGAAGTAAATACTTTGTTTTAAAAACTGGGCAACCTGATCTTGTGTAACCCATATAATTGTGTTGATGCCACACCATGAGCTGTGATTTGAACAATGGTAGTGCAACTGATGAGCTATGCCAGGGTTAGAGGAAAGATTGGAATGAAAAAGTGAATGTGACAGCTTTTGATGCCTGTGACAGCTACTGTTCCTTGTCCCTGTTTCTATTCATCTCTAGCTACTTCTCAGGTATGCAGGCTTGTCTTGCACTACAAAATTCAGTAAGGCCATTCCTTGCTTCTGTGCAGCTGAGTTGGAGCTAACTGTGGGCTATCTCAGGATGGGATGGAGTGGCTCTTACTAATAACTGTTTTTCACCTGTGTTCATTTAAAATCATTTAATTTGGAAAACAACTACTTGAGGGAGTGTTTTGAAGCTGTGAGGACTGATAAGCAGACATTGAAAGGGAAAGGAAAGCTGTGGAGCAAGGTGCCTGTTACTGAGTGGTGGAGCCCCTTCTCAGGCTCACCAGTTGTGCCTTACAAAGGCTGCCGACACCACAGAGAATCCACAGCGTAATAGCTCCCCTCTCTCGGGCAGTCAGACGCCTTCTATTACAGCCCTGCATTTAAAAATAGCAGGGCAGTGAGGCAAAATCATAAAGCAACCATAATAAAATTAGTGCCTGTGTGAAAGTGCATTGCCAATGCTGAGCTTTTGGGAAGGACGATGTTGCCAGCAAGCCACTGGGTGCTGGCAGCTTCTGTGCGTGTGCTGGCCGGCGTGTTCAGCATTGAGCAGGGCCTTTCATTAAAGATACAACATCCCTCTTCACTAGGTGTGGGTGAAGGAAGGAGCTGGGTTAGGAAAAGGACTGTTCGTGATCCTGAAGTTGGATGACTCAAGCCCCTTTTCTCAGTGAGCACGGCTGCAGGAAGGGCAGGGAGCCCAGAGGGAAAGCAGAGGACAGATGTATGGACTCTGGCTGTGCCAGCTTGTCCCTGCACGGCATCAGGATGCCCAACAGCATGCAGTTCTCATTCTTGGCCAGGTTTTGAAGGGTTCCCCCCACTTCCCCTCTAGAAGCCGCTATTTCTGGAAGGAGTAGGTGTGGAACTGGCTGGGGTTCAGTGTCCTCCTTTTTGGAGGCCATTTGTTTCTATGGCTGCTGGCTGCTGCACTTGCTATATTCATTAACATGTGGCTCTGACAATCATCTGCAGCAGGTGTGTATGCTCAGAACCAGACTCAATGAGTAGCTTTTACTGTCACAAGCCATATTTTTTGAACTATTGCTGTGCAGAGGAGAAGGAGGCGCTGTGCTAGGAGCCGAAGCTGCCTCCTTTGATTTGCAAGTTACACTGACTTAAAATCCATATAAGATTTTTAAGAAGACTTCCCAGGGAACTGCTGTGGAAATTCAGATGCGTTCTGCTCTGTTGGAGCATTGGACAATCAGCAATGGCATGAAATTCAACAAAGGTAAATGCTGGGTGCTACAGCTGGGGGGAACACAGCTGGACACAGGCACAGGCTGGGAGACGAGTGGCTGGAGAGCAGCTCTGCAAGGAGGGATCTGGGGGGGGCTGGTTAAGAGCAGGCTCAACATGAGCTACAGTGTGCCCTGGCATCTAAGAGGGCAAACTGCATTTGGGGTGTATTAAGCACGGCATAGCCAGCTGCTTGAAGGAGATTTAAAAAGCTCAGGAGACTCAAGAAGCCAGTAGTTAGGTGCTACACTTTATACTGCAGTGAGAGCATTGCCATGGATCTTATTGTGACTAGAGGCCTTTCCTGGCATCAGAGGATTGTTATGATGCAAGGCTGTCAGGAATAACAGGCTGCTGTGTGTGACAGGGATGTGTTAAGCCTCTGGGGGAGGAGTGTTAGTGAAATATGATGGCTGTTACAGACATAATCTGTGTCTGTATTCGGTTGGGAATTTGCAGATTTTGCAACTGTCTGAACATCCTTTGTGTGCAGCTCAGCTGCTGGTGGTTATTTAGGTTTGAAATTCTAGTAGCTTTTTCCAGTCCTCTTTAAAGCATGTCTGAGCCAGCAGTGTAACTCAGCATAAAGCTTCCTACATTTTGTAAACTACAGCTACTTACTGTCAGACTGTGCAAGTCAAAGATCAAATTTCACTTTCTTATTGGAGATGGAGTAGGAAAGATAGATCACTTCTTTCTACTGAAATCTATAAAGTCTATAAAGCCAGGCTTTTGTGTCTCTTCCTGAAGAGAGCAAAATGTTTTCCAGGTGTCTTTCCTGTTGTGCTTTGTCTAAAGAAGCCACACCTTTACTAAATAGCAAAGCTGTATTTAATCTTCTGTTTGAAGAACCGGTATGTGTGTGTGTATTATGGTACAGGATAAAAGAATATTTTTTTCACTTTCTTTGCCCATCATTTTAGAAATACTTATTTTGCTGAGTTAGGTAAGAGTACAATCTGAGTTAGAAGTGGCACAGCTGTCCTTAGGAGAGACTGTCTTCGTCCTTGCCTTGAGTGCTCTGAGATTGTCATGCAAAGGCTGGGATTCTGCTTGTGCCATAAATCAATCACCTTTGCTGCTGTGAGCTGAACAGTTCCAAGCAGACATGTCAGGGTGTATGGGCTCTGCCCCATGTGTGAGCAGGTGCATCTGCCCCAGCTGAACTTCCCTCTGACTGAATGGTGTGAGAGCTTGCCTGAAATAGGGGATGTCTCCCTGGCAGACTGTCTGCACCCTTTCCTGGCCCAGGAAGTTTTCTGTGTTTGGATTGTGCTGGCAGCCACAGAGATGGCAGCCGGCAGAGATAAAATTACAACTGTTTCTGCTTTGGTTGCAAGGGTCCCTGTGCTTGCAGTTGTGCTGTAGATTTGGCTGGAAGCGTGGGTCTGTGCAACCATTCTTCTCTGGAGGAGCCATCATAGGGCTTGTCAGTGTGGAGTGAGCTCATTGGAACATGTGCAGCTGGTTAGTTGTGGGGCCAGGTTCTCCTCCTGGTTACCTTGTCAGGAGTCTGGAGTCCTTCTACAGGTATAGACATCACCAGGTTTGTACTGTTGCAGCCTAGCACTGAGGTGAAGCTGGAGCAGAGCTCGTGCCCAATAGTGAGCACAGCTTTTCCTCACCATAGTGCCACCGCCTTACGTCTCCAGCAGGGCTGTGAGCAGCCAGCATGTGGAGTCAGTGCCCCATCCCTGTGGGGTCAGTAAGATGCTCTGTTGTTACCCAAGTCTGTCACCACAGGTCTACCTCAAGCATGCTGAGTCACTTCACAGAATTGCTTTTCCAACAATGTCCTTGAGGTCCCGTTGCAGCTGCTTGGCCTCTGAGGAAGAAGACGTCATGCATTGCATTTTTGGAGCATCCAGGGGTCTGTCTTTTCCCTACAGGGCAGGCGCAGCTGGCGTCATGGTATGTGCCAGGCCCCAGAAAACATCCATGGCTGCTAAGGGTGCATGTGTTCAGGAAAGGCTAGGAGGAGAATATATGCTGTTCCTTACAGCTTCATCACATCTGACTGGAGTTCCAGAAGTAAGGAACAGACTGAGAAGGGCTTTGCTAATTGATGATTTATATTAACGGTTAAAGCAGGCACTGCTAGTAGAAGTGTAAGAATGACGACTTTAGGGTGTGACTGCTGCTACTGTATTAGGCAGCAGTTAGCTTCTTAAGCTTTTTTTCAGAGGAGGAGTTTGGAAACTCCATAAGAGATCCTTTTGTCAAGAAATTAGCATCTCTGTTACTGATATCCCAGAAACATCAAGAGACCACATCCCACTGCATAAGCACTATATATATGTATTGCAGAGATGGTAACTTTGCAGGAGTGTCCTCCTATTTTTATGTTAAAAAAAAAAAAAAGAAAAAAAGTTTCTTATCATAAAGGCCAAGTGGCAAGAAGAGGTGGTACATCTACATCCATAAACATTTTTAGTGCATGGGATTACCTCTTCACTCTTTTCTCCGCTATGCCTTCCATCTTTCTCTGGGGTCTTTTAAAGGACCTTTTGAGTCCTGAAGGTGCTTTCAAGAAATTGAAACAAGCTGTTCTTTGGCTCAACCTCTGTGAGAAACAACTTTCAAAATCCCATGACGTTTTACACAGGACTTAAAAACAACAGAGTTGTTTTTGCCAGTCTTTGCCTGGCCCACATGTTTGGCTCTGTTGTTGAGCTTACAAAATTACAGGTGTACTCTTACCAGTCCATATAGTTCCCATATATGCTTCCACTTCAAACAGCCGGTCCTTGAGAGGCATCTGATTAACCACTGGGACTCAAAATGTGACCCGTGATGTACGTATAAGTTCCAGACTTGAAACCCTCATTTAAAAATGCAGTGCTTGCCTTTGCCTCATTGATTTCAGCCTCTTGTTGCAGCTGGTAGTCTTGCAGATTAGGAATCTGGGGTGAATTCTTGCATACCTTGGGGGAAAGCTTGCTTTCCTGGGGGAAAGCTTTCTCACTCCATATCAGAAACAGATTCTTTGCTGCAACAAAGAAGACTTGAGTACCAGCTGTTGGGAAAATGCTTTCTGTATGAGTTCATCAGAAGATTCTGGGTCTTCCAGGGCACTAGTGTTGCATCAAATCTTAGACTGAAAAACCTGCCTAGGTGAGAGGGTGAGATCAGTGATGTGAGCACCATAATACTTGACCATTAAATAGCTGGATTTGTATAAGAAAGCATAAATTTGTTGCCTTTCTCTCTGTTTTTAGCAGCTCTTTAGAGGTCAGCTTGACTGTATTCAATACAGATTTGTCCAGTTCAAATGTGAGGCTGCATGTGAAAGCAGAATGAAAGGAAATCTGAACAGAGGAGGAAATTTGGGAGTGCACTGAAAGCCAGCCACATGCTTTGTTTTGTCTGGACTTGTGACTCAAAAGGGAAATGTAATACTTCCTGAGGATCTCCTTTAAATGTCCCTACTTGACCTTCACACTACATGGATTTTAGCTGAAAGAAATGCAGCCTTCTGTTTTTAATTACTTCTCACAGTATCTGCAAAACCTAGTATTCTACTGTGGCCTGTACCCTGATTATGGTACAAGAAAAGATGTGGAAACCTGGTCTAGATCCACAACTCGGGGATCAGCACTTCTTGGTTTTTCAGAAGGCCCACCTCAGCCAAAGCTTTTCCCATATTAAGTTTCCCAGTAAAATGATATACAGCTTTATGAGCAAGAGTAACATTAGGATCAGACCCTGCTCCAGAAGGACTGTGCAGAGGTGCTTTGGGAAGGACAAGGTTGGCCTGGAGGATCCTGTGCAGGAAGAGGAACATCCAGGGTCAGTGCCAGGGAGCTCAGCTGCACATCTTGTGTGTCTGAGTGATTTCATCCAAGAGTGATGGAGGTGTTAAGCCTTTGCTTGTGGTGTAGTGGGAAGAAGTAAAAAGGACTGCATTCCTTTTTCTGTGCAATACTATTAATAACTGGTGTCTGCAGCATTGCTTCTGTTCATTGATGTTCAGTTTGCTGCAGTGCCTAAACCTGCAGTTATAACAATGAAATACAGTTCTTTAAAGAGAGACTCATTGAAAACGGCAGTTTCTGTGTAAAAGACTGAAACCTTCTATAAATAAACTGGATTTGACAGGGTTATTGATTCCAGTGTGGGTTTTTGTTTTGTTTTCCAGGCAATAATTACCTGAAAGCAAAACCATTCCTTCTTTCTGTGTACAGATAATATACAGGAGGAGAATATTACCTGCTGCTTGCTCTTTGTTTTCAAAAGCATGCCATACAAAGAAAATGCTGGACGTGGTACAGACATACAAACCTCTCTTTTGAGGGAGGAGGGAAGGGTGTTGGTGAAGAATGTTGATGGGGCACCTACTGTATTTGGGTGTGAATTTTGCACTAGCACACAATCACTTATCTCCAGAGCTACTTGTGGAATATTGGTGGATTCTGATCAAATAATAAAGGGGCTTAATGGAATTGGAGATAAAATGCAATTTACAGGCACTGGATCATGTTGGTAGGTCCTGAAAGTATTCATTCCCTGCTAGGCTACTGTCCTGCCTGTGTGCACAGCAGTGGCGCAGTCCATAGCTGTAAAACAAACAGAATTTACATGCTTACATGCAGAAAGAGCTTAAATGCTTACGTAGTGTTATATTACTATTAGTCAACCTTTGTGCATCCAACAGAGAAAAGGTTTCTGTCAGATGTCGGCTTCATATCCATGTTAGGTCAGTTCACATCCATTTCTTTCTCTTGACTAGGTACAGTCCCAGTGTCTCCTACAACATATGTTTTAGTACCTGTCTGCCTCATGACCCAAGCCTGGCTTTTCAGGAATGATGTAAACTGGAACAATAGAAACTTGTTAAGGCTTTGTGTCCCTACAGGCCAATATCAGCTGCAAACACAGGGTATATGTTCACATTCCTGTGCTTGTAAGCTCATAATATTGTTTAAACCCATCATCTGGAAAGGCTGCAGTTCAAAAAGCGGTGATGTGCTTACTAAAGACCTAGAATAGCACAAAGACCAGGCTGTTCCCAAGGTCATCAGTTGCTGACCTCTACAGCCAAACTCAACTCCTGTGAAGCCCTACTCTAACAAGAGCACGAGCTTAGTATGGAGTCACAGAAAGGCCTGGGTTGGAAGGGACCTCAAGGATCACCTAGTTGTAACCATCCCGCCATGGGCAGGGTGAGGGCTGCAGTTGAGGCTTCTGTATATCACAAGTGCTTGGTCCATACTGTGCATTTCCCCACCTCAGCTGTGAAAGCTCGGTCTCTGATCGGCCCTGATTGGTGTCCGTATTTGGGGATTAGGGCTTCCATGCAGTGGGGTACCAGGCAGAGCATTTTCACCTTGCCCTTTTTAGGATTATTATGCAATGTTCTCATGTAAGGAGGCTGTGCAATCAGTCAAATGGTTGTTTTAATGTAAACTAATTGGGAAATGACCATTCTCTGGCATGGGTGAAATATCTAAGAAAGACATCTCTCTCAGTCACCAGGTCCCTATTAATTGTCATTCTGTGACACGCATCTGCTTAACATCAGACTCTTCACATTATTCAGATGAAAAGCCTAAGCTGTCTGCTGCCTCCAGGAAAACGAGAGCAATTTGAAACCCTTTTCAGAACTCCATTCTGTACCTCAGCTTAGTGGCAGAAGAATCTGCTTTCTATTAAAGTGATAAATTACAAAATTGAAGGTGCAAGCAACCCCCACTGTAAAATTTGTCTTTGTCAGATATATAAAACATTGATTTTCTTTGTTTGCTGATGCACAGCCCCACTGGTATGAAGCTGTAGTTTCCCATCATCCTGCTACCAATCAGAAATTCGTGCTAGCACAGCTAAGTCTGTTGCACATGCACAACCGATGCCAACCTTGTATCCACCACAACATATTGATGCTTATGCCAGTACATATGGGAATATCTCTACCCTGTTGGCCCGATGTGTGGGCCACATAGAGTTGCCAGTGGATGCTGTTATGTGGAGGATTTTATTAAGCATACAGTGATGAATTTATCTTCCCAAGTTGTATTACTAACCCCCTGAAGTGAGTCATTGGTAGCCTCAGCAGATGTAATCACCAAATTGCTCCCAAACGCTGCTTTAATGTCAAACTATTCAGTTGTTCCAGTGATTGCCCCTGAGAGTATTTAGAGAGTACCGGTATTTATCTTGCTGGAGAAGAGATGCTGCAACCAGCCCATGGGAAGCTGGAAGTGCCATAGGCTCTGTTCATGCAGGTTCCAAGATGATCAAGAAGTACATCGTTCAGAGCATTTGGATCAGTTAGCAACCCAGACTGCCACAGAACGTAACACGTGGGAAGCATGGGTGGGACTGCCGTATCAGAGGGTAGAGGTAGCCTTTCTGCATCTGTGTGCGTGAAACGATTCATGCGTACAATATGAGCAATCTCTGTATCTGGCAAGTTTGTTTTGTGCACAGACAGCCTGAGATCTCCTGCTTTCCATTTATGCCTCTTTTCCCTAGCTGTAAGATGTTAACATCATCTGAATCTCTGTCTAGATGGCTCTTTGCCATAGCTTGTCTAGCAACTTGCATATGTAAGCATCCTCTTTTGTAAGCAGCACCAGCAGGGAACAGTTTGACTCGTGTGTTTCCAGAAAGGCATTTCCAGTCTTTTCCAGGTAACATCAGAAGAGCTACTGGTGGTGGTGGCCTGTCTTCCAGAATTAATTGAGGTCGCTGAATCAGCTCTGCTTAGGGTTGTGTTGTGCTGGGATTTAATTTTGTCCCAAGTGGCCTAGCAGTTTGTTCTGTGCAGCAAGGTATGTGTGGCTCTGCAAGGTGTCTGTATGTGTGAATCTACAAAGTCGTAGGTGAGTCTAGCCCTGCAGAACTTCTTGCTGCCTGTGCACTTCTGAGAAGCTATGACCTGATTCATGTCCTATGTGTGCAGAACAAGATTCATTTCTTACAGCTTGTCTTGTGCTCCCCTGGAGTTAGGCTGGTGTCTTTATCAGTGCTACTGTGCTGAAGCCTCTCTCCAGTTCTGTGGTGTTCAGATTGCAGTTAGTTGGCATGACCTGCAAGGTGCTTTCAGTTGCACCTCTTGCACTCATGGAGTCCCTTTTCATGGGAGAGCTTTTGATTTCGTGACTAGGGGTATTACACCCAGGACAATGAAGCATGCTTGCTCCTTACACTGAAAGCACTGGTATCAGCTGCACTGCAGGGCAATCCAAGCCAAAGTAAGAGGGGATTAGCAAAATAAAACAGAAGTATGCCACATAGGTTGTTCCAGCAGCTGAACTCAGAAAGTAAGAAGAAAGGGAGCAAACCTTTCTTCCCGACAGCAGAACAGCCAGAGGGGACCCACCTGCTTGCAGTCTGGTGATGTGGTCAAGCTGCTCTTCTCCCAGTCACACCACTCAGTGCAAGATCTTGCCTGTTAAGAAATAGGAAGTTTAAACAGGTGGTCACAGAGCTCTGAATGTACTGCGTGAACAGGAACACTAGCCTAAGGATGCGTTGGGAGTCCACAGCCAAAAATAGGAAGAGACCGAGACTGCCTCTTCATTGGTAGTATGCTGTCTCAAATAGTGAGGACAATTGTTCTGAGATGCTGTAGCTACCTCTGAGGTGGAAGGGTGGACTGGAACTTTCCAGAGATCTGATGCTAGGGTGATCTCTGTTCAGTCTCACCTTGATTGTACCTTTCTGAAGGTCTTTGAAGAGATGGCTGCTGTGTAAATGGGTCGCAGCAGAAGCTGGGTAGCAAAAGAAATGCATATGCAGGGGACCATGGAGTGCTCAGGATCAGAGCTTTGGAGTGAACGGCCATGCTGAGGTAGCAAATACATGCTGAGCAGAAGCTCTGCTTTTGGCTCTTTGCCCTGTTGTCCAGGTATATATATATATAAAAACTCTGGCTTTGTCAGGTGGAAGGCAAGCCTGTGTCCTGGTAGATAAAGTAGGCAAAAGAATCCGTTTCTCAGACAATTTGTCTTGTTTCTCCGTGGTAAGAACTCAGGTTTTCAAATAACCACTTATTTACAGTATTCCCAGGGGACAGGGAGTCCAGCTGCTGAAATCCTGTTGTCTTTGCTGCAGTCCCAGGATTCTTGGGGGCTCAAAAACAAATGATACTGTGATACAAGGACCTTGATGCTACACAGTGAAAACTGTGCTCTTGTGAACATGGTATGATTGGCCAAACAGAAGTACGTGAAGATGTTGGTGAGTGCATGCTGGCCTACTGGTTTTGCAAGATAAGCAACAGAGGCATCTCCCTGCTCTCCGCTGAGTGCTGGCTGCAGGTGTGCGAGTTTTCCAGCAGGGGTATTCAGTGGCTGTTGACCCTGGAAAGAAGAGATTGAAGAGACTGCATGATGGCTCAGCATCCTGCATGGTTATGTCACGTTACACATGCTGCTGGTGGTCTCTGTGGATGGGATCTTTGGCACCAGCCTGCAGGGTCTGAGGATTCTGTCACACTGCCATGAGCTTACTGGGTGGAGGGTGGAACAGGGCAAGCATTGGTCCGTGATGTTCTCTGCAGGTGAATATGCTGTCTCAAAAGCTGCTATACACAGGATTGTTTGCAATGTTAATAGGACTCGATGTAGATGTTATAGTAGTTATGAGAGGTCACTTAGGTGTGGCTGCCTTCAGGGGAAGTGTTGCTCTGTGAGCCATCCTGGTTCCTGGTGTTATAAATGGCTCAGTCTTCAAAATAGCACTATAATCAAAGTTTATAATTTATTAAAGGAATAGAGGTAAGCAAACAGCGCTGGGTGCACCAGGAGTCTCTGCTCCACCAAGACGCACACCGCTTACATCAAGCAGCTGATTTTTATGCTCCTAGGCTAATACATATTCATTACTACTTTTAAAAAAAACAGGGTTATTATAATTAGTTTCCGGAATCCAAACCCTCCTACTGGAGCATGTGTATCAGTCTACGGTGGTGTCTATGCGGGTCTCTCATGCTGAAGGCTCATAGTCTTCCTCCCTCTTCTCCTTCTCCTTTGTCCAACTTGGCTGTATGTCAGAGACTCGTGCAGCGTCCCCTCCAAGCTTTGTCTTTCAGTCGTTCTTCAGCTTTCCCTGTCTCCTTAATTTCCTGGCCAGATAGCAGAGACTTGCATAGTGTCCCATGCAATAGTCATAATAGTTAGCAGTTATTCTGAAACCCCCCAGATATCAGAGACTTCAAGGAAAAGCCTACAAATACATTTCCCTTCAAGCTCTCTATTGACACGAATTGCTAAAACGTTCCTTTGCAAGATACAAGAACTATATACATTAACCACTCTGTTTTTCTTAGACTTGTGGTTATACAAGGGTATGTATGACAGAAGATCACATTCATCACACCATGCGGCCCTAGCATTGTTCCATATTGACACGAATCAGATGAACACATTTCACACTGGTAGAGTGCAGTTTTCTACAGCTACTGCTTCCTTTGTTTCCTCAGTGGTCTCTGCATCTTTGCAGTCCTATCCTTCCCCTGTACCACATACAGACATGCTGTGTGCTTCAGAGAAAAGAGATAATCTTAGCACTGCTCTCCTGAGTCAGCCGCATTCTGCTGCCTCCGCCTGGGCTGCCCTGAGTGGTGTAGAACTGCAAGAGAGCAGCTTTTCAAGCTGGCAGTCACGTTCTTTCCAGAATGACCTTTTGTGGCTGTGATTGCTGGGACTGAGGCCATCTGACTTGTTTCCATGAGATCTTGTACTTACTTTTTCTCTCTTCTCCCTGCAGGCAGCGTCCTCAGCACTGAGCAGTCTGGGCCATGTGTACACAGCCATTGGGGACTACCCAAATGCACTGGCTAGCCACAAGCAGTGCGTCCTCCTTGCAAAGCAGTCCAAAGATGAGCTCTCTGAGGCACGGGAGCTGGGAAATATGGGAGCAGTGTACATTGCAATGGGGGATTTTGAAAATGCGGTGCAGTGCCATGAACAACATCTTAAGATCGCCAAGGAGCTGGGGAACAAGCGGGAGGAAGCCCGAGCCTACAGCAACCTCGGCAGTGCTTACCACTACCGGAGAAACTTCGACAAAGCCATGTCCTACCACAACTACGTGCTGGAGCTGGCCCAGGAGCTGGCTGAGAAAGCCATTGAGATGCGAGCTTATGCTGGCTTGGGCCACGCAGCTAGATGTATGCAGGACCTGGAGAGAGCTAAGCAGTACCATGAAGAACAGTTGCACATCGCTGAGAGTCTGCAGGACCGAGCTGCTGAAGGCAGAGCCTCCTCCAATTTAGGTAAGGCCCTGAAGTGGAACAGAATTTATCAGGAAATGCACTGACTATCAGAGCTGCTACCAGGATCCAGGAGGCTTACTGTGTGCTATCTTTAGTTATCCCAATTCTGCCAGACCATCTTCATAAAATAAACAGGCACTTCACAGATTGTGTGCCAATGTAATGTGTTCACGTTCAATTACTCACCTGCTCAGAAAGCAGCAGAAAGCCCAAGGTCACAGCAGAAGGCAGATGAGAAGGTATAGTACATTTGAAGAGCTATTCAGGTGACAGAAAGAAATGTAAGAAGTCTTGCACTAAGGCAAGAAATGATGTGGCTTATTACCTGGCCATTACTTTGGGAGCTTGTCGACTTGCTGCCTTGTAATTTGGGAGACACGTGGATCTAATCCTAAGTTTGTGTTCAGAATGTGCACAATAAAGTAATAGAATGTAGGAGCCATATGTTCTTCTAAGAAGAGACATGGGCATCCTACTGGCAGGCTGAGAAGGACTGAATTGCAAAAATCAAAGTGAAGTCCATTTCTCCTCTTTCACAGTGCCGGATGTGGAAGCAAACAAAGACGTGTTTGCATCTCTGGCCATGAGATGTGGGTCTGCACTGCTGTCAGTGCAGCTGTTGTTAGGACGTGTTCTGGCTGCACGACTCAGCTGGGTGTATGCAGCTGTGCAGGGAGGGACAGAACAGGGCTGTTGCTGATATAACAAAATAAATGTTTGCTGGCAGCCCCTGAATCTCAGCTCTTGGAAGCTGCCCCGTGCTGTAAATTAGCTTCTGTTTCTGCCTGGCAGTTGGCACTTGATTCATTTGTAGATGCTAATTGTACTCTGATGTTATCAACAGCAGGTAATTGAAAAGGGCTTGATGAATTACTGAAGTTCTTGTAATAGCTGATTCCTCGAGAGCTGAACGGATAAGGGGAACTGGAGATAATGCAACAGTCCGAGCTTTTTGATTAGTGGTGCAAACCTCCTCCTTCACACAAGTTAGGGAAAATGAGTGAGGCAAAATAGGTTTGAGGCAAAAGTGCCTGTGGGGTGCTTAGCGTTAGAGAGCACTGAGCATTGCATTGATAGCATTTCTGTTAGTGTGACAGAGCACTCAGCAGGGAGGATGAAACTTTGTGTCTGGCTTCCCTTACATGTATGCAAAGGCTTTTTCAAAGTGCAATGGTAGATGCCTCTAGCAAAGCACCAAGTACATCCCACATCTCTGCTGCAGTTGTAGGGCTGGTCTCGGGGAGATGTGTGGACTTGCGTGAGATCCACTGGTCGTTGACAGGGACAGAAGGGCTCGCATGGAGAAGTGGGACCTTGAATTGTCCAGGCAGGGAGCCGGGGGAGATGTAAACTCTGGATTCCTGTAGGAGATGGAGATGTCATCCTTGGTTGTGCTTGGGGAACGTGCTGGCTTCCCAGCTTGTGGTCAGGATTGAGGGAATGTTCCTGTTGCTGTGGAGTTTATCTTAATGTGTTTTATTTCCAGTGGAATCCGACCAATGGAGTGTATAGGCTGTTGGTGGATACTGGGAGAGTGCACAGCCACGTTCAGCCATGAGTGCCTCTAACATGGGGATGGATCTATTCTGAGTAGCGCAAGCAAACCTCTAAGGTTCAGAAACAGTCATTAGCCTCCACTCTGAAGCACTTGCTGCTTTTTGGAGAATCACCCCACTTCTTTCTGAGCAAATCCAAGAAAGTAAGGAAATACAGTGTTGGGAAATGGAAGCTGTCACTTGGTTTTGTTTTTCTTCCTCGTGACAGTTTGATGAGCTGTGTAGGGTTGTCCATATTGTCTCCTCCCATTTTTTCAAGCCCCTTGTCATTGGGCAGACCACATCTATTTACTGGATGAAAGAGCTTGATTCGTGTTCTGTGATGTTTCTTCTAAGTGCCTGTATAGTCAGTGTAGTCTGGCTTTGTGTTACTCAGCACTATTACAGAAAAGTGGTACAGAAGTGCTGAGATGAGATAAATATCAGCACTTACAGGGAACTGCTAAACCTGTGGTAGTTGTTTTAACTCATCCCAGAATGAAACAAGCAGTGCTGCAGAAGGAAGTGACTTGCTCTTGTTCTTCAGTTTTTGTGGGTTGTCACTTGCATTTTTAATTCTCTTACTGTTTTGCTGACTCAAACCTAGTCAGGTTGGGACTAGAAAGTTCATCTTAATATGATTATGTCTTACAGGAGCCTTGAATTTAATGATGCATTCAGCATGCAATCCCAGAAAATAATTGTTTAAAAAAATGTTTTGTTGCAGCAGAGAATGTTTTACTTGTTTGGATTTAAGCCTAAACATAACTTTAGGTTGGTATGCTGACTCAGCCAGTCTACACTTTGTATTTGAATAGTTTCCCTAGCTTCTGAGTACAGGATCTCACGTTTCAGCTGTTATTTGGCTATTTTTCTATGTTCCCTCTGTCAGAGTTGAGTTACACTGGAAAAAGAGAACATGCAGTTCTTGTTGAGAAAGTCTATTCCTGTTGTTAAAATACATCCAGTACCAATTAAAAAGCCGAGTCTTAATTGTCTCTTTCATCTAATCCACATGCAAAACAAAACCTCATCAAAATAACCATGCTGACAGGCAAAAAATGTATCTAAACGTGTGTTTCCATGCCAGAATGTTAGAGTTGGCCTCTTTGCTGAAGCAACAGAATTTTCTGTTTGCATTTCACTGATTTAGATGGAAAGCTCTCTTAAGTGTACTATCTAATGCTGAGCAAGACAGACACAGAATATAACATAGCCCAGCTGCTGTAGTGCTCTGCAGGGAGAGATAATGCACTCTGCGACTCGGTAAGCAGAAGGTAATGGACTGAGGGCAACTTGCAAGTTATTGAGCCCTTCACAACAAGGAGATCTGGAGCTTAACCAGAAGTCTCAGATTGTCAACCTTTGCAAAGCAGATGGTGTTTCCAAATGCCAAGGCTCCATGTAGAGAGCAGGCTTTTCAGCCTCTGCAGAGCTTATTAACAGTTCCTCTTATGATGCAGAGAGGACACTTCAGATTATTATTAAAACACAGTTTAAGTCTCTCCCTAGGTGCTTATCATCTTTTTGCAGTTACAAGAGAACTTCTGCGCCTCTCTTTTATGTGCTTGCTGCTCAAAGTTGGATGGGCTGCCTGTATTAAGGTAGAGGCACATATGCTTCATTTTGGTCTCTAGAACCTTGGTTTATTTGCAAGTAAAGAGTATTATAGAACATTTAGCCTAGTTCCACAGATAATCATTTCAAATCCCCAAGTAACTTGTAGGAGAAAGTAAAAGTCAGTGTTGTATTCATAGACAGGGAGAAGCTTTGTGTGTCAGATAAAACCTTGGCAGATGCTGAAGCTGCAGCAGCCCCAAACACTGAGCTCTGCGTCTCTGTGAAGTGTGTGTATCTTGAGGTGTGTCATGTTGGAGGGCAAAAGAGTGTCTATTTAGGATGTACAAACAGAGGGCTGATTATTCTCAGGGAAGCACAACTGTCAGTTTTTCTTAATCATCACAGCAAATTCACTAAAAAGTAAGGTAATAAGATGATGATGTTCTGGTTTTGCTTGAAGAAAGTTTTTGCATTACAAAAAATTGCTTTTTCAGCATCTGTACTTCAAAACATTTAAGAGACTTTCTTGGGTGATCAATCTTTAATTTTCAGGTCATCATTAAAAAATAAATAAAACACACACAAAATGTCAAGAGTAAGAATGTAAAAACTATTACCTGAGAATTTCTGCAGAGATCTTTTTAGTACTGAAATTACCCCTCCAAAACCCAAACAAGAATAACCTCCTGAAAGCCTTAATCTTTCTCTCTCCCTAATATTACAGGGGAGGGGAGCTGTTTGAAGGGGTAGTGTGTTCATGCATCAATTCTTATTCTGAAATGTTGCACCTCAGTTAAGGTAAAACTGCAATATTCAGCTTGTAAAATTAGAACTATATTAATTTCATTGAATATGGTCTTGGGAATATGTCAAAATTGTTAAATTCTTACCCATAGGATTAGCATGTATTTCTAAATTTTAGCTACCTTTTTTCAGTTGTTGTGTCTTCCATCATATTTACCTTTGTAAAGTGCTCACTAGAAAATTCAGTGAGCCTTGATGTAAAATTCAGAAGATGGCACAGCGAATATGATGGTGTCTCTACACACCGCCTCCTAGAAGCAACATAAAAAGCTGGAAGATGAGGGAGTGTTTGAGTGCTCTATACTGGACTTGCAGGGTGCAAAGTTGTTTTGAGTTTGCAGCTTGTTCCCTTTAGAGGGTACTGAGGCAATGTAGTGAAGATGCAGGCGAGCATCATGAGGAGCAAAAGTCACAAAATGGTTGTTACATTGTCCCCAGTTGCTGAAGGAGTGGGGAACTCACCCAAGACCCCCTTCCCTCATCTCTCCTTCCCCGCAGGCATCCGCCAGCTGCAGGGCGTTGCGTCAGAGCACACCCAGGCGGTGGATGCTGTCAGGCTCTCCAGTCAGCACCCAGAAGGGGGCTGGGATATTGTTCTCCCACCCTGTAGGTGGGAGACCTACAAAACCACTTTTTTTCAACTTTCAACATGTTTGCATTTCACTCCAAAAGAGCAGCTTCAGTCAAGAGCAATGTTATTTTAGTCTATGCTGCAGGCTGTAGCACGGCTGTGACTCCACCATGACTGAAAGGTTTGTTCTGCTTTGGCCGATACTAACAGGAGACTGAAGCTCCCTTTAACTTCTGCTCCAACCCCCTTCCGGGCTCCAGCCCAGGAACTGCAATCGTTGTTTCAAAGTTAGTCTGACATTTTCCCTCTTCCCTTATCAATTTGTTGCCTGGATTGGAAAATCGGTGATTTAACAGGCAGAACACAATTACTTTGCTGATGCTCTATACAAGTATTCTACACAGTTCTATCTGTATTCATCATTAAGGAAAGAAAAAAGAGCTTGTGCATGAATGTAATTTGCACTAATTTTGTAGCAGTACATGATATAAGGCAGTAAAGGCTATCTCTTTGTCTCCCCTCAGGTCTGCTAGCTTCTGGGCTTGGATCTGTTCTGCTGTGTTCTTTATATGCTATTTCAAGGATATAGTCCAGCTGCTTGACCAGAAGACTGTCTGCTATGCAGTCAATGATTATAGCTGTAAGAATGAGTCAGAATGCTGATGTTTTGAAGTGACAGTGTATTTTGGGATCTTTCTTCCTTACATGGCCACAACAGATGGGTGACAGCTCTAACAAACTAATGCAATAGCAGTTTCCATGGTGTACTGGGTCTGGCTGGGATCTTAACTTTCCTTGCAGCAGCCCACACAGTGCCGTGCTCTGTACTTGGAGCTAGAACAGCCCTGGTATCACACCAGGGTTGTGTCTGCTGCTGAGCAGTGCTGGCACTGCATCAGGACTCCCTCCAACCCCCCCCAGAGCCAGCAGGCTGGGGGCGGGCAAAAAGTGAGAAAGGAACATCACCAGGGCAGCTGACCTAAACCAACCATGCCATATGATGTCACACTCAGCAATAAAAGGTGGAAAAGGGAAGAAGAGGGGAGGGGTGGGCTCTTGTTGTGAAAACGTCTGTCCTCCCGAACACCAGCTACGTGTGTTGAGGCCCTGCTGCAAGGATGTGGTCGAGCATCTCTCATTTGTGGGAAGTAGAGAGTAATTTCTTTCCTCTGCACTTCCACACAGCCTTTGCTTGTTGTTGTTGTTTTTTTTTTTTTTTTTTTTTTCCCCTCCCCTTTTCCTCTTTTCCTTTTTTCCCTTTAGTTAAAATGTTTAATTAATAATAATTTTGCTGACATTGCTGACTTCAGTTACTCTCCCAGAAAAGGTGTAGAAGCTTAGAGCAACTAGAGGAATCCGTGATTCAGCTAAGAGCGATGCAAGATGTGTCCTGAGGTGCTGAATCCAGTCTCCTGTTATTGCACATGCCATGTAATATTAACACTGTGATTCATAAACTAAGCAATCCCATTTTAACAGTAATATTTTGGTTGTTTCTATACTACTATACTGTATAAAGTTGTATACTACTATACTATAGGGCTATTCTGGAGCTTCAGCACTCTGATGGTCAAAATAATTTCCAGGGCTGATGCCTCTCAGTAGTAACACCAACGTTGCTCTCTAAACTGCTAGTCTTTTGCATCCAACAGGAATCACATTTGTCTTTCTTTACTGGAAATACATCAGCTCACTGGATAGGTTCTCATTTTATTTCCAAATGATGATTCCCTACCCTTGTAGTAGAAATTCTTGCTATTAGTCGTGAAGTGCGTGTCTTTGCATATTTTACTTTTGAACTTCATGACACTGTTCCTGTTGCTCTAATACACAAGGTTGTCCAATCCTTCCTGTATAATATTCCTATCCTTCCCTGTCTCAGAAGTGCTTGCTTCTTCACTGTTTTTTTTACATTTCACTGTAGTACTCACTTCATTTGTGCAAAGGCACTACTCAGTAATGTTAACAATGTTTGTCCTCTTCTCTGCTTTCTGACCCTGACATAAAGAGTATCTCATCATAGAACAAGTTATCTAGACAGTCAGGTGAACTCAGTTTTGCTTTTAGCCTGATTTCTGTTCTCCTTCCCTTTTACTGTCACTTCAAGCTGAGTGCTTTCCTACGCTTGATTCCTCCAAGGAGGTTCAAAGCAGCTCTGGTAGAGAACTGCCTGTCTCACCTCCTTGAGGAATCTGTTTAGTAGTAAGAGATTAGGAAATGTTTACTTGTTCACTCATTTTGGAAACCCTGGGTTTTCAGATATGTTTTGCAATGAGCTGTGTGTTTAGCTTTCTCACAGGTGGGGCTGCTGTGTTATGTCATGCTGGCATGCGGAGGTGCTGGCTAGAAGAAAAACCACATTAGGAGATGGAGCCGGCAGTGTGAACTCCAGCATCCTTGAGGCAGTGCTGGTTCTGCCTGCTTCCAGCTCAGATAGCGCCTGCTGCATTCTAGGGAGAAATTTAGCTAATTCCTTCTACTGTAGTTGCTGCAGCAATGGGACATTTTGACAGCGGCTGCTTTTCACAGTTCCTACCTTATTTAGCTTTGTGTCCAGTCCAGTTCCACACCCTGTAGTCACTCAGTGGTTTTTCTGCAGAAGTTGGTGCCCTTTCCTGGGAGCACTCA
Organism: Netta rufina; assembly: GCF_964035555.1. Lineage (NCBI taxonomy): Eukaryota > Metazoa > Chordata > Aves > Anseriformes > Anatidae > Netta > Netta rufina. Next base: position 15,578,063 of record NC_140141.1, on the reverse strand, counting down.
GCTGTATGTAGCAGCTTGCAAGCCCAGCACATCACTGAGCTCAGTGCAGCTCATCCTTGCTGCCACTGCATTCCCTCATCACACAGGGAAACAGCAGCATGTGTCTGGCAGAGAGCTGATGATCAGGTGGAGCCATGGGCCCAGCAGAGCTGAGGGAGAAGTGGGCAAGGAGCTGGGCAAAGACATCAGGGAGCTACCAAGTTCCCTTGAGAAAGGCTGTGCTGCATCGGCTGTGCCAGTTATGCATCGGGGTGCTGTGGGGAAGGGATGGGGTTCCCTGTAGAGAGCGTGGGGAAAGGGCCAGGCCATGGGCTGCTGAAGGATGGGTTGCAGAAAAGTCCTGGCATAGCAAGGTGTTACAGAAGGGTTACCAGGACAGACTGGTTTCTTTGAACCCGTTTCTGCTATTTTTCAGGAATCATTCACCAGATGAAAGGTGACTATGACACTGCACTGCGGCTGCATAAGACACATCTGTCCATAGCTCAGGAGCTGAGTGATTATGCGGCCCAGGGCCGGGCCTATGGCAACATGGGCAATGCTTACAACGCTCTGGGCATGTATGACCAAGCTGTCAAGTACCATCGGCAGGAGCTGCAGATTTCTATGGAAGTAAATGACCGAGCCTCTCAAGCATCTACACATGGGAACTTAGCAGTTGCCTATCAAGCACTGGGTGCCCATGACCGTGCTCTGCAGCACTACCAAAATCATCTCAACATTGCCCGGGAGCTGCGAGACATCCAGAGTGAAGCACGGGCCCTCAGCAATTTGGGCAACTTCCACTGCTCACGAGGAGAGTTTGTGCAGGCTGCACCTTACTACGAGCAGTACCTGCGCTTGTCCCCAGAGCTACAGGACATGGAAGGGGAGGGGAAAGTTTGCCATAACCTTGGCTATGCCCATTACTGCCTTGGGAACTACGAAGAGGCTGTTAAGTACTATGAGCAGGATCTTGCCTTAGCAAAGGATCTTCATGACAAGCTGAGCCAAGCCAAAGCTTATTGCAACCTGGGCCTGGCCTTCAAAGCCTTGATGGACTTCAACAAAGCAGAGGAGTGTCAAAAGTATCTGTTGTCCCTGGCACAGTCTCTGAACAATTCCCAGGCCAAATTCCGAGCTCTGGGGAACTTGGGGGATATTTTTGTCTGTAAAAAAGACATAAGTGGTGCAATAAAATTTTATGAGCAGCAATTGAGCTTAGCCCATCATGTTACAGACAGGAGATTGGAAGCCAGCGCCTATGCAGCCTTGGGCTCTGCATACAGAATGATACAGAAGTGTGATAAGGCTTTAGGTTACCATACACAGGAGCTGGAGGTGTACCAGGAGCTGGGTGATGTGTCAGGTGAATGCAGAGCACACGGTCACCTTGCTGCAGTATACATGTCACTTGGGAAGTACACTATGGCATTCAAGTGTTATGAAGAACAACTGGATCTTGGGCAGAAGTTGAAGGACCCCAGCATAGAAGCCCAAGTCTACGGTAACATGGGCATTACCAAGATGAACATGAATGTCATGGAGGAAGCTATTGGCTACTTTGAACAGCAGCTGGCCATGCTGCAACAGCTCAGCGGAAATGAATCTGTGTTAGATCGAGGCCGAGCATATGGGAACCTGGGAGATTGTTATGAAGCTCTGGGAGATTTTGAGGAAGCTATAAAGTATTACGAGCAGTACCTGTCGGTGGCTCAAAGCCTGAACCGCATGCAAGATCAAGCAAAGGCCTACCGGGGCCTGGGCAATGGACACAGGTAAGGAGCGTTGCATGTGTATTGCAACAAAAGGCAGTGAAATGCAGTCTGTTAAAGCACACAGAAAGGCCTCTGTTGTTCAGTATTGCCAAGTGTTATAGTCCGTATGATCCTGGTCCTGGTGAGTTCCTGTGAGCCCACCTGGTGCACTGGAAGCCAGTGGGCTGCTGGGAGGAGCATGTGCATGGGAGCATTTGTATCTGTGCACACCTGTGCTTGCCTAGAGGCACTGGCAGGAGGTGTGCTTGTGTATGTTGAGGGGAAACATTGATATAACAGAGGAGAGAGGTATGGGATGCATGCAGAAATATGAGAAGGTGGCCTGTGTGTGTGCCTGCATAGTGCACAGCGTGGGGAAGGTTGCCTGCTACTTAGAGAGCATGTGGGAATGCACAGATGAGAACAGGGGTAGGGCTGAGCGTGAGGAAAAGGGAGATAACAGGCTGTGGGGCTGAAGTGTGCATGCAAACTGGTTATAAGTGAAGCTTGGCTGGCTTGTTGGGGGCGGTCTAAATATGCAGTAGAGGGCAGGGAGGTTGATGTCTAGACAAGTCAAAATGGTTGCATTATGTTAATGGCAGGATGTGTTTGTGTGGCCATTGTATACATGCACAGGGATATGGCATAGGACCAAGTAACAGAGTCCTCTGGATTCTGGGAAGAAAATGATTTTGTCTCTGCTACTGGCTTGAATAATGGAGCTGATGTTGCTCTGTCCTTGGAGCAAGAGTCTTATAGGGTAGCAGAAGAAGGATGGTGATTCAAAGATACTGAGCATGACTCCTTGGGGGAAAACATTTGTCTTTGCCTGAAAGATTTGAGATGACCTCTAAAGGAAGTGACAAAACATTATATTTCAAGAAAATATTGGCAAAATCAATGCTGTTTTCTTCCCTTGTAGAGCTATGGGAAGTTTGCAGCAGGCTCTGGTATGCTTTGAGAAGAGGCTTGTGGTGGCACATGAGTTGGGGGAGGCGTTTAACAAAGCCCAGGCCTATGGGGAGCTGGGGAGCCTGCACAGCCAGCTGGGGAATTACGAACAAGCCATTTCTTGCCTGGAACGCCAGCTGAACATTGCTCGAGAGATGAAGGACCGAGCTCTGGAGAGTGATGCTGCCTGCGGCCTTGGTGGGGTCTATCAGCAGATGGGAGAGTATGACACAGCCCTGCAGTATCACCAGCTAGACTTGCAGATTGCGGAGGAGACCAACAATCCCACTTGCCAAGGCCGAGCCTACGGGAACCTGGGTCTGACCTACGAGTCGTTGGGCACCTACGAGAGGGCGGTAGTTTATCAGGAGCAGCATCTCAGCATTGCAGCACAAATGAATGATCTTGTAGCCAAAACTGTATCCTACAGCAGTCTGGGAAGGACTCATCATGCCTTGCAGAACTACTCTCAGGCTGTGATGTACCTGCAGGAAGGTAAGAGGCTGAATCTTCCAACATAGCATGTTGTGATAGACGTAGGGGAGTAGGAGGGAGGATTGAACCCATGGAGAGAAGTGAGGTACTGTGGATGTGGCACTAATAGAATGGGTTTGACAGTGACTTAGATGCAAAAGCTCTTACAGACATACATAGCTACTGTCAAGCATCCATGGGAGTAGCTACACAAGAAAGTTGTTCTGGTCAGCACGCCATGTCAGTCAGAGCCTTCCTGGCATCCGGTGAAGAGAGTGTTGAGCAGAGCAGTCTCTTCCTTCCTGGGGGCTTCTCATCCAGCTCTGAGCTTGAATCCAGGCTGCGTCTAATGAGAGTCTTTGTAAAGCCTGCTTATGCCTGAGCATTGAAGGTGTAAACCCTCTCTGTAGATAGCACTGCATCCCAGGAATTGGCTGCATGGGTAAGGATATACACATCCAAAAGGAGGTCTGGAACTAATTTGTGCTGAGCTGTGCTTTGCTGCTTACCACCTGGCTTTTCTTTCTGAGCTCCAATGAGAGTGAGACCAGATGGGCGAGTGTCCTGTAAGCTGAGAGTGAACACAACTCTTGTTTGGTTGGGAGGGGCAGCCCTCGGTGTTCAGAAGCCATCTGCCCGCTGCTGAGTGCCAGGACCAGCGCAGGCCTCTGGCTTGTGCTGCTGAATAAGATTACAGCATGCATGCAGCATTCGTTCAAGGCGGTAGCTCTCTGATGGAGGAGATGAGCAATGTAGTAGGAACGTATGAAGTTGGAAGCTGAAGGATTAATTATATCAGCTAGTCTTTTTTTTTTTTTTTTTTTTTGAAAATGACTGACAGGATTCGAACAACCTGAGTTCAATTAAATTGGAAGGAAATAAATTATTTGCAGCTCCTTTTCCTTGTGTGATGAAAGATTCATGAAAAGAAAAGAAAAAAGTAAATGCTGGTTGCTGCTGAGATGCCTGGTCACAACCAGGCCTCCCCTTCTCCAGTCTGTAGGAAACTTGAGGTATATAAGAGCATCCTTGTGGGCAGCAGCAGGGCCCATGGAGGTGGGAGGCTTAGAGTGTGATGGAAGCAGGGGACAAACAAGAAGGTGCTGCTGGAAGTAAAATGCGCTTTATGTCGCTCATGCCAGCACCCTGCCCTCAGTTCTGGCTCAGTAGAGAAACCTTCCAGGATGCTGGAATAGCTAGTGGGAAATGACCAAGTAATGTGGCAAAAGCCTCTTCTCTGGTAATGTTTGGCAGTTCAGTGTGATTTTGATTGTCTGTGTGGCTTTTAAGATGTAAAAGTCAAACTTCCTGGTAGAAGCATACAGAGTGTCTTGGGATTGCACCTTAACCTCACCTGGGTTGTGTCTTGGTCTATGGCGATGTCTGTCTTGCTTAGGCACCTCTCATGCAGGTGTTGATTCGAGTGTAAGCAGCCACTGCTTAGCAGTGCTGCAGCTGACATCTCACTGCTGGCATCCAGCACCGCTGTCTGCCTGCCACAGGCACCAGGGAGACATGTGGCCCACCTGAGCCGTCATCCCCCCAGGCAGCTGAGGCAGGAGGAATGTTCCACCTGGAGGCTAAAGCCACTTCTCCCTCCAGCCCTCTCTCACTATGACTACTTTTCAGGACTGAGGCTGGCAGAGCAGCTGGGACGCAGAGAAGATGAAGCCAAAATCCGCCATGGCCTTGGCCTTTCCCTCTGGGCAAGTGGGAACCTGGAGGAGTCTCAGCACCAGGTATTCCATGGCCTGCCCTATGCTTATGAGTCCCGTGGGTCATTTCTGTCCTAGGAGGAGGAAATGTCTGATGCATCCTGGGACAGGGTGTATGATGCACTGAGCCCATGTGCTTTCTTGTTCCATTCCCAGCCCACTGGTGTCAGCTGGGGATGCTGATGTCCTGAGGGGCTGTCTGAGGCTGACCTCCCCTCTGTGGCTATGGTGACCCCTGGATCCCGCTCTCCTAGTCAGCACTATGTGCTGTATCTGTTTAGGGAGTCACCATGGCTGTTTTCCCCCCACCAGCTGTACCGGGCCTCGGCACTGTTTGAAACTATCCGACATGAGGTGCAGCTGAGCACAGATTACAAGCTGTCACTCTTCGATCTGCAGACATCTTCCTATCAGGCCCTGCAACGAGTACTTGTCAGCCTAGGTAAGAGACACCATTGCCTGCTGGGTCTGAACTCCAAGCTTGTGCCACAGTTTGACTAAAGATGCAGGGAGACAGTTCGTGCTACAACCTTTGCTCTTACCAGTGTGATGAAGCATAGCGTTTGTTTGCCAGGGCAGAAGTAAGGGTCTCTTTGGGTTTCAGGCACGATAGTCTTCCATGCTTTCTCCAGTCATTTGACTTTGTGACTCGTTTCCCCATACATCACGTTAGTGCTTGCAGCCATGATCTGTGGGACCATAGTCCAGCGCTGGACTGCTCTTTCCAGAAATAAATGCGGTGATGCTGTTTCACTAGGTTTGTGTTTGAGCTGGGATAGCACCTGTCCCTGTTCCCGCACTGCTCATTGCAGACCATGTTGGTGTCAGGTCTGAGACATGGCTTTGTCTTTTCAGGTCACCATGATGAAGCTTTGGCAGTAGCAGAGAGAGGACGAACAAGGGCATTTGCTGATCTGCTCGTGGAACGCCAGACTGGGCAGCAGGACTCTGATCCGTATTCTCCAGTGACCATTGACCAGGTCCTGGAGACAGTGAATGGCCAGAGGGGACTTGTTCTCTACTACTCACTGGCAGCAGGTTACCTGTACAGCTGGCTGCTGGCTCCTGGGGCAGGTGAGGTCCCTTTTGGAGGTGAGAGCCTATGAACAAAAGCAATCCTTTGGATCCAGAACCTTGGAGCTAAATAGACGGGAAATGGTGGCATAGCCACAGCAATAATGGCATAGAAGTTCTTAGGACTTCCATAGAAGGATTTTGACATTCATCTGGAGACGGAAATGTCTCAGGTGTTTAATATTTCCATTTTTTGACCTCTAATCTGTATGTTTTTCCCACACAGCAATGCAGAGCAGTAATGGGATTCCAAGTACCTTGGTCTGTGAGAATCTTTAATGGATAAGAATGCTTACTTTAATTATATTTCTGTGCTTTATCGTTCCAAAAGCTTTTGGCATTTATTCACTGAACTGGATTGCAGAAAACAGAAGGGCATCCTTGCTTCCTGATACATCATTGAACTGCCTGATCCTCTGAATTCCGCTCATATGAATGTGGAAATGCTTATCACAGGAGAGCAAGGAGGATTAATTTGAAGAGGATTGCTTTTTGCAGGCAGCTGTTTTTCATTATCTAATAAAATGATGACTAAATTTTCATGAATTCTTTCTGGATATAATTTAATAATTGCAGCCCTTCACCATAACAAAGCTGAAGAGAAAAAAAAGCACTATTCAGATTACACCAAAAGCACTATTCAGATTACACCAAAAACAGTTTGGGAAGGGAAGCAGACATTAGCATATTTCACGTGGGATGACAGTGATTGGAAGATGTTCTTTTGGGGGGCGTCTTGTAATATTGATGGTATAAGTTTAAGATGATGTCATCCTGCTATGCATCCTTGGCACTAAGTGGCTCTTTAGTTCTGTACTTTGCACAATAAAATGTCACTAATTCTGTAGTATTGAGATCAAGCTGAGTATACTAGAATTATATGAATCAGTAGTGCAGAATTTGCCACCAGCCTTCACAACCAGTCTCCTCCTTGCCCATCTGGGTCGTGTACAAGTGCAGCTGTGCTCTCCAAGTACATGGGTTTGTGACTAGCTCCTTAAAGGCACTGACAGGTATGAGGAAGGAGAGGGACACTGGTGCTTTTGTCTTTAACATGCAGGTTTCCTCTTGAACAGCTTTTCTGGGGAGCTCTTCAGGAGTGACTCCATCCCTTCTCATCTCATTACTGATGGTGGAGAGTAGCTTCAATGACAGCCCAGCATCCTCATTATCCCACTGAAATTGTGCCTTTAGAGCCTCTTCACTGATTCTGTATTTGTGACAAAGGGAGCTGTTTTATTCATTATGCCCCCTCTCCTGATAACTGATCTATGCTGTCAATGCAAACAGGGCATACAAAGCAGCCTCTTGCTGTTGATCACAGGCTGTGGCACTGTAAAATTAATTGTATCAGAAAGGTTATGGCAGTATGAATGGAGGAAGGTTTTATCTCGAGTATTAGTTGAATTCTTAACCAAAAAAGTGATCGTTCTTTATAAGTTTTATCCATTGTGAAATGCTAACATTTAGTATTTTACTATGCATTAATACACCTTTCTTTGTATATAATGTATTTTCATGCATATAAGTAAAATGAAAAACCTTTGTGTGACATGAGAAGTTTCTGCTGTAGTAGTAGCATTTTTGTTCAGCATTTGAGGCCTTGTGTGTTCAATGCACATGTATGTGAACAGAGACAATTAATAGGTATTTTTCATGCATAGCTGTTGAAATGTGACTTACACATGCTTTCATGGAAGATGTGCTTTATAATCTATATAAGACAGCTGCAATAGCAAATGCATTCTGAGCATCTCATAAAAGCAAAGTACTTTTGAGCTATCGTCTGCAAAGTACAAAGCCAGATTTTAAATAACCAATTGTAATTCAGAAGTCTGGAAGAGACCTGCGGAAAAATGCACAGAATGCATAGCCACAGTTGTACTGGAAATGCCAAGTGCTAGGGACTGTTCTGCTTTCCTGGATAGTTGCTGGCAGTGTTCTTCCTCCCCTGCAGAAATAATGTCATGATTCTTTTTCCTTGCAGGAATTCTAAAATTTCATGAGTATTATCTGGGTGACAGCGTGACTGAAAATGCTGGGGACTTCCCTGAAGCCAACAGTGTGACTTTGCAAACAGTAACAAACTCTGCATTGGAACAGTATATCTCAAGTGTACGGGAGGCTCTGGGTGTGGATTCGTATTATACCCGGTAAGCTGGAGATAGGGTTTAACATCCTGGTTCCCACTTTCTCACCAGAAAGCGATAACAGTTCAGCTGGCAAATAACTTTTGTTATTTTCACCAATTCCAAAGTAAATTAAAGAATGTGCATCTATGCTGGGATGCTGAATGCACCCTGAAAGGTTTGCAGGGCAGGATGGTTCAGGTTGCAGAGCCGCCTTCTTCTGGTTTTACCTTTACTTAGGGAACTGAAGAGAAAGCTCTACCTAATTTATTTTTTTTTATTTTCTTATCTATTTATTTATTTCTAAACCACAAAAATACTAGCTTTTAGAAGGTTTAGGAGAAGGTGTCTTTGTCTTATAAACTGCTCGTGGCCTGTTCCAAGCTTATTTTAGCTTTTCAGTGCTCTATATTTTCATGTCTACTCACCTGAGTGCAGCTATTTGCATCGTATCTAACTTTGACTGAGAAGTTTGTCATCTGCATTACCAGAAAAGAACCTGTCCAGAACACCACTAACTTGAGAGGATATGTCAGGATTTTTGTTGTGTTTTAAGGGAGTGTGTGGAATGGGTTGTTTTCCTTGCTTCCTTCCTTCCTTGCTTCCTCTCTCCCTCCCTCCCTTCCTTCCTGTTTTAACAGGGTAGTTATTGTATCAGTCTCCTAAAGAACACACGATGCTTTTTTTCCACTTTTCATTGGAAATTTGCCCAAAGAACTGAGAAACTCTTGCTATATAAATTACTTCTAGGTTTCTGCAACCCTTTGAGATTACTTTAGACACCCATGTTACCATTAAAATTCTTACATTAATCTTGTAAGAACTAAACAATTTGTACAGTCCTGAAGTCTTCACTAGTGACAGACTGAAGACAGATCAAAATCTTTGAGACGCTGCTTCAGAGCACTAAAACCTAGCAGTCCATAACCCATGTCATTTTGTTAAGAGGTGCTCTCAGCAGAATACAAGCAGATTTGTGGCCATGTTTGAACCAACCGCGCTGCAAATGAGAAGGAAAGCAAACCACTCCCCAAAACAGAAAAAAAAAATAAAAATAAACCATGCATTGTTATCCCACACAAGAGAGGAAAGTTAATTGGTATGAGAAAGGTGAAAGAGATACCTGAGTTGCGATGGACAACATATATCTAGAAGAAAACTGATTTGAGCCATTTTCTCTGCTTCTCTGCTGTAGTCTCCAAGGAGAAAAGCTATGTCAGTGATCTGTGTGGTTTATGTAGCTTTACAGCTAGGAGATAGATAAAGGGTTTTTGTTCCTTTGGGCTAGCTACACAGTGATTTGCTCATCCTTTTTGTTTGTTCTACTTCTATATATAAATACTTTTGTGACCATAGCAGTGATTACCCATAAATGATAAGATACGAAATGATTTGAAAAAAATTATAGTACTACTCTGAAAACTTCCCATGAACATGGTGTTAGATTCTCTCTCTCTGAGTATGATGTTGGTGTCTGGATGTTCCTTTGGAGTGTCACTAAAAAATTTAGTATTGCCATTGTGGGAGGATGAGCTCTAGTGATTCAGTGAGAGGGAGGGATTCAGGGACCCAGAATCTTGCTAATATGGACATTTGTACATGTTGCTGAAATACTGGCAGTATCTATAACAGATTTTGATCATGAACAGGTGGCTTCTTGTTGCTGATAGCCAAAATGGTGGATCAGGAACAGGTCAATCTAAGGTCAGCAATCATGTTAGTCTTAGAGGTTCTGACCCAGTCTGTCCAGAACTCAGTCTCAACTTCCATTTTCTGTAATCACCCACCAACCTCACAAGGGATTTGTCAGGATTGGGTCAGTTGAGCTGCTGAGAAGATGACTCTGTGCTTAACTCATAATGTTGAGACTGTTTGAAACCAGAAGCAGTAGGGACAGCAGATACCTCCCTCCAGTGATACCCACATCTGCATGTATTGGACTTCCAGTTGTCTCATATGGGTGCATTTTGGGTTTGTACTTTCTGACAAGGTGCGTAACTTTCCACAGTTGTGAAGGTGGCTTTCTGAAGGGGAACATACGTTTTTTTACAGCTCTCTGACTGGATTATTCATTTCACTGTGACCAATAACAAACTGCATGCTAGTCTAGGGTTTTTATTAAGTACTCTGAGGAAGACCAATTGGAACCTAAACCAGATGAGTAATCAAAGTCTAAGAGAATTGACAGACAAAGGGGAGTAGCTTCCTGCATGTTAAAGCCCTGAGAAACTGCAAGCACATAAGCACAGCTATCTGAATGATCATAATCATGAATTTATTGCTACTAAATAATGCTATACTTAATGCCTATCCTTGTCCGTAGTGATATCTAGTGGTTTGCAGGCCTTACATTAAATTCTCTTGGCTTCAGTCACACCTTAGGAGATACATTTTTTAAGTCTTGCTTGAAAATGAGCTGTGTGATTCCTATTAAAGGAAATGTCAGAAGTTATTCTCTCCAGCCTTCATGTTTCCTGGGTTTTACAGATGAGTTCTGGATGTTGGCACTTCATCCAGTTCTTTCTTGTGCGTGCATGTGGACCATAAGCTCTCTGTTCTTTCTGGAAGAACAGAGTCACTCCATCTGAGGTGCAAATACTGACTGGCAGGACAAGAAAGAAAAAGCAAGACTGAATTGGTTCCATCTACCCTTCTTTTAAAGGATCAGGGTTTCATCTTTCAGAAGGTTACAGCCATCTCTAGGTACCAGTGGTTGAATCTTATCCTCTAGATATGCATGTACACAACCAAAATCTGTGGTTACTCCTTATGTTTGCAGATACTATTTTCAGTTCTGGTCACCATTTGTCATCACAGACTTTTCCTGGCAAAGGGAGTCCTTCAGTCTTCAGGTTTTGGGATGAGTCTTTAATTTACTGTGATGTCAGCTTCCTCCTCTTTTCATGGGGATGGTGGTGGTATGTTCTTGGTTAAGGATTGTGGATTTGATGCTTGTCTCTGAGATCAGTGGGCTGGTGTGGTATGATCACAGGCAGAAGCTCTTTCCCCACTTGAAAATTATATGCAGGTTATTAAACAAATCTTGTCTGCTCCGTGTGGGTCAATATCAAGTTCTGATATGAAACTTTCCTTGTATTATTAAGTGCTTCCTTGCAGCATTGCACATTGCCACCATACTCCAGCATGGCAAACCCCCAGGAGAAACTGTCACCTGCAGTCCCTGGAAGCTGTTCTCTGACTGTCAATGAAGAGCAAAAGGAGTTGAATATGTACTGCATGCATGTGAAAACTTGTGTTTGGCTTCAACTTCTCAGTTCATGGCATGCTAAAGTGCACTGTAGTTGTATGCTTTTGCAGATATTTAAGTGCAATTGCCTTCCATAAAGGTGTAAATATGTTTGTAGGTACTGTTTCACCACCAAGGTGGCACATCTTCCCATTTTTTGCTTTTGGGAGGAAGGGATGCTCTCATAGGATGTGTCATCAGGAACTTGCTGTGGTGATGTTAGGTTCTACAGTGCAGCCCTTTGCTTTGTGCTGAAAATCGTTCATCTCAGCTTGTCTAATTAAACTGACAAATAACACATACTTACAAAAAAATAAAGTGTGAGGAAACCTTGAAGACTGCTTGAATTTGTGTTGGGACAGATTCCTTTCTTTTCTGGGAAAACATGTGACCTGCTCTCTTGGGTTCATGAAATCAAGATTTTTTAACTCTTGTAGGAACTCCAAATATTCACCATGAGTGATACTTAAAACTGTGCCAGGACTCAAGACTCAGCATGCCTACAGCTGGAAGAAAAACATACAGAAGACAGCCATTGACAACCTTTTCTTCCCCCAACCCTTACCCCCCCCCCTCCTTTTTTTTCCTGACTGTTGTTTGACTAGTCCCATTTCAATGTTGAATGGCTTTTGTTAAGGCTTATTCTCTCAGGTTACTAAATGATACTGACCTGGAAGTATATTTGTAAGTTATCCTATGGTCCATACAGCAACATGTATAGTTTTCTGCACAAATACCTGTTATATGATAATTCGATTCACATGCTTGTTATTGAAAAATGTGTCCTTGAGGAAAGGCTGTAAGTTAAAAGGCAGCATAAGTGAGATGCAGGCAGCACAGCAGCTTTAGCTAAAGTGTACAAATTCCAAGGCTTGTGATGCACCATATGAGATGCAAATTATTTACTAAATTAAAGGAAGGGATTGTTAAAAATGCACATACAATAGTTGTTTGCTTTCTGCCTTTACAAAGGAAAAACAAGTGTTACCATAGTATTTAGATGGAAAATCTACGACAGGATGGTCATTTAGATATTTCTCTATATTTGTCTCTGTTGCTGCTGTCCTAGTGTCACTGATGGAGTCATTTTTTTTTGTCTCTTTGTATCTTTCCCTGTTTGTATAATAGGAACATCAACACAGCTGTCTTTTGTATATTGAGCTTTGCCAGTGAAGGGAGCATACATAGCTTGGAGGGTCTTTTTTTTTTTTTCTTTTTTTTTCTTTTTTTTTTTTTTGGAAAGTATATGGTAGCATATGTTCTTAGGCAATTCAAGGGCTGAGTTGGTGTTTCCTTCAAACATCAGCTTTTCTGTTCAGTGGCTTCACAAGTCCTTATCTGTTTGCTGGGCATGGGAATTTGGGTCCTGTATTTCTGTCATTGTGTGTAATGCTTTAAACCCTTAAGAATGCCCAGGGCAAGAGAAAGGTACAGGGCTGTTATTATCTTGTATGCCTAACAGGAGAGGAGATGCAATCCAGGGAAGATTTGACTTTAACATTTGGTTGAGGTTGTCTGAAATTAATTTTCTCTCAGACTGACTGAGCATTTGTTACAAAGCTGTTGTTCTGTCCTGCACCTATGATTCCTTCAACCTGCTGTTCCCTCTGCAGAGCCTGTGCTAGCAGTGAGACTGAAAGTGAAGCTGGGGATATCATGGACCAACAGTATGAGGAGATGAATAACAAGCTGAACTCAGTGACTGATCCAACTGGCTTCCTGAGGATGGTCAGCAGGAACAACCTCCTGAACAGGTGAGAATACAGTGCTGTACTGTGGGGATCAGTGAGCAGAATGAAATGTCTTGCTGTGATCTCAGAGTAGAGCTGATGATGTTGTTGATGAATGCAATCCTGAGGAACACGACGGAGGCCATTTATGCAGCATCTATGTGTCTTTCTGCTTCTTGGGAGCCAAATGCATTTCCCTGAACACAGATCTAGGAGCTTACCTAAGGTGTCTTGTGAATTAACTGGTTTGTAGCTGTTAGGAGAATCTCAGGAACGGGGGAATATGAGCACTTCATTAAAAGCACCCTCACAAGAGCATCAGAAGGAGAACTAGAAGAAAACATGACTGATGTTTTCAGAAGCTGCACTGGGATGAAGAGAAAGGCACGATACTTGTGTATGGCCTCCCTGCCCAACTTTTGTCTCCAGATGGGGGAATATCAGGGAGCTCTAGTGGTGAAGCTGATGCTGCCACATCTCTTTTGTACCTGGTTTGCTGAGTCACAGATTCAGGGCAGGTGCTATAGTCTTGCCCAAACCTTTGAGTACTTATGTCTGCTTCAGTCCCACAGATGATGAAACTAGAGGCTACAGAGTCTAGAAAGGAACTGTAGAAAGCCTTACCTGTCCTATTGTTACACTGCGTGGTTCTTCCTAATCTAGCAGTGTAGAGAGCAGTATGCAGCACAGTGCATGTTGCACAGTGAGCTTGGGACAGCAACAAGTTATCCTTGAAAGAGTCCTGCAGCTTCAGGAATGAAGCAGATGAAAGCCTACATGGAAGGAAGCAGATTAAGAAAGGAAAATGGAATAGGCAGCATTTCTATGTACTGGCCTAGAGTTCTAGCAAGGAAATGTGAGCTTTTAGACTTTGGGTAAACAACAGAATTGAGTATTTAGGAAGAATACAAATTGTCATCTTGCATCTCTGGCCTCCAGCTCTCCGCCTCTGTGCAGTTGTTCTTCTGCCAGCTAATACTGGCATAAATTCATGTAGCTGTAGGTCAGTGATGTAGGTTATTGCTGCTGTCGTGCTTCAGGAGATGGCAATGTTGTGCCTCACAAGCAGTGAATCAAGGTACGGCCTCTGTTTGCCTTGGCTTCGGCAGTGCAGGGCAGAAAGGGGAGTAGGGCCTGTTTGCAGTTGAGAGTAAGAGCTTGCCTTTTCCTGCTGCCAAGGCAGGCCCTGCATTCCTCTTGTGAGGCCTGAATGCAGCGTTCACATCTTGTGTTTGAATGTTAGAGATCCTCAAGGGGGAGTTTATATGGCCTGGGGCCAATGTGAGTTCCTTCACGCACAGGAGTTGCACATGCTGTTAAGGTCCCATGTCAAAATGAGACCCTAGACATGCTGGGACTGTTCGGAGCCATCCAGTCTCCATTTCTGATGACAAGTGGGTGACTGAAACGAAGCCATTGGTTTTGGATGGGTGCCCTCTGGCTGCAGTCATCAGGTAACCCGGTGATTCTGGCTTTTAAGCAAAGAATAGTATGCTTTTTGGCAGCTCTGCTTTGAAAAGCAAAAATGCCTAGGTTTGGCAGTTAACTTAAGGGACTTCTGAGAAGAAGAGGACTTCAGAGGAAAAAGGGATGCTGAAGGGAGGACACTGCAGTGATCTCTGTGCTGTCCAGTAGCTGTCTAACCAGTTCATGCCAAGAGATCCTGACACAGTCCCAGTTGCTTATGTTTTATACAGCTTCTGTTTTCTCTGCTCTGTAGGACTTTTAGACCAGATTAAAATCTGATTTCTTCCCTGCTCATCATCTTTTGCTCAAGCAAGAAACATGATCATAGCCATCACCTGAATATAGCTCCCCCACCTTTTCTTTGGCCTCTCCACCATCATGGGGGACACAGTCTGTCTACCTTCCTGCAGAAAACATGTGAATCAGCCCTGCCACTGCTTAAGTGTAAAATATACTTCCCTGAGGGCTATTTTTACAATGCATCATAATGGGAGTTTGTAAAAGGCAAATAAGGAGGTAAGGAGTAATGTAATTTCAGATGCAAATTTACTTGTGACAAGGACATTGTTGTCTCCCAACCAGCCTCTGTGCTTTGCAAGATCAGGGAGCAGATCCTCCTGGAAACTATGCTAAGGCAGGGATTCTGGCTGGCCAAGGACAAAGTGTGAGGCCTTTAGAAGACAGATTAGGAAAGCAGTGGCCGGAGAGTTTCTTATCTGCCTGGTTCTGTACCATACGGGGGCAGTGTTGTGGCTGCCCAAGTACAGACCACCCAAGCAGAGAGTTCTGGGTGGCCTGAGGGTTATGCGCAACCACTGGTGGGTATTGGAGATAATTGTGGGTGCTTGAAAGCATCTGCAGGGGCTTGATATTTGAATGTTTTTTCAGAGCTTCCCACAGCTTGGTATTGTATGTCAAGACCTTGAATGTGGGTATGGGTCTGCATGTCTAGGAAAGGACTTTTTGAGGCAGGCTTGCAAAGTGACAGGCCCGATGGATATCCATTTGTCCCAGGACTGTCAGACCATTAAAACAGTAAGTCTGACTCAGCCCTCCAGAATGGCTGTGCTTCGCCATGAGTAATATTTCGCCCATTCAGAGTGTTAACGAGTGCCAAGGCAAGAGCAGTGCTATGCTGGCTGCAGTATGAACTGCTCCTTCCTGCCTGTGCATAGTCACATTCATCCTCTGCAAGCAAAGCCAGGCCCTGAGAGACTGGTGGCATGCCAAATTAGTCTGAGCTCAAGGCTTGTATGACAAGGGTTTTTTCCACCTTTCTCTGAGGACGTCATGGGATCATTGCTTTGTTCCTCTATCTCCAAGACAAAGGGTGGAAACAGAGTTAACAGTGATATATGCAGGCAGTCCCGAGTCCCAGTTTGTGCTGTTTCCTCTGCTTGTTGCAGGCCAGGATGCCTTATACAAAGGATCATAAATTAGCAGCACTGCAGAGTGTGCAGGGACTCCAAATTCTATTGTTCCAGAAATCAGGGGAGGGAACACTGCAACAGCAAGGTAGAAATGCTCAGACCTGCTGCTGTGCAGAACTGGCCCTTCACAGAAGGGGTGTTTGCCTGAAAGTGTCCATCTTGTTGCATTAAAATCACCTGGACTCAGATGCCTGACAGGCCACATGGAGAGCTATTTGTTTGCACTGGTCAGGGAGGAAGGGGAGAGAGATGGTCGGGGCTCCAGGTTTGCTCTGCTTGCTAAAAAAAGATCTCTGTCCAGCCTCTCCCTATGGTTTTTCTCTGTCTGTGTGTACACAGACACGCAAAGGTTGTGGAAGATTTATGATATTCCTTTGATTTTGTTCTAATAAAAAACAGTCTGTGTGGTGAAGGGATAAATCTAGAGCTGCTAGGCTGTGCAAGCAAGATGAAGGAGGCTCTGCTGATTAATCAAACTGGTATCCCCTGCAATAAATTAGTCTGTTAAATATGTTTAACACCAACGACTAGGCTGGTGAGTGCCACCTGCTGGCAAATTGCTATTTCTTAGGAAGGCCAGGACTGTTCTGCTTGGACTAGTGTTCTTTGTGCTCACTTGATCCTGGATAAGCAGGAGGGGAATCCCTGCCCTTCCTCAGTGGTATATCAGATGGAATATAGTAGAGGTGTGTGCTTTAAGTACATGGGGATCAGGGCACTAGAAATGCCCAGTATTGGGAAAGCACAATTTCTATTCTATTTTTTGATCAGATTTTAAAATCTGTGCTATATAGTGTAGAAACAGCTGGGCACTGTACAGTGCGCTTGGCTCAGTCAGCTGCTGCAATGAAGCTAGGCAGAGCGATCCAGAGGGGAGGACTTAGTGCTGAATCCATCCTGATGCTGCCAAGAAATTTGGTCTCACACAAGTCACCTCGTCAGGTTCTCAACAGTGCTGAGTAGTTTTAGTGTGCCTGTGCTTTCACCAGCATCCCTGTTTGTGTAGGAGAGCATGGACAGTTAGACACAAGGCTTCTCTTTACATCCATTGAATACTCCTGTTGGCCTGTAAGTTACAAAGCTCTTGTTAGTGGAAAGCATGGGCGATAGCATCATTTTTTCTTTAGTGAATAGTTTTTAGACATGAGTTAAGCTGGGTCCAGTGACTGGTTGCAGCAGCTGAGGAGAGAAAGGGAGGGGAGAAAGAAAGTTTCTAAATCGGTCTGTTGATAAGCATCAGGGCTATGTCTCAGGCCTGTGGTTGGCAGTGGTAGAAGGTGTGCACTTGAGTGGAATGTTTTGCTCACCTTACCTTTTCCTGGAAATTTGGCCTATTCCGTGAGTATAAGGAGATACTGTGCAGTCACATATGCCTACAGCAGATATGCAATCAACTGTATTAGTGTCATTGGTTGACCTACCTATTGGACACTTAGTTATGTTCTGATTTCCTGCATATGCAAAAGCTTTCTGTTTTTGTTTATTTCGTGTGGTGATAGCTAAGAATCGATCCAGGCAAGAGGTAAAACTAGTGAACAGAGTCAAGGTATTTTTTGAGAGTAAAGATTCTTAACAGAAGATGTTGCAGTCTGCTGTCCTGATGAAGTGTGGGGGGTTGGTCATGAATCCAGAAAACTATAGCTGCTTTCCTGTCATGTTAATTGGCACAGGTGCATGGCACTGGAAGACGCTTGAGAGACAGAGCGGCTCTGTGGTTCACAGAGACCAGGGATGGAAGGAGACTTTCTCTGTGCATCTGTGCAGCAGCATCAGAGCATGAGCTGGATATGGAATTCTCCATTTAATGCATTTGGCACTGTGAGGGCAATGGGACATGTGTTCCCTCATGGGTGGCCTTCCATGCATGAGATTTGTTGTTTTCATTGCTGGACAGCCCCAGTGGTGACTAGTGGCACTTCAGACCATGTTCTACCATTACTGTTAAATGTCTCATTTCACTCCCTTCCTCCTCCCTTCCTTTTTTTTTTTTTTCTTTTTTTTCTTTTTTTTTAAGGCCCACCTGTTAAAACTTTCTGGAAAATTATCCTTTTTACATAAAACAGTTATTCATGGCACTGTGCCAAGGATAACCTTTCAGGGGAGCACAGCTGCTGGATTAGAGAGACTAGAGAGGGGCAACATCACTTCCTGAACAAGGCAGTAAGTTTTTGTACCCATGCCATCTTGGTCTCCTCACAGTGCTGGTGTTTGGTGATGCCTGACACCCAGGAGAACATGTGCAAAGTTGTCTGTGGGATGTTGGAAATGGTCACCAGATCAGCACTCGTATAACGTTCACTAGCCTCTTGGTGATGACAGCACCTCCAAGTCTCTGGAGAACAGAGAGATAGTACAATAATTCTTACGTACAAGAGCTGCATGTAGGTCTCACACAACGTACGTGTACTCCTTGCAACTGAAAGTGACTGCCAAATGGCAGACCAGTTGATAGGAGTGTCTGTAGTGCAAAAGACTAACAAAGGCCTTTACTAGTACAGATCTTACACTTGCAGCATCTGTGAAGAAGGATGTGCAGACAGGGAAGTACAGAAACATGTCATGCTTGTAGCTTGAGATGAGCACACAGTACAGATAAACGACTGAAGCTCAAATACCTAATTAGCATAGGTAATTATCACATTATATATAGAGAGATAGATATATATAAAGTGCGGGGTATACTCCTGATATACATGGAAGCTGATAAGGGAATGAATACTGGTTTAGGAAGTAATGTATATAATAAAGGAATAGCTGCATGAATTCTTCAGGTTCAGGCTCCTGGTCAGTGGCACAAGGTGCTGTTCTTGTCCCTGAAATGCCAGTAGCAGTTTTGGGGTGAGAGACAGGGAGAGACTGCTCCTGTAAGGAGTAGCTGACGGCTTGAACTTGGTAAGAGTGAAGGCTGGTATAAGCATGTGGGAAAATAGCTAACCTGCTGAGTTTTGGGGAAGATGAGGAGAGCTACGAAGTGTGCAGTGAGGGGCTGTTCAAGAAATAATGGAAATGTTTGAAAGACTTCTTGGTGCTTAACAAAAGCGGAGCTGAGAAGGACTACTGTCAGTGATGGGAAAGATTTTGATGAGTCTGCAGGGGGACCAGAGGGGTGAGTGTTGGTTTTGTTTGTTACTTTAAAACAGATCCAGATTAACTCCGTTCAGCTGCTTGCATGAAGAGAAAATCATCAGGAAACTAAATCAGGTCTGCTGGGGTGGAGAGAAAAAGAACTGTGTAGTGGCATTTGGGTGGGGCTTGGAGACAGCTTTGTGACTGAGTGTTGGCAGTGAATACTGTAAGAGAATGACTGGAGATGGACAGATAGCAAATAAAGGAAACTGTCATTTGTACTGCCATTACCCTATGGAACAGGAAAATGGGAGCAAAACAACATTGCAGCAAATTATAAAGCTTGTAGCGAAGCAGGTTCCGGATCAGCTGTCTTGCTGGAAATGTGGATTCTAACCTGCTTACACAACTCAGGATTTTTTCAGAGGCAGAGCCTAAGAGGCATAACTCTGACTTCGTGGAGCCATCCAGAGGAGTGACAGCAAGTGCAGGCATAATCTTCATGTCTTGTTGCTTGCTTGTTTTCCTATTTCCTTTCAGTATCATGCTAGACTAGTTGGTGCAAAACCCCACTGTAAATCTTCCTGTGATTGTAGTCAATTGTTAACAGGTCTCATGTTTGCCCATACACAATTGCTACCAATAGGTAAGTAATAAATGTTGTGAACGGCATTTTAGGCACTTCATTTCATAGAGAAACTCCATAGCAATGCAAGCTGCTGTCCGCAGCTAGTTCACCCTGCCATTAATGTCATTGTTCATTGTGGTGTGAAGTTGAATGGGAGAATAAAGCCCTGGCATGAAGCATCTTACAGACCACAGTCATCTGCTTGGATGGACTGGGACTGCCTCATTGTCAGCATTATGAAGGCAGAGCAACTTGCTGTGGACCTCAGATTTCTGCAACTAACCTCTCACTTGCCTTTTGCCCACAGGAGCTGTCAGAGCATGACCAGCCTATTCAGCAGTACCATGTCTCCTGTTAAGGATGGAACATCATCTCTTCCAAGGAGGCAGACTTCCTTCAGCAAACCCCCACTCCGTGCACTCTATGACTTACTGATAGGACCACTGGAAGGAGTAAGCTTCTAGCACACACAGACATAAAGATACACTTAACCAAAATCACCTGTTGTATGGGAAAGCAAGAATAGACAGCCTGGGAATTGTTTCTGAGGCATGGAGCTTTCCACTTGATCTTCCCTGATGGTGAGACAGGATGTATTGGGAGGTGGAAATAAAGGGTATTGCTGATGGTACCTCTTTTGGTCAGCTGCCAAAGTATAATGCTTTTGATGAAGAAAGCATATCTTTTATTCGCTAACACTAATCGGCAAACTTGGCAGATCTACCTAGGGACAAATAGGTCAGGGAGAATGAGAAACTGTTCTGAGTATGGAGAAGATTCATCTAAATCAAGGCTGGCCATGGCACTGGGTTCAGTGGACAGAGGAGTTAGCCTTATGTGTGCCTATGCTGTCTGATGCAGCAGTGTCAGCCTTCTTTCTGCTTCTGAAATGACAAAGGAGCATCTTTTCTTTGATTCTTTGTCTTAATGGTTTAGCTAGTTTATGTGTCTGTTCCTCTCCCCTAAAGATATTCAAAAAATAAAATAAAAAATGTCTGCTTCCCTTTCCCCTTGAAACAGCAAGAGGTCAGCAACTATTCTCATCTCCTTTTAAATGAAAATGTTGTTATCCTTCAGGAATTTTGTTCCCACTCCAAAAGCCAAAAAGCCATTAAAAGCACATTGCTGTCATTCTTCTACTTTCTACTGTTGACATTCTCCCTTATAGATAACCTTATTTTTGGTATTTCTGATTCACTCCCAACTCCCTTTGGAGGAAACCACTGGACTGATAATTCTATTTCTTAATAATATTAATTTGTCTTTGCTGCTACCTGAGAGCTAACACTTGAGATTGACTGCAAATTCCTGTTATTCTTTGATTGCTAGTGAGATGGGGTCAGTGTATCTCAAATTAATCCTCAGCTATCAGTGCATCACAGTGCAGTCGGGCAGTTTGCTCTAGCTAGACCCTGAACAAGACAGAGGAAGAATTGTGTTAGGACCAAGGTGCATTTGTCTGAGCTCTCTATAAAACCTGATACAAGCAGTAAAATTCGCCGTGACTGCACAATAGCAATTTCTTTTCTGTTGGACTGCTTTTATTCAGTATGTCTGCACTTCAGGATTTTCTGACATTATTCACACCCCCCTGTGTTTTAAAAGTTTGCGTTTCCATTAGATATTTCATGGTAGTAGTTTACCATTGGAAGCAAAAT
Organism: Netta rufina; assembly: GCF_964035555.1. Lineage (NCBI taxonomy): Eukaryota > Metazoa > Chordata > Aves > Anseriformes > Anatidae > Netta > Netta rufina. The sequence goes on along the minus strand of NC_140141.1, from coordinate 15,556,758 downwards.
AAAGAAGATTCTTCTGTCCCCTGTTAAATGGGAACTCAGCTGAAATAAGTTTTCTCTAAAGCAGAGATCTCAAAGGGATTAACATTTGATAAATAACAGAAAGGAGGTAGAACATGGGTGTTATTTCTTCCAAAAAGAGTGAGGCCTCAGAGTTGTTGGGTTTTTGTTTGGTTGGTTTTGTTTGTTTTGGGGGGGCTGTGTTATTTATGAAATGTAAGCGATGTGTTTGAAAAATACACTACCTTTTCTACTGTTCTGTTGAAGGCCCAGAATTTCCATCAAGAAGTCAGTTTTGGAGACATTGGAATCTAGTTCAGAAATCTACTTGAAATGGGTACAGGCAGTTTCATGTTCATTTGCCTAGTAGCCTAAGTAGCTGGTTTTCTCCTATCAAAACACATATTTGATACATCTGATGGAGATCAAATGGTTTGAAATAAAAATTCTTATAAGAACTTAAAGTCCTGCATATTAGGTCTTTGTCTCCACCCTGCTGTGAATAATGTAAAATTAGCTTGTCTTTGGGAACATCAGTCGGTCTAGAGAAAAAATGAAACAACACTGCTTGAACTGGTTATCTCCAAAACTATGTCGAGTAGAGGACTTAGCACAGGCTTGGGTGAGACTCGAGGTTTCATCTTTAAACAAATGGTTTACCAGGCCAACATACGGCTGCCACTCTACCTTAAAGGTGTACAATTGCTTAGAAATTTAATGCCATTTTGCATTGGTCCTTTAGACCTTTTTTTGCTGCTGTGCAGGTATTTAAGCTGGAGCGAATGTAAATGCTTTGAAGTTCCTCTGTCCTGAGGTGATAACTAATTATTTTTACAACACACAAGATAAAAAAAAAAAAAAAAAAATCTGCTTGGATATGGTCCAGGGTAACCTGCTCTAGGTATCCCGGCTTGAGGAGTGGGGTTGGACCAGATGGCTTCCAGAGGTTCCTTCCAACCTCAGCCATTCTGTGATACTGTGAAATAAGACTGAAATTCCCACAGTTATATGGGACCAGGAGCAGTTGTCATTGTGTGTGCCCAGTTGCATCTTTTCTGTTTATTAATCTGTCTGTCTCACATCTCCATCCAAAAGTTACTCTCTGTTTAAACCTGTATTTGTGACTCTTGGTTAATTACAGTGTCAAGCATCTACATGTAGAATTGCAAGCCATACAGACAGTCTGTCTGTGGATTTTTTACTTTTATATGAGAAGCTGCTGTTTTGAAGTTCAATACTAGAAAAAGCATTCTCTTTCAAAGGATGAGGTACTAGTAATATTTACAAGATACGGGTGGTTGGGAATGATAAAGAGTTTACACAGCAGCTGGAGGAGTTGCTGCACTGTGATGAGACTAGGTCCCAGCAAACATGTTTCAGCTGTGCATGACTACAGAGCGTGTTTAGTGGACTCGAGGCCCTTTCACCAAAATGGGTTTGTTCATGCACAGATAAGCAACAATCCAGCTTTATAGAACTGTCCAATGCCACTGTGTGTCTACCAGTCGCTGCATCTGCATTCACACAGAGAGTAATTCTGATGTGGATATTTCCAAACCATGGGGTTGGGTCAGACTAGAGCCTGACACTTTTGACTGCAGGCTGGGAACTGCTGGAGTGAAAGGACCAAACTGAATCTATCTCTTTACTTTACAGGGCTTGATGCATTCCAGTGGGCCTGTTGGCCGCCACCGCCAGCTGATACTGGTTCTGGAGGGAGAACTGTACCTCATTCCTTTTGCTCTCCTGAAGGGCAGTTCCTCCAATGAGTACCTCTATGAGCGCTTCAGCCTAATTGCAGTGCCATCCATCCAGTCACTGAATCCCAGCTCCAAGGTCTGACATTGCCTTATAAAACCTTCTTTTCATAGAACCTTTTTTCTGAGTTGTAAGTTCCTATACATGCTGGAATAGCAGCAGTTCTGTCCTGCTACACCAGACAAAGAATAGAAGCCACAAATGTACCATCTTCCCAAGGCACTTCCAGGGCTGATGAGCATGTCGAGCACCCCAGTTGTGTGTGAAGTAGACTCTGATGTAGTTTCTGCAGCACAAAATCACAACCCCAGGCATGCCTGGAAGAACAAAGGGAATGGATATCCTCTTCTAAAGGGTGGCATGTCCTGGGGTGTGGAGCTACACAGCAGACTGCAGAGACGTAGGTGTTTGTGATATATACTGAGCTTCCTTGGTGAGTTAACTGTCCTATCACATTCTGGTATGTTTGCTTCTCAGCTTTCTGTGTGGAGAAGGCCATTAATGTCTCATGATAATGAAGCCATAAGGCAAAGCCAATACTGCCGGCAAATCTTTCAGAAATATCTTCATGCTGATGTATAGCAACAACCATCAGCTTTTCTAAGGTGCACATCTCCAGGGAGAATCTGTTTTTGCTGAGCAGTGTTTTGCTGCATGTCTTGCCTTGCACTGTGTTAAACACAGTCACTGGAACACCGAAAGGGTCTGATTTTTTTCTATTACTCATGTAGGGATTAGGCTTTTCCAGTCAGTATCAGGCCCCAGTAATCAGTTGCATGCAGTACCATGCTGCTGACAGTGGAGATGCTGATCCTTGAAATACAAGTGCCAGAAACCAATGATTACCAATAATCCTCCTTTAAGATGGGAAACTGGGATCTTCTTTGCACTTTTAACGCTGCTACAGCCCTCTAGCGTGACCTGGGCTAAGTCTGTTCCTTTCTATTCTTATCTATTTGTTCTCCTAAGAAGTGGGGATAGAAATCCTGACTGGACTAAAGTGGATATGTTCCTTGGAATAGTTAAATGGAATAAACTAATGAAATGCAAAGCTTTATTATAGTTACGACAACCAGACTTCTGTTTAGAGCCAAGGAGATGGGATGTTTTTCTACCAACACCTTAACAGACAGAGCTTTGAAGCCCTCTTTTGCTTTCTTTTTCTCTCTGTAGTCCCATGTGAGGAAGAGTACTCCTGCTTACTCCAGTTCTACCTCAATGGCAGCTGTCATAGGGAATCCCAAGCTCCCTTCAGCAGTTATGGACAGGTGGCTATGGGGACCTATGCCCTCTGCAGAAGAGGAAGCATTTATGGTATCTGAGTTACTTGGCTGCCAACCCTTAGTTGGCAGTGCAGCAACAAAAGAGAGAGTGATGAGTGCCCTCACTCAGGCAGAATGCGTCCATTTTGCAACCCATGTCTCCTGGAAGCTGGCTGCTCTGGTCCTGACACCCAACACTGACAGCAATCCAGTCAGCAGCAAGAGTTCATTTGGGAATCCCTACACAATCCCAGAATCCCTTCGGATGCAGGATGATGCCAGTGATGTGGAGAGCATCTCAGACTGTCCTCCTCTTCAGGAGTTTCTGCTGACTGCAGCTGATGTCCTGGATCTGCGGCTTCCTGTTAAATTAGTGGTTCTTGGCTCTTACCAAGAATCCAACAGCAAAGTCACTGCTGATGGAGTCATTGGCTTGACAAGAGCATTCCTGGCTGCCGGGACTCAGTGTGTCCTCGTGTCACTCTGGCCAGTTCCAGTGGCTGCTTCCAAAATGTTTGTGCATGCCTTCTATTCCTCCCTCTTAAATGGGATGAAAGCCAGTGCAGCCCTTGGTGAAGCGATGAAAACTGTACAGAGCAGCAAGCAGTTCTCCCATCCATCCAACTGGGCAGGTAGGAAGAATCTGCCTTTTGATGAACAAAATTTCGTTTCTGGGAAAGGCTCTTATGCCAAATAGTTTGAGTTAAGCAAGGTGTTAGCAGGTAGTTGGGAGTAGCATGTTCCCTGTGCTCACCCAGAATGCAGCTGCTGTTTCAAGCCCTGATTCATCTGAGTGTGGCTAGAAGTCAGTGTCATGGAAAACAGCAGTATTTCATTGTATAGTAAAATTGCTACAGATTAGACATAATCTAAAGCAATTGCAAGGTAAAGTGTGTTTTGTTACAGTGATTTCATGACTGTAAAGAAATGTGTGATACAGCGACTCCACTGCATGTTTGAAATTTATAGGGGCAAATTTCTTGCTGTATGCTTGGGATACAATTAGCTGGAGAAAATTAACAGAACTTTTTTAATGAGAATGTAGTGAAAATCTAACAAGAAGGCAAGAGTAGTACTTCTAGAATCTGTAGCAGCAATCAGTAGTTACGATTTTCATGCCATAAGCCTTACAGGGCTTACTCCTTTGGTCTGTTTAGCAGAGAGGTTTCCCTTGCTTCCACTGGAAATTTCTCAGCAGCGTAAGCCCTGGGGTACAGTGCTGGAGTTCGCTTCTTCTCAATTTGATTAATGAGTTGAGATTCAGAAAGACCAAGTCTTGGAGTTCAACAATGCTACTGGGATAATTGCAAATTAGCTGGTTTTAGTTTTTAGGGGTTTGTTTGTTTGTTTTTCTCAGCACAAGTCTTGTGTTTTTGAAAGCTGCAAGCACTCCCCAAATGCCTGGTTTTGCACAGGCAGCAGTACTGTATTTTTTAGATGAGACAGCTGATGTGGATATGGCTCTGATATAAACTGTTTGTAGCCATAGGAGCAGGAAACGCTCAGCTTGTTACTTGGAGGAAGTCTGACAGAGTGATTTGAGCTTGTTGAGTCCAATGTTAAGACATGATTCAGAGAATATCAGATTGGATCTGAGTTTACATTAAGAGTCCACAGTACCATTTGTATTTTATTTTCCTTGTAAGACTTTGTTGTCTCAAAGGAAAGACCATTCAAAAAAAAACAAGTGACCACTTCTTAGGCAAAACAGAATGAGCCTGGACACAGGTGCTTGGCATTACCACCAAGTAGGGGATTACAGCCGCTCAGGCTTTCTTAGTATTGCCTCTTCCATGATATGTAAGCACGTCCCTGGCTTCCACCTTTGACTCTTGGTGGTGAGTCTCAGACAGAGCACCAGAGCAAGGACAGATATCCACATACCTTGTAGATGAGAAGGGATAGGCAGAGTTCCTTGTGCTGATGTTTGGGTAAGGTAGCATTTATATGGTACATAAGCCAAGGCAGGTTTTTGACCAAGACAAGGAAGGCTCTCACTTTTCTGAGTTCTGTTTCTGTGAGCACTGTTTTTGCATCATTTGATTTCTGCTGCTGTAAAGGAGACATGGGACGTGCTAGGACAGGTTTAGATGCAAGACAGTATTTTTCCACTTGCTTGAGCAGGAGTACAGTTTTGGTTTAACAGAGGATGATAAGAAGCATGCAGAAGTTTTCTGGAAGTTCATTCTATAGAACTGGGCAGTGAGTGCATAGCAACTTTAGGAAAAGACTGTAACTGTGCAGTGTACAGTAAACCATTATTCCATTAGTCTGAAAGGGCAGAGGATATCTTCTGTTTTGCATGTTTCCTGTAATAAATGAGAGATTCTCAGTCTGTTTCAATTCTCAGTAAGTCTCTTATCTGGACCCTGCAGGCTTCATGCTTATTGGGAGTGACATGAAGCTGAACAGCCCTTCTTCGCTAGTAGGACAGGCCCTGACTGAGATTCTGCAGCATCCTGAAAGGGCACGAGATGCCCTGCGTGTCCTGCTACATCTGGTAAGAGAAAGGAAACACTACAGCACCCAGCAGGTACAGGGAGGGGCATTGGAGCCCATGTAGTAGAGAGATGATGTTACCTATGGGTATGCATCTGTAAATGAAGAATGGGAAGACGGATAACCTGATGTGTAACCACTCACAGTTGAATATAAACCTTCACATCTTCTCTCTTACAGTAATGTTATCTTGCTAAAACTTTGGGTCAATGTGAAAAGAGTGGGACACTTTATGTGGTCCCCAGAGCAGATGCTAACTGTATTGTGGCAAAATCTTCCCCAGACATACCTGATTTGCATGAGTTGTTGATTTGGGTCTGTGATTTAAAAATGAGATTATGATTGGGGTTAATTGTTTCTACAAGAAAATAGCTATGGACATGGCAAAGAAGCAGTCACAGAGATGCAGAGCTAGTGAACGCAGGCTCTTTGCGTACTTGGACATGGGGCACTTCTGTTCCCATATTTGGCAGTCACCTTCTGTGGGGAGCAGCAGGACTGAGGTCAAGCTGCCAGATGACAAGAATAATCTCATGATTTTTAGTATTTTTCTTTCCGGTGTGTCTTCTGTGGTCCCACAGGAATGTGGAGTATCCTTGGGATGATGGAAACCTATGAGTATTGCTCGTCATCCCAGTTGCTGGGTATTGTGGACACTTCTCTCTCTTTACTATTTACTGTATAGCTTCACACTGTTGCCTGGTAATGCACAGTGTACTCAGGAGACTGGAACCTGACAGTGAGTCATCCTGTGTGGACAAATGCAGCTGCCAGGCTTATAGGAGATGATCACAATCAAACTGGTACTTTGTTTCCTGTGGCATTCAATTCCCCAGGATCCAAGAGACCAGTGACAGTCATCATAGTGATTTTAAAGCTGTGAGTGTTGAGATACTGAAGCCTGTGTTTTCAAGGGCAGTAGCATCCTTCTGGTTGTGACAAGCCAAGTTCAGCATCAGCATTGCTCTGCCCATAGTTCCTGCATCTTTAATGTGAAAAATGAGGTGGTTAGCAAAAATCGTTTTTAAAATGAGCTCGTGCTGTATTTTCCCCACAGGTGGAGAAATCATTGCAGCGAATCCAGAATGGGCAGCACAACTCCATGTATACCTCCCAACAAAGCGTGGAGAATAAAGTTGGTGGCATCCCAGGCTGGCAGGCACTACTCACTGCAGTAGGATTTCGGTTGGACCCCCCAGCCAGTGGCCTTCCAGCAGCAGTGTTCTTCCCAACCTCTGACCCTGGTGAGCGGCTGCAGCAGTGCAGCACCACCATACAGTCCCTCCTAGGTAAGAAGCAGGCCAGCTGTGGGCTCTGTTCTCATACATCCAAGCAGACATCTGCCTTTCCCTGCCTTTGATGTAACCCTGCAAAATGGTGCTGTTGTTCTAGGTTTCTACAGCAATTAAATAAAAGCATTTAACAGGACAGATGCTCTAGAATTAGATTTGTACTGTAAATTTTGTCATAGATTGTAATCATTTACCTCCGGGTCCAGTATCTGAGAAGTATGATATGACTTTTTCTTCTTCCAGCTGTCAGTCAGAAACTGTATAATCAAATACAAAGTTGAGAAAACTTTTTTTCTGGAAATTGACACTGTTTTCAGAACCATTCAGTAATGGGGGAGAGAGGCTTTAGGAATTATCTGAAGTTATATTCTGTTCAGATTGTTGCATTTCTAGCAGGCAAGCGACAAGTATTGAACAATCCCTGGGGTTTTTTTGATATTTTTCAGGTTTGCCTAACCCTGCACTTCAGGCACTTTGTAAACTTATCACAGCTTCAGAAACAGGAGAACAGCTTATCAACAGGGTAAGTTGGGAGGTTCTTCTCCAGTACCAGTTTCCAAATGGTTCTTCCCAGGTCAGTAAATTCAGAAACACACAGAACAGTTTATGCCCTGGTTTATCAGCCCCAGAGGCTGCTAGGAATCTTCAGGGTTGAAATTACAAATTTTTCTGTTTGTGTGAATGAAAGTGTGTGTCCAGAAGGGTGAAATGCAGGTATGTTGTTGGGCTGCATGGCCTTGCAAGGGTCTCCCAGTTCAGGGGCAGAAGTGAAAACATAATATGTACTACAGTGAGGGGGAAGCAAAATATGGGAAATTAGTGGTAGAAGCACTAATTGTTTTTTGGCTATCCTATTCAAGGCCCATGTTGGCTCATCTTTGCCCACTGTAATTACCAATACTTCAAGGAATTACCTGACTTTGGACAATGCTCTGTCTGAGAACTTTATCAGGCCTGTGCTTCTTCTGGTTTGAGTGCTCGTTGCTCTGCTGAAAGAATTCACCTTCTTTAAGAGAAAGGCATTGCCACCCTGTGGCTGTGGGAGTCGTGCCCCCTACACAGACATACAACCCATCTCCTTGACATTCCTTTCTCTTACCAGTCTTTGTAGCATGCCTAGCAGAACCTAACCTTATTCTGTGCCACTGGCCTGGCTGGCTTTCCTTTATATGTTTTTTACTGTCCTGACTGCTCCTCTAATGAGGTTTATGTTAGTGCTTGCCTTAGTAAGTGAACACACTGCACATAGTTAATAGGTGAAAAGCTCACTTTCTTTTCCCCCTTTTCCATGCAGAAATGTTATAGGGGAGTACCATGGTAAATATCTGGGTTTATCCCTGTGTAGTTTTAGAGAGTAGTTTCTGTCATTGTGAGTCTTATCTGCACAAAATACAAAGTAACAGCTTTGTAATGATCCATTAAGAAGCCTGCTTTGTCCATCCATTTGACTACGTTCAAGGAGTTTCTTGCCAAAATTTACAATAACATATGGGATATTTCTAATGGCTTGCCCTTTATGGCATTTTGATTTCTTTCCTTGGTTCTTCTGTTAGCGTCTGAGACTTCTGTAGTTGAATAGCAGGGTTATTTTTTCCTCCTTAGCTCCAGAGGAAGGCCCAGAGTAAATGGGGTATGATGCGTAGAGAATGACATTCCAGTAGATCTGAATGTGTGACAGTGTCAACGACTTTACTTTGTGATTGTTGTCTTGCCTTAGATAATTACATCACCCAAAATGTTCAGATGGCTGTTGATGACTAGCAAAAGATGCACTTACTATTTCCTCAGTTGCCCCTTGCAGTAAGTATTGGCAGGGGTATTGCATTGTTTTTGCAAATGTTCTTCTATAGCCCAAGCCCTAGGCAGAATTCCCTTTTGCACAAGAATCTATCTGGTTACAAGTCAGGATTTTTCAGCTTAGCTCTCACATCTGCTGCTGTTACTTGCTTTTCTCCCCTCATTATTCTCAGCGGTTCAGTTGGTGAGATAAGGCTCTGCCTGTCCCAAAGGAGAGAAGACTTTGTTCAAAACTGAAGCATAATTACGAACAGCTTGGTCAGTGGGTGTTGCTTTTTTCTGTCTTTCTAGTAAAGCTGATTGATGTTGTAAGGGAGCAGGTGCTCTTGACGTTACTGAAGCAGCTAGGCAGGGAGCTTGATCTCTTGCTCTGAATAGAAAATACTTACCTTTAGTGCAAAATGGAAGGCAGGAAACACAAAAGAACAAACTCTGGTAGCACTACACATACAAGGAAAAACTAGGGATTGTTGAATATTTAAGTGCCAATAATATATCCCAGAGAAAACAAGAGAAGGGCTTGTTTTATGTTGTCTTCTGCCAGAATGTGGGTTGGACTGGGTATATGCCTGCTATGTGTCTGAGTTGATTGTAATGAGCTGGGCACTCCCAGATTCCAGCTGCCTGTTCCCACACTGCCGGGCTACTGATTCATAGCACAAATCATTTCCATTGCTCCCTTCTTTCTCAGAACAGAGCATCTTGCCAGTCAGGATGCTGTTTTGCATGTGGATGTGTCCCTGCACTGCAGGACTCCCTGTTACAGGCATTTTATAGCACAGAATAACCTGTGTTCTTTCTTTCTTTTCTCCTCTCTTTTCCTTCTTTTTTATTTGCTGCATGAAGGCTGTTAAAAATGTTGTGGGAATGGTGAGTATTACATGCACTGGGGAGTGACGCTGCTGTGCAGGATTAAATGCCTTGGTCACTGCAGAGCCATTTTCCTGAGCTGCAGGGTAGTGTCTTCACCCTGCTTTCAGGCCTGGAATTTGCTCCATGGTGCTAATGTGGAAAAAAGACTGCGTAAGCCTTTGTGGGTTGGAAGAGATGGGTGGTCCTGAGGTTAGCTGGTCCCTGATTAATGACTTTCCATCCTTCCTGCTCTGGCTGTGTTTTTGAGTTAGATGGGATCTTGGCACCTTAATTTGTGTCAGATCTTTATAAACACATTTTTTTTCTCAACTTTGCTACTCCTGTGCCTTGAGAACAGTTGAGACGATTCATTCCTGGGAGACCATAGAGGTATTAGGAAAGTCTTCCTTCCTTCTCCTTGCTCAGTTTCTGCTTGCCACACCCCCGACCCTCACTCCTGCTCTGTCTCTAGATTTGCCGCTGTTCAAGTTTGTCCATCATTGCTGTTTCTGGACTGCTCCCTGTGCTCAGACCTTTCATCCCACTGCTCCATTCAGGACCAGCAGCTGAGAGTACAGGTGTACAGGGGAAGGGCTGTTTGCAGTGTATTTCCTTAGCTGTGATTGTCAGAAAAGCAGTTATTTAATTTCTAAGGAATGGCTAATGTTTGCATTGTTACTTTCAGCTACATCAAGTCCTGGTTCAACTTCAGGCAGGTGAGAAAGAACAAGATTTCTCCTCTGCACCAATCCAGGTTTCCATCAGTGTCCAACTTTGGAGGCTTCCTGGCTGTCATGAGTTTCTGGCAGCTTTAGGTAGGAAAACACCTCTTTCTATTATCTTTCTAAAAACTATTGCTAGTTCTATATGGTGGCTTGAAGTAGCAATAAATCTCACAGCTTTAGATTTGTTTGTCTGGGTTCTTTTTGGTCTCTGCATCTCTGGATGTGATCCCTGACTGCTCAGTACATCTCTACCAGCTCACATACACAGACTTTTCACTCACTGTTTGGCCAGTGCTGTGTATTTCTCTCATACCCCAAAACTTACCCTAAGTCAGCAGAATATGGATTTCAGAGTTTACAGCAGCTTGGTGCTGTCAGGTTGGTTTAAACCCTGTTTTTATTTCAGGATCCTGATTCACTGTTGTTCATAATACATACTTGTGAGTTTGCTTCTGGTCTTCTACCTGCAGTGAACCAATCATTCCTTCATCTGGGAAACCTGCACAATGGACAAGGACAGGGCATGTCAAGGTGATAGTATGTACCAGGGTCTACATTCTACAGAAGAGGCAGATGAGAACTAAGTATTAAACTAGGATTTATTCTGGCTTGGCTGCTGTTTAGAAGAAGGGCTTTGCATGGAAGAGGCAGAAAGAGATGTCCAAGAAGACTACATGAAGAGCTCATAAAAGCTTAACATCGTTTCTCTCATACATTTATGCCTCTTGCTGCCTGGGCCTCATTTGCTAAATTCCAAGTTTTTTGTTCTTCTTCAGACCCATTCCTGTGAGAAAGCTTTGGATTCAAGAATGAACGCTAGGGCCATGTGAGACCCTGTCCCCTGAGATGCATTTAGTCCATCATTCCCTGATAATTGGATATAATTTGTAGCTAAAATACCGACCAGTGCATTTGTATATCAGTTCGGACCAGACCGATTTGTGTATGTGTGTGTTGAATATGTCCAGCCCAGTAAGGCTCACAAGAAGGTGTGTTAAATAGTAATAAAACCAAACCAGCAAAAAGTATATTGTAAGTAAGGAGACATCATTCCAGGACACTGCAGGATTTCATATCTCTTTGTTCTGTTTGTGTTATAAACAAGATGACACTTCTGTAGGACATGGGAACTTTTTACGAGGTGTGATTTTTTGCTCTGTATTCCACTACAGGTTTTGACCTTTGTGAAGTTGGGCAAGAGGAGGTGATTCTGAAAACTGGGAAACAAGCTAATAGAAGGACCATGCACTTTGCTCTACAGTCCTTGCTGGCACTTTTTGGTAAAGCTACTTACAGAAGTTTTTGCTCCTATAACCATCTGATAATTTGATCAGAATGGCTTATGTTGTAATCTCACACTCTTACCTTTTGCAGACATCATGCATTCATCGTCATACATGCATCATAGACCATACATCATACAAGAGGTGCAGCAAATGTATTTTTCTTATGGAAAACAAACACTAAGACTTGGCTGAGGTCAAAGCTGGGAATAGACTCCAGCAACTGGAAGATTTTGAGATATAAAATCATAATCAATTGACAAGTTCCCAAAGTTTTGCTCTAGGATACTTGGTCTGAGGTTCCTGTCCATGCATTTCCTGGTCTGCGCACATTATTTTTCTCACCTAAGTAGTAGGTTGTTGGTTCCTTTTTTAATTTTGTTTTGCTATTTTTCTTTTAAAGTAGAATAGTGCATGCTTTGTAGCATTTCCTCTTAATTCTGATAAGAACATTACTTGGTTTTATTTCATATTACTGTGTATCTAGGGGCATGCTTGTACTTTTTTCTTTTTTATTTTTTTTAGATTCTACAGAGCTGCCTAAGCGCCTTAGCCTGGACAGTTCCTCATCACTAGAGTCACTGGCTTCTGCTCAGTCTATTTCCAACCCTGTACCCCAGTATCAAAACCCACCATTCTCTCCTACTTGTCCAGACAGCATTGCATCAGATGCCATTTCTGTATATAGCCTGAGCTCTATTGCCTCTTCCATGAGTTTTGTTTCCAAGCCGGAGAGCATGCCAGATGGTGTGGGACACAGAGGACGTCAGGACTATGAGAGGCCAAAGAACATCTATCTGCATAGGCCTGCAATACAGAGCCAGTTGTCACCACAAACCAGCACTGTGGCCAGCAAAGATGAGGAAGAGTATGAAGGTTTTTCTATAATCAGCAATGAGCCTTTGGCCGGTTACCAAGAAAATATAAAAACAAGATTTTCCCCAGATAACAAACATCCCCAAACTGGTCAAACTGGAGGTATTAAAGAGCTTGTCAATTCCAAAGGGAGCATAAGTACGCCAAATTCTCCTGTTAAAATGACTCTTATTCCTAGTCCAAACTCACCTTTCCAAAAAGTTGGGAAACTTGCAAGTTCTGATACTGGAGAATCTGACCAGTCTAGTACTGAGACTGACAGCACTGTCAAATCCCAGGAGGACAGTAATCCAAAGCTTGATCCCCAAGAGTTGGCTCAAAAAATCCTGGAGGAAACTCAGAGTCACCTCATTGCTGTTGAACGTCTTCAGAGAAGCAGTAGCCAAATAAATAAGAGCAAAAATTCAGATGATGCAGCTTCTGTGCCAGCGGGTATATCTGCATTCAGATCTTCAGAGACCAGTGCATTCAGTAGGCCAATCAGCTCTAGTCAGAAGAATCAGTCTTCACCTGTTGCAATTAAACCAAAGCCTCCAACGAGGAGTTCATCCCTTCAGAAAGTGAGTTCTGGCTATAATAGCCCCACGACATCGGAGATGTCAAACAAAGAAGGCACAGGCCAATACAGTGGACAGCCATCTCCAAGTTGTGATTTACATGGGTCCTTAACTGAGCAGCCTCACTTTAAGCTCAAGTACCCTAGCTCTCCTTACAGTGCTCATATTTCTAAATCACCCAGAAATCTCTCTCCAAGCTCAGGGCATCAGTCTCCTGGTGGCAGCACCCCATCTCCTGCTCTATCTTATTCCTCAGCTGGTTCTGCTCGTTCAAGTCCAGCTGATGCCCCAGACATAGACAAATTAAAAATGGCTGCCATTGATGAAAAAGTGCAAGCAATTCACAACTTAAAGATGTTCTGGCAGAACACTCCCCAGCACTCCACTGGCCCAATAAAGATTCTCCGAGGAGCTCCTGGCACAATGACTTCTAAGAAAGATGTTCTCAGCTTGCTAAATTTATCTCCACGTCACAGCAAAGAAGAAAGTGCAGATAAGCTGGAGCTGAAGGATCTGTCTATTGAGCAACAACTTGCTTCTCCACAAAAGAACCCTCCAAATGGACACAGACACCCTGAAACTCCAAATGCAGTGACATCAGCTCATTCTCCACCTTCTAGTAGCACTCCAGGAACCGTACTCCCCTTGAGGCTGCCATCTGGGAATGGTTATAAATTCTTATCACCGGGAAGATTTTTTCCTTCCTCCAAATGTTGAAATGTCTTGAGTACCAACTGATGACTTAGAGTCTTGTTAAAGTATTTGCTTCTGCCCACTTGCCTTTATCAATGTAGAACCACAGAATATTATCAAAGAAGCCATGGTCATACCCACAGTTGTAGATACACAGGAACATGACAGATTGGCCCTGTCTATTACTGTGTAGAAACATGGGTCTTACACAGATGGGTTTTAGTTTCCCTTAACAGGACCTTGGCAAGACTCACTTGATAACAGGTTCTATGTAGTGTTCCGTATTTGCTGCAACAGGTCCAACAAATCTTGTTCTGTTCATAAAGTACTAGATTTTAAGCCACCTACTTGTATTTCTTATCCTAACAGGAGGTTTTTCAGCTGTCTTTTTATACAAAAATTATACATATCAGGGATTGGAGAGGGAAGTGAGAGGAGTGGTATAAACTTTCATTTATACCGCAAAGAAAGTGTGCACAAGTTTCTGCCTGGAGAAGTACAAGCCGTTTCTTTGTTTGGTTTCAAAGGCTGACAGAGAGGACAAGGTAAGACACCTCTAGGTATCTCTGCTAAGTTGTTAGCGAAACACAAGAAATTGCTGGCAATACAACTCCATAGCAGCTTGATACTGGCAGTTCTCTTGCATCATTTAAAGGCTGGTGACACAGACAAGAGGAGAGAGATGCTCCATTCTAAAATCTGCATCTCAGGTAACTTTTTTCTGGAGGGAAACCTTTCAGGTGATTTTTTGCTGGTTGGTCTGCTCCCCAAAAAATGTTTTGGGTATAATGGACAAGATGAGCCTCAGAATGAGATAGTAAGGCTGTGCCAGAGACACAAGTTCTGTTTTTATTGAATGTTCCAATCTTTCTGGCACATAGTGTTACGATGGTGAAATTTTCATCCTGGCAATTATTTGGGCAGCATAGTGTCTGCTAAGTGTGCACAGGAAAGTGAATCTTACAGTTTCGCAGTAGGCAGGAATGTAACATAAGTGTGTGTGATTTAGAAATCACCTGTCCAAATAAATCCTTCTCCGATCCTTCTAGATCTTTCCAAATATCTGCAGATGTGTCCCTGATGAGCTCTTTCTCTGGCTAAGGAAACAAGTTTCTTCAGGAGCACGTATACCAGTGTACACGGATGAGATAGGTTAGTGTCAGTGTCCTGTCTGAACATGGACGTGAGGGGACATGCAGACCAGCTGTATGCAGAACCTGTGCACCCTCTGATCTGTGGAGAAAAGAGAACCAAGAGCGCCCCAGAGGTGATGTGTAAAAAACACTAAGCTTTCCTAGGCTAGATGGTGTTTAGGTGTTGTGGATCAAGTTGGAGATGATTATTTTTTAAGTGGCCATTAAATGCAGTGATGTAATCAGAATCAAAATGATAATTTATGTGCACTGAAAACTCTGGATATTAACTTAGCACACTTAGATCCAAGCAAAGTGTTTCACAGGCCATGTGCTATGAAGTCGGAGCACTGGATTACCAAGGCTTTTGGTTTCTATTATGCACTCCCAAAATCTGTCAAGTGACTGAAGGCTAATCACTTCACCTCTCTGTGCCTCGTCTTCCCTGTCTATCTAAGTGGGGATAGTAATACTTACGTACCTACCTCACAGAGGTGTTGTGAGGCTTATTAATTAGGCCCTGACTTTTACATGGATCTTAAGTCAAATTCCAGTCTTGCAACTGACTACCTGAATGGTGAGTGCAGTCAGATCTCTAAATTTATTAGAGTATCGTTGCTGATGCAGATAATTGTTGCACTTGTCATGTCTGGATGCTCTTCTTGAAAATGTGGACCTGAACATTTGTGATTTTTAGGGGGATCTTGCAGGAAAAGCATGATAGCAGGACAGAGGATTCAATTCTGATACTGTAATATAAAATTACTTAGGTTCAGCTTACTTGTGGTGCACATAGGAAACGCTTGCTTAGAGTATATTCTAGAATCCACTGACGTTGGGAGAATGCTTTCACTATCACAAGAAATTAACACAAGTGCTAAAGGCAAAGAATATAGGACTGTGTTGTTATAGTCAGCTAATAATGGATGGTTGATCACAAAAGTTTCAGTGCAGAAAGAAAGAGTAGTTACTTATTCATATTATGCAATGTAGCAAAGCAGTTGAGTAAACCCATTCAACTCATACAATTCAAATTATTTGTCTATATATTACATCTTTCTGAGATGGTTTGGTGCTAGATATCTTCTCGCCATTAGGTGGGAAAAATTAGAATAGTGGGCCCAAATGAGTCAGCACAGGATCTGCATGTCATATAGATGGCAATGTTGCTGATCATGCAGCTTGCTGTGGTCACAAGACTGCTGACAGACTCCGTGTGACCTACTCTGTTTCCAACCAGCATAACTTTTAGAACGACATCCCAGGAACATCCAGGATGGAAGTGGGCAGCTTCTTGTTTATAGCAACAGCAAATATTCCCTGTAGTGCTGCAAAACATGCCGGAAATAAGCCTCTTGTAGTTTACTTCCATAACTAAAGGATCTTTACTCTGTAGAAATTCTATACTGCCATTTTGGTACAAACCATTTTCATGCTGCCAGTAGGTTTCATACTGGCTTGAAGTTTTCAGAAAGAGATAAATCAGGGGTGGGGGGTGGTTCTTCTATTGTGTTGTTGTTTTTTTTAAGGGGAGGGGAGTATTAGAAGCGGGGAAAGGTTCAGATGTTCAGTATTTGGGAAATTGGTGTTGTATAAATATGGAAGGTGAGTGTCACTAGAACAAGTCTTTTGAGAAATTTATTTCCATTAGCTTGACAGAGGACACTTCCATTGGCTTAATGAGAGCCATGAAAATGCATGCTTGCTTGTCTGGGAGACACTTCACACACCTTGTGCCTCACTCCACCACCACCTGAATGAGAAACAACCCCTTTGTGAGGAAAAGAAGTTTTATCAGGTTTGCCCAATATGTGGAGAAATTCAGGAAATAACATGTTCTGCATTTGATATTAGAATCCCTTCTGTGGAGTTTAAATGCATTTGTTGTTGTTGTATTTGTGCATGGTACAAGTGACAACACTGCTTAATACAGTGAGCAATAAGAATTAGGTGTTACCAACTTCCACATTAAACCTGCCACGTGCAACAGTTCCCCAAGGCCATAGAATGTGTTTTAGTTTGGTTTTATTCAGTATATTTTACTGTGTGAGATACTAATTGCAGCTGTTTTATTGACTGTCTTTAGCTTAAACTAAAGGGGAACAGTAAATAATCTCACTGAACAAAATCCAGTTTAATTTGATTTTGTTGGTTAGCCTGAACTCTGACTGGTTACTGATTTTCCTTCTTTTTCGTGATACCTTATTTAAACAAGGAAAAAGCATTGAAGGGGTGCTACACCCATGTATATCACTCTTGGCCGTATTTCCTCTCGTTAGATCAAACTGGTTCTGTGACCATCTCTTTCAAGGTGCAGAACAGGAGGACAGAAAATCTGTGAATCTGCAAAGAAACACTGGTAGTTTCAGGCTAGGTGATGATAATGGTTTGGGTTTATTGCATTGCCATGCAGACCAGAAAAGTTGCGAATGCGCATGGAAAACTTGGCCCCTCGGTTGCAGAACACCTTCAAAGAGCGTTGAAGATGATAACTCAGAAAGGATTGTCAGCAAAGACTCTTCCAAGCAGCAGCCCTTTAGCACTTGCTCTCCTTGTATGCAGTGTTAGCCATGTTTGGCCTATATGGACTTTTTTTGTAAATTAAAACTGTTTCCAGACAGCATTAAACTTTTTATATTATGAAATTTACCATGTAAAAAGATTTTCATATTTTTATTGAAATTGCTAAGGCATTTGGCCTTCTTCCTTTGTGATTTCAGTGTCTATTAAAGCATGAGTTCTCTCAGTACTCCAGTCTCTTGTTCTAGGGTGACATTGTTAACAAATTTGTTAGCACACTGCTCTCTGTCCTGGCAGGTGGCTTGGAATTTTGAAGTGTGACTAATGGGGTGACAGCTGTCCTCAACTTCTCCTGTGGAAATGAGGGGTCACTGAGAACTTAATGTATTTTTTTATCAGAATGTAGCTCTGCTGCTACAAATGATGACTCGAAGTTGCGTTTCCTGGTAGGCGGTGAAAACCAGCATTTGCTCACTGTCTTTCTTGTTTTAGTCGGCAGCAAAACGACATGTAGGCTTGGAAGGAACGTCACGGACCACCTATTTCCACCCCTGCACAGTGGAAGGACCAAGTGCTGAAGGTACGATACATTTTCCCCACACCCTTTGCCATTTGAAACTTGCTTACTTAAGCCTTCCCTCTGCTCTTGTGTTAAAGATGCCATTGTCCTTAAAGGAGGTGTTGGTGACCAGATGAAACTAATCAGAATTTGACTTTTTTATGGTCTCTGGAATTTTCGTTGATGCCTCCCTCCCAGTTGTGTAAACACTACCTCTAGCCCTGTTGATAGAAGACACAAACCATGTCCTAGGTCATGAAACAGCAGGCTGCTACTGGCCTACAGTCTCTACCCTCCAAGTCTTTAATCTGCTGAAAACGAGGGAACCTAAACCACACAAATCACTGCAGTCTTCCTGGCACTAGTTCTTTTGAAAGGGACTTTTCCTGGCATGCTTCTGAAATGTAGCTGATTCTCTGTATTTGAAGACACAGATGGTGCAGCTCCCCAGCAAGGGTTTTATAGATGGCTGCCTCAGCTTGGTCATGCTCTTAGGACTACCTACAACCTGGTGACACGTCTTATTGTTGTTACTAAGATTCTTCCATTTTATCACAGAGATTCAAGAAAGTCCTGTTCCCTTCAGAGACATACTTCTAGAACAGCAAGTGTTGGAAGAAGTCAGCTCAGAACTGCAAAAAACAGAAGGAAGTTGTCTAAAGCCTGACCTTGAACGTTTTTGTATCTAGTACTTAGTATGCTAATATGTGTCAGGGACAGGTTGGAGCATTCTTTGAGTGTCCAGATGCACACATACTGTGGGTTGATGTACACTACCAGCAGCACATACCTGCATGTGCCCTTCCCTCACCCTTCTGCCAGATGCGTGAAGCACAGCGCACAGTTCTGTTCCTGCCAGCTCCCAGCTGGAAGCAGCATTTGCTTCTCCCTAAGAATGGTCAGGGAGACTTGCAAACACCCCAGCTCTCATTCCATCATATAATTTATCCCACATGACCTCATTTTCTCATTATTTATGTACTCTCCAAAGAGAAGAACTTTTTTTTTTTTTTTAATTCCTGTCAGAAAGAGTACTGTCCATCTTCTCTTACATGGTGACATCAACTCTGTGGGATCTTATTGGTAAATTACTGTGCCTGGTATTTCACTGGCTTCTGAGAAAGCTGTTCTACAGGGAACTGCAGCAAATGCTGCTTGTACAACAAGAAGCATGCTGTCCCTGTAAAGGGTCTCCCACATCTTCCTCTGAGAATCTCTTGGAGAGGGGCTTCGGTTTGCTGCCAGCCACTACAAAACAATCCGAGAGGTCACCATCACAAACATCTTTTCTTCTCTTGGTTAGTCCTCAGAGTTCCAGTGCCTTGTGGCTGTAAGAGAGCAGATGATAACATGTGCATTGCTATTCCAACATGTGACCAGGGCAGGAGGATATTCCCTAAAAGATACTTCAGGGCGCAAATGGAAAAAGTCAAACTCAGGGTTAGGCACATGGGTACCCACACTGTACCTGAGATTGCAGGTTAGATAGGAGGACTCCGGTGACATTTATGTCAGAATTAGGGTATACTTACCTCACCTACACTGTTCCCAAGTCCCAAATCTATAACCTGGGTGCTGAAGTGCAGAGCTTTGATCTTTTGGCATAGAAGAGCATGTTTAGATATTAAAAACAATAAGAAAAAACATGTTCTCTTTCGCTGTTCATTGAATGAAAGTATGATTGCTGCTATTACAAACCCCTGTTCTATCACACCAGGGTCCTGGGAACTCAGTGGAAGGGAGGAGTTCTGGTTCAGAGAGATAGTTCACATCCCCTGCATTGGCAGCCCAGCCCCGCAGCTTCTGCCTTTTACCCTTCCAGACAGATGCAGTTAGTTGTCCTGTTCTGCGATCGGTGGAAAGCTGTTAGAGCGAGAGCAAAGCCTGCCCTGCAGCACAGTACCGGAGGCTGTAAGAGGGTCACAGGCACTTCACAAGTAGGCTTGTTCCTAAGGTACGAGCCTTGTGCGGCACCGTGTCTGCCATGGGACCTAACCTGATGTCTCGCCTGATGTCTTCCAGCTACTGTACACAGAGGTGAATAACGCAGGCCAGCCTGTTGACCCAGCTCCTAGTGTGGTGGGCACTGGCCAAGCATGCTTCTTCAGCAGGTCCCGTTACAGACCTCCTGCCACCATGCTCTTACATTTCAATGTCGCCATCCCACTTCACATACATGCAAACCTGTGTTTAGGCAGCGGGACTCCAGTCGGTCGGCAAGCTCAATCTAACAAAAGCCAGGAGCTGCTGAGGTGCTACTGCACTGTCTGTATTTGATACCTATGCAGGGTGAACATAGGCCAGAGGGCTCCCATGAAGAACAGCTTGCTGAGGAAGCATCCTGTCCAGCAGCAGAGACCGTGGTGAAATTGTATATATGGGTCTGAAGTGGTTTGTCTGTATGCAGTGTCTGGAATCAGCAGGATGTAGCTACTCAGATGATGCTGTCGTGTGTGGTATGATCTGGGTATAAACAAAGAGAATAAGGGTTTTGGAGGGAGCACACTTTGCAGCTGGCTGAGTAAACAAAAGACAAATGTTGTCCATATGGGGAAAAAGCAGCAGCAGGGGACTACATTGAGCCAGGATTTTGAAAAAAACAAATAAAGGAAAGTTCAGAACGCTTGAGAACTTTGGGAAGCAGACTCTTAAAGCCCCACCGTGTCCTGGCACAGCCCTTTGTAATTTCTTTGCTTAATAAAACAAAGCCGGTACAGGCAAAAGTCTGAGTGGCAGTTTCCGTAGCATCCATCTTTCACATTGCAAGGGACTTGAATGAAAGTATGTTTTTATAGGCAGAGCATATTGAAGATTTTTTTTAAAGCCATTTAATTGTGGGAGGGTTGTCTGGCAACATTGAATTTCCCCATCTGAATCTCTGCTCTCTTCTACTCTGTTGGGGACGATGTGTAAACGCATCATTAGTTCTAGTTACTGATGAACAAAACTTGGGAAAGATGGCTTCAAAGGGTGGACAAAGGTGAGCCCACAAGTAGGGTCTGTGGCCCTTTTTGGGAAGAAGGATGAAATGCATACATGTGGGGATACGGACACTGTGCTGGGACGGATGCTGGAGTGGGAGTCCACTGAGTGCAAAAAC
The DNA here is from genome assembly GCF_964035555.1 of Netta rufina. Classification (NCBI taxonomy): domain Eukaryota; kingdom Metazoa; phylum Chordata; class Aves; order Anseriformes; family Anatidae; genus Netta; species Netta rufina. Next base: position 15,535,855 of record NC_140141.1, on the reverse strand, counting down.
ATACTGTTGCTACCCATAAATTAAAACTGTACATTTAAATTTCCTGTGGGTTGAAAACTGACAGAAATGTCCATTCAAAATAGCACTTTATTTTGTCAGCAATAGGGCAGCATTATTCACAGTGACAATCTTTGCAAGTGTAAACACTGTCAGCTGTACCACAGCCAGACATATCTACATTTTTTGAGGAAGAATCATTTCCTTTCCAGAGTGCTAAACTATAAAGTTTTGCCCTCCCTTTGTCAGATCTTGAAGTGTTTAATTTTGCTTTTCTTTCTGATTTACCTAGTCTTTTCTGTGGGCATCTAACACAGTGTTAAAGGGGAAGGAGCTCGTTAGCACAGCTGTGAAGAAAAATCTGAAAAATTTGAAAGCTAACGCTTGGAAACTGAAAAGCAAATTAAGACATTCAGAATGCATTATTTTCAACAAATACTGAGTTTTTATTGAAATCATGTTTTTGAACACCCAGAAACAGTGCTAGCCTTCACTTTCCTGTTTCATTTTCAGTGCTCCTTCATTTTCCTGTTTAGTCCCCAGCATTCAGCACTGCACATCTCTGTAGTACCTGAGAGCCTCCTACAGAAAGATTTGTTGTTACTAGGGAAATCCCTACACGGACTCACGGAAGCTCTGTGTGTTTCCCTTTTTGGATTAAAAACCTAAAGGTTTTGACTCTGAAAGCTTGTTGTTTTTTTTTGTTTTGTTTTTTTTTTTTTTCTTCCTGTGTTTCCCATTTTTCTGTTGTCCCCACTTTGCCATTTGTTACATTAAAAGAAAGGTGTTGGAAGAAGGGGCAGCTGGAGCGCTGCTGCTGTCCCAGCAGTGTTCGTGTGGCCGCGGTGCCGTCCCGTCCCGTCCCTTCCCCTCCCCTCGCCTCCCGTCCCGTCCCGTCCCCTCCCGCCCCGCTCCGCCCCAGCCGAGCGGTGCCCCCCCCCCCCCGCAGCCCCGAGCTCCCCGCTGCGGCGGGGCCGTTTCTGTCCGCGGGGCCGCGCTCCCGGCTCCCTGCAGCCCGTCCCGCCGGGCGCTCACCGCCACCTCCCTGCCCCGCCTCCCGGGCCCGAGCCTTCCGGGCCTCCTCCTGCTCTTGCTTCTCACGGAGGACGCGGGGGAGCCGCCACCGCCGGCCCGGGCGGGTGTGAGCCCAGCGCCCGCCGCCCCGAGCCCCTCCCTCCGCCGTTACCGGCAACGCGACCGAGGGCACCGGGAACTTGCACCAGGGGGCGGCGGCTCCCGGCGCGAACCCCCCGGGGACACCGCCCCCGCCCCCGCCAGCGCTCCGGGCCCGTTCTGCTCCCGGGGGGCAGCGCCGCCAGCCCGGCCCTGCGCTGCCCGGCCCCGGGGCCCGCCCGTAGCGCGGGGGGGGGGGGCGGGGCCGTGCCCGCTGCTGCGGCTGCTCCTAAGGGTGGGGCCCGGGGGGCGGGCGCGGGGCGGGCGGCGCGCCGCCATTGGCTGCCCCGGGCGAGGCGCGGGCGCTGCCGGGAGCCGCGCCCCTTCGGATTGGCGGCGTCGGGCGCGTGCGCGCGGGGATCTCGCCGGGACGAAGGGCGGGTGCGGCGCCCCAGGGCGCGGCGAGATTGGGCGGGCCGGCCCGCGGGGGCGGGGCTTCCCCCCGGAAGCGCGCGGTGCAGCATGGGCGGGCCGTGCCGGTCGCGCGTGCGCGGTGCGGGCCTGCGCGGGGAAGATGGTGCTGATCAAGGAGTTGTGAGTGCGGCCGGGACGGGGCGGGACGGGCGGGGCCGGGGGGCGCCTTCCGCGCGTCTCGCGGCCGGGGCTGGGCCGGGGGCGCCGCCGGCCGGGGCGGGTCCCGCCCGCGCTCGAGCCCTGCGGGGGCTCCCTCGGCCCCGCCGCGCCGGAAGCGCCCGTCCTGCCGCCGGGCCCAGCGCGGGGCCGCGCCGCCTCGGCCGCTCCCTGTGCGGCGGGGCCGGGCCGGGCCGGGCCTCCCCGCCTCGAGGCTCCCGGGGCGCCGCCGGCGGGGCGGGGCCCGCTCGGTGCCCGGCCGTGCACGCGGCGGCCCCGCGGGCAGGCTCGTCCCGCCGGCCGTGTCCGCACCGTCCCCGGCCGGGCTCCCGGCCCTCGGGCGTTGCGGCGCTGCCGGTGCCGGCGTGCGCGGAGCCCCGGGAGCTGGGCTGCTGGCGGGCCCCGTCCCGCCCGAGGGTGTCGTTCTGGCAGCTCCCGGCCGTCCCTGGGGGGGGCTGAGCTCTGCCTTCAGAGCTGAAACTCGCCGGTGTCCGAGGCGGGCCGTGCCTTTGAGCCCGGCTGGGTTCCTCCTCGGCTTTTCTTTGGAGATTTCCCAGCTCAAAGCGAAAGCATTTCAGCAAGACGCACAGCTAGCCTGAGCCCCAAAAGTCTTCACCCAGTAAGAGATAAGGAAAAAGTTGTGTGGAAGCCGCACCTTCCGATGTGCTGGGACGATCGTTTCTCTTCTCAAGGCTGCTGCGTGTTCCTCTGTGCAAGGGGAGCTGAGGGCGCTCAAGCTGCTGAGGCCTTTTTGTGTAGTAGTTTAGAAGCACCTGAACAGAAACATGTCAAAAACGCTGATCTCAAACTGTGCAATTATTAAGGGATAGAAAAAGTTGAATGAAATAACTACAGCTCTTAAAACTTTTTTTTTTTTTTTCCTTCTAGAGCAGCGGGCAGGGTACATTTGTATACGTTGCATCAAATTTTCACGGTTGCTCGGTTTGTCACTAAAGGAGATAGCATCGCTTAAAAGCCCTGGCATCCAGGCAGCTGTTGTACGATGCTGTTTTGTAACTATAATAATTTGCATCATCTTTGTTTTGTTATGTATGGTGAAACTGCAAAGCATTGTCTGTACAGCATGCCATTGCTGTCAGAAATCAATTTCTGCAGCCCCTCCTGTTGCCGTTAGCTGTAGAGTTCGTTGCATTAAAACTACATTGCCTAAAACACACCTGCTTTTGGCACATAAATAAGATGTGAGCTGCGGTTGCTTTTGAATGATTCATAACTGCTGTAATTGCCAAAATTCATCTGTGGGCTCTGAGGGCCTGTCCATTTGTTCTCCTTTTAAATTGTGCAGTCAGGGCTGTTTGTTGTGAAACATGAAGAGAACTGACACCCCAATGTTCAAATCCACTGCCATGCAAAGTTACAGTAGAGTTGGAAGCAGATCCCAGATTTCCTGTCTCTTCTATGCAGCTTTTAATATTCTCAGCCTGCTGCCCCCCCCCCCTTCCACCTTTGTAACACACTTGATGTCATTTTGATTTTATTTGGGCTTCCTGCATTATAGCCATATCATTTTACTGCTGTACAGCATTTCTGAAAAGAAAACTCAACTCATTTTGACACTTCCTTCTTCAATGTATTTATTACAGTGTGTGTTTGTTATCTAAAACCTAATTATTCATTCTGTTTAATTTTCTCTCTTTTAGCCGAGTGGTTTTACCTTGCTCAGTGCAAGAGGTATGTCCTCATCCTTCCTACCTGTCCTTGTTTTTGGGGGTTGGGTGGGAAGATGTCAGTGTATTGTTTAAATCAGACTAGCCTGGACCCAAGTGTTTCCTGTGCTGTGCGTCCACCGCCCTAGCACGTGTAAGATACTGCGTGTGTAAGCCACCAGTTGAGCGGAATTAACTATTGCAGATCAGTGAATTTCAAAGGAGTCAAGAGTCTTTAGGGTTTTATTCTGAGCCACTCCATGGCTTACAAGCAAGAGAAGAAAATTGTGCAACTCTGCACGGCAGCAGAATTTTCTTGCTGATCAAGGCGTTCAGTGACTTCAAGCCTTTTCCTAAAGGCAAAGGTAGGAACCATCTTCTGAGATCTGTGGCCAGCAATTTAAGTGACGCTGAAATAGATTTAACTGAAACTCACTCTGAAACGTTTAAACGTATTTCTGAGGGCACAAGGTTGAACTTCCTACAGTTTCCATTTCATGGGACCTGTGGGGGCAGTATCTAGTTGGTTAAAAGTATGAAGGTTGGTGCTGGAAATCAATCACTGCAAAATCTTGTAAACTGAAAAATTATATTTTATCAAATTAAACAGAACTTATATACTTTGCTTTTACCGTGAGAAAAATGAAGAATAACAGATTTGGTGCTCTACACCAACACACTACGTTAGTATGAAACAAGCTGTGTAAAAACGTGGTACTCGTAAACCACAGATAAACTAAGACAACGCCAGTAAAACTTACTAAAAACTTTTTTATTTATTTTTCTTTCCAGTCATTTGGCTTATACTATCTAATTCTTGATGCTTTGAATATTTTGTCTGACTTATATATTGAAATTTTGCTTCTCTTCACTTTTCAGTATCAAGTTGGTCAACTTTATTCTGTGGCAGAAGCTAGCAAAAATGAAACAGGAGGTGGTGAAGGAATTCAAGTCTTAAAAAATGAGCCTTACGAAAAGGATGGTGAAAAGGGACAATATACCCACAAAATCTATCACTTAAAGAGGTGAGAAAAACAAACGTATATTGGTCAGGAGGTTAGACTAAATGATCTTTGAATGTCCCTTCCAAATGAACTATTCTATTCTGTTATGGTCACTTGGAGTTGATCCACAAGTGTTTAACCAGCTATTGCTTACTATTCTGGGGCACTTGCATTTTTTTTTACCACCCTTAAATTTGCTGAAATTGCATGAATGCTCTGGCAAAGAGTAATGGAAAACCATGCAAAATGTCTGATCCGTGAATAGGCAAAAGCATCTCCAAGTACCAGTGTTCTGAATTCTTAGCACATAGCCAAAATGATAGGTTGGTGTCACAGATACTTTGTAGGATAGCCCAAAGGACAGGAATGTTGATATAGGGTAGAGAAAAGGAGATCAGTTACTATATATATATAGCTAATGGCTACGTGCTGGGGAGGCAGAAGGATGACGTGGGAAATAAATGCTGAACAGTAGTACTGCTCAAAAGCATATGCAAGTTACAGTGTGTCAGCAATGTGAGTTTAAACATGAAAGCAAGCTCCCTTCAGGACTGTGTTATGCAGGATTGTTGCATGTAATGTATGGGTGGTAACTCTTTTTGGTTGGCTTTGTGCACTGGACTTTCAGATGTACACAAACTAGAGAGAAAATAGAGTATAGAAAGAAGTGTGGGCAGTATGGTGTGTAGGAAAGAACTGAAAGAATTGTTTGCTTATCCTAGAAAAGGAAAACTTCCAGATGAGTGGGACATAAGGTCCTGCTGTATAAAAAGGAATTATCAGTTGGCAGTTTTTTGCCTTGAATCTGAAAGAAGAAGAAAAAAAAAAAAAAAGGACAGGAACTTACTCATCATTTTGGGGGGAAATTGAAGAAAGAACACTTGCACGGACTGAACTCTATCCGTTCCTTATCTACATGAATACATGTAGTTTGTTTAAACTCACATGCTTAAGGGTACCAGCCTCAAATACCCTGATAGGAAATACAAAATTTACCTTGTATGGAATTTTGTGTTGTTTTTTTTCTCCAAACTTCCAATTTTTGTCAACTGTCACGGGCACAGTATAGACTAGAAGGGACATTTGTCAGAGGTGGTAATTCTGCTGTTGATGGTAAGCTGAAGTTTTCCTCATCAAGCATGGCTGAAAGCTGACTGGCCTTCCATCTAGACTACAGGCCAACTGAGTTAGAGGCTTGCTTATTGCTGACTTCCACTTTTGCTAGAGTTTGGAGGTGAGGTCCCTTGGGCAGTGCTGTCCCTCAGTGGTTGTCTCCACTATACTTGATGAGAAAAGAAAGCTTTTGTAGCACAACTTTCATTTTGATCAGTACATCCGAAATTATGTATAGCTCACTGTTGATTATCTTGTGATTACCTTTACCAATTTCTCTTAATTATTTTATGATCAGTAACATTGTTTGAGTTCCCGCAGACTGTGGGTAACTTCTACATCATACCCCTTAAAATGCTAAGGTAGAAAGTGCCTTTCTTTTCAGAGCGGCAGAAATCGACGGGATGCTACAGTTGGCAAACATTTTTTTTTAAATGTTGCTAATATTTGTTTTTCACAGTAAAGTTCCTGGTTTTGTAAGGATGATTGCTCCAGAAGGCTCCCTGGTATTCCATGAGAAGGCTTGGAATGCATACCCTTACTGTAGAACAAGTAGGTCCCACATTGTATGTCTGATGTTGTCAGTGTTCAGGGATGGTCTTAAATGGTTTAGGCGAAGAGATGGTGCTATCAAGTAGAAAATATTTTTCATGTTTTGTTGATTTTGTGAGATCTCATGTTCTGAAAAGGAGATCTGCTTCTGAAAAACAACCTTGGTGAATCAGTTCACTGGTTCCTACCTAGTCTTTTTATGCAGTGTCCCTAGTACAAGACTGAAGAGCTGCCTCTTTCTTCAAATGTAGAACAGAGCCAGTTAGAAAAGTATTTAATTCTTTATAGTCTGTAAGAATAAGATGACTGCTTTATTTCAATACTTGTAATTGTGTAAGGTCTAAGAGTAAGCTCTGTTTTGTTTTTATTGAATAGTTTGTAGTATTATATAATGAACTTAAGTCTAGTAAGTTGTGTTCTGCTGACCGAATGTGTACAAATCCTATTTGAAGGATTTTGAATGTTTCTTGTTCTGTGATTTAGTAATTGTATATGAGACTGTTCAGAAACTATTGTATCTAATAACATTTTTGTTTCCTTTTCAATTTCATTCCCTGTGTTTCCAATGACCAGTTGTGACAGTGAGTATTTTAGTTACTATCAGTCTTCTAACGTTTGTTTTTGTTTTTTTTGTTTGTTTGTTTTTGTTTTTAATACATTTTATGTTATTGCTGCTAGAATTGACTCTGGCAAGCTAGCTTCAGCCATTTATATTTGCCTTGCCAGGGTGTCTGGCATAAAGCAACTTGTTACTCTATATGTCTGCTACTTGGCTTTAAGTTGAGCTGTAATTTATCAGATAAATTCTTTCGTTTTTTACATCGTTTTTTACCTTGCTTAGTATTACAGCTCTGTAAGTATAATTTTGTATTTATATAAAAAAATGTCTGTACTGTCCATCTAGATGTTAAGCTGACTGGGCATAATCAGACTCATGCTTTTTGATTTTAATTCTTACAGAATGAATACATGAAAGATGACTTCTTCATAAAAATTGAGACCTGGCATAAACCAGATTTGGGGACATTGGAGAACGTGAGTTGGGATTTGGATACATAGCTTTAGTAATATTTGCCACACATAGTCATCCAGATAAAGTATACTATTTCTGGTAATGGCAGGTAATTCTCAGAAAAAGTCAAAGCCCTACCTGTTACTAATATAAAACAAGAAAAGTATTCACATCCATCTAAAGTGGTCAAAGCTGTTTCACCTAAAGAGGTACAAGAACAAGAAAAGGTTTTCATTTTATTATGTTGAGGTCAATGCAGATGGTTGATTCCTACCCAGATACTTTAAAAGGTTTTCAGTAAGTGGAGATTTTTAATTTCATGTTATTCTACTTTAGATAAGCTAGTGCTACGTTAGCAATTTTATCTGAGACCAGCTTTGTCAAGGACACATTATAGTTCATCTTCATACATTTTTTTAGGGTTATTTTTCTGAGGCAGCTTCTGTAAATTTTGCAGGCTTGGTGGTAGTCTCATTTTCCTCCCTGGTTCATTGAGTTCATGGGTCTCTTCAGGAGACCTCTTTATGTACAGTGAAAAGCCTATTTACAGAGCATCCACAAAGGAATAATTGTCAGTATATTTTCAGTGCTGGGATGAATTACTTCAACCCTAGAGAAAGGATCATAGAATCATAAAGGTCAGAAAAGCCCTCCAAAATCACCTGGTCCAACCATCCCCCTACCACCCATATAACCCACTAAACCACGTCCCTAAGTCTTGCGTACAACTGTTCCTTAACACCCCCAGGGATGGTGACTCTACCACCTCCTTGGGCAATCCATTCCAATGCCTGACTATTCTTTCTGGGAAGAGATTTCTTCTAATTTCCAACCTAAAACTCTCCTGGCGCAACTTGAGGCCATTCCCTCTAGACCTATCGCTAGTTACCTGCGAGAAGAGGCCAACCCCCAGTTCCCCACAACTTCCTTTCAGGTAGTTGTAGAGAGCAACAGGGACTTCCCTAAGCATCCTCTTCAGACTAAACAACCCCGGTACTATGTGGATATGCTACAGAGAAGGAGAGCATTTCTTATGCAGCTTTACTTGCTTTAATTTTAAGCGTAGTTATGCCTAACAGACTACACGTGTGTGGTGGTTTTGCCTTGCTAGACAGCTGAACTCCACCACAACTGTGCTCTCACTCCCTCTCCTCAGAAGAGGAGGGGAATAAGAAAAGGAAAAAAAGACTCACGGGTTGAGATAAGGATAATTTAATTAAAGGAAAAAATAATTATTAAGGGAAAATTATTATTAATTAAATAGTTTAACTAAAGGAAAGGGGAAAAGGGGAGGGGGAAACAAGCAAAGACTGTGTGGAAGTGCAGAGGAAGGAAATTACTCTCTACTTCCCACCAAGAAGTGATGCTTGACCATGTCCTTGAAGCAGGGCTTCAACGCATGTAGGTGTTTGGTAGGACAGACGTTTTCACATGAGTCCACCCCTCCCCTCTTCTTCCCTTTTCCACCTTTTATTGCTGAGTGTGACATCATATGGCATGGTTGGTTTAGGTCAGCTGCCCTGGTGATGTTCCTTTCTCACTTTTTGCCCGCCCCCAGCCTGCTGGCTCTGGGGGGGGTTGGAGGGAGTCCTGATGCAGTGCCAGCACTGCTCAGCAGCAGACACAACCCTGGTGTGATACCAGGGCTGTTCTAGCTCCAAGTACAGAGCATGGCACTGTGTGGGCTGCTGCAAGGAAAGTTAACTCCATCCCAGTCAGACCCAGTACAACATGTGAATTTAGTTACATCTTTAAATTATGTACTTTCATACCAGATGCATTTCATCTGGTGTGTACTAAAGGCAGGCCTATTATTTAGGGAACTTGCTAGATTTAGTCAGGTTATTGAAACCTTCCATGTTTGCACATTAGAACTTGTGAAAGCTTCTTTCTAAATGAAAAAGCTTGTCCAGATTACTGAATGGGTAATATTTCTAATTAGAGCTTGATTTCGTTAGCTCTGATGTCTGTGACAGAATGATACAGATTAATCTTAAATCTAGGTCTCCTGAATGCATGGGAACTGAAGGCTTTGTGCTGGTTTAAAGTTAGTGACTAAATTTAACTCTGGAAAATAATTCCTTTCTAGAAAAGCAGAGGGAGAAAGGGTAAGTTTTGAGAACAAGTCTGTCTCTAGGAAGTCCAGAAAAAAATCATACTTAGTGCATGCATACACATTGTGTGAGACAGACCGCTTTGTTAGGTGACAACATGAAAATCGTTCATTTTTCTCCTTTGCAGGTGCACAATTTAGATCCAAACACATGGAAGAGTGTTGAAGTTGTCCATATTGACATTGCAGATAGAACTCAAGTAGAACCAGGAGTAAGTAAATGCTTTCATATTGGGATATGGTTGCAACATGCTTCTAATCCCACCGATGCTTTCTGTTGGTTGTAAATAATCTAGAAGTGGTATCGATTTTATCTGACAGATAAATGAAAATTGACTTGAATTGAATAATTCATTCCTAAGTTCCACACTTAGCAAATGTGTTTACAATTTTAATTACTGAGTTTGACTTTTAGTTGCACAAGTAAAACATGAAAGGCAACAGACTTTTGGCACAGATGTACTTTTTACTGGTAGATAAACTAATTAATCATGCAAGCATGTATGTGCCCATCTTGGTTTGTGAAGCCACGAGCAAGAATCTACCCTGTGTGTCCTGCATGACAGAGCATGGTATATCCATCAAGCTGCTCTTGTGCTTCTGCTGCTACTTTTGGTTAGAATTTCTTTAAATAATTCTGTCCCTCCACCCATCCTTCCAGCTGGGGTTCAGGCAATCTCAAGAGGAACCATCGGGGTTTGCCATTGAAAGCTAGACTTTTTTTTATTTTTAAACTTCATTCATTAGAACAGTTCTGAAGAAATAAACTGCTTATTTCTTCTGAGAGCTGTGGAATTACTTGTTCATTTTCCTTTTAGTGATTGCTTTGGTGAGCATAAGCACCCTGGATATACCCAGAAGTCTGTCCTTAGGAGTCTGTGGTTCTCTATCTGAGAATATGAAGTTTAATACCTTGATACAAGAAGGAAAAATTTAGGAGAGATCTTATCAGTAAGAGCACATGGTTACTCAGAGAAGTTGTATGCAGAGCAAAGGTAGTGTGTGGTTTCTGTGTAAGGTTACTTATGTGTGTGGTGGAAGTAGGCTGCTAGATGAAGAAGAGAATGTGACAAAGTTTAGTGTTGGGAATGCATGCTTTCAACTTGTCTTTTCAATTGGAATTTGTACAGAAAAGATGTGTGCTCTAAATCTGATTTTATCAAATTCTGCTGAAATAAATACACAAAGAGATGTGTAGTTCAGCTTTTTCTGGTTTGTTGAGATTTTGCTGACAGGACAACACTTAATGTTTGTAATAGTTCCCATTCTGTTCCCCTCTATTGTCAGCTTTCAGTGAAGTACCTCAAAGTGTATATAATTGATCTGAATAAGAAGGTAGGATATGTTGGTTTATGCGACTTTAGAGGGTAATTTCGCTGCACTTAAATGCTTGTCCTACTTCCTTGCTCTTACTGTGGTTGCTTTTTATGCTTTTTTTTTTCCTACTGGAATTGCGTGGTTTAATTCTAACAGCTGGGCTCTTCTATGTCTAATCATTTATTTCTGAAGAGTAGGAAAATGGTATGGTCTAACACCGACACTAACCCGTATGTGTTTGTGATAACTTGCAGCCATTCTTGAAACTTTAATTGTTATTTTCTAAAAATAAATATGTGGATATCCAACATTGTGGGGAGCAGTCTCCATTGCAGGAAAGTGAAGGAAGGAGGGAAAAGGCTATGGTATGTGAAGTGGAAAGGATTCTGCTTCATAAATTGCTATTTATATCACCAACATAAGTGTATAACCTGCACTGTTGCTTAACTGATCTTTAACAGATGATCTGTGGATTTACATGTATGAAAATACATTGTTTGGAGAACCTCCCTGTAAATCAAATTAAATGTGTCTTGCCTATTTTAATGCAGCGAGGAATCGTTTTGCTGCCCCTTGTTCTTTCAGACATTCCATATGACCTTAGAGCTGAACTGGCAGGTAAATGTATGTTGTGCATTCCCTATTCCGTGCCTGGAATTGTGGCAAACAACTACAATGCTGTCATCTGTCAGAATGCTTGCTCGATCGCAGTATGTGTAAATAAAGGGTTGTGCTTATTACTAATGTTTGTTGAACTTAAATATCTGTTCTGTTTGAAGTACTCTTAGTGAACAGCACTGCTTGTGCTACGTGCCCTCTTGCACTGTTAGATGACATGGTTTGCCTCTAATGTTGCGTTTTCTTTGTACTGAAGACTGACAGATGGTGGTATGCTAAAAGAAGCTATGTTTTTGGCTCAGGACAAAGATCCATCTAACCCAGTATCCTGTTGGTGGCCAGTAGCAGATACTTTGTGGAAGGATAAGAAACTTGGGAAGCAATAGAACATGAGAAGCTGAGAGGTTGTTTTCTGTTTTTAAAGGACTTCCAGACCCAGTGGTTGCATCTGCCCTGTTAATTAGCCACTTACATTCCCATGAGCGCATCTAATCAATTTTTGAAAACATTTATACTTATGACCTTTTTGGCATCATGAATTCTATGGAGTGTTGGGAAGGAGGAAGAATACTTCTTGCCTGCTTGATAAGTTAATTAATTTTGTGAGGGGAAAATTCGTTCCCTTTTTATACTTTCTGCAGAACTTATCCTACAGACTTTGATCAGACTTCCTTCATCCTCCCCCACCTCCTTTTTATCCTATCTTTCCAAGTCAAGGGTCCTCTGTCTTTCAGTCCATCTTCATGTGGAAGTTCTTGGAACTATTTTCAGAAATAATCCTTTTTTTTTTTTTTTTTTTTTTCCCCTTTTGAATATTACAGAGTATCAAAACTATGAGGTCAGAATGGTTTAAGCCAGCTCCTCTAGTCATTTCTGGTGTTTCTAACTTCTCCTTTTCTAGTAGCTCCTAACAATTTTTTTCATCTGTAGATAAGTGCTCAGCAAGTATTTGAAAGTTCAAAGTCACAGTAGAGTCTACCATTGTGTAGGAATACTTGGGAATAATTTTCATCATTTGATTCAGATTTTCATTTCCATTTCATCTCCTAGACATGCAGGTTTGCAAATCCTGATGTTACCAAGCAAAGAGTGGCTTTGTATTTAAAATTCTATGCAAACTTAGATATAACCCTGAGTTATCCGTAGGCCAGCACGCTTTTCACTCTATTCGTTTGCTCCCCTTTCCTAGATAGTTAGGAGTTTGTTTTACAGCAGAAATTCTCTTTGTCACAGACTTACAGTCTCTTCTGTTACAAAAATCTGCAGTTTCTGGCTTTTGTTTTCTCTGTCTTTACTGGTTATGATTCCATGAGAAGACGCTTTCAATTTATGTTAATGACTTAGGTTTGCTGTGAAATGTTTGTAATGGAACTTGAGTAATTTTTTTTGGAAGTTTCAGATACATTATAGTAACAAAATTGCCTGATCCACTTGCTTTATGCCTTCAGAAAAGTCTACAGTTTTGGAAATAAAATGTCCTGTATGAAAGCATTTACTGTTTTCTATACAGTCTCTCTTGTCCAAAAGGTTTCCCCCTAAAATTTCTTCCTGTTTGTTCAATGATACTAGAGCATTGGCTTGTTCGCTCTATTGGGTAGTTTCTGAAGTCACTTAGGTGGTAGGCAATTTTTTCATTACAGTGTTTGTTCTTCAGCCATTATCCTTCTAAGTGGCTGACTTTTTTTTCTTGTGTACTATGTTTTTTTTAGGTGCACTGGGAATAGGAATACTCAGTGTTGCCAAAGGAAAGTTTTATGTATGCATTTATTTTCTTGGTCACATTTTGGCTTGGAAAAACAAACAAAATGTACTAGTTTGTATAACATTACGACTGAAGGAATGGAACTGCATTTATAAGATCCAGCAATCTTGATAAAAGTTTTGATAAATATATTCAAGATTTTTTATCTTGTATTAGTGAGTGAACCTTGGCCAAGCCATTGTAGTGTGACAGTTACTTTAGTTTCAGAACTGCAATCAGCATAAATACAGAAAATAGTAAAATTCTTTAAGGTACTGACGTCATGCATGTGCTAACTTGTGCTCATTTAAGTATGTATAAAAATAATTTGGCCAAAATCTGTGGCTTTCTTCAGATACACATTTAACCCTGGCATCTCTTAATCATCTCCAGTGTACAATCCAAGTAGCTTTATGTGATTTGTATATAAAAATTATTTCCTGAGAGAGTAAGACTTTTTAAAGAACAAATTTTTGTAAACAATTTGTAAGAAACTAGAGTGTAGTGAAAACAAAGAAATTGAAGTCAGGTTTATAGCCATTTCTGTACAGTGAAGAGGAAATTAAATATCTTGTTCTAGGTCATTTTAGATCTTCATTATATTACTTGAAACAAAATTCTAGAAGTACGATTTTATACAGATCAGTCAAATTATTTAATGCTGCATTAAGTACTAGAGATAAGGGTTGTCTATTCAGTGTGCAGTACCATCCCTTGTTCTGTGGTTTCAAGAAATATAATGGAATATAGGAAGTCTTTTTCTTATGTAGTCTGCAAAAGAGTTCTTGAGTGAAAGAGATGGGTTTTTTGATAGCAAGGTGGATTTGTCCCAGTTTGGACTCAATTCATGATATAGGCATCTAAAAGGTCCATATTGCTAGTCCAGAAGTTTACTATCTGTTGTGTGTTTTGTTGACAGTAGTCTTGGAACGTCTTGACTACATTGTGGACTGTGCATTAGCAAAAGGATCAGATTATACTTCTTAGTTACTTTTGAAGGATAAAAAATGAAGAACATTTCTTTTGAAGAATGCACAATCAACTTAAACATGATTCTTATTGGACTTCAATTCTGTAGGGTTGTTTCATTTTGGCATCCAGGAGAGGCAGGTGTAGTTGTATGGACTGGTGTTCAGCTGGTGGATGTTCTCTAGATGACTTGGGATCATGTGGTTGTATCTTTATTTGGCAGTCGTTTCTCAACTCTTGTGAAGTTCTGCTTTCAAATTGCTGTGAGTGTTTACAGTCTAGCATACAAACTACTGTGTATTGAAGATTGCTACAATGGCTCTGGTCTAAGTAATCAGTACTTTTTATTCATCTGCTGCTGAGGAAAGCCCAGAGACTTCTAATACTTGAAAGATCCAGGGCATAGTAGATTTTGTAATGTCCTTGACTTGTTTATAAATACATTAGTGATTAGGATTCGGGCATCAAAATGACAGCGTTGTAGAGTACCTCTTGTGAAAATCACAGTATGAATGGTCACCAGTGCTCTTTGAGATGCTGTTATCCAGAGAAGCGTTGAAAACAGAGTGGCTGCTTCAGGCCTGACTTTTTGCCCCAAAGTGTATTTTTTCCGTCACCTTGTTGGACATTGATTGTTAGTAAAGAGCAAATGCTACATACCTAAACCTATCAAAATATGAAAATGTGGTTTTTTTGCATAACAGTTATGTCACAGTGTTTCATTTATGAGACTTGGGAATCATGCACTGAGCTGGGAATTTGACATACTTTCAACCTGACTTTCTTCTTTTATCTTCTTTTATCTTGACATGAAAGACGATCCACAGATCTGTGGGTCATAAAAGAGAAAAGTGCTATGTGTTTTTCCTTTCACAGTCAACTTCGTGTAGTTTCTGCTAAATAATACTGGTAGCATGTGTATTCTTCCATTTAAAGGTCAAAGAACTAATGCAATACTGAGTTGGAAGGCCTGAAATTGTATATGCATGCCCAGTCAGTCTTACACATGTATAGGTGGTGTTCAGGAAGCTTTTTTCATGAATTTGCATATCATATACCAGACTTGTGTCATTTTTATGTTATGTTCAGGAAGTTTTCCTAATACTATTCTATCTAGTATGTATGCTTTTGAGTTTTATAATAATTAGTAGACTGAGCTATGAACTATCAGCAATACTGCTATTAGTTTTATCAGGCCTTAATAAGGAAAGGAAGTGGTATCACCAATATAAAGTTGTTCCTAATGTATTGATGCATCTTGGCGTAACTTAGCTTCGTGTTGATGGGCAAAGAATTGTAAAGAAATGTGGTTTCTGGGTTTGTTGTGATTATTACTTTATTGTATGTGGTTGTTGTTCACACTCTATTATTGCTTGTTGCATTCACATGTTGTATTGAGATTTTGAGCAGGAAGTGCATATGAAACAATATTTGTGTATTTCTTTGAAAACATCTTAATTCATCTATATTCTGACACTGCTGCCTAATGTATGCCTGTCTAGCTTTCAAGAGAGCTTCAGTGTTTTCCAGCTGTAGTACTTGTTCCAACTGTTGCCTGTTTTTCTTCCTAAGAAGGAGTTGTTGCTGTCAGGACTTAAGCTCTTGCTGCACAGATATTTTCCTTAAACTCTGCAAAGAACTATTGTTTATTTGTACTCTGGCTCTAGTCCAGTCTCCTTCCTTGCATGCTGGTAGGGTTTGTGTATTGAGAAGAGTTCCCACAATGCTCTCTTGTCCTTCTAGACTTCAATCTAGACAGATTTTTTTTCTGCCCTTACCCAGACTTGGTTTAAGTGATTCTTGAAAGCTGCTGTATGTGGTCTCTGGCGTAGAAAACTTTACCATGACTCATCTATTTTCTTTGAATTTTTCTTTTTACTCCTACCTTATACTGTAGATAACATTTATTTCCAGGGTTTCCAACTGGGTGTATATGTGGATCCTAAATGCAAGAGCACAGTTACTTTACACCTATGTTCCTGCGCAATGAGAGGCTGGCGGGCACTGTCCTATCGGGTGGGCTTGGGTATCCCTATGGTATCTGGCCAAGAATTTCACAACATAAAAATCAAATCAGAGTTGCGTATGTAGGTGAGTTTAAATGCAAAAATGCCAAAGCAAAAGTAAGCAAAGTTCCTATCATAACATGAGTTATCTGATCACCGTGTATTTAAAAATTTGCATCCTACAGTGCGTTTCTGTAAGCTTGCAACAGTATCCATCATAACACGCAGGTATAAAGTACTTGTGGTATGAGATGCTACAGGTTTGGTTAGTGAATGAATGCAGTTTCTAATATAAAGGTTGCGGAGGATTTCAGATGTTACTTGGTGATCCTAGTTGATTATTTTTTCCCCTTTCAGGATGGAGGTTGGAATGCTAATGTAGAAATTGCCGAGTATATTTCACTTTAATCATTTGACAAGGCTATGTATGCTTCTGCATTATACTGAGTGGAAACTGGCGGAGAAAAATTATGTTTGCTTAGCTTTCTTCAAGCAAGGATGCTAACTTACTGAAATTTGCTTGATTTTTTCCAATTGATGTTTTATGTAGAGTTTCCATTGTAGTGGTTGCAAAGGACAGTGGATCTGTGAAACTCCTATATTAGGCATGTGTGGAACCATTTTATTGCAGAATTATGAGAAAGCCTCATGGCAACTTGTAGTGAGTTGTGGTATTTCATCTTCTGCACGTGTTTAGCCTTGGGTATCTTTTTTCATGTTGTGAGTTTGGATGTTTCTTACTTGCATTGATGCTTTCAGATTAGACAAGCCCACTGTTGTAGTCCTCCAGTACTGATCAACACTGGATGTTAAGGAAGCTGAACCTCTGCTCTGTTGCTTGCTTCCCTTGCTTCTCAAGTGAAATGGATGTAGAAAGGAATGGGCAGCCTGGGATGGCTGCCTGGGAATCACACCCCAGGCTGCAGAGTGCTCTTCACTTTGAGGAGCTTCCCATCTGTGTAATGGGAAGACCTTTACCAGCTGTTCTGTATCATGTGTTCCACGTTGAAACAGAGAAATGAGAAACGAGTCATGCTCTGCTGTAAGAAAAAGCAGCTTTTCTATTCAAATGTAAACATATATATATTCAAGTGTGTATATATTTTAGCTGTTGATATTTTTTTATGTCCTTCACCTTAAAAAGAAAAAAACTCAAGTCTCAGAGTCTCCTTTCTGGTTGGGCAAACGATAAATTTAACACAGGTTTGTGAGCAGTAAAAGCTGAGTAGGCAAAACAGCAAGCTTACAGACGACTTCTTGTCATTCTTAGTGAACCTCCTTTAAGTCATTCTTTTGAATAATATTGCTGCTTCCTGGTTTTCTGTCTTTTTTGACAGGTAGATTTTATAGTATTCAGTTTATATTTGTGTTGGAAGTTGTTGAAAATTTTTGTTTTGGATTGCATTTAAAAAAGCACCAGAGTTTTACTGTCATAAAATATTTTTTTTTTTACTCTCTCCTGGTTTCCTAATAAAATAAGTTGGACTCATTTTGGTCCTGTCCTTTCATTGCTTTTAGACTTGGTTGTGCTCTGTACTAAGTAATGGAAGCTCTTCACAATTCTTCTTTCTTCTTTTTTCCTCTAAAGAAAGCACAGAGATGAACTTTAACTATGAGAACATCCTAATCGTGTTATGTTTGTGCTCTAAGGCTGCAGCATCCTCTGGGTATTGTTAGTACCACCGAAGAATGTGCGATTGGTCCCCATATGCCCTAGACACCAGTATGAGTGTCGGGCTCTGCTATGGTAGGGTACTCAGACATTTGAACTAGGAAACTCGGGGTTGCATCGAATGCTAGGCCTGTTTTTGTTTACAAAATTGGCATTAAAATATGGAAGCTCGTGTCTCATGATTGTTAATTGGCAAACTGCTTATATGTTACTACAGTTTGATCCCTTTCTCAGTGTCTTCTATTCCGATGTTTGAATGAGGTTGTTAAAAGGCAGTGATTATCAGTAATTTAAAACATGAAATAAGTTTATGTAAAATTACTTTGCTTTACTATTTAAATATATTTCTTAAAGGTGATTTACTTATAAAGAAAAATCTTTTTTTCCACCCAAGTGTTTATAAACAAACAACAAAGTGTATGAAATTAAGCCTTCAGAATATGCTGTGGACCTGAGGATATGAGCAGGTTGCAGCTGTCTTCACGCATGTTATTTGAAATAACAAATGAGATGAGAACTCTACAGCTGGTGGCAAGCAGTATAAGCTCTGCACCCTCTGCTCACCTCCCTCCTTGGCTTCCTAAAGGAGACAATGCTAACAAGGCCAGCGGGCTAACTCTTACTGGGCTACTGCTCACTTGCAGCAGCATTGAGAGGTAGGGCTCTACACTACATGACAAAGCTATCGTATATAAGGGAATACTGTTCATTTTGATGCTTGTAAAAAGGACATGCTTTATTCCAGTAAAATAATAAATAAGCAGGGTTTTATGAAAGCACAAATATTGCTATTAGTCCTTCTCAACTGTAATAATTCAAGAGTGGAATTGCACTTAGGTGTTGCTGAATTTTCAATGTTAATGTACAGTTCTTATACCAATTAATCAAAAAATTCCTGTGTGGTAGATGAAGTATTATCTTGGTACCTGTAGGAGCACCCTGCTAAAGCTGTTTGGCTATTATTTGGGTACTTCATATAAATATATTGTTTAAATTTAAAGGGCAATATAGAGGAAAATACTGTGTTGTGGAAGTTCATAAAACATATCTACTGGCAATGGGATTAAATGTCTTTTGAAACACTTAGATGTTTCTAGGAAAGATGGTCAGTTTTTAGTCTGAATTTAAATGCTTAACACAAGTTTGTCTGAATACCTGTTAATGCTTTCTAAATATATTAATTACAAAATGGCTGAAAAATTGTCTTTTAAATCACTTCTTCAGCTCATCTTAATACATAGTCTAGGTATTTTAAAAGAATTGGAAAGTATGAAGAAAGTGTTGGAGTGTAATAGCTGAGCTTCTGTAAGTGAAACCAGATTCGTCTGAGAGGACCTGAAATATTCTAGTCCTGTCTAGCTTGCAAAAAAAAAGTAAATTGTAAACATCAAAATCGTAAACATCATGTGAGCATTAGTGACTGATTTGTATAGCCTCCCTCTGTGGATTTGAAATTTCAGTTTAGAAGTAGCCTTCATTCCTGCATGCTAATGGAAGAATCTAGATCTGAAAACTGATGTGTTAGATGGGATCTTCTGCACTTCTGACGCCTGAAATACTGAATTCATATAGCAACTCCTCAACTGTATGTGTAATAGTGATGAGTTCAACTTACATGAGTTAAATATTGAAAATAGGGAAATGGAACTGTTTTGGGAGAGTGGAGGAAGGTTCTTTTGTGGGGGTTGTTATTCTCAGGCACATTTTGGATTTTCTTAGTAAATAAATGTGAAAAATGTTACATGTGAAGTTCACCTTACCCATGTCAATACAAGGTTAATGGAGAAGCCAATAAAATGGAGGGGGGAACAGACCCTTTGGAAGAATGGGAGAAGGAAATACTTTTTGCACAGTTCATAATGCACTAGTCACTAATTACCACTGGCTGCAGCAAAGGGCAAGAGTGAAAGGGGATAGAAATATCCAGTTATATGATGCTCTATAAATGAAGAGCTTATATTCTTTCCAGGGAAAACAAAACAAAACACCTAAGTGAAAACCAAACTTTTACTACTTGGATTGATAACTCTGCCAGTGGGTTATTTTCATCCTTCCATGCAGCATCTGTTACTGGCCACTAAGACAGAATATTAGATTAGAGTGGGCTCCTGTTTAACCCAGTGTGACAATTCCTGCTTAATAATGTTAAAGTGTTCGGGTTTGTTTTACGTACATTTGTATTCATACCTTCACCTACAAGAACTTCTTAACTCAGTCATCTGTGGAAACCAGTTCTCCACAACATACTGCAGTGAGGATGTAGTTAGATGCCTTCGTTGTGCCTCAGAAGAAATATCAATATTGCAGTTTCAGTAGAGATCCTTTCTGAAATTTGTCTATCCTGGGGCTGATAGGATTTAATTTTGAATGTAGGGGGATGCAGTAAGAAAGATGAAGGTACAGTTTCAATTCATCTTTGAAACTGTTTACAAATTAGATTCTTGTGACAACTCTGCAGAAGTGGGGGGATGACAGTAGCTACTTTTCTGGTGGTATTTCTTTAATGTTCTGCAAATTTTGTCCTCATTAGAATAGCTTTTAAGAATTACACCTTAACTTTGCTAAACTCTGAGGCTTTTCTGCAACGCCTACTTGTTCTACTTAAAAGTAATTTGAACTTTTACAATTCTCTTTGGTTGCCTGGGTGTAGTGGTTTTCTTAGGCGGATATTTTTAAGACATTATGTAAACCTTACTTGTACTCAGTACTGAGGTCAGGGATTTTTATCCTTCCCTAATCCCCAAAGAAGTATCTTTATGAAATAACCATTTCCATACTAGTCATCAGTAAAATTAAGTAAATTTATATGTTGGAAGCATTTGTAATCTCTCAGCTCTATTGATAATAGCTTTGTTTCCACCGTAAGTGACTTGATAAGTAGTGATGTCTGTTCTAAAGCAGTGCCACTTGGATTGCTGCCTTGTGCCCTCTCTGTATTTAGCCTGGTAATGTATCTCACAGACTTGAGATTATGCAGTTTCTAACCTTGCAGGTTAGCTCACTTACACCTTCTTCCCTTTCTGTTCTGTTTTCTCAGAAGTTGACATGTTGCAATTTGCTAAATGTTAGTATACCGATTTCTGTAGTACTGTTTTCCTTTCCCCAAGAAAGCTTACAAAGCTGAAAGGATAAGAGCCTGTGACACAGACAGTGCCTAGCACAAGAAAAGTCTAACCTAGAAGGGAGCCCCAGAGTGCTAATGAGCAGGTGTGATGGAGTATTCAGCAAAAGCTTAAACAAATGTGTTCCCCACACCCTGCTCCAGATCACTCAGGTCAATCAATTTGGTAGTCTTGAAAAGAACAAGCTCAATACAATGGGAATCTTTCTGTTGGTTTTTTTTTTCTGACTCTTAGTTGTTTTTTTACATTATAGGACTACAAAGCTGATGAAGACCCTGCATTATTCCAGTCAGTTAAGACTAAGAGAGGACCTTTGGGGCCAAATTGGAAGGTAATAAGAACTGACTTGACAACCTTATGAAGTCTTATCAGCAGGAAAAAAAAGTCTGCAGTTTCTTAGAGATTAGCACTAATGATGTCAGTCTTAAAAACAGAGGGCAGAAATATTTATTTCTTTTTGTATTCTGTTAAAATTCCAAATACATTGATAAGCAGGGTACTGTCTACAAGTTGTTTATTATTGCTACTGAAAACAAAGCAATGCAACTTAAATTGGATGAACTTACTCAAGACTGACATTTGAATCTGCGCTGTGATGAATTCCATGCAAGTGTTCATTCTATTATGGTAACCCCTGACAGTAACTTATATAAAAATAATAATAATAAAAAATAAAAAAACACAGTTGGAAGCTTCCAACTATATTTAAATGGTTATAACATCTGTGTATCAATATACTAAATCTAAGCCTGTCTTCATCTTGCTATATTTTTTTTTAACTTTTGTGGTATGCATATAAAATGCACACACAAAAAAAAAGTAGTATTTCATCATAAGTATTCTCCTTCAGTGTGATAATAAATCTTGTTTGTATTTCTGTATGCATGTGTACAGTCATGCACAGATGCATCTACTGCGTTGCTGAAATTCTTAGTCTGAGTTATGTAAACTGAGTTGGTTTGGGGAATACATTTTCCACGTACTTTGGTCATTTGCCAGCTTTCTGATAAGTAAAGCCATTGTACAACCACAGGAAAATGGCTTGACTAAAACTTTCATTTTAAGGTAAAGCCATCTGGCCTTTACCCAAGGCTGCAGTTATCTAAGCCTATGTACTAAGAGTTTTCTTTTAAATGCATTATGCAGGCTGCTTGCTTAATATTACCAAACATTACCAACCAAAATTTAGTGTGCTGTATTTCCTTCATGTCCTTAGTGAATAATGGAATAAATCTGTTTTAAATGAGACATAACATTCTGTGAAAGTTCCTTGGCATTAGTGCCACCTTTCTGCACACATTATTGAGTATAGGTAAATGCTTACCACATAAAATCAATCCAGTAAGAATTTGCTCTGTTTATATATTCAACTACAGGAAAGTCATGCTTGAGAACTGACTCTCAGGTAGTCTGTATACACAACAAATTTCAAAGTAGAAATAATCTGGGCATTTTTAAATTAGATTTCTTTTAACAATTCAATGGACAACTGCTGTTAGTTGTGCACAGATTAACAAGATTTATTGTAAGGTATAATGCATAAAGATCTTGGTCAATAATGTATATTTATTTAACGTGGAATGTTTAGCACTAATATGCATCACCAGAGAGCTTTTGAATGAAAACCAGTTATCCTCGGAAGACTGATGTTCTATTCATGAACAAAAAAAAAACAAAGTGCTGTTGTTGTTTTGTGTTCCTAAACAGCAGAAATCTATGTCCAGGCATTAGTAAAAGGACAAAACTAAATAGAACATAAAAATTCAGTGCTGCCAGTTCCAGGCAGTCAGAGTTCTCCTCCTTTTGCAGCTGTTTTTAAACAATAAAAAAGTAATTCCCCTCTTTCCTTGAGTCACACAGGCCCAAATAGGCCATTTCTTGTATCAGCCCTCCTGCCTGTTCCCTGAGAAACAGGGAAAGAAGAACAAACATCTATGGCAGAATAAGAATCTGTGCACTTCATACAGTAACTTGTTATTCAAGCCAAACACACATGTGTAGGTTAAGTTTTGTTTGTTTTAAACCTTGTTTTTTAACTCTTAGAAGGGTTGCAGTAACCAAACGTGCTGTTAGACAGAAACATGACATACATGTAGTCTCTTCTGTTACATAAATTTGACTGCGTAAATTGTATGAAAATCACTGTGCATGATGTTACAGGTACTTCAGACCTGTTTGGAAGTAGGAACTCTGATAGAAACCTAGGAATTAGAGGAGATGGTGGTGGGTGTCTCCTGAATTTCCCCTTGGTTAATTCTGGGGATCCTTTTTCTTCTACACAAAGTCCTTGAGCCATAGCTGGTTCCCCACTGTCTTTGAAGTGGAGTTTCAGTTGTCTTATGGCCACCTATTGCCAATGATGGGAGGTTCCTGGTTTATTCTATAGTAGCAGTCAGAAGGTTAATAATTCATTATGCAAAAAATAATACTTATATTATGCCATGCAAATAGAAATTACAGCTGTGCCTGGGTAAGGACATACCCTCTGTCATTGTCTTTGGGGAAGGAAGGTGAGGAAGAGAGGAATAGGGGAGAACGTGCCAGGGTTCAATTTCTTTTTGCAGCATATAGGCAAAGCAGGACTGAAATGAAGTTGTTTTATGTTGTTGTGAGAAGTAAACTTCAGGGGTAGTTATGTGCTTTTTATTATCTGATTTTTTTTTTTTCTAGTGTGAATGGTTTTCCACCATCATACTGAGAGGCTTGGTACAACTCAGGTTATAATTGCCTGTAGGTAATAGACCCACAAGTGTAAAATAAGTTGGCACTAGCAATTATAATTAAGCTTTGTTGTCCCCTCAAAATGCCTGAAAGTATATTATAGTTTAAGTCTTGAAAATGAAAATAATGTTAAAATTTAAATTTATAATATATGCTTGTGGCTTACAGTATGGATGGAATTGTTTTGTAGGTTTACCTGATTGTCTGTTATCCTATGTTGAGATTACAGTGCAGTCATTTTCTAATACCTAGAATGATAATTTCTAATAATAATATTAAATGTATTTCACTGAAATCAATTAAAAAAAAAAATACCTTTCCGTTTATCTGTAAACAGAAAGAGCTAGCAACTGATGAAGAGTGTCCTAAAATGTGTGCTTACAAGTTGGTGACTATCAAATTTAAATGGTGGGGACTGCAGAACAAAGTTGAAAACTTTATACAAAAGGTAAGTGCTTCTTAAAAAAAAAAAAAATCACTGATGTTGCTGGAGAGATGGGATTGGTGGTGGGCAGGTAGGGAGGCAGGGTGGTTCTGTTTTGGCAGAGTTTTTTTGTTTGTATGTTGTGATGGTGGGTGGTGGGGTTTTTTTGAGGTGAAACAGCATAGAAGTTTCCTGTTGCTTGCAATCAAGCAGTTCCTGTTCATTTCCTCAGCAAACAGAACCGTTTGTGCCTTGGTCTAACAGCAGTGATGTTTCATTGATGGTGTACTAGAATAACCTTCTAAGCTAAAAAAGCAAAAGTATTAGCAAAGAGTCTGTGTCATGTAAGTTCAGCTCATGATTTTGTAAACCACAGCACTTGACAAATCTTTGATTTGTTTTGACCTCATAAGTTGAAAGTTGCATAAAATATGTACTGGTGTTTCCTTAGTATTTTCTATTCCAGTTTTCACATGGAAGTGTTCTTGCATTTGTACTAATTCTACAGTACTTTATATTTCTGGAATTACATGCTTGCAAAGTGAGGTCTGAGGCAAGTATAATCCAATACTAGGGTTTAATTGGCAACTGGTGTTTTGTCAAATTATACTTGCATCTTATTTCATTACTGCTTTATCATCAGAATATGAATTGTGAAATTTAAAAAAAAAAAAAAAAAGAGGTCTAAACATTCAAAATGTAAACTTAATGTGTAGTCAAAGTGTTTCATCTAGATTGGCATTCCAGTTCTCTTCAATCCAGAGAAAATGTG
This sequence comes from Netta rufina, assembly GCF_964035555.1. Taxonomy (NCBI): domain Eukaryota; kingdom Metazoa; phylum Chordata; class Aves; order Anseriformes; family Anatidae; genus Netta; species Netta rufina. Next base: position 15,511,292 of record NC_140141.1, on the reverse strand, counting down.
CTGTAAAAGTGAGTAATAAAAACATTCCCGTAGCAATTGGGCATGGTGTTTGCTCACTGATAAAACATGAGTGAGACCATTGTCATTGTGGTAAACAGGGCTTTTAGCTATCAGTGGACTACCTAGCAAACTGCATTAAAAGTTTTGTTATTTTAATAGTGATGATAGCAAAAGAGAAAAGCTTCAAACAATAATAATTGAGAATAAGATAGAGAAGGTAGTTTGTGATATCTGCAGTACAAAGGAAGGGAAGGAGATGCTTTGGTGTGGTGGTGGGTATGGGAAGGAATTGTGCATTACGCATTTCAAACTGAAAACAGGTTGGGAATAAGCTACCGGAAGAGCCAAGACTTCTGTGATATGACGAGGGGAATACTTGAAGATATGATTTTTTTTATTATTATTTTTTGCCTTGCTTTAATTGAAGCTGATTCTTCAGAGGAAATTGATCTCTTTCTGCCAGTTGTCAAGAACTGTGTGTTAAATGTGATCAGCTTTGTTTCTGAGGACTGTCAGCAGCTTTAACAATGCCAAATCTGGGAACAGATGAACAAGACCTGAACTTTAGGTGGCACCCTGGGTAACTAAATACATTCAGAAGTCTGAATTTTAGTAGTGAAATGGATTTCAGTGTTGCATCTGTATGACAAAGCTGGTGAGGGGCCTGGAGAACAAGTCCTACGAGGAGCGGCTGAGGGAGCTGGGCTTGTTCAGCCTGGAGAAGAGGAGGCTCAGGGGCGACCTTATCGCTCTCTATGGGTACCTCAAGGGAGGCTGTAGTGAGGTGGGGGTTGGCCTGTTCTCCCGCGTGCCTGGTGACAGGACAAGGGGGAATGGGCTTAAGTTGCACCAGGGGAGTTTTAGGTTAGATGTTAGGAAGAACTTCTTCACTGAAAGGGTTGTGAGGCACTGGAACAGGCTGCCCAGGGAAGTGGTGGAGTCACCATCCCTGGAAGTCTTCAAAAGACGTTTAGATGTAGAGCTTAGGGATATGGTTTAGTGGGGACTGTTAGCGTTAGGTCAGAGGTTGGACTCGATGACCTTGAGGTCTCTTCCAACCTAGAAAATTCTGTGATTCTGTGACTGCTTTTATCAGAGCAGCCAGAAGCAATAGTGATAATTCTGCAGATGGGATGGTTTATATGATACGTCTTTCATCTTCCACGTCAACATTGTAGAAGTCAAAATTCCATGGCACTAGAGGTAGACTGAGCTAGTACAGATCTTCAGCACAACACTGTGTTTTTTAGGGCTAGCAGTATTTTAAAAATGTGAAACCAAACAATTTGAGTCACAGTGACAGTATTCTTACTGAGATCGATTCAGAACCCAGATACGCCTGCTGTAATGAAATGGCTGTGGAATCCTTAGCTTAAATATCTGTACTCTTGAGGGTTTTGTACCTTTGAAATTGCACGTCAGGTGTTGCCGATTTGCTGACTCACTACAAATCAGAAGTGTGCCATCTTTGGAGTCAGAACTACCCCCCCCCCCCCCCCCTTATTGCTTCATTCTGCCTTGTTGTATTTTGTTGTTTTTTTAACAGCACAGAACCTGTAACAGTTCAGGTCTAGATTTTTATACAGTGCAAGCTAAACATTCTAGCTGTTATGATGCCGTTTTTATTTCAGCTTGGTGCTGTCTTGGATAGAACAAATTTTAGAAGGATTCTTCAGGATCTTCAAGTAACATGAATTGCTGACCTTTCTCAACTTGTTTTTTGGTAGTGAAGTTTGTTCATTTTTAAAATGTGGGAATTAATATGGCTTTAAATAGGATCCAGTAATGTGAGGAGGCTAATTCTCTAGCAGTATGAAACATTATGCACCTAAAGATTATACTTTTTCAAAATGAACAGCTGCAATCAATTCACCAGTCTTTGGCAAAATGCAGGCCTATATCTAATGTTTACTTATTTTCTTAAAGCAAGAAAAAAGGATATTTACCAACTTTCATCGCCAGCTGTTCTGTTGGATTGACAAGTGGATTGATCTGACTATGGAAGACATTAGGAGAATGGAGGATGAAACCCAAAAGGAGCTGGAAGCGGTAAGACCTCCTTAAGGCTGATGTTTGCATGCTGTCTATAGCTATGCCATTTAGACTGCTAGAAATTGAAGCAAATTAAGTTGTGTACACCCCCTTGTGTGCGTCTGGGCAACTGCCAGTGAGCATTATAGCCCCTTTAAAGATTCTCCTATGCAGAACCACGCACTTCAAGCTTCTGCATGCTGTGTTTCGTTAAGTTGGAAGTGGCTATGAGGTAAATATTTCAGATGTCAGTAAATCTGAAATGTCTACATTGCCCATGTCTTTGTTTATGTTATCATACTCATTATATAAAATCCCTTTGAGTGCCTGTTTACACTTGTCAGGTAGAGCTGTCATCTCGTTTTGCTTTGTTTCATTTCTAATCATTGTTAGACATGATTACTTTTTCTCTTCAAACATGTTGTGAAGCAAACTTGTACATGTCACATGACAACAGTTGCGCTCATCCTGATTAGCACAACAAAACTAAATTTTACTTGAGAAAAAAAAAAAACAGTAAAATTAACAGGTTTGAGGTGGTATCAATTTTCATGCATTAGGGGCTGTGAGGATCAAATATATTTAGTTTGATCCATCTTTGGACTGAGGTCTAGAAGGAAATCCATCCATTGGGCACTTTCCCAGCTCTTTATTTAAGAGGCAGAGAAACATCATAGGCTAAGCAAGAAGCCTTCTTCTGCAGTCTCTTTCCAGAGCACAACCTTTGGTGTGAGCCTTTCTCACTCTAAGTTCTGCTGTCTTTAGGTTCTTTGCAGTCTGTGGAGTTGCAATTATGTTTTCTTCCCATTTTGCCGACTGCTTTATGCCCCAAACCTGTTCAGCTTGTCATTTTGCTTCCATTGTCTTGGTGCTGTTGGGACACAAAGTGCCTTCAGCTACAACTTGCTTTTTTGCATGGTTTAACTCATTTCAGCTGCCAGACATCTTTAAATACTGTCTTATGCTTTTGACCTACTGTTGACAGTGGTTATAAAGTGCATTTTGTGGTTTGAGCCTAACACATCTTTTCTTTTAGTATCAAAACTAGCTGTAACTCTTCCATCCCCACTTGTTGTGCTCTCTCTGTTTGGTCTTTATGAACTATGCAGAGCTATCTTACATTGTGTAGAAACGTTTTGTGTGTTTTGAAGAAGTGCTTCTTCACCATTCTGTGTGTTAATAGGTAGATGGTCTGAACTGGTAAAACCAAACTTTCTTTTCAGATAAGCTGAAGGGATTGTCTGCCTTGGCAGCTTCCAGAATATATTTTGGAAAAGAATGATGTCCATTCACTCTTGCAAACACAGTACTTTCTCACTGGCATTTGGATATTTTTATTACGGAAAGTGTTTTCTCAAATCACATGGATTTCTTCTTTAATTCTGCTTTATGCCAGAATCTATTGTTAGAACCACCTATTCCCAGGTGTCTATGAAGGAGGAAGAGTAACCACTTTCCTCTCTATACCTGATTTTTATCAGAAGGGTTTTCTTTTGCACACCCATAGTTCTTTATTTGGAATGAAACAGACTTCATCCAATTTCTCTGAGAAAGGATAGTGGCAGTGTGAGTATTGCATACAAGGTATGTATTGGAGAGAGTAAGCAGTGTTTGATGCAGCCCTGTGAATGAGAAAGTTTCCCTTTTGTGTCTCTGGATGTTTGTCTTCTGTAAAGCAAGTGTTGTTTCACAATTCTCACTGGTAAGTAATTGTTTTGCAAAAAGCATTTAAAAGAACATTTGCTCCTGTTTTTAGTTAAGCAAAGCCCACTTCACATGTTTCTGAGTGTAACGTTTATCCTTGTTCTTAAATGTCAAACCTACTTGTATACTATTTTTCTTGTTATGCTGAGCAATGCAACTAGCTTATTTCAAGTAGCTCGTCATGTATGACCTTACTTTCCAGAACTTAAGTGTATTACTTTTGAAAAAGTCTATTTTTCATGAGAAAAATGCATTGGTAAGTTACACTAACACAGTGTTTCTATACGTATTATGAAATGTGAGAGAAGTGAAAACCTACTGCTAAAGTATCTTTTTCTTAACTAAATAGAGGTATCTACAAATACCTATAAATGATGCCGTTCCAAGGTTTTTGTGGTGACATGCACCTTTTATTGAAAAATAGCCTAAAGGCAAAAATGTCACTGCAAATACGTGAACATTAATTTTGCCCCAAATAGTTTGGTTGTGTTTCATAAGCAGCTACTTCTTTGTGCAAAATAGTAACTTTCATTAAATCCCAGATATACAACAAAACATTTTCTTCTATGGCCTGGACTACTGGGAAGTAAGGACTTTAGTGGTAGGGTACTTAACATGTTGACAAAAATATGTTCATGCTTCCATCTCCACAGATAAATGTTTTTTGACACTGTTCCATTATGTAGGTTTACAATGCTTAAACAGAAACAACTGCAGAAAGCAAGCCTCCTAATATTGGCAGCATTACATTTCCTTAGAATACATTGCTTTGTTTTGCTGTTCTCTTTTGTCATTAATACCTTTCTTCTTCTTAGTTTAAGCTGATCTTTCTCTTTAGATTCTGTGGGCGTTTCAGTTCCTTTTTGGTCCTGTTCTTCATCTTAAGTCAATTTTTATTGTCAGGGTCCCTGCTTTTGTTACTTTTTTGTTACTCTCTGAATCCTCATCAGTGTTCTTCCAGAGTTTCTCTATCCCAGCCCATTCTTTTCTTGTTTTTGTTTCTTTCTTTCGCTTAGAGTTTTATGTATCTGGCTTCTGGAGAGAAGGAGCACCTGTGCCTCATTAAATACACATCAGCTAATCAGTGCATAATAGAAGAGCATCTGACCCTGCCAAAGCACTGTGACATATCTCATGTCTGAGTATTTCAAGCAATATCGCTCTGAGCTGAAGCATCATGGCCTGTTAAAAATCTAGGGGGTATCATCTACAGCTGCTGTATGGTTCCCAGGCTTCCCTCACCAAAAAGAAACACTCTGTATTCCCAGTCTCCAAAAAACTTCAGCTGAGGCTGGTCCTGGTTTTGGTCCTGGCCAGGGAAAGTAGTCCTGGCTGTGTAGATCATTACTTCTCTCTTACTAACCACAGTATGATAGGTTCTTTACGTGGTAGCTCACAGTTTTATTTTACGTTTAGATGCGTAAGAAGGGTTCCGTTCGAGGCACATTGGCTGCTGACGTCTAGAGGAGGTCTCTCTGTAGGTTCTGAGGCAAATCAAGCTGTGTAAGTCAACTGCTGGATGGAAAAGGAGAAAAGTGACTAATATATGGATGGGAATTGCTGGCAAAATTATATCTCGACAATGCTTCTGGGCTGTAAGCTCACACCTGTTTGAGAACCTCAATGTGATCAACAGCTGAAGATGACGTTTTGTGTCCAGGGTACATAAGAGACCTTCTCTGTACATGGACACTGATCAATTGCAGGTGCTCAGTCTGGTTGCAGAATGCCTTACACACTGGCAATGTAATCCAGTTCTTTGTGCTCATCTAGTGCAGAAACCCAAATGTGTGACCATTGTTACCGCCATGCTGGTACTGAGCTCTGAAGCCTGCAAGTAGTTTTCTGGGCACAAATCAGAAAAGTCAGGATCACACGATATGTGGACTTAATCCACATAATTGAGGGAAACTGTGGGCTGTCATCTTTAAAGCGTGTTAACTTCACAAAATCCAGTTCCATACAGAAATTTAAAAATATTAAATTATATTAAAATTGTTAATGCAGGAAGCAGGTTTTTCAGAGGTTTGCAGACTTCTGAGTATTTGTGTCTATTACTTTAATGTTGGTATTTCCCACTGTGACTGTTTTAATACTGCAGATGGGATCCCCAGCCAAAGCATTTTTTAAATCCTACTGATTGGTGTGAGGTTTCTCAGACTGGAGCTGCTGTCCACCAGTGAGGGGATAGCACCCAAATTAAGATTCCCTAACAAATCTCGCATTGCTTTGGTGTGATTTGTTCAGTCCTGGTGATGTTTTGACTGCCCTGCCCTATTTTTCTTGGAGGTTAATGAAACTATCTGTTTGGAACTTAATATTCAAATGAACTGCTAATGCTTAATTGTATGTCTTCTTTCTCCACAGTTACGTAATCAAGGCCAAGTCAGAGGAACAAGTGCTGCCAACGATGAATGATGATGGATTTAACCATCACATGCAGTGTTGATATACAAATGTGTGTGTGGATGCATGATTATTTGTATATAATTATATATACGCACATGCATACTGAAGGGGGTTGTTACAGTGTCTCCAGGGTACTATACCTGTCCTCAGCAAAGATGCAAAGGAAACTGCTTTCATTATGTATACCTGAAGCAAATAAAAATCAACTGAGTAGTGTCATTTAAAGGTTGAATTAACTGCAGAATTATGTTAACTGGTATGTTTCATGAATGTCAATACTGGACCAATTTATTCCTTACATTTTTTTTCCTGTCTTGAGTCACTCTGCTATAACTTGCCCGTATCTCAGTGTAAAGAAACAGATTGAAATAAGTTGATTTCAATTTTGTGTCTTCCCTATGTCGTCATTTTTGGAATAGGAACAATGAATGTATTTATAGCTATTTATTTCTGGATTGTCATTATCCTATAGTCAAATCAGAAAGAAATTTCTATTAGCAGAAATTGGAAGACTTTTACTGTTGAATGAGTTTGACTTAAACTTTACCCATTCTCACTGATTTAAAAAAAAAATAAAAACGTTTTATTGGACTTTTGTACATTCAAATGCTAATGTTTTTTCTTCATTAAAATTGGCAAGATTAAGGAAAAATGGCTGGTGATTTATAAAATACTTGCAATTTGGAATTTTCCGGAAGCTGGCTTTCTAGACAAAGAAACCGACAATATTTTAAGTATATCTTAGGTCATGCAGTGAAAATGGAGGCAGATAGACCTTCTCTAAAGTAATACCGTTAATAAAAATTGCAATTTTCCAGAGTTTCAACTTTGGAAGCTATGCAAATGGTCTTGATTTCACACACATTACACAATGGAATATAATGGTGATTTTAGCTCTTTTCATGTTGAAAATACACTTAAAAAGAGATGTATGCTTTCAGATATTATGAAAGTTTAAATTGTAGCATCTACCGTGTTTATCTGATATTTGTTAGGAGTGGACACACAAAAGAAAAGATGGTGTAATTAAGGTGGTCTGTAGATAACTCTCAAATAGGAAAATGTCTTCAGCATTTTTAAGAAAATATTGAGATAGAGCGTATCATAGGTATATATTGTCAAAATGCTAGATCAGAAAAATTATTTTAGAAACACTAGTTAAGTTCTAATACTGCCTTGTGTCCCCAGAAACCTTGGTAAGGCAATCCTTGCTTAAGCTTCCATCTTTATATAATCTCACATACATCCAACTATTCAGAACCTTTTTTTTTCTTAGGCTGCTTACGAAAGGAGTCATCTGATTTCTGCAACCATCAATGATAATATTTGCCTAAACTTGAAGGGTAGCAGGGCCAGGTCTGCCATATGGCTGACCCTGCCAGTGCACGCGTCTGCTGTGAGGGCTGGGCACTGAAGTGCCTGCCAGCAAGTGGACATTTGTACATTTCTTCTGTGCAATTTCACCTTCCTGTCCTTCATACTGCAAAACTGATGTTTTTTTTTGTTTGTTTTCCTTTTTGGATTAGCGATTAAATGGTGCTTGTTCTCTGTACCATCAGGAGGTCAGTTTTGCAAATATATGTACATACATACACACATGATTTAAAAAGGAGGGCTGTTGCAAACCTGGAAAACTAAGGTCTCAGTTCTCTTTCAATGGTAGAATACAAGTTCCACTGTCGTCAAAATGAGTCAAAAATGAGTCATAATGGAAACTGAGGGAAAGGGACCCTACAACTTTCATATCTTTGGACTTGTGAAAATTTGAGAGAATCTTGTAGTGAATGTAAAATGTTGAGTTTACTTTGGCAGACTTTGGTGTGACCTACAGCAAAACAGTCAATGAAATTTAAATAAATTTGGTGATAAAATGCTCTGTCTCTTGTCTTAGGTATTAGTACTTGTGGTTTGCTAATGATCTGGCATTTAGTTTTACTGAAGTGCATGAGAAGGTTGGAAGTCCTCTAAGGATGAGCTTCAGTTGTTGTGAGCTCAAATGTGTGCTTGTATGTTAGAAGCAATTGAGGCGGTGGGTTGTTGGATATTTTGGTTTAGGACTTCAAGCAGAGTAACACATAATTAGCTTGAACCTTGCCATTATCTGGAGTATAAAGAAGGTGGTTTGCTTTCATTGTTATGACTTCCTACCTTAATATGCCAGGCTAGATTTTTGCAGATGTTTGCGTCTGGTATTCTTGGAATAGAGTGGTGCTCTGGTTGATATGTCTTCATGTATTACGGGTACTGCTAATCCTGTATTCTGCCTTTGTAAGGAAAAGATCATCCCAATGTGCAGAGTGAATGGGGTGGAAAACATTTATAGTTTTAAGGAGGAATCAGCAGCAGTGCCAGTTTGACATTAGAAAATGGAGGCATCAGTCACCTTACCCTGGTGTAGAGGCTAATTTACAAAAATGTGGCTCCTTCAGACTGAATTAGTGTGCAAACTTTCTTACAGAATACTTGAGGAAGTGGCAAATACATTTCCGGGTTCCCTGGAAAGAACATCTGAGAAACCTTTTAAGTTGGGATAAGATATATAAGGATACAGCAGGTAGGGGGGAGTGGTTGAGCAACTAACAGGCTTGTTTATTCTGGTGTCAGTGAAATGCAAAGCTTCAGAACAGACCTCTGAAGAAAGACCTGAAAACTTTAATATAAAATTATCAGAGGCAGCTGCAAATAGGTTGCATGGGATGATTCTGTCGTGTGTCAATTTATTATGGTCATAAGAGAAAAGATATGTATTAGGCTGGGAAAGGTGAAGCAGTTGCAAGCAAGTGGTGGAGTCTGGACCGGAGAAGGGATTGCAGAGCTGCAAGTGACCCCTGATCCAGGTATGGTGTTGAAGAGGGGGTCCCATCTTGCCCATGGTTCGTGGCCCTCACCTGCCTGGCAAGGCTGCAGAGAGCACTTGCAGCTGACTTGGTTTTGGAGACTCCTTGGAGACTCCTTTCCCCCATAGGAAGGAAGGGAGGACTGAGACAGCTCTTTGAGCTAAAAAGGGCTAAAATATCCATGTCTGTCCTGACAGTGCAGGCCTGTCTTGGCAGCATCAGTGACCAGATACATCTTGTAAGTTAGCTGGCCTCAAGATTAGGAGCAGGAGCTTGCTGACACTGATTAAAACCATTGTCCTATGGGATGAGAAATCTGGAAATGGACTGTGGGCTACCAAGTCTGCTGAAATTGCTGGATTTCAGGAACCATTGATGTTTTTTGGTTGTTTTCTTAATATGTAGTCTTTGGCAGTACATAGTCATAGAATCATTTACCAGTTTGTGTTGGAAGGGACCTTAAAGATCATCTAGTTCCAACCCCCCTGCCATGGCAGGGATGAGCCATCCACAACTTCTCTGGGCAATCTGTTCCAGTGCCTCACCACCCTCTGAGTGAAGAATTTCCTCCAACATCTAATTAACATCTAATCTAATTCTCCCATTTTTTAGCTTAAAACTGTTAAACCATTCCTCTTGTTTTTTTACAAGCCCTTTTAAGTATTGAAAAGCTGCAGTAAGGTCACCATGGAGCCTCCCTTTTTCAAGCTCAACTTCCCCAGCTCTCTCTTTCTTCATAGGGGTGCTCCAGCCCTCTGAACAACTTTGTGGCTCTCATCTTGACCCATTCTAACATCCACATCCTTCTTGTGCTGAGGGCCACAGACCTGGATGCAGTACTCCAAGGGAGGCCCAGCCCTCTTGCTCACTAATGAGGATGCGGTAGGAGCAAGAACTGCAAAATGGAGCAGGACAAGAGTTTGTCCTCAGTGTGCACTAAATAAAAGCTTGCCTCTTTGTGTCTCATTGGATGTAGGGCTTTGGCCTCCCCTCCCTGACTTCACCTTTCTCGTAATTGGCCACTTCAGTAACAATGCCATGTGTATTTGAGGTATTTAAAAAATAACCTTATTGCTGGAATAAGATAGAGGTGATCAGGATTGTGACAGGGAAAACATTCTGTTCAGTAGTACGTTTACAAATTACAGAGAAACTCAGGTAATGGCTATTTATTGCAAGGTATCTTTGCAGGTTGTACAATGGTGTATTTTTTTCTCTCAGGTCCCAGTTTTCAGAATTCCCTGGTGAAAGCTTAAGATAACCTGGCATCTGCATTGCCTCTTGTAATTGTCTGCAACAAGGCTTTACTCCTACTTTTCCCGTCAGCACTTGTCATTTGTGAGCTATTGCTGACAAGGTCACTGGTGTCGGATTTGTGGCCTGTCCCTGCTGACCCAGCAGGCCCAGGGTTTACCCCTGACAGCAGAGGCCGCTACCATTGCCAAAGAGCAGCCGGAGGGCTCAACATGGCTGGGGCAGCAGCTGCTGTCACTTCTGAAGGGGGCATCTGCAGTAGACAGGTCTAACAGGGATGCTGGAAGTGATTTCCAGCAATGCCTTAGCCCAGAGAGGTCCTACAGAGAGCCTTTCACCACGGAGCTGGGTGCATGGGGCAGAGGGCCTTGCACAGGTGTCTGTGTGGGCAGCAGGCTGGCCCCTCTCCACAGGCCTGTCTGGAGTCTGTCTTGGGAAGAGCAGCAGCTGCAACAAAACAGTTCAGACTAATCATTTTTCTGGTTTCAGCAGGGAGTCTGTCAGTGGGAAGGATGCTTATTTCACCTGAGGTCAAATGGCTGCACATCAAATAGGAAACAAGGTGCGTGCACCTCCATCCACAGTCTGGCGTTGGAAACCTGTGGCTGGGCACCAGATAATGGCTGCTAGAGAATGGCACCAAGGCAAGGAAGAGCTTTTGCAGACCACCTTGGTTTGGGCATGTGGGCAATTCACCAATATATTCAGTGTCCAGGCAGCGAGAACCTGTAAATGGGTGTGCTGGCGCACCCTTCGGTGGGCCACAGTGGTGCCTGTACCAGGGAGCAATAGGGAGGCCTGGGCCCAGGCTCTGCTGGAAGGGGCGGGAGGATGGCGTTCCACAGGCTCTGCCTTGGTGCCAAGTCACAGCCTGGCCTGGGAAAGGTCCCACTTGGTGACAGCCTGGTGGCTGGTGCCCTTGGGACACCTTTGTTTTGGGACAATGGGTAGTGATGGGCTGTGTGGTTCATATTGCTTTGTCTTGGGAGAAGGCTCAGAGCAAGAAAATATCACTTTTTCAAGATGTTTATGAGTACATAGTATAAATGATGATATCTGTATAACGTAAAAAACTGATGCATAGTGTAGCGTAGTGAACACTATCACTCTGCTCTGTATTTGGCTCTGCATGCAGTCCTGTTATGGTAGGTGGGAAGAGTTTCTTGTGAATGTGTTTTCAGAATAGGGCTATTGTTTGTGACTGATACTGCTGTGAGAAATTGGTTCCCTGCTGACCTGCATGGCATGGCTGTGCCCCACGTGGCTGGGTTAGCTGTGTGCCAACATGGGCGCAGCTCTGACTCTTTGTGGACAAATTTCTGCCTACTAAGAGTGTGTAATCATCGGCTATAAATTGAAACTTGTATGGCTCCTTTTAGTAAATGCAAAATTGAATTGTCTTTTTTTTTTTTTTTTTTGAACTACACAGCTTGCTTAGCTTCCAGATGGCAAACCAATATGAAGCAATGGAAGTGCAACATGGTTTTGTTATAATGGATATGTAAACGTGATATTTATTCACTGCAGTAGACTGCTGTGAACCATATTCTAGCAGTACCGTTTTAAATATATTACTTGGCTGCACATAAGAGTGTGGTCTAAAATGGACTTGCAAGGAATTTTTTTCTTCTAGTGGATGTTTTTTAATCATTGTAAAAAAAAAAAAAAAAAAAGGGGGGGGGGTGTTTCTTGCCTTAATGTGTGGACTGGGAAATGTCAGAAAAAAGTCTATTTGTGCTTTAGAATTTGTGGTGTGGGTTGTTGTTTTTTTTTTTTACCCTAATGCTTTTTTTGAGTGTACTCTGAGCTTGTCTCCTTTCCTTCCCTCCCCCAAACCACAATATCAGTCTGAAAATGTCTCTGATAAGGCAACTTAATATGAATGTCTCAAAATTCAGTTGATTCAGCTGCATTTGGGAGCTATGTGATGTACTTGGAAGTGTTCTTGTTCCTCTATTCTGGTGAGCACAGAAGGGTCCTTGCCATGGGGTTCCTTGCTCCAGCATTGTCAGTCTCAGCTGAATCTTTGCATTTTCAGAGGTGAACACCCATGTCTAAGGAGTTGTTATTCTTCCACTTCAGGCCATGGGGCAACACTCACTGTTTTGAATAAATGGGAACAGGATGAGCAGCAGAAATCTGCTTCTCTCTTGCATGACGTGCTAAAGGCACCAGGTGTTTTCCCTGCAGGACCAAGTTTGCTCTGGTTTCCATGAAGACCTGTGGGGATTACCACCAAGTTACCTGGAAGCCCGGTGTCATTTCTCTCCTTGTTTTTAAGCTGCTTTCCAAACAAAACAAACAAACAAACAAAAAAACAACAGAAAGCCAGGTGACATCCTTGTTTTTGTTAGCAGCTGCTTGCGTCTCCTGCAATGGAAAGGCATGACACCTTCTCTTCTTCTGACCACTGTATTTACTTGGCAGGATCTGAGACAAGGTATGGCTTACACAGGGGGAACCACTGGCATCCAGCTCTCACACAGATGGTGTGAGATGCTTTGGGGCTGATACTGATGCTTCATGTCTGCCATAACTACTAAAGCCAACTGTAAAGCAAGAGAACCAAGTTAATGTTCTCAGCCAATTTGTAAATAAAGTGAACACTGAGCCCCTTGAACATTACTGGCTGAGCCACTTCCTAGAATAAGCAAGTGCTTTGACACAAATGGCTGCCGCAGTTTTGTGAGGGCATATTAAGAGACTGTTAGATAACATGTACCTTTGCTTACAACTCAGGGCCTTCACCCCGACCTGGAACTGTGGCAAAAACCAACCGTGGGATGGACAGGGATGAGGCTGTGAAACACCAAGGTGATAAATTCAGAGCAAGAAAAAAAAATCTCCTTTGTATTTAATTAATAAATCTGTTCCTTTGTGTGAATTTTGACTACAAGGAAAAAAATTTCACACTAAAAAGACTAAATATAGCCCAACAAGGTGTCCACCTACAGCAGTTCAAGAGGCCTTTCTCTTTTACACTTTTCTGTGGTCTAGTGTAGTATAAATAAATGCCATTGTTATGTACCCATGCAATAGATGAAGAACATGGGACATGGCTCCTGAGCATGCATGTAGCATGGGTACGTGAGTGCAGCAAATGCCAGTGCTCCAGAGAGGGAGGTCTGGCCTAGCCAGAGGGGGGAGGCATGGCTTTCTCAGCTTGTTGGGCTTGCTCAGCATAGGCTGGAAGGATAGCCAGGTTTCAAGGTACTGCTGCAGGTTACATTTCCAATAATTTCATTACATCTACCCTTCAGATTTTATGGAGCCATTTGCTCATTTTAGGCAAATGGAAAGAATTCCAATTTGCTGCTAGTTCTGTCCCAGAAGAAGAAATAAGGCAAAACTGGGAGAGGCATGGCTATGATTATCCTTTGTTACATGAGATTGTTTGTGCTTCCAACTTGCTAGAGACTGTTATAGCTTACTATGAAGGTAGAAATCTTTCCAGTGATTTAACAAGGATTATTTAATCACCCACTTAAATGCGGTTGTTCTGGCTGTATTCTGACAGTCCATGTGAAATATGCAGTATGAGGAGGAAAAACAAAACAAAACAAACAAAAAAACAGGACTGAAGGATTTTGTGTTGCATTTCCAAAACACTTCTGAGAAGTGAAGTGAATTTGGTTACTGTTTTGCTCATGCTATGGCTCCACAGGGGAAAATCTTACCCAGAAGAGAAGTTTTGCAACACTGAAAATGGAATCCTGTCCCTCCAAAGGACAAAGAACAGCTTTACCTGAATGGTTTATGTGGTTCCCTTAAGCAGTGGTGAGCTGTGCTGAAACTGTTTGTGTCTCACGCCAGTGGCTTCAGCAGGTGAGCTTGCTGGCGGGAAACCGACTGATTCGGTGGCTGTGGGCTGGGTTTGGCCCTGTCAGTGCTTGAGCTGAATGGCTAGGGAATGAGATTTTTAAAAGCTGAGCTGTGATCAGTAACCAACAGAGATGATTGTCAGAGAAAGGTGATGGACTGTTTGCAGATTTTGAAAATTTCTTTCAGTGGTATGGCCAACCCTGTCCCTGACTTGGGCTGCTCCTGCAGTTGTGGATAATATCCATATAAAATGTTATCTTGCCATGTGCAGCTTCTGTTTTCCATGTTGTTGGTGTATGTTCAGTTTTAACATGATAGTGCACTAGTGTTGCCTGCCAACATCCAGAAGCAAATGAGGATTGATATTGCTCCAGTTACTCAAAACCTTCGTGTTTCTAGCAACTGAACTTGCGACCTCCAGCAGGCTGGCACTGACATACACATCAGGAACTTCAGTGTGTTGAATGGGAACATAAATATATTCTGGATCCACTGGTGATGTACAAGAGTATCTTTCAACCACAGAGCTACTGAGCAGCATTGTCATAAAGCCTTGTTCCTGCTTTGCTTTTTAACCATTCCTGACAGATGGATTTTAACATCCTGATCTCTCCTCAAAGAGATGGAGTAAATAAGTGATTCACTTTAAATATTGAAAAAGTACAGTTACCCTTGTCAAGAAGAATAAAATAGCTTTGTAACTTATAAGAAGCTCACAACCTGCTTGCCACAGATCTTAGCTCTGCAGACATTGTATGTAGGATGACAGGCAGGCAAGCTGTGCTCACCAGGGGATCAGATTTGCTCAGGGTTCATCAAGGCAGGATACTGCACGCTAACTAAAGCCCAAGATCTACAGGTCCACTCTGATGGGGAGCAGACACATGGGGCTGATCCTGGGACTAAAACTGCTTGCATGGGGAAACACACAGGGAGCTCCATGGTCACCATGTGAACTTGCACTGTGAGCTGAAGGCACACAGTGGAGGTTTGCAGTTGTTGGTGCCTGGAGGAGGCAGGTGCTTTCCAAACCAGTCTTACATGAGTGACGCTGACCACCACAGAATGAATTTTGATGCTGTCATCCTCACTTGACAGTCATTTTCAAGTACGAGCTCATGTCTCTGTAAGTGTGCTTTGCGAGATGTTTTTGCAGCCTGTGGGTGTGGAGCCCCACAGCTGCGAGCCAGGCTCAGTCCCTTGCCACAGTGAACAGTGGGACGGGCTCGACAGCTGATACCAAATTCTTCCTTTCTCGGTCCCTTTTGTTTGCCGTCACTGTTAAACATTAACTAAGTTCAGCACCTTACTTTTGTTCCAGCCTACTGCACAAATGACCAGTGCTGAGGAGACATGTGGCTCTTTTCCACTTGCAGGGTCACCTCTGCTGCATGAGAACCTGCATCTGGTGATGTTAAAAATGTGCTTCTTATAATTGCTTATTGGTGGACAAGGTCCAAGTGGCTTTTATTTACTCTTCCCTGTCAAATCTGTGGTGTATGAATATTAATGCCTTTCACTGAAATGCTGAGGACTTAGCTATTTTCTAGGTTATGATGTGCAGAGCTCCTTAACTGGGCACAGGTGACATTGTTAGGAAGCAAGTATGTAGCTGCACTGAGCAGAGGCTAAGCTGGCAATGTGGAAACTGTGGGTGCCTCCTACCTGCAGTTACTGAAGAAAAGAAAGAGTAGAGAAAGCATCAGAAAGAGTGCAAAAAGTTCTCAGGGGCAGTTTTGTGGCAGCCACCAGCTGCTCTTGACTCCTTGGTTCAGGAGCAGTGTTTGAGTGAAGCCTGTTGCTTTCTAGACGTGTTTGTGCTTAGCCAGCTAGTATTATGTGTGTTGCCCATCTGTATATTTTGCTGGGTTAAAGCTCCTTATGAAAAAGGCTGCAAATAAATGTATTTGATTAACTTAGTTTGCAATGTTCATGAGATTTTTATATATATATATATATATATATATATATATATATGATAAAGTTTTAATGTGTTCTCTGTTTTGCAGATCTAACTCCCCCTTTCTGTCTTCCTCGTGGAGCGGAAGACTACTGTTACAGGCTCCACTTGCTTCTTGTTTTCCTAACCACACCATTAACGGCGTTGCTACAGCTGCAGTCATTCTAGTCTGCCATTTCCTTTGCTACCTGGTAAAACTTGCTGCACTGAAAAAGTAATACCTCCAATGTTAGTGGTGAGAGGAGTGCCTTGTACTTGTTACATTTCCTGCAAGTGTCAGAATCTCTGCTATGAGAAATACCCTGTTATAGTCAACTTACTTTAAATCAAGCTTTAGTATGGCAACACATTAAAGAAAATTTCCATTTCTTGCACCAAATGCTCATACACACAATTTAAACTTCAATCTTGGTCCATGGTTCCTCCAGTAAATACCTGCGCACACCCCATCTTATAAAGTACTAATGGATTACAGCTGGAATAGCAGATTAAAAGGAAGTTAGAACACCTGCCTCTGATCACCATAAAAACATCAGCAAAAGCTTTTCCTCACATCACTGATGGTTTGCTAACTGCATGGAAAGGGGTCTGTAACCGGTATTAATTAGAGTGGAATGTTTGCTAATTGCTTTTGCTTTAAAATAAATACTAATATATCTGAGGAAGTGAAAGAAAAACCATGGCAGTTAATTTCAATGGATCCTGTTAGTTTAGTGGGGAATCTGATTTTAACCAGTGTTTGAGATTGTTTAGTAACAGATTTACAATTTACATGAAAATGAGCTATATGGTGTGTTTTTTGTTGTTGTTGTTGTTCCCCCCCTTAAGCAAAGCCCTCCCCCTGTACTAGTTTTGTTGTTTGTGAACTATCTCATGGCCTGTCTGCCTGACCTCGTGTTGTCTTACCCACCCCTTGCAACACCTGTTTGTTTGTTTGTTTTCCAGTTTTGCAACACGATTTAAAGCACCTTTTCCCCCACTCCATGTTATGGTAAAAATACTTTTCTTGGAGGTTCATAAGAGAGAACCAGATGGAAAAATAAACAACAATTTATTTTAAGGAGTGTTTTAGGCAATAAAAAAATATATTTCACTGCATTGATTGCTTTTTTTTCTGAAGGCTAGATTTCTTTAGCCCTCAAATACATAAACAAGTTGTTGTAAACTTTTTTTTTTAATTTAAAATAACATGTATTAATTTTGTCATTGCATTTCAATACTTGTCATTTCTTGAATTTGATTTCTGTGATATTATAGCAGCAAATTATCTTCAATTCGAAGCTTGTGGTAGCAGGATCAATATTCCCCCCCCCCCCTCCTTTTTTTCCTAGTTTATGTTACTCTATATTAAGAAACTATTATTTCTATGCCTCCATTTGAAGTAGGAATGGACACGTTGGATTCCATGAATTTCCAACAACTAAAGGAAGTAGAACTTGAAGGTAAGCACCAAATAATTTCATCATATAACTGCAGAAATGTTCATGTATGACTATATCTTACAATTTTGAATGGCTGAGGATTCAGTATATTTCATACAGATAAACAAGCTTTATTTGTCTTTTGCAGATTTCCATAGGTATTAACATTATTTTCTGAAGGATTAAACTTCCTTTTCTTTTAGAAGAAATTCGTAAAATTGTGTGCAATGTGTTTTCTGATACAGAATTATGAAAATAAGGTATATAAAATAATGTGTTACTCAATGAGCTTACTTGCCATTTTTTCCGATTTACAGTCATGTTTGTAGCTGTTATGTTTACGAATACAGCATGTCATGCTTTTTGTTGTAACTCTCCCTCTTTGCATGTATTTGTATTGGAAGTCAGAACATGCAGCAGTCAGACTGTTCTAATTTTAAGACTACATCATAAACTTTTAGCGCAAAAGAAAGAAATATAAGTAATATTCAGTCAATTCAAGTATCTTCTTATCTCTATTTAAATTGGAACCAGGAAATACTAGCTCAATCCACATAAGAAACTTCTAATTGCTGAAAAATATTTTAAAAACCCCTTCAGATATAGGTTTTAAAAACATATTTCATGGGGACAAACTTCAGATTTCAGCAAACAGTCAGAGCTGACAAAATGAAATATATATAATATATAATAATATATAATATAATAATATATAATTCTGAAAGTTGTGCCTGATGAGGAAAAATAACTGAGCGTTTGTTACACAGTCTTCAAATTCAAATCACATCTTATCTGCAATGACTTTTTCATTATTATGTAGTATTTGTGTTGGACAATTAGCAAAAGCAGACACTTATTTTCACTTTCCATTAAATTGTAGATAACGGTGTCTTCTGAAGTTAATGTTAACTTCAGAAAATAATGAGATTGTGAAAGTTTAAGCTAACCTTTTTTATTATTATTATTTTTTAAATATTCATATGCCAGTCTTAGTGATGTCCTGGGGTAATCACTGCTTGAAAATAACCAAATGAATAATGGATTATACATTTCTCACTGATTACTCATTCCTACTGTGCAGTAGCAAAAAACTATCAGAAACTTTTGGCTGTTTCAAAGGTTTTGACATGCCAGTGGCACCACTGAAAAAACTTTCCCGTCTCAACCAAACTATTATTTTCTCAGCTGAAAGAGGAGCTGATGTTCTGGCAGGTAACAGAGCTTTTGTGGGTGCACAGAATGCTTCAGGAGGTAGTGTTCAGGTGCAGCAGGACCAGCTTCAGGTTGGGATCTGGCTGCCCTGCACTGGGTCCCGCTATGGCTGGGGGATGTCTCTGTGAATGGCCCCTCCAGGTGCTGTTCCAGCCAATGGCCAGCACGAGGAAGGACTTTTTCCCTTTGTGACTGTTGGGATTTCCCATGTTGCAGCCTCTGGTGCTGTCTCTGCATTTCTGCCAGTGCCAGAGGAGCCTGGCTCTACCTTCAGGACGTCCTGGTACTGGGATGTCTACCAAGACGTGCCACTCAGTTGTGGATGACTTACATGGGGAAAAGAAAGAGAACCTGTTTGGTGGCTGTGATTAAATGATCTATGGAGAGGCTGTGGATAATTCTGTGGCATGTCTTTGATTCGTGACAAAGAAATTTGTCACTTGCCATATGCTCACATTTTGTAGCAATAACATTTTTTCCCAAGAGTCTCAGATCTCAGGAACTATATCAGAAATACTTTAAAGACTTCTATTTGAGTTTTTTTATTTTTAAGAATTAGTATCAGTAACTAAAATTTCTGCATAAACAACACTAAAACCTAGTGGCAGTGATTTTTACTCTTTTGTTGACCACTGCAAAAATTTCAGTGGCTGACAATTATTTATTTATGTATTTATTTATTTTTATTTTTTTTTGCTCAGAAATTCTGCACAAAGGACTTGATCCCAATCAATGAAGTAACCTATGAAGATGAATGCCTTTCTGCAAAGACAACTCAGACTTAGCTCTGCTGGGTGAGTGAATGCTCTTAGAGATGCTCCTGTCTCCTTTGCCTCTCTGCCTAATTTTCCCCTGCCCCAGGGAGCTGCCCTGCGTGGTGCTTCCAGATTGCTACCCTAAACCTGTGGATGCTCAGATGTCATGGAAATTCAGTTTATGTGTCTGTCATTAACGAGCATTTCTGTGAGTTTCCTTTTGGGGATGCTGTTTCAGAGAAAAAAAAAGGGGGGGGGAGGGGGGTGTGCACAATGAAAGACAGTGCTCGTGTGTCTGGTATTGCATTTTGACAGCATAGTCTGAAACTTGGGACTGTAACTGGTTTTTATACAATGCTTGCAATTTAATAGCCTAAGGAATATTAAAAAAAAAAAAAAATCATAAAAATAATCTTGGTAGTTTTCTAACTGTTTTTATTAAAGACTTTCTATTTGCTTGAATTTATATGGAAAATGGATTTTAATCAAAAAAGACTAACTAGCAAGACCATAGCATTGCCTTGAAAGGTTTGACTCATTCTTATCCATACTTAGGCTGGAAATGAATGATTTTAAAGGAGTGTACAAAAGTAACAAAACCATCCCTTTGCCCAGGAAAACAAGGGTTTCCCTAAACTCTGAGGAGGGTGGGAAATGAAACTGAGATTATCCAGACACTGCAGCCTGTCATGCCTGTCACCGGGGTGTTTAGCCACTGGGGCTATTCTATTCACTGCTATTCTTGATAGCCTCCTCTTCTTCTTGTTACCTAAGGCAGACAGAATTCAATGAGCAAACCATACAAAACAAAGTTCTGGCATTTACAATAACTTGAAAAAATAATACATCAAAAACAGCTTTTGGAGGCATATTTTCAATGTACTTCCACCTGAGGCATTGCTTACTTGAGGACAAACGGGACCCTTGATTAGATTTGAGTGAAGTTCTGATAGTTCCAGTATACGCAGTACCCTGTATCGCTTACACTGCCCCATTGTGAAGTGTGGGTTATGGTTCTGATTTTCCTTCCCTTTCCTCCATATAGATGCATCTCAGTGGCTATTTTAATTTATTTAAAAATCAGGCAAAAGAGACGAGAATGATTTACTGATGTAAAGCGTATGTATTTTACATTTTGCTTTGCAATGCACTCTACTGACAGAATCTGGAAGTAGTTCTGCTGTTGCCCTGTGTCTTATTTTCTGGTACTTTTTCTGATACTTGTACTTAAAAAAAAAAAAAAAAAAAAAGGCAACAAAGCAGATTTTTTTTTTTTTCATTCTGTGTTTTTCCTAGATTTTCTGTATCTTTTCGAAATGCAAATCTCAATATGAATCATCACAGTCCTAGAGGTACTAGTGCTAACTATTTGGGCTAGTTATCTTCCTTCTGTTCTTCAGAGCAGCCATGGGTTTCTCATTGCTATAAACACAGCAAACTCAAATTTAATTTTAAAACTCTATTTCCTCAGGTTGGAAGCATGTTTCATTCTAGAAAACCATCTATCTTGTTTCTTTCTTTAATTTTTATCTCTAGATTTACATGGCTTTCTGTTTTAGAATTGCATATCCAAGACTTGAACAAGAAATTCAAGGTATTTATTGAATTTGAACTTTGTAGAGATTCTCTCAACCCCAGTTAAAATCCTGGTACACTTATTTAACATGCTTCCTAATTTTAAAAACTTGTTTTAGCTCTGACTAGAATAGTAGCTAATGCAGTCAGCTGCTGCTTTTGGAGCGGGCTCTCTGTCTTCCTTGTTTCTTATGGCCTCAGAAGGCAGTCCAAGGTAAATTAAGGGGATGTGATTATTAGGGCTTCTGAAAGATTCAGTAGTCACCAATGAAAATGTATAATAAAAAGAACCAAGCTACACCAACAAGTGAAGTCCCTGAAAAAGCCCAGAGGCAAAATGGCTATAATTAAAACCTGAAAGCAATGAGTTCATAAAGAAGTAAACGAAGAGGAGGGCTCTCTGTAAATGATGATCTAAAAAGTGTTCTGGGTTGTGAGACCTCATTTCAAATGTATTCATTAAATAATATTTGAATCATTTAACAGTTTGAACTCTACTGCACTGTTAATATCTTCAGGGGATTTTTTTTTTTTCAGTTACAAAGAAGTCTTTGTTCCTAGTCTATGCTTGGGCTGTGCCTTGGATATTAGTTGGAAACCTGATAGCCTGACATTGCTCGAAGTCTGTGAGTACAATGTGAGTCGTCTGCAACTGGGATTAAAACAGGCCTTTTGTACCAAGATGCTGAGAGGCCACGTGATCTTGGAAAAGCAATGGTTTTGGATGGCAGGAGATGTTTAACCCTTTGTGCTTGTGGCAGGGAGCCAGGCGTGTTGCTGTGGGAAGCAGAACCCGAGTGTTTGTAGGGGAGGAGGTGGCCCAGGGGTAGCCAGGGCTGCTGTGTGTATGGGTTGTTAGTATACTTGAGTAGTTCCTGTCAAATAAGCAAATAATGCCTTGTACAGAGAGCATGTGGGCATATCCCCCAGCTCCTGTCCCTGCCTCGCTGCCCAGCTTGTGCTTCCTCCCTTTGGAACAGGTCACAGAAACAGAATTGCAGGGGTTGGAAGGGACCTCCAGAGATCATTGGATCCAACCCCCCGTCAGAGCAGGTTGCCCAGGTAGGCGTCCAGATGGGCCTTGAATATCTCCAGAGAAGGAGACTCCACAACCTTCCTGGGCAGCCTGTCCCAGAGCTCCGTCACCCTCACCGTGAAGAAGTTCTTTCACATGTTGGTGCGGAACTGCCTGGGCTCCATTTTGTGGCCGTTGCCCCTTGTCCTGTCCCCACAGACCACTGAAAAGAGGTTGGCCATATCTCTTTCTCCCACGATTAAGGTATTTATAAACATTGATAAGATCCCCTCTGTCTTCTTTTCTCAAAGCTGAACAGACCCAGGTCTCTCAGCCTTTCCCAGGTCCCCGTGATATGCTGTAGGTGTGCTTTTAAAACTGGACAAATCAGGGCTATGAACCAATGTTCACCAATGGCTCAGAAAGATGAGCTGTTCTGTAAAAATTCCTGAAGTAACGTTATAAATAATAAATACAGAATTATTTTTATTTGCCTAGTGATTTTTTAATTCTGGGCAATATGTTCTCAGGCTTTGCTCTGTACCACAGAAACTGCAGCTTGATTTTCAGTCAAGACTGGGTTTTTGGGACCCTTGCACAAGTAGTGCTCTGAACAAGAGTTTTACCAAAGACCTCCAAATGCTGGCAGTGGGAACATATTTGCTGTGTTAAATGGACATAGATGACAGTGAAAAGTGAAGGATCCTCAGACATGCAGCCCTGTGGGGGATACCCAGGAAAGGCTGGTGCAGGGTGAGTTCCTGCAAAACAGCAACATCTAAAAATGCATGTGATAACCTGTGCTGCACCCCCAGAGCAGTACAGCTCTGTGTGGGCAGAAAGGCTTGCTTTTGCAAGTGACAGAAGAACTTGCAGACACAGCGTGTAAAACATCACCTGATTTCAACATGTGAAAAGGAAGCGCCAAGGTGTATGCTGTTGTGAACCTAACGCTTTGAGAAAATTAAGTCATCAAGGCTTTCCAAGATAGCCTCTGGTTTTCTCCTTTCACAATAGTTCAATTTATAAGATGATGAAAAATGAATTACCTTTAGTGGTTTTCTGGCATTTCCCACAGTGAAAGCTAGGCTTCTGAGATACTCAGAGATTATTCCTGCTCCACCAAGTTTACATAAAGTCCCACCTGGTTCAAGTTTAAGAAAACAGCAGAACGAAGTCAATCATATAAACTTAATAATAAAATACTGAGGGGAGTTAAATACTGATTATCCGTATAGAGAAGTACTATTTTTTTTATTGATGTTTCTCTGAGTTATTCTAGGAAATATAAAACTTTTACAGTTCCTGCAGCCAAACTAATTCTTTTGTGTTGTTTATATGATTCAATTCCTTTTTTCTTTTTCATCACAATCAAAAGTGAAACCTAACAGTGAGCATTTCAGAGATGGAAATTAAAAATAATAAAAAAAGAGGTATATTGTAGTCTGATTATTGTAGATGGGAAGGTTTGCTTCACCATTTCCCAGAATTTTTGAGACTAAATATACAATCTCAATGTTGTATTTTAATCATATTATCCCATTTTTTCATGATCTATGTTGGAAAAATTGAAATTAATGCAACAGGTATGTCTAAGTGCTCTATATGACTTACAGATTTTTCACTGAGCTGACATCAGTGGGACCCAGCAGATAATTAATGCAAAAAGCTGTTTGTACCAATGGAAACCCATACTGATATATACCAGTAATATAGGAAAATATAGTAATCCTGACTGAGGTATTTGAGAAAACAAACATGAAAAAATATACACCTTAAAGTTGCAGAGATTTTATTTTTAAAGTAAACCACCCAACCTAGCAGAAGAAACAAACAAGAAAATCTTTGTGGAGGGATGAGTTATGAAATCTTTGCAAATCTCTGCTGAAAATATTTCAGTAACTTAACTTTTATTATTCAGTTAGGCATTTTTTTGAAATGGGAAGTAGTCAATTGAGTACTGCAGAAATCAAGTGTCTTGAGGAATTTGGTTCAAACTTTAAAGAAAACATTGTTGGCAAAACTAAGCATGAAATATTTACATCTGTAAGATGAACTTTTCAGAAACTGAATGCAAATGAAGCTTTACAGATGAAATTGTTTTTTACCTCCATTACAAGAGTGTGGGGATCTGCATCCCTCTCAAAAAGGAGCCTTTCCTTACCCACAGCTCGTTCCAGTTCTTGGGAATTAAAGGAGGCACGCACCAAGAAGTATTGTCTCCTCTTGAGGAGTAAATTTTCTCCTGATTCTGCTCTGCATTTGCTGCAGTATTGAGCTCACCTAATGACTTCACACATTTGCCTTCTGAGTTGTTCTAGTCATTGAGTTCACTTTGATTTTGAGGTAGAGGGGGTGTCATAGTTTCCTTAAGTATTCCAGGGAGAAGCATTGAAAACTTTCCTGGTAATATCAGCCACCAGACTTAGAAACCTGTCCTTCAAAATGTTCAAATTCCTTTTATTGCATATCCCTGCAAGGGTAGAAATCACTGCCTGGAAAAATGTATCAGCTTTTTTGCAAAGTAACTCTTGGGAGCCTGTACTCTAAAGACAGGACTCATCACTTCGGATGGTACATGACATGTAGCAGCAACCAAATGCTTTTTTGTTGTTCCAGATGGCTGCACTACCAAACACTGTAGAGGTTATTTAGTAGCTAAAATTTGTACACCTGAAGCCTTAAATATTAATGAAGGGTATCTTTATAGAGCTGGGGGTGTAAACACCATGGAAAAGTAAGATGTGGTTTTGCTTGATGGAACAGCTTAAAAGATTTCTTGCTAATGGCTAGCTGGGCTAAAGTTCTTTTTTTTTTTTTTTTTTTTTTTTTTTTTTTTTTCTCCTAGCATATGGGCTTGTTTTGTACAGTTTATGTGGTGGTTTTTCGTTAGATTCTCAGTGGTAATGAGCCCACACAGTTGATTGCTGCAGGGAGAAAAAAATCATTCTGAATAGGTTTGCTGAATAATTATGAACTGAGCTGAACTCTTACATTTGCTTACTAATTGTATGGTTCGTGATGTTTTATGTATGATGCATTCATTTTGTTAAAAAGGATTTTCTTATTTTTTTTATTTTTTTCTTTTTGCTGAGCAGCAACTTTTCTCAGTGCAAGTTAAACTGGCACAGTGGAAAGAGCTGAATTCAAGTCTGATGAATTGATGTTTGAATTATTTAAAAAAAAAAAATCAACCCCACTATTTCGTTTTCAGAGCTTGCAATATGAAACCCAAAATTGTGCTATTGTCTTGAGAGTTGAAATAAATGAATCCCCTCAATTTTGGATTTGGCAGGAGTAATTACTATTGTTAACTTAGAAAATAATCTCCTGCAGCTACAACTATTTAAATAATGCCTTTCCCTGCTTCCCTCAAAATGACCAAAACCCAAAGATTGAAAGTAAAAAAAAAAAAAAAAAAAAAAAAAAAAAAAGTACTTTTCACTATTTGGTACATCTTCTCAAGAAAGGCTTCCTCCCTCCTTGGTGTAGCGGCTGTGGCACTTTGTGACTGACCTGTTCCTGACTGTGATGGTAACAGTCTGGGGGATCATGCTGGAAAGCCATGGTATATGCGGCACAGTTGTCAGCTTCTGGCTGTGTTTTGCTCAGGATATGTTCCAAGTTAGAAACCAGGCTGAGCCGCCTTCTGACATTTAGCAAATAGTGAATGTTTATACCAAGAGCCTGTATAACACTATAGCTGGTACAGTACCTTACCATTTCAATCAGCTCACTGTTTTTACTGTCAAAATATTTAGGCTGATATTATTTCCATATTTGTCATCAGACAGTTATACAATACTCCCAAGCTGCAGCCAGATGCAGGGAGTGCTTCCTGTGAGTTACTGTGCTGAAACTTTCAGTGTTGAAATTTGCTCCTAGAAGATGCTGATGTTAGGCCAGAAGGAGGTGAGCAAAAAAGCCTTCTGGTACAGCAGGCTGCAGAAGGAGCGAGCAAGCAGTTAGCCATTGCTTGCTGACTCAAGTGGCCAGCCCAGCTGACGTGGTCTGGCAGGGACACTTATGCTGCTTGGCACAGACAAGAGAGGACGGGAAACAAGCATCAGCGCTTGTCCAGAAGCATTCAAGATGGCCAGCCCATGGATCAAGGAAGACTCCATCCCACTGCTGTGTTCTCCTTTACAGCATCATTCTGCTCTTCCATAGAGAGACAGTGCTTCCTCCACCTGAAAAACAAATGGACTCTGCATCTTCCAGGAAATGCAAGGTGAGTCTTCTTAATCAGTAAAAATGTGTTGTTTCTGAAGGATTTGGGCTCTTAGGTGGAAGCCAATATACATAAGTAATTGCAGGAAGCATCTGTGAGAATACCCTCTTAAAAGCAGGACCCTTTGATTTGGAGAAGAGATGTAATTTTGCAGAGGCCTGAGGTCCTTTTACACTAGCAACAGTAATTCTTCACAGCAGAAATCTATCTGCCTTACTGGAGTAAGTTCCTTTCACAGCAGCTGTCACACAACTTTCATCGTATCTCTGGCGCAGAGAGACCAGGCTATTTCCCCAGAGAACTAGCTATACATAAATGCAACAACAAAGGGTCGGCTGTGATACAAAGGGTCAGCTACAAATGAAACCCAAGATGATTACAATAGTAATTAATGTTCAAGAATGTTCCTCCCATATATTGTCCAACTGGCATGTGGTATCTAAAATGGAACATATCTTTTTATGCCATCCCACCATGAACACACAACAAGATATGGATTCCAGCTAAGCTAGAAGCAGTGTTACTTCTCTGAGAACACTTTGCTTGCTGACCTGTTGCAGCAAGGGCTGATCAGGTCCTTACCCATGTCAAAGATTTGCCAGTGTGAGAGCTTCAGTGCTGTTGTGTGACTGTACAGGAGGAGTGGCATTAAAAATCCAATATTGTTTTTGTTTACAATCTTCTTCCTTGTTTTGTTGCACTTGGCACTCTTAAAATTAATTCAGCTTTTTTCTTCTCCCCCACCCCCTTTTTATTTATTTATTTTTTTTGCACAAGGCCATGAACTCCAGTCCTGCTGCCAGTGGTACCTGCATACAGGGGAACCACCGTGCTTTTGGCACTGAGAGCCTGCTGCTTGTGCTGATGGAGAGGCGCACAGCAACACGCCAACTGCGCTGCCTGGAAGGGTAATGCAGGGAAAGATCTCGCTTGCTGCAAGAACCTATTTAGCTGGGGCACGGTCCAGCCTCTACTGCAGTCAGCAGAAGTCGTTCGTGCGTGGACGGATGGCTGGGGGAGAGCCGAAAGGGGCCTCGGCTCAGACGGGCCCCGTGGCGCTGAGCCCCAGCTCCGAAGCGGAGCCCTACGAGGGCTGCGGCCCCCGCCTCTTGTCGGCACCACCGAGCCGCCTGCGGCAGCCGCCCTCGCCCCTCGCCGCAGCAGAACGCGGAGCCAGGACGAGGCCCGGGGGAACCCGTCCCGAGCACGCAGCCCGGCTCCGCGGGGGCGCTGCGGGCGGCGGGGGGCCGGGGCCCGGCAGCCGCGGTGTTGCCCCCCCCCCGACGGCCGGGGCTGCGCGCGGGGCGGGCGGGCGGCAGGGGGCGCTGTGCCCGTTCGGAACGGCCGCTCCGACGGCGCGCACGCAGGCGCAGAGGGAGGCGCGGCGGCGGCCGGCGGCAGCGCGGAGCCCCGGGAGCGCGGGGCCGGGCCGGGCAGAGGCGCTGGGGGCGGGGGGGGGGCTGGGAGGGGGGCGCGGGGCCGCAGCGCTGCCGGGAGGCGCGGCCGTGGGCCCGAACCGCCGGCTGCGGGGACACGGGCCCGGGGGAACGGCGGCTCCCCTTTGTCACCGCCTTCCCGCTGCGAACGGGAGTCGCTTTCTGTTCCTTTGTGCCGCCGTCAGGCTGCGCGGCTCCTGCTTCTTGCCCTGGAACCAGCCCGGCCCCGCAGCCCCCCTCTCCCTTGTCACTTTGCTAAGTAATAATTTCCATGTCCAATTCCATTTCTCTTCTAGTTCTGAAATCTCCAAGCCATCAGCAAGGAGGATAGTTCACATGAAAACTAATTACACAAAATCAATATTTAATCACAGCGCAGCATCCTGATCCTGCAGAAAAAAAAAAAAAAAAAAAAAAAGAAAAAAAACTTCAAACTCTCCTGCCACATACAAATACTTCTCGGCCGCATACCTATAGATCTCTCTTTATATTTATTTGTTATTTTTTGTGTGTGGAGCAATTTTTTTTTTAAGCTATTGACACGTGCGAGCTGCGACCACCTCAAGCGCCTCACCCTGCCGCCTGTTTCCAGCCCCCCGGCGCTATCGGGCATTTATTTCCCCCGGGGATGCCGCGCTCTGACACCCCCGCTCCCGCGGTTGCGGGCAGGGCTCCGGGCGGCCCCGCTGCCTCGCCGGGCGCTGGCCGCGGCCGGACCCCGACGGGGCGCCGCGCTCGGGCTCTGCGCGGAGCCGCCGGCTTCGCTGGGGCGGCCTCGGGCCGAGCCGCTCCTTCTGCCGTCTCGCCGCGCCGGGCGGCCTTGGGCGCCGTGCCCCTGCGCTCGGAGCAGCGGGACACGCCGCGGCCGGCGAGCGGCGGAGACCCCGAACCCCGCCGCTCGGATCCGGCCGCCGCGCCCCGCTCCCCGCCGCGCTTCCCCGGCCGCGCTCCGGGGCTCCGGCCCGCCGGCTCGGCCGGTCCCGGCGGCCGGGCAGGGCCGGGCCGGGCCCCGGGAGGCTCCGTGGGGGCTCCCCCGGCCGCCCGCGGCCCCCAGCGCCGCGGGAGCAGCGGCGGCGCCGGCCCGGGGCAGCGTCCGGAGCGCGCCGAGGGGGCGGGCGGGGCGCGGGGCCGGGCGCTCGGCGGAGCCACCTTAACGGCGAGCCCCGCCCCGGGCCGCGCGGCGCTCATTGGCGCAGCCCCGATGGCTGAAATTCATCGCTGAAATGCAAAACTTGTTGCTGCTCCGCCAGCGCCGGCTGAGAGCGGGGGAGCGCGCGCGAGGGGAGCGCCGCGGAGCCCTCCCAGCGCCCGCCCGCAGCCCCGGCCCCGGCCCCGCCGCCCCGCCGCCGCCGGAGCCCGGCGAGCCGCCGGCCGCGGGCAGCGAGCGGCGAGCGCCCGGCGGGCCGGCGATGCGGCGCGCAGCTGCCGGGCGCCGGAGCCTATGAGCGGCGCCGCGCCGCCCCGTCGGCTCTCGGGCAGCGCAGCGCGGCCGGCGCCGGGCGGCAGCGAGCGGCGAGCCGCCGGGGGTGAGCGCGGGCGGGCGGCGCGGCACGATGTGAGCGGGGCCGCCGAGCCGCGGCGGCCGGAGCGGAGGGCAGCGGGACGGCGGAGCCGCGCGGGCGGCCATGCCCTTCTGAGCCGCGCAGGATGTTCGGGCTGGAGCAGTTCGAGCCGCAGATGAGCAGCCGGAGCGCCGGGCAGGGGGAGCGGGGCTTCGGCCAGCCCGGACTGAGCATGAGCGCGCACTTCAAGGCGCCGGCCTTCCCCGGCGGCGGCCCGGCGGCGGCGGCGGCGGTGGACCCGGCCCTGGGCGCGCTGGGCGAGCCGCCCCTCCTGGGCATGAACATGAGCCTGGCCGGCGACTCGTACGGCTTCCCGGGCCGCGGCCCCGCCGAGCTGCACGGCGGCGGCATGCAGCCCCCGGTGCACGGCTTCTTCGGCGGGCAGCAGCCGCACGGCGGCCACGGCGGCGCCCACCACCCCCACCAGCACCACCCGCACTTCGGCGGCAACTTCGGGCCCGACCCCGGCGCCTCCTGCGTGCACGGCGGCCGGCTCCTGGGCTACACCGGCGCGCTGGGCGGGCAGACGGCGTTCGCCGACGGCTACGAGCACATGGCCGAGAGCCAGGGCGCCGAGGGCTTCGGACAGCAGCGCCCCGGGAACCTGCCCGACTTCCAGCACCACAGCGCCGGCGCCTCCAGCCACGCCGTGCCGGCGCCCTGCCTGCCCCTCGACCAGTCCCCGAACCGCGCCGCCTCCTTCCACGGGCTGCCGGCGGCCGGCTCCTCCGAGCCCCACGGCCTGGAGCAGCGGCGGCTCCCCGCGCAGGGCGGCGTGGACTCTCTGGAATACAATTACCCCGGCGACGGCCCCGCCGGGCACTTCGAGCTGCCCGTCTTCTCCCCGTCGGAGCCCGAGGGGCAGCTGCCGCACTATGGAGGCGGGCGGCAGGTGCCGGCGGGCGGCAGCTACGCAGGGACACCCTCCCTGCCCCGGCCGCCGGGCATGGCCGTGGCCAAGGCGCACCCGCCGCAGCAGCACGGCGTCTTCTTCGAGCGCTTTGGGGGGGCGCGGAAGATGTCCGCCAGCCTGGAGCCGGGGGCCAGCACCAGGCACCCGTTGATGCAGCAGCAGCAGCAGCAGCCGCCGCAGCCGCAGCAGCCGCCGGGCTTGCTGGCCAGACAGAACTCCTGCCCGCCAGCCATCCCTAGGCAACAGCAAACAGAAGCCAATGCTCCCAACCCCAACTTGCAGGACAATGGGCCAATAATGCAGAACCAGCATGCACAGTTTGAATACCCTATTCACAGACTGGAGAACAGGAATATGCATCCCTACACCGACCCCGTGTTTAATATGCAGCACCCTCCTCCACAACAGCCACCAAATCAAAGACTGCAGCACTTCGATGCCCCCTACGTGAGCGTCGCCAAGAGGCCGCGGTTCGACTTCCCCAGCAACCCCGGCGTCGAGCGCTGTGCCTCCTGGGGCGGCAGCATGCACGGCCCCGCCATGGAGAGCCACCTCTCCCCGTCGGCCTACCCCGGCCTGCCGGGCGAGTTCACCCCGCCGGCGCCAGAGGCCTTCGGGGGGCCACTGCCACACGGTGGCCCCGAGCACCCGGCGCTGGCGCAGCGCCAGAACGCAGCCCTGGTGATGAAGCAGATGGCCTCGCGCAGCCAGCAGCGCCTGCGGCCACCCAGCCTGCAGCAGCTGGGGCACCACGGCGAGGTGGGCCCGCCCGGCGGCCTGCCCCCGCCGGCCTTCGAGCGCGAGGCCGGCAGCGGCCGTGGCTTTGACCCGCCGGCGCCGCACCTGGCCCCTGACGGCGCCTGGTTTGCGGGGCCGCCGCCACCTGGGGAGCTGCTCCCGCGGCGCATGGCAGCGCCAGGGCTGCCGGCCGAAGCGGCCCCCCATGAGCTGGGCCTGCAGCCGGGCGGCGCGGCCGTGCTCTTCCGTCCTGGTGCTGGCGGGCTGGGGCTGCAAGAGCCGCTGCGGATGGCAGGCGAGGGGCCGGCGCAGGCCCTGCCCTCACCCGGTGTCCACCCGCCCTTCGCGCCTGCCATGGGCGGCCTCTCGCAGCTGCAGTCGCCGGGCGGTGGCGTGTCGCTGCCCAACGCCCCTGCTGAGCGACGTGGCCCCGCCGACTTTGCCGCCCAGCCAGGCTTCCCCTTCGGGGCAGCCGCACGGCAGCCAGCAGCCCACGGTGCTGCGCCCGCCCTCAGCGCCTCGCCGGGTGCCTATCCGCCACCCCCGCCTGAGTTCCCCCCGCCGCCGCCACCGCGGCCTGCCGCCAGCAAGCTGGGCGCCCTCTCGCTGGGCTCCTTCAGCAAGCCGGCCAGCAAGGACAACGTCTTCGGGCAGAGCTGCCTGGCCGCCCTCTCCACCGCCTGTCAGAACATGATCGCCAGCCTGGGCGCCCCCAACCTCAACGTCACCTTCAACAAGAAGAGCCCGGCTGAGGCCAAGCGCAAGCTCAGCCAGGCTGAGCCTGACCCGCCGCCGTCAGCTGCCCCGGACTACTTCCCAGCAGGACCGCCGGCAGGCGGGGGCAGCGCGGGCAAGGCGGCGGGCGCTGCCCCGCTGCTGCCTGCCGAGAGCAGCCTCTCGCCCGGCTACGCGCTGGAGCCGGCGGCCAGCGGCGAGGGGAAGGCGGGCGGCGGGCGGGGGCGGGGCCGCCGGAAACGGGACAGCGGGCACGTCAGCCCCGGCACCTTCTTCGAGAAGTTCTCGGCCACAGAGGGCAGCGGGGCTGGCGTCAGCCCGGGGCAGCCGGCGCCGCCAGCTGCGGGGGCCCCGCCAGGGGCTGCAGGCACGGAGCGTGGAGGGGGCACCCCGCATGACAAGCCCCTGACCTCACCCTCCTGGGGCAAGGGCGGCGAGCTTCTGCTGGGGGAGCAGCCCGACCTCATGTCGTCGCTGGACAGTGGTATCCAGAGCGTGACCAAGTCGGACGGCAGCTCCCCGCACGTGGACTTTCCTGACGAGGTCAGCACCAGCTACGGCAACGAGGACGAGGTGTCCTCCAGCTCCGACAACACCGTCTCCAAGCCCACCCGCAGCCCGCTGCTAGGCGGCTCGCCCAAGCTGCCCCGCGGGGAGCACGCACTTCTCAACGGACAGAAGCCCCTGGCCCTCGGCCTCCTCAATACATCTACCTCGACCCCTGACAGCTACGGGCTCAGCACCACAGCGGGCGCCCACCCTGGCACGCCGGGCATGGAGCAGGTGCGGACCCCCACAAGCACCTCAGCCCAGGATGAGATCCACCCTCTGGAGATCCTGCAGGCGCAGATCCAGCTCCAGCGGCAGCAGTTCAGCATCTCGGAAGACCAGCCCTTGGGGCTGAAGAGCAAAAAGGGGGAGTGCGCAGGGCAGAACGGGGACAGTGACCTGAGCAGTTGTTGCTCAGAGGGCGTTAAGGGTGCCATGAGCACCATTGACCTGGACTCCCTGATGGCGGAGCACAACTCCACCTGGTACCTGCCCGGCGAGAAGGCCTTGATGGAGGGGCAGGAGGAGGACAAGCCCATGGTGCCGTGGGAGAAGCCCAAGCCCCCGAACCCCAGCAAAGAAGGTATCTGTTTCCCTGCGCGGGTTCCCACGGGGAGAGACGCTGGGCTGCTCTCAGGGCAGGGGAGGTGGTGGGGCTCCGAACCCTGGACACGGGGCACACACTGGCCCCAGACCCACTCTGCCCCTTGCGGGAGCCGGGGCTGATGCTGGGCACTTTCTGGCACCAAGGCTACAGGATAGCGGTGCTGGAGGCAGCTGATGGAGGGGACAAAGCGCCTGCTGCCCCGTGGGGACCGGCCGGCGCTGAGCGTGGTGGGACTGCCTGCCCCTCGGGTGACGGCCCTGAGCGCGGTGTCCTCTGCCGCCAGCTCTGTCCCCACCGGCTGCCTGGCATGCCCGGGGGCGCTGGGGAGAGGGGCTTATGGCAGAGCTCCAACCACACTCTGGGGTGCAGGGTGCTGAGGAGAGGGGCTCACGGCAGAGCCCCGTCATGGTGCTGGGCGTGGGGTGCTGAGGAGAGGGCTCCCTGCAGAGCCCTGTGCCTGCCGTCCTTTCCAGTCATTCCCTCCAAACTGTTAGAGAAGTCTTCCTAAGCTGTGAAAGCATGTATTTGTTAGTGGTGCTCTCCCGCCGGTTTCAGGTATTTTCCTGCATGTGTTAAAACCTTGGTAGCAGTGTGACATTAAACTAAAAGGCTCTTGGCATTTATTTTATTATTAAAAAGGAAATTTAAAATAAGCTTCTGGGTCTGGTATAAAACTTGCATAGTTGACATATGCTTAATTTCGACATTAGTTGTCAGTTTTGATCCTTCCCCATGTCCAGAGGGCATCGTAATTCTCGAAGCTCTGAAAAAAATACATTAATGGAAAACCCTCTATTATAAAAGCTGTTTAGGCTAAAGATAATTATGGATTCACTTGGTTTCTATTTTATCTTATCAAATACATGTTTTTTTAAGCTGCCTGACTATATGTGAATATTGCAATAGATGCACATGCATTTACCTGCTGTGTGAATGCACACAGGTGATTTCTTGATGCGCTATACGTACACGTGCATAATTTGCGCAGTATAAACTCATTATGTGAGCCTAGGAAAGTTGTTGTTTGGTACTACTTGTGTAGCTGGGAATTATTTTCATTATGCCTAGTCTTACAGATAGACTTTTTTTTTTTAGTATTATGTGCTTAGTAATTTCACTAAGAAAGGTGTTAGGAAAATCAAAAGGGAGCTGAGGTGGTTTGAAAACTCATCAATTTCCTACTCCTGGTTCTGGTTGGCTTTCCAGCTTTGGCTTTCTGAAGCGTGAATCCTAGCCCCCACTGTTTGTCTCTTTGTTCATGTTTAATGCCCAGCTCAGGAGACTCTCATTTGAAGCGGGAGTGTTTAGCATGCACAGCAGACTGTAGGAAGCCCATCAGCATTCTCCATGCTTCACCCAGGCAAGGACATAAATTGGTTTGTTTGGGGCCTTTCTTTTCCATTTTTAAATGGAGTTGCACACAGCATCCTTCCTGGCCCCTTCTCTTTTATTGTTTCTTGTACACAACATCTAGATCTGACTGGATCAATAGCTAGTTAGCACAAATCACAGTTCCTGTCAGTTCTACCTTGGCAGACTCGAACACATATATACATTCTCTCACAACTCACACACACTCCTCCCTCTCAGACACACACATGCACATAATATGCGTATGTACGGATAGGAACATTTACGCATTGTGCTACACTTAAAAATAGATTTTAAAAGAGCAGCTTATTCCATAGATCTTAATTTCATGGAATAAAAAAAGGAAAGAAATCCTCACAATCCTAACAAAACAATGAATAGTCTGTGCATTTATTAAAAGTGTAATTTGGCTTAGAATTATGTATATTTCATGTATCTGTGTCATATGGAGTGTTGCCTTCTTTAACAGCACTCCCACGTTCACTTTGATCATCACTATTCTTAGTAACATCTAGTGAAATAAGTAATTGCTTTCTGGTCGTGATAACCACAATGTTGCTGTTAAAACAGTTCATCACTTGGAAGGAAAACCATTTAATCAGTGCTCCTATATAAGGATATGTTTTAGTATTTCAAAGAGTAAGCACAAAATAACGAACCAGTTTTACAACAATGGATAGAGGCACTCATTTTGTTTTACACTTGAGTCACTTGAAGGATTTGAATGGACTGGTACTTCGGATGAGAAAATTCATACACACAAGTAGAGAATTTACCATAACTGTTGTTGGAAGTGATAAAGATACAATAGGTGAAATAAAAGAGGCCATTCTCTTTGGTTAGTAGAAATAATTTGACTTTACATTACCATACACTTGATTGTTTGAAACTGTTTAAGAAAGAGCTTTATTTTTCTGGTGATTGAGATTTTAAACCATTCTAGTCAACTGAGATTTGCATCGATGGTATTTTTTCGAGCAGTTCCCTGTTGTACACAGGTAGGATGAATGCGCAGGTTTCAGACAGCACTCTTCCAAGTTCCAAGCCGTTACTAAATGTGCTTAGTACTACACTGGAGGAGTGTTTACTGTGGCACACATTTTGTAATACTGTGTAATATTATTAAGAGTGAAATTAGTCGTTAGAGCCTACTTCCCTAACCAACACACATGCACTGTTGGTGGGCTATTTCATTAGACCTACTGTGATGGGAGAGAAAATGTTCTGTAATTTATTCATAATATGAGGTTGTTGTGATGCGTGTTGATTCCTCTGTGGGCTCAGGGAGGGGTGGAAGAAAGGCTCAGACTGGTGTGAATGACCAAGTTTTACCGTGGCAGAGCGCTGAATTCAGCGTGCCGCCTTCTTGCTGCTCTTCTCTGTAGGAGTGGAGTGTGTGTGTGAGAGGCATTTAAGCCTCTGTTCTCCTGGAGCTCTTGGAGGGATATTTTTGTAATTAACAAGCTCTCTAAAACCCAGCAAAACCAGGAACGTTTTGAATATTCCATTAATGCCTGGATTACTGATGGAAACAACTTGTTCGAGTTGTTTTAATGACTGTTCACATTCCTTATAACTCATCACTTTTTCATACTCGTAGTATTAAAATGATTTGCTAATACCTAGCAATCTATCGGAGTTTTAAAGGTAGATGACAACAGATAACAGCATTTCAGACACCTGTGCTGTAGGTGCCTGTGTAGTATATATACACTTACATTATTTAATAACAGCCTTTAGCGAGTTCTGTGTATATGTCTGCATTTTTCTTCTCATTGTAACCTAATGGTGACTGCTCATTGCTTTTCACTGAAATGTAGTTTTCAATAAGGAATTTTCTCTGACATATAGTGTCTTGTACTAACATGTACTATGTGAAGAGGCTGTTTGTTTGTTTTTCACCAAAAACGCATTATAAAGTATCTTGCTTTCCTCTGCCATGCAGCTAGAGCTAGAAGTGAAATGTGACGATATTCAGTGTAGAGAGGTCACGTTGACTTCCAATACCATAGCTCTAACTAACAAAGAGTAACGAGATCAAATTCACATAAAAACCTAGCACTAGTGTAATGGGTTTCTGCTCTGCCTGGTTTGACTGAACCAGAACAATTTTCCTTCAGTGACATGTTGATTAGTATTCTCCAGGAACCCAGTAATTAGGTTCTACTGGGCTTTCGGCTTTAGTCATTAATTGAAATTTTGAAGGTCCCATACTGCATATGTCAGGTGAAGACATTAAAATGTAACCTAGAACCAAGCAGGTTGGTTGGAAAAAAGAAGAATATAGTCAGATATTCTGTGGCCGTTGCACTACTCTGTGCTGATATGCAAGTGTGGTGCAGAATATTTTAGATGTTATCCTTGAGTTTTTGTAAATATTTCATCACAATACCGAACCTACTATTTGAATGAGCCAGCAGGCCAAAACTGTTGAAGAAGCAGGACGTAACATTCGTAAATTACTACCAAATATATTAACAAAGGACAAATTTGGTCCAGATGCAGCTATGAGCCTTTGTTTTCTTTCTTTTCCTAGTATGTTCTGTTGTGTGCTTTTATTTTAAATGCAGCTAAATTCTTTTAGAGGTTTTACCAAGGAAGTAGGTTTGTTTACTGGGGCTGACTTTGTCCGACCTCTTATGAGGTATTTCAAACACTTAAATATCATTTCAAGCAATATACGATTTGAAACGGAATTATACCATAGTAAGGACTGTTGGAAATGAGTTCATTGACTAAGCTCAGTGCACTTTGCAGCGATGAATCTGTGATTCCTGATGATGCTTTGTTTGCTTTAAAGAGCTGTTTAAACGTACACCAGCTATTTTAACTGTTAGTGAAAAAAATGCTATTACCTTTGCCAAGAAGTTACGCGATATATTTCACAGCTATGAAATACACATCTTTAATAAATGATCTGGATTAGCAGGCAGACTTATGAGGAAAAAATACTCTCATTGCATATTGTAGAAAAGATTTCAGTGTGCATTAGGTTCAGGTTTAATATGTTCTTTTAAACTCTTCTGATCTATTCAAAAAACCGAGAGGTTGGCTCTGATTGACCTGGTTTCATTTGGGTGACAGTAGTACTCTAACGTCTACTTTGACAAACTATAATTTTTAATATTTTCTTACAAGAAAATGGTCCTGTTTAGAAACATATATATATATATCTATTAATATTTTGCAGCACTGTACTTGTAGACTTTTCTAGCAAATATTAGAGAAGGCAAGAGGTAGAGTTTTTAGTATCACTTGCTATTGCTGCTATAATGCACTAAAATATTTAATGCAGAAGGTGTGTGAATTTATTGTGATTTCAGTTACTAGCATAGCCACTCTATTTGCCTTTACATCCGTCTATCCACCTCTGGACTGTCTGGCTGTATTTGAATTAATGCACATCACAAATTTGGTTTGCACCATGATACTTTCTTCTAACAAAGTCTGCTATTTTATGATGGCTTGTTTTGTTGTGAAATTAGTTTTAACAGGGATGTTTTGTACATGCTAGGTGTGAGAGCGTGCATGACGTTTGGGGGATATATTTCTTGAAATTAGTGTATGTATATGTTTTAGTTCTTTACCTGTGATGAAAAAGGAGATGGATTAGACTTCATATGTATCTATGAGCATAGGTCAGAGAATAGATTTATTCTGATCTATGATGTATTGCTTAATGTCTGCTCTTCATTTTTAACATGAGATAGCTGCTTTTTTCAGAATGATCTAGTGCAACGCTGTGCTATAAAACCATAAATAATTTTGCATACATGCATAAAATTTATTAATAGTCAATACCTGCAAATACAGTTTGTTGTTACTTATAAAGAGCAAATGATAAGGCATTAAACAGTCTAACCTAAAATTATATAGACTGCCTTTATTTGTAACAGTTGACTCCCTTCTTCTGCAACGTTCAGTATGAGGTTTTGGTATGGCAATATGTCTTTATGTGGCCATATAAAATTTTAGTACTAGACAAATTACTGTACATTTTTAGTCTCAGGTTTCTTGTGTATTTCTTTTAAATGTGAGTAGAGTATCCACAGAAAGAGTGAATCCAGCTCTAAAATGAATCTTCAAGTGGCCCAATATATGTGTTTTTTTTATGTGTGTTTTTTTTTTTTTAATACAAAATTTCCCAAAATATCAGGAACAGTTTAATTACGTAACTGCTAGCACAAACCTAGAATATCAAAAGTGACGGGTTAAATTGTGTTTAGTGGGATTTTTCCCTTTTTTGTTACTAGGATAAAATGTATCATTCTTACCATGTTTCAGGCGGGAGTGCTTCATATGCAAAAGGCATAGATAATTAATTTCAGACTCAAAATACGTATCTATAGCAGGCCTCTGCTCCAGCCAGTAGCAAGCTTTCTGTCGAAGTATTCCTTTTTCTTTCTCTTCCATTGAAAAATCTTAAGCCCTTGAATATAACACAATTTGCATCTGTAAATGTATGCTTTTATTTTGTGGGATGTTTTTAAGATGGAGGTAGGGTTCTTTAGATATATAGAATTACGCATTCCATTTATTTGAGCACTGTTCTTAAGAGAGAGCTTCTGTTTATGAGTATATTTAGGACGTGGCTTGCTTCTCCACTTCCTCATCAGTAAGTTTTTGGGCAAGGGACAGAGAGCAGGGCACCTTCTAGAAATTAAATAGGTGAAGCTGTGTAATCTCCCAGGGATTCAAGGTCCACCCTGGCTTCCTTCATCTTGGTTAGAATTTTCAGCTTTTAAAATGTAAACTGTATTTTTCTCTGTTTTGTAGATAGACCCAATTTGCACATGGTGTTAATGTGACTGGCTTATGTAAAAATACCAATATTCTTTGCAGTTAGCTGCTTTGCCTTTGCAAAACACGTTTTTGTTGATGCAGTTAAAACATTACTAATTATTAGTGACCTTTTTTAATGCAAAGATTTATTATTATTATTATTATTTTACAAATTTAAATATGGATTATGTGCCAATGTTTCCGAGTCAAATACTTTTTAAATTTAAAGCTGAGAATTGAACAGCTGGATGTCTAATCCATTAATTTTTACAAGCTGACTTTCTTAATACTTCAAAGAGAACATCCTAGGTGACACCGCTTTGCAGCTCCCCTCCTCAACGCCCCTTCTTCTGGCCTCTCCCCCAGCGCTTCCCTCTAAGCCTTCACATACAGCTCATCTCCTTGCAAATGACAAAAGCATATGTATGTGGGGAACGCATTTTCCTTAGTCGATGTAATTAGTTGTATGACTTGATGATCCAGAAAGGTACTCTCTATAAAGTGTTGTACTTTCTGCCTATATACTGATGCAAAAAATATCATAGTTACTATTTTTTCTAGTGGCTTTCCACCCTTATTTATTTTTCTATGGAAGCACAAGTGTTTGTGTTCAGCAGCCTTGTGTTTTGGGCTGGTGTGTTTCAAGTGATTCTGTGAAGACACCTTAAATCTGGAACGTTATCCCTTTCAGCTGGTTCTGACCCAGGCCAGCCATTTTTAAATATGAGTTTACAAAGTTTCATCTGGCCTCAATTATATGGTAACTGTTCATTATATCTTAGGATTTTGTTCCCTAATGTGCATGCACTGGTCACTGGTAGCTCCTGAAAATGAACCATTTCTTGTCTAAATGCTTAACTTGTGCTGTGTGTCTTTAGTTGCATAAGTCATGTGTGTTTGTTTTTAATTTTAGCAGTCTATTTGAGTCTGTTTGGTATTTTAGCATAAAAATGCAGTGCATGACACTGCGCTGTCTAATTTTTTATTGGCTTTTGAGGTTTGTCTGAAGAAGCTTTTTTTTCTGTTTTGGTAAGCAGAAATCTGGTTATGTTTAAGTGCTGCATTGATAGATTTTTACATTAAAATAAATACAATTTATTTGAGAGTAAGCACAGAAACAACACATGTATGAGCTCTGAAGAGCTCTGCTAGTTCCTCACTGCAGAATGCTGTATTAGAGAATGTGCTACAGCCTTTCTCTAGTGGCTGGTTTGCCTAACCTTTTGGATATATCTTTTTCTGTGTGTAGCCTTTAAAAGATGAGATGAGGAAACTGAGTTGCTGCCCTTTTTTTTTTTTTTTTCCTTTTTTTTTTTTTTTTCCTTTTAACTCTCTTAGCTTGAATTCTGACTGGTGGGCCTTTAGGACTTGACATTCTTGATCACAGAAAAACCTTTAATCAGTTAGCAGTCGTGAAAGTGTGTGGGTTTTTTTGTTTGTTTGTTTGTTTTTGTGGTAAAATATATTTCTTAGAGTTAAGTCTGCATTTAATTAATTTTGTGAATTAGTATTCACAAAATACTAGAAAGCATTTGTATTGCTAATAGAAAGATCATCCTGAGGCTGAGGAAGCATAGTTAATTGAAAAAGCAACCATTTGTAAAGTGAGGAAAATCTTAAAACACTTCATACCCTAATTAAGAATATACTCCTAATTTAAAATTGAAAATTTTAATTTGCAGTGTGAAGCAGGTACATGGAAAAAAAAATGGAAACAGTTCTAGCCTTCCTTTCTCCTCAACCCCCCAAAATGCAGGTTAAAAAGAATGGCACAACTTTTTTAAAATTTATTTATTTTTTGTAAATACCCTGAAGCCGTTTTGCTATGAAGATGTAAATTGATTTATTAGCGTAGGAAATGGAGGCTGGACTAAGATTATTATCCGGTCTGAATTTAAGGAGCTCCTTCCTACAGAAATCTCCCCCCTCCCCTTTTTTTTTGAAATATATATAATCTTACCCTATCATGGCATTTTAAAGCCTTTTGGTCTTGGATAAGAGAACTCATAAAAAGCATGTGATGACAGTGGATGATATCTAAAAAACAGAAATGCAAATGCATGCCAGCGAGGGCTGCGTCCCCAGGGACCCTGCGTCCGCGTTCCCTCCCAGCCGCTGCTGGAGGTGACGCTCTCGATTGTCTGTAAGGTTAAAGCAGGCGGAGAGAGGCTGTGCGAGTATTCCTGTCTCTTGGCTAGATGGCACAGTTGGTCAAGTCATTTCCATTGCACTTATGGATGCTTGGGTATTTGTTTGATTTAGATCACAGTGGAGTATATATCGAGGTCCCACTCTATTATTATTTTTATTATTTAAGATCGTCTGTATGGCACCATAAACTGACACGGAGCTTTATGCCATGCTTCAGAAGCCTCGGAGACATTCCCACTGCTCGAGCTTTACCGTCCAAGCCAGATGGAACGGAGATGCTGCGCAGCGGGTGCTCGCCAGCGCCCAGTGCCCCTGCGCAGCCGCTGAGCGGGAGGCGGTGTGGGGCGCGGAGCCCCGGGGGCTGTGGGGCAGGTG
Source organism: Netta rufina (assembly GCF_964035555.1). Lineage (NCBI taxonomy): Eukaryota > Metazoa > Chordata > Aves > Anseriformes > Anatidae > Netta > Netta rufina. The sequence continues at coordinate 15,469,847 of NC_140141.1, read as the reverse complement.
GGGGCTGTGGGGCAGGTGGGGGCTGTGGGGCAGGTGGCAGTGCCTGGGCTCGTGGCTGGGTGGCACCGGGCGGCGTGCCGCGGGGCTGGCACTGCCCGCGCAGGGTGCGCGGAGGCAGCGTGTGTCAGGACAAGGGTGGGCAGCATCTTGGTGCTCTGAGCGCTGGGTCACTCGCAATTTCCTCTCCTGCGGTCGGCGGTGGGAAGGGCACGGCGGTGCTGCCCTCCTCGGTGGGGTGCTTCTTCTCTCCTGGAAAAAGAGAGGCGGCAACTACAGTTCTTCTGATACAGTGTGTGAATGTAATAACCTAAATACATTTCTGTCTGAGCCACAGGAAAAAGAAACTGACACGATGTGAGTTTTCACCTCCTCCGGAAACCTAGGGATAGAAGAATCATGGGTGTTTCTTTTCTCCTCTCTCTTCTGGGACGAGAGAAGAGGAAGATCTTCCCCCCTGCCAATATATGTCGATGACTTGTGCTAGCTTGTAAATAGCGGCAGCACGGCATCACCTCATTTCTTGTGGTATAAACCTGTAGCTGTCCTGATGTCATACTGCTAAAAAAGGACATCTCTTAGACATGTAAGGCAGTTGGATGACTTTTTACATGTAATGTTATAGGTGGTTTTGATCTGACTCATTTGTTTTACTATTTTTTATTCGTTCCAGAATGATGCACTGATTTATTTATTTTTTTGCGCAATCTGAAGAATAGCCCATTTCCAGGCCAAATAGTATTTTAAAAGCAGGGAAATAATAGAAATGTGCCAATTGTTTGTATTCTACCCCCACCTCACCCCCAGAGGAATTCCACAGTAATCATAATGAAAATTGCCACAATCTATGAAACAATAATTCTGCAACACTTTAAAAAATAGTGTTATCATTCAAAGTGCAAAGCAGCTGGTATTTTATGGTGGAACAGATTTTATTGTTGCTGGATATAGGGTCAAACACTTGCAACACACTGTTGATTTAAACAAAAGTAAAAGTGCTTTTTTGAAGATAAAATCAGTATGTTTTTTAATTATTATTATTTTTTTATTTTATTTATTTATTTATTTTTTTGATACTGTAGTTCCCCTCTCTAAGTATAGATACATGCTGTTCTTTTCATGCTAGGAGAAAAAGCTAGCATCCCAACTCCGGTTGCTCTCCATACAAGTTCTTAAGTTTTAGAGGCAGAGGGAAAAGTAGGACTTTTTCAAGCACAATTAAAATCTCATATTAGCAATTTTGAGATAGGAAGGAGGGAGAGGGGGAGGAAGGGAGAGAGAGAGAGAGGGTGGCTAGCAAGTGACTTCTTCATTCTCGTTCTTTTTTATTGTTTTCAGTCAATGGGATGTTTTATACCATCTTTTTTAATTCATTGTAGCTGTCTGCAAAATGGACGTGAATTCAGATGGCTCAAAAACAGCGCTAGGAGAGTGTGGCAATTGTCACATGAAAATCTATGGTGAACTCGGCAGTAACCTCAGTTATTTGGTTAACCTTTAAACTCTGCATGCAAAATAGTACTACATGTTATATGATAAAGTCATTTGTTCTGTAGATAAAGCAAGTTAATATACTGAATTCCTGGTATTTCTTACTTTAACAGAGGTACTTAGGAAAAATTAATAAATTAATTTGCTGCTTCTAGATACACCATTTTTCTGGACTGTAGGGAAGGTTTGTTGTAGTCTGTGGTCAAAACTCTCTGATAAGGGCTCGTCAAAGTGCAGCCTGAATTTCTTGCTGCAGGTATGGTACTGTAAATCTTGTTTTTATGGACTGACAAACTTTTGCTTTTAAAATGTGTTTTTTTTGTTTTTGTTTTTGTTTTTGTTTTAAACAAACCAATGAAATTGTATTCCAAGTAATTATCCAAATTCTCCTGTATTCCTGAGTGATTATAAAATAGATTAAAAAGTCTCTTCCTTGAATCGGACAAGTATGAACTTCAAGAGCTGGAAAAACATACATTGAGAGATTGTGATATAATTACATTTTTATGTCTACCTATTAAGCATAGTGAAGGGTTGGTTGTTGGCCTTAAATTTGGAAATTGCTTACTGTAAAGCTTAAAACAGAAGTAGATTCCTGTAATTAGTGCTTTGCAGTGAGAAGTATGGCAAGGTAAAGGGAATTAAAACTATTCGTTGTCCAGTTGTATTTCTATAACTGATCCACTTTTATGTATCTGTTTTGAAGGATAAAATTATTTGTAATACTGATTTTCAGAATTAAGCTAAAAAATGTCAACATAGGAAAAATGAGGTGAAGAATATCAGTGAAGAATAATTAGAAAATATGCAACTTTAACTTCTCTTGTGAGCCCTGATACATTATTTGCAGAATCAGTTTGTTTATTAAACACAAGGCCAGTATGCTATTTTGTTTTGTGCTTACTTGAGTTTGAGATGCTTGATGATAAAAGTTTTTTAAATTTCAGATTTTAATTTTATGTTCACCCTTAATTGTACCAGATGAGGCAAACCTAGTCAAACATTGTCCAGTCAGCTTGAGTCTGCTTTCACTTTTCCTTGGGTTTATTCATTTTGCCTGATGGCAATACATGAGGCAAATTTGGATCCTAGTGTCAATTGCTTGAAATTAGCGTTTAGATTATACCCAATTTGAAATTGTATGGAACTATTTATAGTGAGAAGTAAGCATTTGTTTATGATGATAAAATTATTTTATTTTTTTTTCCATTGTATGTACTAGTAAATAGTATAACTCAGAATATTCCTGTGCAGTTTTTCAAAGTGATCACACAGCACCATTTTACTCCTTGTGTATGCTTGAGACTCTGCTACATTGAAGAGGAGCTGTTTGTGATTCATGCATGGAAGAAAAGAAAGACCAAGCCTTCTCTTGTTCCTTAGAAAAAAAAATACCTAAACTACAGCATTTTTCCTCTTCGTGTCTAAAACACAGCTTACATCATTAAGGATTTTTTTTCCCTCTCCTTTTGCTACCATCTTTTAACATGTATTTTACTTGCCTTTTCCTTCCTTTTTGTGGAGCTTCTCTTGGAACCTGCTTTAGGGAGTTGTATTTTACATGTTTTTGAAGACCACTCCTGCTTTCCACAGTGGTCTGGCCCAAATAGAAATGTGAAAAGTTCCCATTACTGAGCTGTAAAAGAATACTGTAAATGGGTTATGCAGGAAAAAAAAACCATTTAGATAAAAATGCAATTTTCCCTTTCACACACGCTGCTAAGAATTAATAGCACATTCTTTCTAAATGGGTACTTCTGTATTATATTTTCACCTTAATGAAATTCTTTCCGAAACAGGAGTGTTTCATTTAAAATTTTAGAGCAAAATTGATCTGTCTTTAATTCTCAATGCTTCTCTCTCCCCCCTCCTTCACTTAAATCTCACTGAAAAGACTATTATAGACTCTGTTGGAACTTTCTGGAAAATACCCAGCAGGTTCACAGGTGTGTTTCAGACAGTGTCACAGTTTGACTCTCCCTTCCCTTCACAGGATGCAAGTTATGGGGCATTTCTTACCCGCAGCTCTATTTGTGCTTTTTGATCGAGCGATGCACATGCCACTTGTCTCTTGTTGGCTGTTACTCGGCCTGCGTCCGTGAAGCAGTGGTGACAATAATGTGTTGCTTCCAAGTCATTTTTGCAAGAAGTACTGCAAAAGTGAGGACTGCCCAAAGCGAAGGTTGGATGTTGGATTCTGCTTGGTGGTCTCTGTTGGGAAATGCTCCATCACTTCAGCACCCCTAAAGCAAATTAATGTTCTGCAAAAACACGGTGTTTTCTTTGCGTACATGATTTTAATACAAGCCTTCGCTCTAAAAAGCAGGTAACTGCCTAACGAGGCAGAGGAGGGGGAGGGGTGCCTAGTGGCAGCACGAGGCGGGTGCTTGTGGGGCTGTCCCACGTGCAGCCTGCCCCAATGGTGACGGGACAGTCATAGGAACTGGTCTCCATGGGACACGGGGGCTGGAGGTTTCACACAGTGTGGAGGTGTAAGCACGTAGCTAATTTCGGGTGACAGTAATTTCTTCCCATCTGCGGTGTTAGCATTTCCGTGCTGTTTTCTTTTTAGAGCAATTATATCACGAACAGGCCCCGATGTATTGCTGTCACTGACTCTGGCTTCATGCAGTCGTGGGTCATTAGCTTGCAAATGTGAAAGCCAAGGTATTCTTTCTTCCTTCTGACAGCTTTTCCTTGGATTAGAAGGAGCAGCTCTCTGATATGAGTGAGTAGTGGTGATTCTTCCATTGATGCAGGTATTCATAAGACAAGCAAGTGCATTTGGGGTATAGCAGTCTTCCCAGCCACTATGCAGTAATGTCATAAACGGCCACTCTCAAGAGATAGAAAACCAAAGCAGATGTTCGTGCTTTTAAACTGTTTCCTTTTTAAAAGTTTTAATATAATGGCGGGAACAACCTTTCTTGTAGGAATAGGACTAACAGAAAGATGCCTGCTTCAAGCAGCTTTTCATTGATGAGTTGCAGTGGGAAAAACGTTTTTCTTAAATAAACTGTTTGGTGTTCTCAAAGTATTAGTAAAATAGTTCCCAGGTATAAACAATACTTGTAGTGATGAAGGCATGGATAGAGTTGATATACCTGAAAACCCCCATGTTCAAAATAAAAATGTACTTTGACAGTAACACAAACTGCTTATGACAAACTGCTCTTGGAGGGACTTTCTGCTTGGGATATCCTCCAAAATGTGAAATGTAGGAGAAATATAAGGAAACATCTTGTAAAGCCACTGTAGAGCACTTGTCCATAATACTGCTTGAAAATGTAATTTTGGACACCAAAATCTAGCTTGAAATCTAGTTGAAACCAAAATCTAGCTGGACTGTTGCAGGCATCCCGTATTGAGATTTTAATGGCGCTTTTTTTTTTTTTTCCCTCAATTTTTCTTCCCTGCTTGTGTTTATAGGGCCTGCTCCTGTGTAACTGCAGTCAGTGAAAATACTGTTTTTGACTTAAATGTTAAGTAAACACAATCAAAGAAGAAAACAGTGTTTGTGTGAGTCCATACTTGTTAGTTTGTTTTGAAAGTCAGGCTGGAACTGCAAAGTAAACAGTCTTGAAAATGATCTTGAGCATTTGTCACCAGGGTGAGTCAGTCTAGTGTCCAAGAGGTCAACATGTGCCCAATCACCGCCTGCTGCATTTCAGACAAAAGAATGGTAAGATTCGGTTTTGATGCAGAGGCAGCTAGTGCTTTGACAAACTTTGAATTAGTTTTTATTTATTTATCTATTTATTTATTTTTGTATTTATGGGTGGACAGCAGTGCTTATTCAAAACCATATGCCTTTTTTAAAGCTGATAGGAAGTAAATTTGTGCATGCTGCAGGGGAAAAGAAGTTCCTCACTCCGTCTGCTAACAGTCTTGTATTCATTCAGACTTGCTCTTTGCCACCTGAGGAAGGTTGTGACATCATTACATTTTCCTATGTTTTGTGCATAGAGTTTGCATGGAAACAACCTGCTTTAATAGGTTTCTCCTTCCCCCCCCCCCTCCGACTTGTGGATTGCTGGGAAATGGATCACAAAACTCTGGAGTAGGTTGTTCAAAATGTATTCTCAACCTTCCTTAAGAAGTATTTACCAGTTTGTGCACTCCAAAGTGGAAGCATTTGCAATTTTCAATTTGTGTTGCTACGTTACTGAAGTGACCTCGTATTGTTTTGTTTCCTTTCTGACTCTTGCTCCTGACACTGTGCTTAATACAAATTCTGCTTTTAAAAGAAGTGTTTGTAGTCAGTGAGTCTTTTACTGCTTATAGTAGTTTTCTGATAGCCTTCCAGTCAAGAATTAAAAAAATACTATACTTTTTATTAAGTGGGTTACATAATAGCTATTTGTTCAGTCACAAAATTTCTCTTTTGTGATTCTCTTTTTGTGAATAATGGTAGTTCAGTGAAGATTTTAAATCATTATTTTTACAGCCAAATATGCAATTTTCTGGAAGCAATGTTGAAAATTTAAATATTTCAGTGTAGTTATTTGTAACTCACCAGTTTTGTATTAATAGATTGGTTCTTGAGTTTTTGTGCAAAATTAAATGTAACCCCCCCAAAAAAAAGATTGTTCAAAATAACTCTTGACAAGTAATATTTCTGAACAGTTAGTTTGCTTTCTCATTTGTTGTACTTGAAAATGTATAGTGTTACACCGAGCGCTATTTTTTATTATTATACAGAAGAGCTCTGGAATCCCGATGAATTCTGAGTCCTTATTTTGCTTTGGGGCAAAACCACATGCAAATGCAGAGCCTTGATTATCTGCCATTCAGTAAACATCACTGTGCGGCACTAGTCCCCCCTCTCTTGAGGTGAAAAAAAATTACTACCAAGCCTGAGTGTCTAGGTCTTGTGCAGCCATTTTATTTTTAGGACATTGGAGACTTAGAAGGAAAAAGAAATAGAACTAGCCAAACTACCGGCTGCTCCCAGATTTATGTTGCCCAGTTTTGTTGCTGTAGGACAAAAGTGCCTGCTATTGGAAGTGGTTGCTACCCTTTTGTGAACAGTTAACTGTTCAGGGAACTCTGCTTGATTCCGCTATAGGTATGAATTTCTTACATGTCACTTTTTTTTTCTCTGTTGGTGCTAATTGTACCTGGCATGCACACTGCATAATAAGTTGTACATTTAAGCATTAGTTGTTACAGTAACAATCTTAATGGCCGTTTGTTTGTTTGCTTGCTTTTTAAATAGAAACAACAACAACAAAAACACTTCTCATCTTCCAAGACACTGCTGTTAAAATAATTTTCTCTTTGAACAGCTCAGGATTCTGTCTTTGATTATATACTGGATTGTCTCTTGTCATTGTATATATATTTTTTTTTGATAGAAAGACATTTTTCAGTTCATCACAGTTCATCCTCAATCCCAGTAGTTGTGTTGTTTTTTTTTTTTTTTTTTTTAAAGAGACTTTGTATTTAAGGTATTTAAGAATGTAGATAGTCAAGAAAATAATGGGTTTTGATTTTATATTTTCCTGTGATTTTTTATCAAAATCCTATGTGATATATAGCTTCCTTTTACAATTCGAACATGCACTTTCAAAATAGCACTGTCTTCCACTCTCCTTTTTGCTTTTGCATGAGAAATCATTTGAAATTTTTCTTCCTTATTTTCATTTGCAGTTTTGATGATTTACACTACACAAAATTATCAGTAATTCTACCACCAGTTTATTTAGATTTATAAAAGTTTGGGAAAATAAGAGAATGAAAAAGTGGTTTTAGAAGACTACATAATGCTCATTCTGTTACTAAATGGATGTGAAAAATATATATTTTTTTCTATTTTGTGTACTGCTATTCTCTGAAGCTGGAAAAGCATTAGAAAACTAATGTTGGAAAAGAAAATGGGAGGAGATAAGTGACTGAAAAGGCATTAACACTCGTTTTTGTGCTTGCTGAGGAAAAGGAAAAGAGGAAAGGATGAATGATCGTGGCCAACTTTTAAAAATACATGTGAAAATTAGAAAACGCTTGGAAAGGGGAGTGGGCTGGTGCTGTGTGGTAACACCATTCTCTCGGCAGCTCTGCTGTTCAGCATCACTGCTCTCTGCTGTCTGCTGTGTGGGAGTGGTGGAGGCATGGCTCCAGCTATGCCGCTCCAGTGACTTTGAGGCCGTTGGTTTGTTTGCTTGCTTGCTTTCAAGGTGTCTATCTGGCCTCGGCGCCGAGTGCTCTGCTGCTAGACCCTGCTTTTTCTGCTCTCCATGGAGGGCTTGTTTGAAGCAGGGCAAGCACTCGCTGAGGCTGCTGCCACCAGAAGCTGTTTTCTGTTTTGCGTGGGGTGTGGCGGTGTCTGTCCCTTTCCCTGGGGACACGAGGTTACCTCAGGGCTGTGACTGGGCACGTTGCAGGTCTCTGGGCGAGGGGCAGGGTGAGCGGGCACTGGGAGCCGGGCTCCTTGCTGCCCCGGCCACGCATCCGCTCACAGGGAAGGGGCTGGAGATGTGCCGCTTGTTCAGCCTGGCGCCTTAAGCTGTGGTGCCCTGCTGGGTGTGAGGTTCACGATGAAAGCAGAGGGCAGGGGACTTCTGAAAGGGAGGGGTCTCTGGAAGGACCTCCCAAGCTTTCCAGAACAAAGTGAAAGCACAGGGGCAATAGTTGGGGTTCCGTGTTTCAGCCTTGCATGGACAAAATCATTTTGGTCTGTGTGTATGCAGAAGTGCTTCTATCACTGAGTGATGTTGATGGCACAGGATAGTGGGAAAACCAGATGAAAATGGGGTTGGTAGAGCTGCGTCAAGCAGTGAACAGCTTCGTCCCTTGGGAAGTGGTTCTTCTACAGAAATGGCGGCAGACCCAAAGCCTGGGCAGTGTCTAGAGGCCGGTATCCGATCGCTGTGTGCACGTGCACTTACAGTAGGGTATTGTACAAATGCATTATTTAATGCGTATATTTTTTTGAAGTGTTGAATACGACTAAATCAAAAGATAACCTCTGTTAAGGTTTGCCTACTTGATTCCATTTGATAGAATTCTTTGCTGTAGTGTTTGTAAATCCTGGATGTTTTTTTGAACAGGAGCTCTCTTCCCTTGTGTTTTGTAAGGAAAGAGCTAAAAAGAGCTCACTGTATCTTTAAACGTGTGGATCCTCAAAACCTCTCTAGGAAGAAGAAGGGGGAAGGGACCCTTTCAGGATTAATTAAACAGAGATGTCTTGCCAGTAGACTTCAGGGTTTTACTGATAAACACCAGCCCATCACCCATGGCTGGTGGTGGCTGCTATTATTTAATCACAGCTATTAAAAGAAATCTGAGAAATCTTCCCTTTCTCCTCCTCCTGTCTTCCATTTATCTGTCCTCCCAACCTGTTTGTTTGTGTATGGTTAAGTTTTCTGTGCCAGTGAGAAGCAGAGTGGAAATGTCAGGGGTCAGGCTGCAGGCAGGCAGGGGAGCAGTCAGCCCGGCTTCAGCTGCAGTCTTTGACTTTCTGAGAAATCTGAGATATGTTCCAGGCAAGATTAACTCTTTGCAGCACAGCTGCCTTGCTGTGCCTGAAGCATATGAGTGAAGATAGGTATGTTAAGAAATTGGTTTCAGTCTCTGTCATGCGTATATCCTTGTAGTTTAATTGGTGATGGGTGCTATTGCTTTCATTTCATTCACCCTCTTATCTAAGACGAGCAGGCCTAAAATTTCATCTGTCTTGGCAGCTGTGCATCTGGAAGATGAGGCTGCATGGATACAAACCTGAGAAGGACGGAGGACAGAATATTTATTGCAGTGCTGTTATGGATACCTGTTTCTCAGCGTATTTTCCAGGAAACAAAGCATTCATCCACAAAGGGTGTGATACTTCTTTTTGAAGACACCTTTTTGAGTAGAGGCATGACTCTGAGCGTGCCACTCAGAAGATGTCTAAAAAGATTCTGAATGCCCCTGTCTTCAGAATAACCAGTTCTGACATTGGACCAGTTAACCTAGTATCCCACATGCTTTAAGATATATGTTGTACAGCGTGCTAAATGTGCAACAGCCCTGGCTGATGAAGAAGTGCCAGTTGGAGTTTAATGAGAGTTTTGGTTGCGTGACTCATGTGGCACTACCTGCATCTCACCCTGCCCGTGCAAATGAAATGCGAGTCAGTTGAGGGTGGAGATTTTTGTTTGTTTGTTGCCTTCCCTGCATTTGTATTACAGTAGTGAACTGGGGTTCTTAAAATCTAAGTCTTGCCTGGTTTGACAGCAGCAAAGTGCAAACAATGCCCTGTTTGAGACAGTTACAGGTAAAGACTAGAGGTAGCCCTTACACATTGGATAGTAGTTTCTGCATATTTGTCTTTATTTCCGTAGCAACGTTGTTCCTTTAGAACTTGCACATATTGAACAAATGGGCCTTTATCCAGGGAGCAGGATGTGCAGGAGGGCGTGAAGGGACAGTCATCCCTGATGAGTGCTGGAGTTGCGTTTGCGAACAAAGTCTTTTCACAAAGGGGTCTTGGTCTAGCTGCTTTGTTTCTGATCTTATGAAGGTGTCTGTAAGCTTCAAACTTCTTGGAGACCTTGTGTATGGGAAAGTAACTTGCTGTCTAATTAGCATGCACCCACAAGATTATTCTGTGCTACATAACCACTTTTTATAGGGGTGATGAATAGTCCACCACACATTTCTTTGTTTTAACTTATGTGAGTTAAGTAATGTTATCATTTGTGTCTGGAAGAATGAGGCCATTTGTGCTTGCATTCATCTCTCAATGGCTCCCTGCCAGGCCTGGAGCATATCGGGCTGCAGGGATGTTCCTGTTTTCTCTTTCACCATTTGTGCTGTGCCTCTGCAAGTCCACAGCTCAGCAGTGGGTGAAATAGATGCTGCTTCCTCTACGTGTACTTGTACAGGAGCATTCTGTGTTCATGTCACTTCATGCTATTTGCATACTGTATTTGCTTTAAACTTACTTTTCCTCCATCGGTTCTCTGTTAACTTAGTTAATGTAAAGTTGTGCTGCTTGGCTGAGCCTTGGGGAAAGCTTTACTGAGTCTGTACATTTTTCTTCTGGAGGCTGGGTGATCAAGGAAGAAGCTGGGACCCTCCCTTCTAGTGTCTGTGCTTCTGTAATAAATGTTGTAAAAGAAAGTGCTGTTCAGCTAATATATTACTCCTAAATGTCAGGATATCTGGTTGTCACTGTGATGTTAGATTCTAGATTAGCCCCTGTGAGAGGTGTTAAAAAAATTCAGGGATCCTGTGTACAAATCTTCACTTAAATTGAACGATTCAACATCTTACTGCCCAACTTGATAGGCAGTTGTAAAGGTGTCATCTAGAAAGCTGTTTTTGTTTCCATCTTAGTGCTGAGTGTTTGTAGGCATGGCCAAGGTAAGACCAAGATTTATCCAAGTCTAAATCCATATTATGAGCAGTTTTAACAAATAGCTGGGGTTGCATATGGGGCACAAATGAACTGCAGTTTCTCATTTGCTACTCCTATAAAGACTCCCCCTCACAGTGAGATATGCAGAAACTTGTAGCTTTAGGTTTGAAGATGAGACTGTCCATATTGTGTTGTACTGGCCCATTTTGTTGATTTACTGTCTTTTGAAACTTTAAAGTTAACTTTTAGTTGAAGCAGTGAAATTCTGTCTATCCATGACTTTGTTCCTTGAACAGCTGTTTGCTCCTGATTTGTTTCTATTCTGAGAATGTCATGAAGACTCTCCACAGTGAGGAACAATTGGAAGAAAAAGATGAGCTCATGTTTTTCTTATCCTAATAGTGACACTTATAGGCTTCCCTAAGAAAGCCAGGTTTCTTTGTGTTGTGTTTTTTAAGGTGAATTTCCCCCACTGCCATTTCTCCTTCACATGGCTGTGTATTTCTTTTATCTGATGATTTTTTGTTTTATTTTTCTTCCAGATAGATTTACTTAAAAAAAAAAAATGCTATTCAAACAAACCTTCGTCCTCCATCAGGTTTATGACCTCCAGCTGAATCAACATATCTTTCTGCTGCTTTATGGAATATTTCTGAATACACTAAATCCATTATTTGGCAACAACATTTCCATCTCTTTCTGCAGCCAAACTGAAATGTTGGGTATACCAGAATTTGAATTTTTTCTGTTGTAGAAAACTTTTGAATCTTGTTGAACAAACTCAAGCTTTCTGACAAATCTGCTTTTTTTTTTTTTTTTTTTTTTTTGAGTTACTTTTCTTAGACTATTTAGAAATTGTCCACAAATTACTAGGAATTTGTAAATTACAATTTGAAAACTATTGTTTTTGGAGTGGTACATCTGTGCCTTCTGTGTTCATTGGCACAGGGTGGGCTGGGTGGCTTCCATCTCTGATGTGTGTCTCTGCAGGTTCTTAGGGTGAGACTCAGGCTTTGTTCTTAGGTCTCTGGTCCTGTTTTATTCTTACTCAGTGGTGAAAGTGCTTGAACTCCTTTTGATTTTAGGGAAGTTGTTTCCTGAGGTTTCCTCTTATAAGCCACTACTTCCAAAACCAACAAGCTGCAGCTGGAAGTGTCCTAAAGAGGAATGAGATGTATTACAAGGTAACGCTATAAATAAATGGGATGAAATAGATAAAGATCCTGGGTGCTGTTTCTTCTTGCTTACTATAAGCCTTCGGTAAACTACAGTTGTATTTTCACAAATATCCTTGAGCTCGTGTGGTTTAACCCAGAGCGTTAATGTACATTATCACCATTTCTTCGTGTGCAAGAGCCTCAGATGTGTGAGGCCCCTGGGAGTGATTGACTTTGCCTGTGGCAGTTTTGTATTATGGTCTCTCGTAATTGTGAATTATAGATATGGCAGAGGCAGTTCCAGGAGCTGCAGGCAAAACTGGGGAGAAGATGGGGGGAACTGAAGGATGAACCTCTTGTAGCAGCTGGAGGACTCTAGATGCCCCTACCCTGGCAGCCAAGCTGGATGCAGATCTGACTTTGGGATATGAGAGTATTGCTTCTGTTGATTTCTTTGGGAACAAAATGGCTACATATGTAAAAGGCTTCATCCAACTGTATCTAAGCCTTCTCCTCACAAGAGATTGATAATATTTCAGAGACAAATTCCTTTTTTTTTTTTTTTTCCCCTCACTAGACTAACAAGTACTCATTTAATTTGCATCCTGAGACTAAGCGACCACAAACAAAGTTCTTTGAAGGGAATCTTCCTCTTTCATTTTGTTTTCACTTCATTTAAGGAAAATAGAGATTTCCATGTATAATTTGCAGGGCTTAAATATCCTACTTAGTGTTGTCATTTCTATTTCTTTCTCCCAGCAATTATGTAGAAGCTCTTGCACAAATCTGATGAGAGAAAGCTGGAATTTACATGTTTCTTCCTCTGTTTCACTCTGTGCATAATCACTATCTATTCATTGCCTTTACAAACTCCATTAATACACCCACTTTCCTTGCCTGTGTGAGTGGGCATTTTAATGCTATTTTTGGAAGCCTGTTCTGTCTATTGAAACTCATATTGGGCTGAAGGTAATATTAGTACTTTTGACCTGTATGTCCTCAAGAAGAAATGAGCTTCAGCAAAACTTACGAAAACGATACCACTGATTATTGAATGAGCTGACTGTTGAAGTAAATATTGTTCTTTCAGTAACCATCCCCTGGCTAAGGTTCAAGTTAGATGGTGCAGCCAGCAGAGTGAAGCTCAGACCAAACTCGGAGGCATTTTTTGTTATTTAACGTGCATTAATAAGTTCTGTCATAATGGGGGGAAAACAACTCACAGGTCTATAAAACCTGGTTACGGGCCACAGGTTGGGTCACCACCTGATGACAGTTCAGAGCTTTTCTGTGACCGACAGTGAGCTCCCAGGTGCTTTGATTGGTGGTGGACAGTTGAGCTGTGCCTCCTGGAGAGGGCAGGTCTGGGAGGTAATCCAGTGCATGGAAATTGCAGACATTAGTCACCATTAATCGGCTTAGTTCCTTGTTAAATATCAAGGTGGCAATTTAATGCAGAACATGTAAGTAGAGTTTATTTCAATTTTGGTCTGTCCTGAAGTAATACTAAACAATGTCCAGGAATTGGGTTTAGTTAATTGAGTGTGTATTTAACAATTCTGGTTGACTTTTGTGCAGACAGAAATTTCTCACTCAAGGTTTTATGCAAAACCTTTTATTTGCTCATGCATTCTGGCTGTCAAGAGATGGATTTCACATGGTCTGGAGTTGTGCATAAAGCTGTCATGTGATAATTTGCGTGCATGTGAAATAAATTTGAAAATACTGAATATAAAAACCAGTTTTTCCTTACTCGTCATGGGTGTGTGGGTTGTTACCGTTGGTGAAAATAGGCTCAAAGCATTTAGTTAGTGCAAGTGAGTGACGTACGCCAACAGTAGAGAAAACATGGAATCAGTCAGCCAATATTCACTCCTACTGAGGAGTTCTCCTTTTCACATTGCCTACTGAATACAGAGGTAGAGGCATGGCTGAAAAAGCTGCTGTCCTTTGAAGTGAAGATTGGAGAAGTTGTTTGTAACCTGTTGTCCTAATACTAGGTTCAAATGTAAATTTAATGGATGGAGATCAGAGGGGGGATTTAAGCCATTAAAAACTTTCTGAGATGAACAAAAGTGGTTTGATGACCTTTTCTGACACCTGCCACTGAGAAGTGTGTAAATATTTCTGTTTCTTAGCTGAACCTGTCCGATCCTTGCACCGGGCGTGGAGCCATGTCCCTCAGAGTCACTGGGCAATAGGGAAGACTGAACTTTATGTGAAAGATAGCTTGCCCAAAGTGGTTGAGAATGCTCTGGTACCTGTGAAGTATTCACCCAGATTAGCTTTAGGGCTCATAAATGTCTGTCATTTGACTGGCTGTCTTTCTTGACTGGCAAGTATTTTATGGGTTTAGAGAAGAGAATCTCCTTTCTTACAAACGCATTGTTTGCCAAGTATTTTATGCATAACTCCTCAAAATGAGTCATGAAGAAAGTCTCTATAGCCATTGTGAATTGGGGGGGAAGGACAGGGTGGCTTTCTGTTTTGTTATCAGTTGAGGCCCAAGAAAATAATTCAGAGCTCCCAATGGATTCACTGGCCTCTAAATGGTCAAATGTATAAGTCAGGCGAGTTCTATCAACTGCGATGGGACATTGTAACTTCTAGGGTTCCACTTGTTTACTCTAGGAGCTACCCAAAACCAATTTGACTGTTCATGGCAGTTGGTTTGGTTTGCTTTTTTTATCTAGCTTTCCTCACTTGGGCAGGGACGTAGCTGCTCATACCACGCAGAGCTGAGGAGAGCGTGGATCAGTGGCAGCACTGGGGGAGATCAACCAGTTGTTCAGAAGCTGTATGGTTGGATTAGTTTAGGCCACAGGTGAAAGTTTGGCTGTCACAGCTCAGCTTTCACTTGCTGTTACATGTCAGCTGTGATTTGTCTGCTCTGGGGAAGGCAGGACTAAGCTAGCAGAAGTAATACTGCGGCACCATAGCTCATGATGGGATATGGTTTGCAAGAATGGTCTTTTATTATGTGAGAGCTAAAATCCCCTGCATCATCCTCTTCAAAATGGAGGCTGTCCGAGCTTTCCAGTGTGGTTTGCATATTTGCAGTAAAGCTAGCATGAGCATTATAGCGTTAAACTGAAAAGAGGAACTGGTGGTAGCCAAAAGAGAGGAAGGATATGAGTTAAAAACAGTCCATTGCACCATTCTGCCTTATTCTCATTTGTGGCCATCTAATAGGGATCAGGAGCTGGTACTATCCCAAGGTATACAATGATTTTTCTTCAGGACTTCTAGCTTCCCCACTCTCACACAAGTCTTATGTTTCTTTTCAGAGAGCCACATAGTTGGAAAAAACTATTTCATTAATAGCTTGCAGAGAAGTAGGTGTAGATGGTTCATACTTTTCTGTAAAACCATTTTCCTAAATGGTGAATTCTGTGTTTCTCCCTTCCTACTCTTCTCCCAGCTTGGTAGAGAGCACAGTTGTTATTTTTTTTTGTTTGTTTGTTTGTTTGTTTTGTTTTGTTTTGCTTTTTAACTGCAAAGTCTTTTTCCTCATCCTGACATCACTTTCTCTCCCAAGCACCAAATGATAAGATGAGGGGAAACGGCCTCAAGCTGCGCCAGGTGAGGTGTAGGTTGGATATTAGGAGACATTTTTTACTGAAAGGGTTGTGCAGCATTGGAGCAGGCTGGCCAGTGAAGTGGTTGAGTCATCATCCCTAGAGGTCTTCAAGAAATGTGTAGATGTAGAACTTAGTAGCATGACTTAGTGGTGGACTTGTCAGTACTAGGTTAAAGGTTGGACTAACTGTTTTTAGAGGCCTTTTCCAACCCTAATGATTCTATAATTTGTGCTATATCTTCAAGGTTATGCAGTGTGTAAGATGACTGCCACCTTTTCCACTGATTGGGTTAATATTTTTTTCTACTTACTGGTGTTTTTACCAGTTTGTTAGCCACATGCCAGTGTCGGAAGAATCTGTGTTTGTCTTTAAGTGATATCCATCCCTAGCTTTGTGCTAGGGCTTTAAGGGAGCAAACTGCAGTCTGACTGTAACCCTACGGCCATCAGTAAGAGAAGTGACAACAAACCCCTTAATGCAGCCGTGGGTTTGGGGTGCCTCCCCGTTGTGGTATGCTCATCCTTCCGTTGCTCCTGTTGAAAATACGAGTGTGAAGTGAGGCTAAGGTAGAAAAAAGAACAATATGTATTCGTAGCAAGCACTCTGACTCTTGTTATCTGAATTCTGGGCAAGCAGTGAGCACTGATACAGCTCCATGCCAGCTCTGAGACCACTTAAAGCAAAATAAACATCTTTGCAGCATGGTCTGATACATGCTCCCTTTAGAGTTGCAGGCACCTCCAATTAATCATGCTGCCTGTGCAAGAAGAGGCTTTGAGGATCAGAGGACGTTGCCAGACTTGATGGTCTGATGGAGGGGTGGGCACTGCCTCAACATTAAGGCTAAATGGGCTGTGTTCTCAGCCAAGCGAGCAGTCGCAGACACTCCTTGCCTTTCCTTCCCTTTCTTCCCAGGCAAGAGATATCTTGTCTGTATAGAGCAAAATCACAAGCTTTAATGAGCAAAGCTCTTGGTTCTGGTTAGCAGGATGTATTAGTGGTGCGGGGCAATGCTCAGTGTTGTGTGTTTTTGACTAAAGAGCCTTCCTTCCTTTGTGAGGAAAAGGCTTTTATAGTGTAGCACAGCTGGCTAGATCTCTGCCATAAATCTATGGGCTGACCAAGCTGAATGACTTCTTGAAATGTTAATGAATGAGATATGACCAGTATGCTGGAGTTGGGCTATCTATGCGTAGCATTCATGATGAGCAAAGGGGAATCTCCTGCTCCCTGTTTGGAGTGTGCTTGTCATTATGTGTCATAGGCCTCAGCTGTGCATCTCAACAACCATGCATGCTTTTGACTTTTCCTCTAATTCTGGTGATATTGAGGAGGGTGGCATCTTTAAGCATTCTATGGGCTTTAAGGATTGCACAAATCATGCAAAATAAATGGAGGAAAAAAATCAGCATACAAAAAAGGTTTCAGTAACAGCGCATAGCCGATGACAGCCTCTGCCCCAAGAGATATAAAGTTAGAAGAGATAGATCCAATCCAAAGCAGGGGTGCAGGATGCCAGAAGTGAGGGGAGCTGAGCAGTGCAATTTTTGTGGAGACGTGTTTGTGTTAATAAACAAATACAGAATGTGTGCTTACGGATGCTCTGGGCTCGAGAAAATACCTTTGTGCAAGGTTTTGTCATTATTACACTGGTAGGGGAGGAAATGGTTCATTTATTTATAAACAAAAATGAAGTAGCTTTGTTTAAAAATAAAATTTTATAAGTAAATTAATCTGTGGAGACTTGGTCCACTGTGCAGAGAAACATGAAATGTTTTCAGACCTTATTTTTCTTGAAAACTGAAAAAGATGATTCTGTAGTGTGTACAAATGCAGAGCTATGTGCCTGAACCAATATGTCAAACTGTCATGTGGGAGATTTGGTGAAAAACATCTTGTCCTAGGGGAATAATTTTAAACACTATATGTAGGTTTGCTGCCTCATAAGAGATCATTACTCAAATCTATTCCCTCTTATGGTAGCTTGGCCTCTGCTTAACGGGCTCAGAGTGAACAGAAGCCCATTACTGCATCCTTTAAGAGTGGTTATCGGGTGGTAGAGGGGGAACTGATCTCTGATCAGGGAATATAGTGTTTTTGGCCAAATCATCTGATTTAGCCTTAACAAGATCAGTAGCAATCCAGGAGCTTTACGCCTGGCTGGTCATTGAGGGCGGGCTGCGGCGGCCAGGCCCACGCTGTGCAGCGCGGATGGGACTCAGGGGCAGCGCCGAGCCGCGGCTGAGGCTTTGTCAGAGCCTGTGAGGAAGTGTAAGGGACAAGCCCTAAGGCAAGTGGCCGTTCCAGGGATCCTCACCTCCTGTTTGTCACTCTAATCTCTCAGTAACGCTGAAATGTAGAGTGGAACCCCTTCCAAACCAGACCGTTACCAGACTGTAATTGTGCACTCTCGCTCCCTGCTTGTCTCTGTCTCGTTTCTTTTGTTGTTACTGGCTTTGGCAAAAATTAGAGAAATTGCATGAGCTGCACCTGAAGAGTAGCACAACCTCCTGTTGCCTCTGTGTAGCATCTGCAGTAGTGCTGGCGGTACACTGTACCTTCCTCAATTGATCTTATCTCTTATGAGAGGATGCACGTAATGCATTCTAGCGCTGCAGGTGAACTCTTTTTTTAATGGGATTATTTTACCTAAAAGTCAGGGCACATCTGAGTTTGTGTAGTGTTTTTTTGGGTTGTCACAGTTAAGAGAATGTATTTAATTTTCAAAAAAGCGCATTAAGATGCTACATGATGGAAGAGGCTTTATGAACAGCTAAGGAAAAAGGCAGTGAGAAGAAAGCTGGAAGGAATGGAAGTATATACATGTAGTGTCTTCAGGAATGAGGAAAGTGTCAGGGTCTAATCTCACTAAAGAGAAATGTGTTATTCCTGGGCAAATGTGAAAAACCTGTCTGTGGCGTTTGCACTGAATTTTCTGCTCAAGAAGTCCTTGTCTTCTCCCTGTATGTTCACTGTAGACTAGCAATGCCTGTGACAGCAGCAAGGCTCCTTGTCTGCACTGGGGCTCTGTTGTGTGGTAGTAACCGTGCCTTCATTAATACTGTGTAAACAAACAGCAACCTTTTATTTTCTGAATTCATGCATGCCTTTGCAAAATAGAGCAGAACGAAAGAGCAGCTTCCTAAACGTGTAAGGTCATAGCAAAAGGAGCAAAAGGATAGAGGGACATGGGAGTAAGGCTGGGTGAGAGTCTTTTTACTTTTGCTGTGTTTTTCTGGTTTTGTTTTTTTGGGGGTCTTAGAGATTGAAATGTGTTCGTATGGGTAAAGCCTGTTCAAAAGCTTAATGTATAGCTTTTGCCCAAAAGCAAACTTTAATATTAAAAATCAAAGCTTTTTAAGTCACTTGGGAGTGTGAAAGCATCTGTGCATATATGTGCTGCTGTAAAGAAGAGAAACGTGTTTTGTTTTTGTTGTCCTAGCTGGATGTAAATGTAATTCTTACATTTGATTTTATGTGTTGCTGTAACTGATGAATGCTACAAAACTATTCAGAGAATACTCTGAGATATTTACCTAGAACCTACAGTTTGTAGTGTAACAAATAAATTTGCTAGAATATTGGAAGAACACAAGGGTGTAAGGGGTGTGAAAATGACCGGAGTTAATTCACTTCAGTGTTCAAATGAATGTCTGTAAATATTTTTTTTGACATAACCACCCAAATCTTCCAGATGTTGTGGCTGGCTCTTGGAAATGCCTGTGCACAAGCTGAGCTAATAATATTAATCAAACCTCATGCTAACTTCCAGGGCATTCAGTGATTATTGCAGGAATTTTCTCTGCTGTGAGCAATTTTGCACAGTTGGCTGGGATACATAGTTGTGTGTGTGTGTTTTTTCTAGTTTTTATCTTCTGAAATACAGAGTATGGGCTGTTGCTACGTACAGGATAATGGGTAGGATGGAGTGTTATGATCATGATAAAAGGAAGGAATAGTTTCCAGTGCTAGGGATTTAAGCTCAATACTTGCAGCAACTGGCTTTTAGGTCACTTTTAGGTCGCTTTCAGACTGACCGTAGCTTTTCTCGCTTGCTCTGTGTGACAATAAGCGACCACCCGAGGGAAGGGCAAATGGCAGCATCAGAGAAACGTCGCTGTAGCTGAGGGCAGCTTGCTTGGCTTTGCTGTGCAGATGGGTGTCACCCTTGGACTGAAGGACGTGCCCACCACCAGAGCATGTAGAGGAATGCTCTAGAAGAGAATGACTATAGACAGAGGATTCCAAATAGGCAAGAAATGGGGAAAAAATAATTAATTCATGAAGGTGAGTGGTGAAGGTGAAGGTGAAGAATTCATGTGGTGCTTGAGCCATTTCCAGACTCTTTTTGATCTTCGGACACTAGTGCTTTTGGTTTCATGTCTTCCATATGAACATATTGTACGATGTTTTAACTCTGATCTGTACTTCAACATTTGACAGCAAAATTAACTGTTTTCAAGTGGCACACACAGTCCTGCAAACTGGGTAGTTTTATAGCATCTGTCCTGCCTTATGTCATGTCACATCCTTCAGTTTCGAAGAAGTCTCCACCTAGACTGTCTCTAGGTCTTCAGTATGGAGAGGGTTCTTACTACAAGGGTATTGCTCATACAAATAACACTTCCAACTTTCTTGTGGTAGTTGCTAAAAGAGGCAGTTGTGCAAATTATGTTTAAACGTAATTTGTACAAAAAATCCTTGCTTTCAATTAGGTGTACTTCATGACTGACAGTGATTTATCTGAAACTTGGCAACTGCGAGGCAATGAAGTGATGACACCATCTTGCATTATCTGACTAATTTTAACCTGCTGAGTCCCATCAGTCTCTACTCACAATACCCCTCAGGACTGTGTGCACCACATAAAGCGGGTGCTGTGACATTGTTGGTTTGAATAGGGCGGAGAAACAGCAAGGAAGGCTGGTGAAACAGATCTGCTGGGAGAATATTACTGTTGTTACTGCTTGTCCAAAACAAGCATCAAGTGATATCTTGTGCTTAAGAACATGATTCTCATCAGGTGGATCAGAGCAACTTTCATTTTTTAATACAAAAGGTTTCTTCAGAAAAACAATGTAGTTTTGCCAAGTCAGAAATATGTTTGAAGAAATTAATTTGCACTGGGTATTTTCCACTAGACTGGCTTTGAGAAAGCTAATGCCACTTTAAGACTAACTGCAAGCCCTCATTCTCTTCCTTTTTGTTTTGGATTTCAATGCATCATTTTTTGCACTCTTAGTGAAAGGCCAAGACAACCTGAGCCCTTACATAATGGTATTGAGTTAGCACTGGTTGTCACTGTCCACATGATACCTAACTTCACAAGTTAGGGTCCTGCTCACCTCATATGTGGATGTTCCTCAAAGGATGGTGAATCCTGTTCGTCACTGTGGGATGCATTTTGCATTGATTCCTTTATCATTAGTTTCCTTATGGATTTTATCCACAGCAAGTATTTTAAACATAATTTACAGGTAAATAGAAGTATCTTTTTTATTTTTTAGATACTTCTGGTGTAAGAACTTCCTCACTTAATTATTGGCTGAGGACCTGGTGCTCTCTGTGTGTCACTGATGTCTGAGTGATGGATGCAGACATTGCTGCTCGTACCAGCAAAGCACGGTGGAGCTCCAGACCTGTCTCAGCAGAGTGCCTGGACATGCGCAGCCTGGCGCTGGTCTTGGTCTGGGAATGTGCTTTCTCTGCTGCTTCTGTCGGTGTCCCTGTGTTCCCAGCTGAAAGGCTGGTCTCTTGAAATCCTACAGTAAGTGCTTCTTGCTAAACACCACAGATATCCTCAGGCCTCTTGCAACAGCAGTTCACAAGTAGCACTCTTTCCTCTTTTTCTGCAGCAGAGGAAGAAAGCTGCTGTCACAAAGACTAATCTCAAGGCACTGGCTTTTCCTGTACTGAAACCAGCATGTCCTGTACATTCAGGGAGACCTAAGAATAAAAAAATAATGGGTACTGTACATTGCAATGGACCTGAACAAATACGAATGAGAAAAACATTTCTCTTTCTCAGTTCTTTGCAATATTTACTTAGGGTTATTGTTTGTTTATGTGTTTGTTGTTTTTATTTTCTCTGGTTTCCCCGAAGTGCCATGATAATCACAGCTTGGGATTTGCTCATCTCTACTTATGCATTAATACATTAATCACGTATCGGTGGATTAGCCCATGTTGCGTTGTTCCCTGCTCTCCACTGTGCCTGCAGGATGCTGCAAGTGCACCAGCTCCACAGCACAGACGTGTCAGTGGTGTGTGAAGGGCCGAGGTTGAAGTACTCCCCCGGGGAGGTAGGAATGCTTGTTATTCTTCAGAGAGGCAGCAACAGACTGTACATCGAAGGGAGGAAGTCTGGGTTGTGAGGAGGCTGTGAGTAGCAGGAAAGAAGAGTAAAAGTTATGAGCCTTTAGGCAAAGAAAGGATGTGCTATGCTAAGGCAGTCATTGAAATCGTGCAATGGTTATTACATGGAGAACTGCTTGTGCTTCGTCTCTGCTAGTTGGTATTGTATATTTATCAAAACTGAGTAAAAAATCCAAAGCAAATTAGAAGACACTGTAATCCATTTTGGGGTTTAGAAAACATCTATGTCCTGCTGATTTTCATTACAGCAGTAAGTGAGTAAATCTACAGAAATTGAAACCAAGATGACACTGTGCTAGGCCGAGGTGTATAACATAGCTCTACAATTCATTTCTCAGTATGGTGTTATGATACTGTTTTCAATAAGAACATCTCTGATATCCTATAATCAAGTATTTAGAGCATTTTCTATTTTAAAGCAGGGACTTCTAGACTGGTTTAAGGTTATTTTTTAAGGATAAATGTAATATCGCTATAACTGAGTAACAGAGATGTTTGGTTCCTGTTTGATATCTGGTGTAGTGGATATCTAAGTGAAACAAACACGAGTGGCCCCATGAGGTGCAGTAAAGCTAGACTGCTTAGGTCTGTGGAACACTGGAAGGACAACATGAAATAAAATCTTACCAAGGTTAAATTCACAGCTATTTTTTGGTATATGTGGCATGTTCCAGCATCAGTCTCACCCATGTAAGATGCTCTGAGTCTATCAGAAAAAAAATGCAGTAGCCTGCCCTTGCTCTTGCTGCTGTTAGCTCTTTGTGCTCTGGGTGAATATGAATGAAACGGTGAAAGAGAGGAAACGCAGACTGCCTGTCAAGATGTAGCTTCTTGCCTTGACTCAAGCTGTTACTCTATTTACTTGCAGTTTTTGATCCCACTAAAAGTCCTCCTTGCAGGGGCTGGAGAGGGCTGTCTACACTGGCTGGGGCTTCCTCCCTGTCCGCAGAAGTGGCGCTCCTGGGGGATGCGTTATCTTTGAGAGGATTTTCTTTTGTTATCAGGCTGGCTTGTCCTGGAGGGAGGGGAGCAGCAAGCAGCCTCTTCTGTGCCACTGGCTGGCCAGCAGGAGCCACAGCAGCTACGAGCCACTGCTTTTCCACCTCAGAAAGCCTTTAAGAAGGACCCTGTAGAAGGGTCATTAAGGAAATATGAGAATTTACAAGGTGAGGCCTGAATTTGGTGTTTTTTGTTTTGTGATTTGACTAAGAGCAATGGAGGAAATCTAAAGAATTGATTGATTTCAGGGAGGTGATGAAGGAAAGATATCCGTGGCCACAGTGGGCATGGGAGGGGGGAAGGCACATGGAAGCAACTTTGAAGATGACAAAAACGTTTTTACCATAGAGATTACTGAACGTGTTAAGAAGGAAAGCAAGGGAAATTAATGGGTAACAGCCAGAGCAAGTTGTGAGTACGTGGTTATATACTTTGTAAGCAGCATTTTAGCTACTTTTCATATTAATTGTAAAGCACAGAGGAAAAAGGCCTGGAACATTGTTAGGGGTGTTTTAGTTAATCTTTTCGTTTTCTGTGGTTAACAGAAACTAACAGGGGCTGAAAAATCATACAAAAATCTCAAAACATATAAATTATCAGAGAAATGTTGTAGCAGTATTGCATTAAAACAGGTAAGTAGGGAAGCATGTACCCCTATGAGATGACGAGGAGAATGACAGAGGATACAGGGAGGTTCGGGGCTGGTTTTCTGCTTAGAGAGGCTTCGGTGTTGCTCTCAGCCAACAGACGGTGCACAGGGGTAAGGACTCCCTGTAATGCTGTAGTCCAGAA
Source organism: Netta rufina (assembly GCF_964035555.1). NCBI lineage: Eukaryota > Metazoa > Chordata > Aves > Anseriformes > Anatidae > Netta > Netta rufina. The sequence continues at coordinate 15,446,115 of NC_140141.1, read as the reverse complement.
CATGCATAGCTAATTGCGTGTAAATCCACAACGTTCAGCCGTGTTGACGGCTTGACTTAAAGCCAGCACATGCAGAGTTGAACAGCTCGGGTGAGGAGAGATGGGTGGGATGCAGCAGCGCGGGCGAGGACGGGGCACAGGCGCTGGGTGAAGCGGGCACGGGTCCCCCTGCCGGGGCTGTCCCTGCCCAAACTCGCGGCCGCCGGCGCCCCGCATGCTGCTGGCGCAGGTGAACTGCACGGTTCTCATAACACTCTCTCTGTGAACCCTTTCCAGCCCACGACCTTCCCCCGAGCAAGACCTCGGCGGCGGCGCAGACTGGCAGCCACTTGCAGTGCCTCTCGGTCCACTGCACGGACGACGTGGGCGAGGCGAAGGGCCGGACTGCGGTGCCGACGTGGAGGTCCCTGCACTCGGACATCTCCAACAGATTTGGGACTTTTGTGGCTGCCCTGACTTGAACAAAAGAAATTATTTTTTTTTCCTCTTTTTAATTTCAAAGGGCCGCTACTGCTAGGTGGACTATTTTTCTAGGTTGGTACCTGCTTAGTGGCGTATGGACTGGAAAGGGTTAATTTAAAGTAAACCTCAACCTTTTTTTTAATCTTCTGCCACAGTATGTTACCAGTGTTAACCCTTCTGCAGTTAGCACACTTTTGCTTAAGATTTTCCTGCTAGACCACGTTTTCCCATTATTCTGTAATCTTGGCATACATTTATAGATGAGGCCTTTTCCTTTTTCATCTCAGCGTATGTCCAAGTCACGTATGTCATAATAAGACAAAGATACTACTTCTCCTCCTCCTTTTCTTCTTCTTTTTTTTTTTTTTTTGTTTTGTTTTGTTTTGTTTTGTTTTGTTTTGCTTTGTTCAGTGCTTATTACAATGGTAATCCTGAAGAACAGCAGTTCAGGAATAAATGCCAGTTAAAGTGAAATTGTCATCATTATGTTATATATTGACACCCAGCTTTTGCCAGTCACGTACAAACCAAACAATTAATGCTCTCTTGAACATTCAGGCAGTGATCCTACCCTTTCCTGAGAAAATTGTTTTGTTATTAATAATGTTCAGCCTGCACCTCCCTCCCTCATTTGCTCTCCATCTCTCTTTGCGAGGTGAGGACAGGGCTTTGTTTGTTTACTGTTGTGAAGCCCAGATACAGAGCTCTGTCATGAACGGGCTGGTTCAGACACAGCCTGGAGAGGCATACAGATGTGTCTCCAAATAAGTCTAACAGGAAGTTTGCCTCGTAGTGAATTGTCCTTATATTCTCCACCAAACACCCAGATTGCAGTAGCATTGTCTTCCTCTGTCGCTCACTTTGAGGCGTGAGGGGTGCACGTGATCCCGAGCAGGGTGTGCAGCCTTGCATGTTCTCCGTGGTGTTCCCAGAGTTGCCACTTTATAACTGCTGGAGGAAAAAATCAATCCCCCCAGATCCATTGAACTCCTTCTCTGTTGCTCTTAGCATGCAGACCCGTGTCCTGGCCACAGGAGCATGTGTGTATCACATGCATTTATCTGTGGGAGCTGACCCAGCTCCCACCATGGCTGTCCTGGTACAGTGGCAGCAGGTGAGCAGTGGAGACAGCAGAAACAAGGGGCTATGTGACCCAAGCCGGTCAGGACAGGGAAACTCCAAGTTAGACCCCCCCGACTCAGTCTTGGTCCTGATTTTGCCATGCATGTGAAGAACAACATTATTAGATGGACACAATAAAAGGAAAACCATACTTTCCTGGTCTTGATAGATAATACTTGTTTGAGAAAAAAAAAAATGGAAGCAAACCAGATAAAAATACAAATGACACGATGATCTGACACTCCTCTGGTTTTACGTAACGCTGTCTATTATTTGTGCATCCTCTGTTTACAGGGAGTGTGAGCAGTCCCACCCTTGTTCAGGCCAGCCTGGCTTCCTTTGCTCTCTGACGCTTAGTACCATCACTGGGGATTTAGGTTTTAGCTGTGAAATAAAAGTTGGACTTTCTGGAATTATTACTTCTCCCATGAATTCATAAAATGTCCCTTCCCAAGGGATAGAGTTCTAAGACTGCTTTGTGCTTTTAGATGATTGTTTTGAGCCTTTAATTATTTTGAAGTAAGGTTTTCAATAGACATCAATGGGGAGGGAGTTCTGCCTACAATGCTAATGGCACAGCGCAGTCTGAAATTCTCACTCTTGATCATAAGTGGCATCAGAAAAATTCCAAGTGTTTAGAAAGACAGTTCTTTCTTGTTATTTGAATGTGCTCTTATTAACCATGCATGGATTGATTTCCTTTTATGGTTCTAGTCAGTGACTTGATTTTGGAAAAAAATTTGGGGTTCTGGACCTTGATTTTTAATATTACTTTACTTTTCATTGAAGCTGGAGCTCCCACTTGGATGAGGATTTTTGCCCATCCTGAAGCAATGGACTATGGAGTCGCCTTATGCCCACTTGGTTTGGAGCAAAAAGATGTGATATTTTGTACCTTTTATAGGTGTGTTTGCTACTGAAAGTTCAGAGCTTTTCCCTGTACTTGCAATAAAATATCACTGTCCATGGTAAAATATCTTCTGGTAGAGTAACAATTACCAGATGTCACTCTGGAGGATGCTTCTTTGCCTGTGATTTCTTAAATGCCAGTTCATCAAAATAAGTGTTTAACTTTAAATCCTGTCTAGCAAAGCGCTTGAGGATATGCTAAACTGTAGGATTTCTGTATCTGGGGTAAGTGCTTTGGTGGATTTGGTCTGCAGTTTTAATTGTTTTGTTTTAGCTTGTGCTTGTTCAAACTAGGTGTGTCTTGGAGTAAACCCAACAAAACACATGCCTAGACATATGATACTGTCTTTCAGCACTTACAGCTGAAAATTTAGGAAGAGTTCATGGTCTGATGGCATTCCTCTACCATAGCTCAGGCCTGATGGCTTACTTCTTTGTTTTTTCCTGCTGCATTCAAGAGAACAGGTTTTTCAAGCTTCCTCAGGTCAGGGATGCACACCCTGTGCTACCAGAAGGAGACCTTTAAATGAATGCTGGATCAAACACTGCAAACTTTTTTTAAAGAAAATCCTTCTGTAAGTAGAAATACATTGATTGAGTTGGTCTTTATACATCCTTTTCTTTGGGTTTGCTCTCTGCAGCTTGTACTTCTCTTCTGGAGTTGCTCTCATTCACTAGGGCTTTATTTTCCCACTTTCTTATAGGAGTATAAATTGGAAACAATTCCATAAAGAACAATGGAATTCTAAGTATTTTAAATCATATGAAATGAGAGGATGGGGCGTACTGAAACCAGGGGTCGTATTGTCAGTTGGTCAGCTGCACGCCTGGGAAGTGCACGGGGCTGTAGCTCTCAGCAGCAGCTGAGAGTGCTCCCACATCGCTGGGACTGTTGGGGCTATGAAGCGAATGCAGCAGGTGGGCAGGATTTTTAGATAGTGAGGAGTTAGAAACAATGGTTGACCTTCTGCTGGGCCTTATTGTCCATATAGTTTTGCTAAATAATATGGCTATGTGCAGTCCTCTCGCTAACCTTCTGTACATTCAGTCTTGCTGAATTCAAGTGACGTTACCAACTGAGCAAAAGGAGAAGACAGAAGCTCTACTTGGAGGAGCTGTTGGCAACACAAGTACCAGTGTGTGCTTTTATGGTTTCTTTGCATCCTGCCAAAGATCAGAACAGACACAGTACATATGATGGACGAGTACAAGTGTAACTTCATGCTCATAACCTGGTGTATTTGGTACTGACAACATACACAGAAGGCTAGAGCTTTCTCACAAAGCTTATATTGCCTGTGGTAATTTTACTGCTCTCATTTTCTCCATTAATTTGACACTGAATGCACTGTTTTTTTTAAATCTTATTTTATTTTTAACATATATAAAATATCAGCATAGCCCTACATGGTAAAAATTGAAATGATTTAATTTTGGGAGTAATGACACTTTCAGCCGAAGAGTGTTTGAAAGCTGTAGTTAAAAATCTGTTGTGCAAGAGGTAAGTTGTGCTCTTTTGTGGAGAGGGAAACTGAGGCACAAATGTTGTCCACCTGAGCTGTGTCAAAGGCAAATCCATGACTGGGCTGAGCTATAATCTACATTTGACCTCTGGCTTGCAGCCCTCATCGTTGAGCTGTTCTGTGCTTCTGCACAGTGCTAGGCTTCTGAGGACAGTTTGGTACAATAAAGAGGGACATATAATGAGTTACAAGTTCCCCAAGTTGACTGCATAAAGACAGAATAATTTAAACTTGTACCTGCACATCATACATGGCTTCCAGAAGTGAGGGTGTTGTACTAAGAACTCAAAGATCTGTGGTAAATACACTGCTAAGACGTGCACACTTCCTGCTTTATATTTTGAACAGCAGCTAAAATAATGGCTCCATATTTATTTTGGAAAATTCTCTCCATCTTGCCCAGCGTTTTTGGTTCTCACACTGTGCTGTAGGTGCTGGTTTAACTGGGAGCTTGGAAGTTGCCTGTCTTCTTGTTCTTGGCCTTGAAGGCTCAATTTCCTCCTGACCCAGGTTGCTGATCTTTTTGGTATATGTTAAAAGAAACTCTGTACTTATTCTTTAAGTTAAAGTATAGTAGCAAATTGAGCAAAATATCTTTTGCATTTAAATTGAAATATCTCTTTGCCAAAAAGAAAAGAAGGGGGGGGAAGGGAGGGAAGAGTAGGACTTATTTATTAAATACTCCTGAGAAATTTTTCCAGGCCATTTTTTCATGGGATTAATAGTTCTCTGCTATTCTAGTTCAGTTGTTAGGAGCATCAGTGAGAGAGGAGTTAGACTCATTTTTATTTTGTTATGGTGAATTTCATCAAGTATGTAAGGATTTCAGTGTGTGATTTGGGTGGAAGGTCATGTCATCCGTGTAATTTAGGGAACTTTTTCAGATACTGTATTTAGATGTGGTCATGCTAAGGCTAGCTGACCTTTCCAAAACAGGAAATCAGTCTGAAAGCTTCCAGGAACCAATGATAAGGCAAAATGTTCACACATTTCTTAAAGAAGGAAAATGTAATGTGACCACAGGTCACCAAAATACTTAAGCGGGGCGTGCTTGCTCTACTGTTGGGAGGGAGGGAGGAGGTGGGTGGTGGGTGGGGAAAAGCAGACAAAAATAAAACAAAACAAAAACCAACAACAATTAACTGGTAAATTTTGATTTTTTTAAGCTGCAGTGTAAGGTTTTCTCAAATACTAGATTCACAGCTGTTCAATGGATGGTGCATAAGAGCATAAGCCATTTTTATAAAATTGTTTCTCCTTTATTGCTTAAGGCTAATGGAGAAAATAGTCTAATTTTGTCATAGAAATTCTCTGTTAAAATTGTTGGTTTGAGTCCATCCGCTCATAGATTCTGACTGATGAAACTGCAGGCACTGATTTCCGGCAGTTAAAACTTTATCACTATTCACTACCCAAGAATATTACAGCTTTAAAACAGCCTTAAGCAAAAGGATGTTATTTCTTTGTTCTAAATTTGGTTCATAGAAAGGAAAAAAAAATCAAAACACTGGTAATCCGTACTGCATAGCAAACTCTTCTGAAAAATGTTATTGCACATGTAAAATATGAAAACTTGACTCTGCTGTGTGTTAGGCAATCCTGTAATCTTTTTTTTTTTTTTTTTTTTTTTTTTGGATTCTTGTTAAATTCATTTCTTAAATGCTTGGTTGGAAGACTGTGACAATAGCTCATGAAATTGAGTGTTATTTTTCTTTTTTTTTTAAATATGTAAAGTGCAGTCTTCTGTATTCATGCATATTGTACATATCTGTATATGTTTTACTGAGCAACTAAATAACAATAAATATGATGTTAATGGTGGCTATTGTATATTTCATATTGTACTTTTTAATTTTTGCAGCAACTCTTTTTTTTCCCTTAAGATATGAAGAAGTGAAATGACGGTATTCACATATATGTAAACCTTGGGCCTCGTGATAATTGGGACAAATTTCACTAGAGATCTGGCGAAATCCTCACTCTAACAATTGGCTTCTCTCACTGATACGGCTTCCACCCAGAGCCTGATTATTAAAAAAACACATGTGGGGATACAATCTTTTCCTAGTAACTAGGCTAGGAGGATTCCTAGGCTTTGCAGATTTCCTTTTTGCATGCAGTGAAGTGCACCTTTTCTTCTCTGGTGCAATGACAGCATGAGCAATAGGGAGTTCTTGTTACCAGCCCCTTGGCCAAATCCTGCCTCTCAGCTTGAGTGTTTCTGGTTCAGACCGACAGACACAGAGTGTAGCAAGGTTGGACCTAACTGGTCTGACCAGGAACATCCTTTTAGCTGAAGTCACTTCTCCTGTGCTATTACAGCAATTCCACAAAGTTTGCTGAGCTACCTCACCTGTGGTAAAGGTTCTTGATGAAGAAATATAAACCTAACCAGGACCAACAGCAAGTCTGAAATTTGGCAAGGCTCTTCCCTGCATTTGGAGGATCACTAATTCTGTCCGTGTAAGGTGGAACACTGAATCTTTCGCAGAACGTCTTCTGGCAAGATTTTGAGTTAAATTCTATGAATTAAAATTAAACAGGCTAGAGGTCTTACTAAGATTCTAAAAAAACATCCCTTCGTCTCTCAGTTATTCAAACTTCAGACTCTTTAATCCTTTCATATTGCTGCAAGCTTTCCAATGAATCCTTCAGGAGAAATGTCCTATGGTATTTTCCAAAGGAAAAACAAACAAACAAACAAACAAAAAAAAAAAACAACAATAGCCCAGGCAGTGCTCAAACATGTTTTTGAACCAAAGAAACACCCTTCCATATCTTTCACGCTCAGAGGAAACACAGAGAAGAGTTTTCTTTCTTTCTTTCTTTCTTTCTTTCTTTCTTTCTTTCTTTCTTTCTTTCTTTCTTTCTTTCTTTCTTTCTTTCTCTCTTTCTTCTCTTCTCTCTTTCTCCTCTTTCTCTCTTTCATCTCTTTCTCTCTTTCTCTCTTTCTCTCTTTCTCTCTTTCTTTCTCTCTTTCTCTCTTTCTCTCTTTCTCTCTTTCTCTCTTTCTCTCTTTCTTTCTCTATCTTTCTTTCTCTCTTTCTTTCTTTCTCTCTTTCTTTCTCTCTTTCTTTCTTTCTTTCTTTCTTTCTTTCTTTCTTTCTTTCTTTCTTTCTTTCTTTCTTTCTTTCTTTCTTTCTTTCTTTCTTTTGCTATCACATTGAGCGTAAGTTGAGATTCAGAAAGCTGGTGCAGTGCTGAAAGAGCAGAATCATAAATTTTGGTGTGTAATGTAACAGGATGAACCAATGCATCTCCCACACAGCTAGTGAGTTGTTCTTGCATCTTACCAGCACTTCTTTATGCTGAATTAGGTATCTAGTAACTAATAGGTAATTCATTAAAATATAAATAAAATAGCAACACACTGTATTCCGCATAATCCCTCTGCATTCTTTTGTAACATTGAAAGCACAAATGGAAAAATAAAAGAAACTGTTTTGAGAACCACTTCAAGTCAGTTGAGGGAGAAAGCTTCACTTCATGCTTTTAGTATTCTTGGAGGGACTGAACAATTTGCGAAAGAGACATAATCTGTTTTAAATCTGTTTATTTCTCATTATTTTGGGTAGGTATAGAGGTAACAGAGATGTGATAACCTTGGCTGTAGAAAGCTGTTTCATTCTTAAATGCTCTCCCATACTAAATCTGTTAATTATATGTTAGATACATTACAACTCTAGCTTTAAAAATAAATAGCTTGTTTACTTGTTTCTATGTGCAACCCTTCTGAGAAGTAAAACTTGTGTTTTCACAGCTTTTTGCTCCTTGCTGTGTAAGCAGTGTGCAGGTTTTTCCCCAACATCCATCTCAAACCCGTAACTTGTAAGTTTTTATTTAAATTATTTTTTTCATTTTGGTTCTTAGTGATTTTTAAGTTTGGGCTTCCTTTTGATCCAGAGAGAGGAAACAACATTCTTGGAGGCTGCATGGTTCCTTCTTCGCAGCTGAGATCCCCAGGAGATGAGCTCTCCTGCTCTTCCTGTGCAGCCCAGTTTCCCCCCAGGACCAGGTGCATAGTTTTGGTCACAGGGAGCTTCTGGTGTTCCTCACTCCTCTTGATTGCCCTTGACTTCTTCACAGTCCTCCCATTCTAAAAGAGATGCTTGCATGATGGTGACTCTTCAGGGTTAAGATCATTATGCTACTTTCAGCTGTTTGGGTATTTGGGACATTCCAGTGCAATTTCAGTCTCAGCTACTTTGCCCAAGCACAGTCTTGGGGTTTTCTGGGCTGTTCTGCTCACCTCAGCATGTCCTCTCTCTTTTGCAGCATTTCTCTTTCCCTTCTTGTAAGCAGAGGCTCTGAAGCTTGTCTGGAGGAGATGGATGCTCCTGCAGCCATGCCTTGCGCTGGCTCTGTGCCGCTCTGCCCCTCTACTGGGTGCTAGGAAAAGCCCCCGTGCAGCAGCTTTCTGGCTGCAGAGCCCACGCCCTTCCCCAGCTTGTTTAATGCACTCTCATTTCTTTTATTTATGTGGTTATTTCACTAAAATGGCCATAAACTCTGATAATAGTTGGATTCATGCAGCCCCTAAGTACACATGATGGCTGTTTCTCAGCTAGACCGGCTTGCATGCGAAGACTCCTCTGCTGATAGCAGCTGGAGCTGCTCCTCCAGCAGCCACAGTGTTCCTCTCCTGTCTTTTCCTGGCACTGGGAAGCCATGAGGAGCTCGCTGTTCATTGTGCATCAAGTAAACGAATGAACATCAACTGATTGATCTCTGATTTCCTACTTTGTGCTGGCCTTACATGTCGTCTAGTAGTGTTGTGACCTCTGCGGATGCTGGCATGTGCTTGCTTACCTAAATCACTTGCCTTCGTGCTCAGTGCTCTGTGTTCAGAGAGGAGATTCTGGTCTGTGTCAGTGTTAAGCAAGCACTACAGAGAAGCGAGTGGTTGGTTGGAGAGCTTTTGTAGTTCTTGCTCTCCTAATCGTTGCTCCCTGTGCTCTGAGTCTGTGCTGAGAGCTGAAATCTGGCTGTAGTGTGTCTCTTTTCCCAAGTCATTTAACTGACTTAATTATGTCCTTTGAGTTATTTTTTGCATGAGGCTTTGGAATTCTTGTCACGGAGGAGACCCTATAAATATGTATTGCATGTTCAGCAGTCAGGGATCTGTCCAGAGCGCAGCTGGATCCAGTGTGCTGAGATCTGCCCAGCCCCTCTGCAATCACCTGACAGTGCTAACAGCCTGGAAAACAAGTGGCTGCGTGGCAGTTTGTGCAGCTCAGCTTGTGCATGGAGGATGCACGTGCTTTTCTGTGAAGGCTGCTGCAAATATGGCAAAAGAACTCGGCACGGTTTTGTGACTATTTTTTGCCATTAGGAGTTAAAAGTCATTAGCCCAAGGAGCCCTGAGGTCTGAACTATTCTAGGCTTTGGAAGGAAAACACTTGTCTGATCCAGTGTGAAGCTGCACACAGCAAAGATGAAGAGATGCATAAGGCTTTGTTGTTTGTGGGTTTCTGTTTTTCACTCTCAGAGAGTCATTTAAAGCCTTTTTCCCAGGTTGCTGTCTGTGCTGACTGCTTAGAGACTACCGCTGATTTTGTGAGAGCATGGCAGAAGGCACAGGTTTCCCTGGAAATGGAAGTAAATAAACACATAAATTAAAATTTCTGTGAATTACATTCTTGCGGCTGAGAAATGTTAGAAGACGGAGTTATGATTTGCTTTTAATATGAATCACGTACTTCCAAATATCTCCAAAATGCCTAGCTGAGGCAGTTGCTTTCCTGCTTGGTGGCCACATTTTGTAGCCTCCACAGCCAGTTTTAGCTTTATGTTCAATATCATCACATACATTTTTCTTGTAAAAACATTTGAAAACTCTTTGCTCGGCTGAACTCTGTAATGCTGTGCCTGCTGGGCAGAGGTTGAGATAGAGCTTTCCTTTTTTTTGAAATGTTGCAGAGCTTATTACTGATAATGCAGAAAGTGGAGGTGATGGGACCTGAAGAAAATCATTTAGGTCGTCTTTGGTTAATTAGTGCAGGATTGCTCCCTGTTCTCTAATTCCCAGAGCTCTGACCAGAACAACTAACACTGAGAAAGCAGTGGGGATGCAATAACCTTTTATTTTAAAAACAGAAAACAAACAAATGTGCAAAAACACCCAAAAACCCCAAGCCTTTATCCCTAGCTGTCAAGTGGGGATAACATTCAGCCTGATGGAAGGGGAAAAGATCTCTCCAGCTGTACAGCCTGTGTTGTATTTGCACCACCACCTTCTAGCACCCACAGACAGTGGTGGTGCGCTGCCAGGGCCCTGCTGGGCAGCTCCTGTGGCCCCCCCGGCTGCCCCTGGCTGGAGGATGGTGCTCGGTGCTCGGCACGGCACGGGATGTGGGAACGTGGACCCCTTCCCATTCTCGCTTCACCTCGGACAAGTGCTCGCCACAAAGCCTGTAGGCAACACTCAGCTTTATTATTTCCAGCTTTATCTTGTGTGTGTCACCACCTGTAAAACTGGCACAAGGGAAAAACTGGAAGCCCTGGTTAGCAGTTGTTGTGTCCTTTGGCGTCAAATGTTACTAATCCGCAGAGAAACAAGCAGTTGAATTGGCAATCGATGTTTAAAGTTGAAGCGTTAATTTCAGCCTCCTTCTTGAAGGAGGCTGAAAACTTTGGTGTTATGAGGGCTTATGTCCTGATGAAACATCCTGAAGGGTTTGTAATACATTGGGGTTAACTGGCAGAGAATATTCAGTGCTGAGCTTCAGGAGGTGGGAACTTTTCTCAATTTCCTTTTATCCTCTGTAAAATGCCCCCTCTCCCTTCCCCCTTTCTTCCCCCCACCCTTTTTTTCTCTTTATAAAGCTGGAATTCTTCCAGACTCTGCTCTGGGCTTGCAAGAAAACTTTACTGTGTAAATTTGCTCTTTGTGTTGGGAGTCCTTTGTTTAAACAGCATTGTGAGCTTGCTGGGGAGGGATGGAAAGAGGGGGAGCTGGGAGGAAGAATTTGAAAAGCCCTGACCCCTGATGAATAAAATCCAGCACATTAACACATTCTTCAATAAATTCATGATTGCAGATAAGGTGGGAGTCCCCAGGGCTGGGCTTTTCATTAACCCCCTGCTGGCTAACCCAAACAGACTGCAGTGTTTTGTTAGCAGGCTAGGACAAGCAGACCCCTTTTGTGGTGGAGGGGCTGAGCATGCATGGGGAGATCTCCTATAGGAAACCAGGTTACAAAATGGGACTCTATTTCAGAACAAACTCCTTTTGGTTAGTTTGATGAGATTACAGAAGGGAAAAGGCTTTAACAAGGGGCTTATTGAAGCTAAGTAACTGTTCTGAATACAGTGAGGACCAGGGCAGAAAACATATGATTCCCAAGTAAATAGGAGCCTCTACAGTATGGCCAAAACAGCAAGGCTGGACATGCTCAGAACGGTTATTGTGTGTCTTGTGGGATCTGAGTGCACCCCAAGAGCGACTGCTGGTTGTGGATGCTCACCCAGCACACCCACACTTGAGTGGGGTCAGGCACCTGCACGGCATGCACAGTGCGGATCACACCTCGTGTGGCTTTGAAACCATACTTGTCCTTCTTGTTTCTGATGGGAAAGTTTAGCTAGGGAAATGCTTTGCTTTTGTGGAGTTTTGTCCCCCCCCAAAGCCTCCCTCCCATATGATGTAGGTCTTCTGGGTTGTTTATTGGAATATTTACGTTTCAAAAGGGTCTGAATTTTGTGGCTTTGCTCCCAAATCTTGTTGTGCCAAGCAACTCAGATTATCACTCAGCCCAAAGAAATGTATTTTGGGATGAAAAACAGAAAAATCACAAGTTTGTCTCAGTTTCTTCCTGCCTGCTAGCAATAACTCTGTGCCTGTCTGAGGCTGCTGGTGCACAAGACCGCCTGTCCTGAGGGCCGTTGTGCCTGCCGGTGGACTCCAAGCCTTTCACAGAGCAGCTTGTGCCCATGTCAAGTGACTCCTGTCCCTCAGGAACAACATCGGGTATTCTGTATGTGATGCTGCACATGGAACCAGTTGTGCCATGCTGTGCATCCCTCCTGCTGGGGACGGCAGCCTGCAGGTCTTGCCAGCTGCTAGAGGCAGCACTTCTGCACCAGGGCTCTGCAGTCAACACCAGTACTGCCTTCAATATTCTGCCTTTTGACTTTGCAAACATAACTTTGTTCTAATGCAGCTGTTTGGTGGGTAACTTTATTTATGTAAAATATATAATTTCAAGTTATTTCTCATTGCTACTAGCAGAAGGATTTTCTTATCTTCCACAGAAGACAGTTCTTCTCTCTCAGAGGAACCGATAATGTTCCAGACCTGATTGTGCTCCTGGGCCCATTGGTATCGCATCTCCTCTCGTGAGTGCAAGGAAGCACCACACACATACATGATTTATGGGGAGAAGAACAAAGAATGAGCTCTGCGTTCCTGTAAACTCTCTGCCTGGGTCATGGGCACGCAGGCCCCGTGTACAGAATCTTTTTCTGCAACTCCAGAGAAGCCAGTCTCCTCCTGGGGAGGCCCAGCAGAGTGGCAAGGCTGTTTGGGACTGTGAGCACTTTGAGTCAGGGAGATCTTGGCTCCCACTGTGCCACGACACGCCTAGGAAATGCTGGGTTTGCATTGCAGCAGTGCCTGCACCCCATACATTAGCTGGATGAAACCTCAGGCTTTGTGTTGTGCTTATCACCTGCTCTGCTGGCACTATGGGGGAAACAGCTGGTGATTTTCACCTGAGATCCCTTATAAGCTAATAGATGTCTGCTGTGGCCTTCTCTCCCAACAGCACTGTGAGGAAATACAGTGTGGGCTGCTTTTAGTCTGTTTTAAACTATTTAGATTTCCAAGGTTAATAAAGATAGAGAGACAAGTATTATATTTTTAATTAAGTCAAATGATTTTAATTTATGAACCCTCAAGGTATCCATGATGCAGTGAGACTAAGAATTGCTGTTTTCCCTAATTAGCGTTTGATGCCCTCAGTGCTGGGACCTGCCGGTGTCTAGCACAGCGCTCTGCGCAGGTTTTGGCCTGGAATAACCCCAGTGGCTTGCACCCTGTGTGAACAACCTCCTGAATGTGTTTGCCTTGTAAACTTGATACACCTTATCAGTGCTCGTGCTCACAAGCCTTAGTAAAGGCAGTCTATTGTGTTGAGAGGTTACTGCTGCTTCAGTGCAATTTAATATTTTACCATTGCTGTATCTTATTGACAAGATGCATCTGGAAGAGGAAAAACACGGTTCTTTCCTTCAGGTAGGTAGAAATGATCAGCTCATGCTCTGGCCATGAATACCTGTGAATTGCTGCTTGTTTGCCTTGTGCTAGACTGATGGGCATTTCTTTCCAAATATCCTCCAAAGCCAGCATTGCTGACCTAGCAAGGGAATTGGGTTTAACATTTTGCACGTTAGGCTGTGAAGGGCTGTCATGTTGGACTGGGAGGAGCAGACACAGTTCCTTCTCGTGGAAAATGCATCTGCTCCCTGCATTCCCTGGTTCCTGGGTCTCTGCTGGAGCTGAGGCACAGCGGGTGTTTCCTGCTGTGCACCCTGCTCAGGTGAGCAGCACCGTGCCACACTGGGTATGGGTGGGAGGGGCTGCTCAAGTGTGTGACACTTCCCCCCCCCCTTTCCACTTATTATTGCAGAGTTTGCCTTGTAAGCAAAGCTGATTTGTACATGTTGGGGCTCATGCTCTTTATCCCTCTGGCTGTGTTCATGCGTTCATGCTCCGCAGAGAGCTCAGCCGCTTGGAAAAGCCCCGAGGGCAGCCGGTGCCGAGTGACAGGGCCCAGGTGCTGGGGCTGGGCTCAGCAGTGGGGGGCTGCGGAGAGGCTCTTTTCAGGGTGGAGGTCAGGAGATTAATCTGAAAGCCAGGTTCTGTGCTCTTTTCTCCCTGGAATAATTCAAGTTCAGCTCCTTTCAGGCCTGGTAGCTCCCCAGCAGGCCTGGAGTGACGGCTGGGAGGCAGCAGGAGCCGCTCGTCCCGGCAGGATTTCTACCTGCGGCTGGCTGCCCACACAGGCTGCCCACGAGGGCTGGGGCTCGGGTGCTCTCTCTCCTGCACGGCCGCAGCCTGCTGCAGCTGGCCCAGATGCTGGCCCCGCCGGTCGTGTCCATGTGCAGCTCTGCCACCCGCGCGGCCATGGTGGCCCCGGGCAGGGCACCCCACGCCTGGGAGCTGAGAAGTACCGCCTGGCCAGGGGACAGCACAGGTGGTGACTGACCTGACAATTAAGGCATTTTATCTTAATCTGAGCTGTTAAGAAGTATCCCTTTTTCCATGATGTACGATGCAAAGACCAGGCCTGGAGGGCCACGCGGGTCTCACGCAGCTTGCAGGGAGCACACCCGGTCGCAACCTGGCAGGGCTGTTGCAGCCTGCGATGGGGCCGGCTTGCTTCTTCAGCTCTTTAAAGGCTGTTTGTGTTTGATGGGCTGATGCGTATCAAATGCAACCCAGCTTTCCCCTGTCTGCTCTGTTAGCCCATTGGTATTGCCCTCTGAAAGATAAAACACCCCCTCCCCAAATTTCTGATTTCACACTGATGCCCAAGCATTCTTTGGCAATTTGACCCCATTGTATTAAAGTAGTTAAATTCCTTAAGCATGTCCTTCTGTGAATACAGTGGTAATATTTTTTACATAAATATCATAATGGCAACAGCGCTGGATACCTGGCTATGTCAGGAGATCTGTACCAGCGGGACTTTGAGACAGCAGGAAAGCTCTTTTAGGCTGCAGATACAAACACCCATGATACAAACACACAGGACTGAGGAAGCTGCTGCATGTACCAAGGTGCTCTGACATCCCTTGCTGCCTGCAGCACTGCTGCAGCTTGCACAGCCGTGTGTCCTGGTGAGCAGTCCTTGTGCCTTGTGTGTACAAACACTGCTGGTATAGCCCAAAGAGCTGGGTGCGGACCAGCCACCGTGGCAAAGCGGGGGTGAATGCTGAAATGTTCAAACAGGAGTCTTTCTTGCAATTTCCCTTTACCTTTATGCTGGATCTCACTGAAAGCACTCTGGACACCCTATTTCAGTGTACAATGGGACATGGCTATTGGACCTGGGCTGGAAGCCGTTTCTGACCCAGGAATTACCCACTGGGTCCAGGGGCAGCCTGGGGAAGAAAAGCCCCAGGAAAGGAAGCAGCTTTGGTAAATGCAATAATTTAATTGTTTTTTTGCTAAGTGGGAGAGCTGGAGCAGAGATCTGTAACAGTTCTGCATCTGATCTGCTAGCCCTTGCTTCAGAAATTACCCTGTGTGATGTAGTCACTTGTGAGTTAAGATTTAGTTTCAAATGTCTTAAGTTATTATTGATGCTTGAAAAGGTTACATCTGCAACTCATTTTCTATGTCATTGACGTTCTTTTCTGACAAATAATTTCAGAAATATGCAGCAAAATGTTTTGGCCCACAAATGCTGCAGCTCACCAAGTGTGCAGACCACATCTTTACACATTTTGTAAGAAAAAGCTTAACTCCTCATGTGCTCTTGCAGCTCTGCCTTCCTCAGCAAGGCGTGAGGGTGACACAAAGCACGTTTTGCTGACCTGGCAGTGCCCACATGGGTGGTGCGATGCATGGCGGAGCAGAGGGCGCGGGGCCCAGACACTGCTGTCGGGTCTGGTGTGCAGGGCTGGCCACGTCCCTCTCTCCAGTGGTCACTGCATGATGGAAACCCAAGGGAAGAAAACAGGTAGGTGATGTTCTAGTGGCAGCCAGATCTTTTGTTCTATAGCAACTTGTCTTGGGAAGGGAATACTCTTGGGTGCCCGTTCTTGGTAGGTTTGTTAATGCCCAGGCTTTAAAGTGCAGGTGTTATGTGGTGTCAAGACTAGAGTTTTAGACAACAAACCCTGCTGTCTCATTGCAGATCCCAAAGGAGTTGTAGGATGCAGGTCCAGCCTGCTCCCGAGGGACACCCAGCTACAGCTTGCTGGCTGAGGAGGGGGCACACCCCAGAGCCCACCCAAGCTCTGCACACTGTCCCGACGTGCTGCTCGTGGCTGTGGCCGAGCCCCTTCAATACACGGATCACTGGCATGCTCCTGCAGCTGTACAACTGCAGAGGGAGGTGCTTTCACTGGGCTTCCCAGCTGCTGTCACAATGTGGTAATGATTTCAGGGAGACATAATCCAGATTGTTTGAATGAGAAAGCAGTAAGTGACCTTGGCTTTCTGGTTAATGCCCAGGTGTACGAAGGGGAAATAATAGAGAGTTGTCTCATAGGAATCATCATCAAAGCCAAGTATCATTCAAGCAATTTACTTTGGAAGGTGGAACTTGTCTTTTTATTTACCAAGCACTGCTGATGTCCAAGATAACATTTATATCAGATGGAAGCTTTTAAAGTGCTGCTCAGACAGGGCTGCTGACCTTCTTCTGGTCTTATTAAATGTTATGCATTTGACACACTCTTTTCTGTTATCTAAATTACCAGCCTGGCTGAGAACGGTGGCTGAAGTAGTGAGCTGGGTGAGGTTAGATGTCATCTCAGTGTCTCTGCTTGATGTGCTTTTGCAGGCAGAGCTCAGCGGGAACTTAGCTATTGGGATGAAAGCCGTAGCTTAACCTACAGGCAGTTTGAAATAACTTCATTGTAGAGCGGTATCCAGAGTGAAGATGGGACTCCACAGGAACGCTTCCCTTTCCCCAGCTTGCCTTTGTTGTCGCTACTTTGGTGAATATTAAGAGGGGTTGCTGACCCTTGCAAGCCCACGACCTCTGTATCTGAAAGGCTGGTGGAGGAGAGCCTTCTTCTCAACCTTGCAGAGCCAGCCTTTCACCAGTACTCCCCTTTCTTTGCCAGCATGACACTATGGAAATGCAAGCTATGGAAATGCACCTTCAGAGCTGCCACCCTTGGAGCAGATTTGGTGCTCTCCCACCATGTGTGGCCAGCCACTCCACTTCGCATGCCTCAGGCAGGGTCATGCCTTCCCTGGGAAGGGAATCAGCAGGCAGTCTGGCTCACATCCTGCAAGTAAGACCTGGTGGATCGTGTGGCTGATAACAGTGCAGAGGGAACTTATCTGGGAAGAATGTGGGAGGCACACAGCTGAAGGCTGCATGTTGATCTAAGAAAATTGCATACGAGAGGCTGCAGTGACTCACCTAAATGCCTTTCCTGTGCAGCGTTACTGTATGCCATTACTCTCTGCATGCATAGGCTGCCTGTCCATCACTTGCCATCTTAATGCCTGGTTCTTCCATCATAAGGGTAATACTTAGAATATCATTTGTTAATTTTGGAGAAGGCAAAGTGGGGGACCAGATTTTAATTTTACAATATCTTCCTGTTTCAGGAGCTGTGATACCCTGTATGTAGGTCTGGTGCTGCAGGTTCCTGCTGAGTTTGGGCAAGCTGCAGTGAGGGATCCAACACAGCACACAGTCTGAGTCTCACAAGGCACAGCACCTCTCCTGTAGACGTAGGAATTTGTTCCTTCCAGGAGCTGGACGTATAGGATGGAATCTGATGAATTCAGTGGCAAGGTCCTGGTTCATTGTATGAGGAGGAAAAGGTTCTGTAACTAGACCCTGCAAAATCCACTATGCCATGGTAGTTACCATAATGGGCCGTGACTGTATTGCAAGAGCCAGCACAAACAAAGCTGGTTCTTTTTCCTTTGCACTGTTTGGTAGCTGGGCCTACCACAACTTATTTCTGCAGGTTTGTTGAGTTCTTTGCAGAAGACAGTCTTAGGAGCACTGATGCTATCTGAGGGGAGCCCTAGCCAACCCCTCTGGGGGGGCCGGGTGCCAGGCCTGAGGTCCAGGCTCATGCCATGCCCTGGGCTGGCCCACGTGTGTGCTGTGTTGCACCACAGATGCAACAGTCCTTGTGCTGGGGTCAGCTGCAACCAGAGCTGCCCACACCAGCCTTCCAGGGTTGCTGTGCAAACCACCCTGTGTCTCATTTATGCTTGTTAAAGCACAAGCGGGCTCCTAGATGGCTCTGGTGAGCAGTAACTTCATTAGTGACTGACCTCTTGCTAAATAATGCGACTGGCCCATTGTGTGGAGAAGCCACCCTGACATAGAAGGTGGCCCTCCTGTGCCATAGAAGATGCTCTCCTGTGTCACCCGTGCTCTGCAGATGGTTCCAGTGGTGGCTCGTGTGGCCGAGGCACTGCTGCCTGTGACCTGTGTGCCAGCAGCCCATAGCCAGTAGCCTCATTCTCTGAGTAAACACGAGGGAGAAGGGTTTTTGTGACCCTAAGTCCCTGCCCTGTGTCCCAGCAGCAGCCCAGCCCAGTGTGGACAGGCC
The DNA here is from genome assembly GCF_964035555.1 of Netta rufina. Lineage (NCBI taxonomy): Eukaryota > Metazoa > Chordata > Aves > Anseriformes > Anatidae > Netta > Netta rufina. The sequence continues at coordinate 15,427,837 of NC_140141.1, read as the reverse complement.
CGAGGGATGCTCGTGCTGTGTCCGACCTCCTTGCAGCAGATTCCTCCCCAGGCGGCCGCACTTTGTCCTCTGGTAGGTGTGCCCCCGTGGCCCAGGAATATCTGAGTAGACAAAAATGGATGAGCTATTTCTATGGGGATTACAGCATCCTGTGGTCTAATTATTTCTGGCACCTTGCCCGTCTGAGTGCCTCTTCGGTGAAAAAAATAACAGCTTGACTGGGATATGCTCTAAAAGACAAACTAACACAATTTTGTTACCTTCCTACTGAGGTGTCAAACAGCAGTTTTAAACACTTACAGTGGAAGGGGTTGGGACTGCTATGAAAACAGCATTTTGCTCTATTACCAGGGCAGTTCTGCAGCATGCAAGCATTGTTCACACGCTTGTTTGCTAGCTGCCCAAACGTGGCAAATGCTGCGTCTCGCTCCTGGCACACGGGAAGGGCTGCACATGCTGAGCTGGCGTGTCCCTGCGGCCAAGGCAGTGGTAGAGCTGTGTGCCCCATCAGTGTGACCGGTGGCTGCTGCTCGGGGGCCCGGTGTGAGCCGTGGTGCGAGCTGACCAGGCTGCAGGTAGCTGTGTGCAGGAGAGGCTGGATCAGCCCACGGGCTGCTGAGCGGTGCCTGCTCTCCAGAAAAGTGGCAGCTGCTGTCTACAGCTTTGTGCCGGGCAGCACTTGAGATGCTTGCAAATCAGTGAGCTGTTCATCCTTGATAAAAGACATTGCTGATCTCACTGCGTAAACGCTCTGGGCCTTAACAGGGCAGGAGATCGGTCTGGTGCTGTGGATAAGGAGGCCTTCTCTGCCTTTTACTGGTGTATCCATAACCTGGTGATTTCCAAGATCCTCAGCTGAAAGTGCTGGGAAAAGGGAACAGACAGCACTTCCTCACAGGAGGGTGTGACCTTTCTAATTTACAGGCAAATGTGTTGGAGGAGGGGAATTAATTGAAGTGACTTGATAGATTTCTTGCTTGTATGTAATATGAACTGTATCCTCAGAGTAAGAGGATTCGTGAGCTCTTGGTGGGTTGTGCTTGGAATCACAGTTAATTTCCCCTTGTTGTTGAAAGTCTAAATGAGCTTTCTGGCTGTAATGAGATCGATGTGCACAAGGCTTTGATAGAACTAGTCACAAAGAATGCCTTCTCCTTCCGGAGCAAACGACATGAAAACGAGCATTAGGTTTTAGGGCTGACCGCAGCTCCTGGCAGGTGCCGGTGAGAGCCAGGCACCCACTGAGACTCACCCTGGGGTCGCACAGAGCTGCAAAAGGCCCAAAGCAGAGCAAAGGCAGCGCTGACCGTGCCTGTGCAGCCATCTGCCCATCCTGTGGGTGCTGCTGAGCCCAAAAAGGGGTGCAGAGGGGCAATGGGGGGGATATGCGCTGTGTAAGAGGAAACTTTTGTTCCTGCTTTCGAATTAAACTTTTAAACTTTTCTGACCTGATTAGAGAGTTTTTGTGGTATTCCCAGACTATCTGCCTGCAATGTGTGCTTAAAAGTAATGTTTTCTGTGATATTTTTCTCCATAAGATAATAGAAAATGCTGTTTGTACCTCAAGTTAGCTCAGCACTTGTGGGAAGATCATTAATTCCAACCTATAACCACAGCTAAAAAATATATTGCTCCTTAGCCCTCCGCTTCATTGCCCAAATGAAGAATGGCAACATGCAGACTTTCTTACAGAGACTTATGGCAGGGGGTTACTGTGCTGAAGTGAGACAAGAGACCTGCATGTTCAGCTGGGTTCCAGCAGCAGGCAGAGGCTGTGGGAACGTAGCTTGTGGTTTAACGGAACTGACACGTAGTTACCGCGCTTTTCTAATTGGTCCCTTTATTTGAAATTATTTCCTTGTCTGGCCCTGGCTGTTTCCTCGCCTTCCCTTCCTTGGCTCTGTTCCTCTGGGTGTGCGGAGGGACAACCCCAGCACCTCATGCCCTGAGCACAGGGCCCAACCAGCCCTCCCTGCTACCAGCAGGAAAAGTCTCCTTTGTGTGTGTTTGGCTTTCGATTCTGGTCATTTCTTCGTAATTTGCATTGTAGGGGCAAGATCAATAGAGTCCCTTTTTAAGTTGGAGATTAAAAAAACATAATTAACAGTGTTAGGGCTTTAGTTAATAGTATTGGTTAAGGATCCTAAATAACCTAATCTGTGGTGTGTCTTTTAACTGCAGTTTTGGCTTGATCAGATGAAGGCAGCTAACGGGTCAGTTGTCATTTCTTTATGGATGGGAATATGGATTAACTTGGAAAAAGGAAATGTGTGTAAAGAGTGTGTGTGATGCAGCTTGTACAGAACGTATGGAGACATGAATCACCTTCAGAGCCTTCAGGCAATGAGTTTAAAACCTGCATGGAAGTACACGGAAACCTTATTTATGTTGTGCAAGATGTGAAAGATGCTTTCGGATGATGATGGTCCTTGGTAGCAAGTAAAGTTTGCAGGAGATTTCTCCACTGCCAGAGGCCTCGGGGTGCTTGCAGCCAGCCAGGCTCCCGGTGGGGTGAGGAAGGTCCGAGCTGACAGAGGGAGTGCGGAGCAGTGTGGAAGTGCCAGGGGGTCACGTCCCTCGCCCCAGCCCTGGTGGCTTGCTTCAACAGCCTTGCGTGAGCTGTGAGCTGCCAGGGCTGGTGGAAGGGCCTTCATGTGGCAGTCTGCTTATGGATCATGCATGCAGCACACAATTGTTGAAAATTAGCCTCCTAGCATTGCTGGATTTAGAAAAATATTTGTGGTTTAGTTTAATGGTTATACAGTAAGTCACTTGAGCTGAATTTTAACATATGTAAAGGCAGAGCAAGGGAAGACCCTGTGAGTATTTCTGGACTCCTGAAGTATCTCCAGACTGGGGCTGTTTCCGAGTTCCCAGTTTCTGCCCGTGGAACCACTGCCCTGGAAGGGTCTCCTCAGCTCCTCGCTGCCCCTGCAGTGCCTGGCTTGGGGCTGCCCGGGGAGGAGCATCAAACCAGGGCTCATGGGGAGTTCGGTCTGTGTCCACCAAGGAGCCCCAAAGGTCCCTTCCTTGCCTGCACTGCGCTGTTGTGGATGAGAGCAAAGAAAGCCAGAGTGGGCTGCTCCTCTTGCTGGATCACAGTGCTACCTCGTGCTCTGCTCCTGCAGATCTGGAGGTGCAGAAGCAATCTGCTGCCCTTACCATGACCTCGCCTGCGGGACTCCTCCAGCAAGTGTCTCCCACCGTGGCTGGAACCTGGAGTAAAGGAGAAACGGCTGTAGCAGGAAGCGCTGGGCAGGGCATGCACGGCCACTGGGCTGCGGGTTTCCAGACAGGCAGTCGTGCCATGGGGCAGGACTGGTGATCCCCCAGCCATGGTGCTGCTACTGTGCTGCGGGCCCGAGCTGGCCCAGGAGTGTGTGGGAAGGGCAGGGGCTGTGCCGACGCCGGCTGCCTGCTGGTGTCTCTGCTCTGGGCTTTGTGCTGGCGCGGGTGGCACGCGCTCCCCGGAGACGTGGTGCAGCAGCAGGCTCTCTGGTCCCCTCCCAGCCCTGGCTCCCCTTCAGGCAAATGGAATCTCACACAGAGAATACAAATGTGTGATTTCTGCCCTGGGACTGTTGGCAGCCGCTCCCACAGTGGGTAGGCATTGTCCCTCCCTGGCCAGGCTCCCTGTCCCAGTGCAGGGTGCGGCGGGCGGCTGCCTGCCTGGGCCTGTGGCTGGGGGACACTGCCCAAGAAGGGCAGAACCTGCGGTGGGAATAAAGTGCTGCCCAACACCTGGCCCGGCTGGCGGCAGCTGTGGTGCTGCTGCGAGGTCGGTGCCTTCAGAAGCCGCATGGGGTGCTGGGGGGGGAGCAGGGCCTGCGCCCTCCCGCCATGGGCCTAGGGAGCTGCTGGGAGCTGGGCAGCCGCCCCTCGTGTGCATCCTCCCCGTCCTGCTCCAGAGGCAACTCGGCCACGCAGGCCCCGTGGCCATCGTGCCCTGCAGTTTTATTGGTGCTGCAGCTCAGTTCTGGTTCCTCCAAGGAGGGCCGGCAGCACAGCAGTGGAGCTCTGCCCATCTCTCACCCATTCTTTGGAAGCGCGGTGGGGGGACAGCCCTGGTTGCTTCCATGCAGCTGCCTGCTGGGCCTGGATGTGACATTTGGCTGGAGCTGCAAGGCCACCAGGACTGTGGAGCTCTTTCTCTGCAGCTTATTCTCCTGGGGCACAAATTCCATCTCTTAAAACACTTAATAAACTGAATAACAATGGCTTGAAAGAAGTCAATGAACACAGTGACATCCTGGGGAGGTGGTGGAGTGCTGGAGGAGGAGAACCTGTGAGAAGTGCAAGCAGAGGAGCTGCTTGCAGAAAAGGATGCTGTCTTTATGCTCTCTGGGTGAGTGCCACCGTCCTCCTGTTATCTCTGCTCATTTCTAATTGATTACATTTAGCAGAGTTCTTGGTGCCAGCAGTTCATAATCCTGTAGTAGATTGGTAAGCAGAACCTGAGCTTTTGATTTATTTGCATGCTGCAGAGCAAAGGGAGGGAATGTACTTGTGCACTTTCTGATTGAAGCAGGATAGGGACTTTGGGGAATAAATAATGTGATGACACCAGGACTCGTACACTTGTTCAGCTGCATTGATTTCATTCAAAGGGTCTCACAGTTCTATTGATCTGGGTCTTTCTGCTACCTGCAGAGCCTTGGGAGCAAGAGGGACAGTCCCAAACACGTGAGTGCCTGTATGATATTTTACCAAAGCCTCTTGCTGCTTTGCAAACAGCTGCTCAACAGCTCAGGGGTATTTGCTCAGGTGCTGGTGTAGGGGAACAGTCTCCCCAAAGGGTTATGTAGTTAATCGTTGCTAGCTGCCCGTTATGGACGGGAGAACAAGAACCTCTGTATCTGCTTATATATTTAATTACTCCATTGTAAATAAGCCAATGCACAGGCTAACCTAACAATTAATAACCAAAAAAAAAAAAAAAAACAACCCCACCCACATTCCCAGAACAGTTATTTCCACTAGCTCTTCTCATGACAGAGCTCCTTGCTCCTGTAATAAGGGAGGACACAATCTTCAGGGTCGCTGATCCTCTCTGGCTGTGCCAGGCCTGTGTGCTCCCCATCCCCCTGACCCTCCTGGATAACCTTCTCATTCGTAACTGCTGGCCCCACTCTTGTCTTTCAAGGGCTAAACTTGTTCAAATGAATCACATTTGGCATATCTCCCTGTGGTGCCTCTCCAGATAAAAGTGGTCCCAGCTCGCATGCTCTATTTTTGTTTTGTTCCTGTATGTGACAATTTTCTCTATACAAAACCCTCTTTTGTCATTTTGTAGAAGAGATTATGGGGCAACAAGAGCCCGTGTTTTTTATATCCATCTTGCACTTTTGCAAGGCTCCACAAATGGCATTGTTGATGGCCAAGGAACAATGGCATTTTTCTTTTCCCATATCTGATGTGATTAAAGGAGATGCGGAGCAGAAGTTACACTGAAGATTATTATGAACAGTGGGGACCTTGCTAATGGACACAAAACACAAGGGAAGATTTTGGCCCCAGACTTGCTTCCTGTAAAGTAAATCTCCTTTTTTTTCTTTTTTTTTCTTTTTTTTTTCTTTCTTTTTTTTTTTTTTTTTCTAATCTGCAAAAATATCTGAAATTATTCCCTTGATAAAGACTGTAAGTGGACAAAATGCATCCTTCATGTGTCCTCCTGGCCAAAAGTGCCTTTATGTTGGACCCAGCTTGAGAGCAGCCACCCTCACTCCCTGGGGTGCTGCATGGCTGGGGACGGGTAGAGTGCATTTAGATCAAAAAGCTTGTGCTTTTGAAAAAAAAAAAAGAAAAAGAAAAAAACACGGAAGCAAGCTGTTAGCCAAGGGGCTATGGCCCTTTTAGAAAGATGAGAAAGGAACTTGCATTTAAAGATTTTTAGCTGAAAGGGGCCTGAGACATCTGTGAAAGAGCAAAAGGTGTAAAAGATGTTTCTTAGAGGCAGGGCTTAGTCCTGGTTTCCTTGAAGTCCTTCCCGTCAAGGAGGGTAGTGCTGGGGGGAAGCAGAGAGGTTGAATAGTCATGAAAAGAGGTTTTTTGTTTTTTGTTTTTTTTTTTTTCCTCTCTCCCCTTGCTTCCTGAGTAAATAAGCCTCACTGTGAACAGGTGTCTGTTCTTCACCTGATAACTTGGGAGCCATGTTGTCAGGTTGCAACCCGGTCTGTTGAGGAAGAGGGTCTGGAAGCCGGGGAGATGATAAAGTTTGTGCAGCGCGTTCAGGGGCTCGCTGTGTGCCTGGGTGCTAGCCTGAGTTCTGGAGAGGAAGGATTAATTTCCCTACCTCCCTTGGATTTGGCCATAGCCTCCTGTGTCTGTTCTGGGGATGGTCAGCCCTCACATCTTTTCCCTATGTTTTCCTGCAGTTTGCATTGTCATGTATTTTGTTATTGATATGTAAAATAGCTCCTTTGTAGACTCCCAGACACTTCAGGCATGCTGAAAGGATGACAGTATCAGGCTGTGGCTGGGTAGGGCCCTGCAAGCAGATGCAGATGCTTTCGGCACACATGGTGGGAGCAGGTGTGCTCTAGGCTGTGGTCACAGCCAGGGACCACCCTCTGGGCTACCCCAGGTGCTGAGCACAGGCATGATGAGTTAAGAGGGAACCAGGAGACAGCAAGAAAATAGTGGGCTGAAGAGTGCTTGTGTGCTTGGGTTCTTCCTGGATCCTGGGCCATCTGAAACCCAGATGTGCACAAGCAACAAGTCTTGCTGCTGATGGCAGCAAATGAAGCAGTCTAGTCTGATAACTCCACGTGGCCAAGTCCTCACAAGGGACGGTGAGACCTTGAAGGAGCTGGACTGGCAAAGCTTTAGGTAACTGCAATACCCACGTGGGCTCTTGGTAGCAAATCCCTAGGAGAGGAGTCATGAGCATAGCTGGCAGAGGGACGGGAGCTTGCCAGCACTGGAGGGTGCTTTCCATTCAGGTTGATTTTGTAAGCCCTGCCCTTCATTAGAAGGCCTTGCTGGCTTATGTTTTGGTGTATCTCCCGTGTGTTCTGCTAGATTTTATTCTCTCTCCGTTGAGAGAACCTTAAGCTGCTCTCTGTAACTCGGACTAAAATGCACACAAGTGCAAAATACCTGGCCAGGAACTTATATTATCATCTGTTCCATGGACGGGAACTTATATTACCATCTGGGTGCTCGTGCCAAAGGTGGGCGAGCACGGAGATGTCCTGAGCAGCGAGGCAGAGCACATGTGTGCATGCATGAGATGAGGTGCCCAGGAGCATTTGGGTCTGCGGGCTGCTGAGATCTGCAAGATCTTAAACTTTTATTTCAGTTTTCAAAGTTGTGGAAGAAGGGCATCTAAGGTCTTTTTTCAGGGACTGGCACCCTCATGAGGAATTAGTCATCCTGGCGCTGACAGGGAGAAGGACATGCTTTGTATTGCAGTTGTATTCTGCAGTGAGCATACTGTTTGCTATTTGCTCTCCCCCCCTTACAACTTCTCTATGGACTCATACACCGAAACTGGTATTTACCAATGCATATTTGATCTACTGCGTGATGCTGGAATGCACAGCTGAAATACTGAGTGGTCTCCATCCCAAGGCCTGGCTGAGCCTCGCAGCAGGCCCTGCTTCACAGCACAATCAGCACTGTTTCTGCAGACCTGACTGAGGAAGGCTTAGGGGCTGTCAGATCCTATTCCCAAACACTTTCAGGTGCAACCATCCATTGTGAGGCTGTTGCAGGTCTGAGGAAGATGGGCTGGTGAGAGCACAGAAGGGGGCATTCAGCAGCGACCTGCTTGACCCACAGTTGTGGCCAGCCGTGGCATGGTCTGTGGGGTCTGGGAGCTGCCTGCTGGGCTCCCAGCGTGTGAGTCTGGGAGCTCGGGTCAGCTGGGTTCGTTCTTGTTTTTCAGTACAACCCCCTGAAAGTTGCTCTTGCTTGGTATTTCTCTTTGGGTTCGTGACAGCAGCTCCACTATGTATGTGTGAACCAGAGAAGGTTCATAAATAATCAAGTTTCTGGTGACAGATGACTGATACCACGTTTGGTGCTCTAGAGCCAGAACAGATGGGTTTTCTGTCCTGAGGTCCATAGGCTCTTTCTAGGGAAAGAGGGGCATGCTGGGCTGCGTTGGGTCACAGCATGCAAGCTATGGCAGCAAAGATTATTGCCATGAAGATAGGACACCCTCCTGGTGTTTCCTCTGCAGCTTTCTCAAATGCATAATAGACTGTATTGCTTGTGGCAGTGGGGAAGTGTGTTCACACAATTCCCTGGAAGGAGAAAAAAAAAATATAAAAAATAACAAGAAGATTTTGGCAAGCACTTTCGGCAACACATTTGGCCCTATGCTAGCACAGGAGGGGTTAATCCCACCTTGAAAAGCAGAGCGCTGATGTCTGCTAAGCAGCACAGTGCACAGTGTGTTAATAAAAGTGGAAGTTGTACAAGAAGGGAGAAAAGCTTTTCTATCCACAAGGTGAGGTAGGAATACAATGAATCAAAGACATAGGTATTTCATAAAGCATGTGGCAGGAGGCAGCCCTTGGATTACTAGAAATAATGTGATATATTAGCCCTTGATTTGGCAGAGTCTGCCTTATACTAAAGAGGAGGAGAGTGTAAATTGTGATGATTTGTGTAGAGTTTCTGACATTATCTTGGCAAAAAAAAGGGCCATCTCTACAGATAAATGCACATGATCGAAATCGTGCATGTGAATTTTTATGTGCACTCTTATTCCATGATTAGAGGGGTCTTGGATGGACACTAAGAGATCTATAGTAAATGAGCCTCTCTAACAAATACCACTTGCAGTCTCAGGGGGAAGGTCCCCGTGTGATTTTACTCTCAGTTCATGTTATCAGACTATGTGTGTCTAATCCTTAAGGAAATTATTTTGCCAATACCAAGACCCTCAGGGTTTTAATGAAGTGTCCCAGGCTCGGGGATGTGCCTGTGGGTGAAAGAGGAGCTCTCCTGCCCACTTTGGGGGCACAGGACCTTCAGCCACAACACGCCTCAGCAGATGTGTGCTCTGACCTAGAAGCACAAAGGTTCGAATATCCCACATCCTCCTGGGGAGACCAGGGGGCAGGGGACATGCGTGCTGTGCTGGGAGCAGGCAGCCTCCTGCTCACTGCAGGAGAGGCAGAGTGAAATACCAAACCTTAGGGTAGCGCCGGCGCTGTGCTTTCTCTGTGGTAATTGGCTCAGTGACTTCCCTCCGCAAAGCTGCCCACTGTAAATTTGCCTGTAAATGAGAGAGAAAACAGATCCTCAATCTCTATCATTCTGACTTAGAGCTTCAGCTGTCCGAGTGAAAACAATTGAGAACATTTGTACTCCCTTTTTTTCACCGATAGACTTTTTTCTACAGTTGTTGCTTAACACTCACTCTATATACAAACGCGCATTACTGTTTTCAGCCATGCTTTAGAAATCCTGACAAACTGCCTGTCCAGGAAACTGGACATACTGTTAAAGTCATCACTTCAAAATCAGCTCGCTTTATATTTAGGCTTTCAAGTCAAGGGGTTTTAATTTAGGCGTTTAATGTTAAATTCCAGTTTGTGGTGTTGCAAGGCTTCAGGTTCTTAGTTCTCTCTACATAACTCAAGCTGCACTTTGAGCGCACTGCCGGGATGTGAGGTTTTGGACTGAGTGCAACTCAGCTGGCTGGAACTCGTGTTGGTTGGATTCTGTAGGGTAGAGCAGCAACCGAGTGACTCTTCTAAGATCTGTGCGAGTCAGGTCAATGCTGATACTTTGATGGCCACATTTGGGTTTGAGGCCCCTGGCACTGTGCAGACTGGCGCTGTGCTCTTGAGCCAGACGAGGGGACTGTGCTGAGTGTGCCTGGGCTGCCTGCTGGCGCCTTGGACTGGCGAACGTGTGTATAGGGGGCATGGAAGTCTTATAACAGCACAAGCCCTGTTTTCAGAAAAGGAAGAGCATCTTTATGCAGACTCAGGTCTCTGGTGAAGTTCCTTAGCTCTCCATTAAGGACAGATCCTGCTCCTGATGGTGGTGGAGCAGCACATGGCATGAGCCCTGTCTGCAGGGTCTCTGTCACGCTGCAGTGGGGAAGCAGAGGGCAGAGGTGGTTCCTGCAGGGAGCCCCATCGCCACGTGGGCAGGGGCAGCCCTGGGGGGCCTTAGGGGGTGTACCCTGTGCCGGACGTTTTGCACAGCCTGTGTAACTCCCCAAACTATAATTCTTTCTTCTCTGTTATTTCACTGGCTCTACGTGTTCCTGATTCATATAACCCAGAAAAATCAACAGTTGAATTTAGTATGACTGAGTAATTCATATGGCACAGGTACTGACAGTGGTAATTCAGCCTCTAAATTATGATCATAAATTTCCACAGCATGGCACTGCTGAGGGGGGTGATGATTTTATTGGGCAAAGCGGAGTCACTCAACTAATTAAACAGGGAAAGAAACCTTCAGCTGCCGTCAAGCGCAGCGCTGCAGCCGTGCAGCCAGCTTACGGCACGGCACAAGCCCGCTCACGCACGTGTTAGAAGTGGCTGCATTTGCTCTGGGCCTTGGCAGAGGCTCAGAGGCAGCGGAGGTGCGGGGTGGGCCCCGGGGCCGGACAAGAGCCACAGGCAGGAGCTTTGGGGCTGGGACACCTCAGGCTGGGTGAAGGGCAGGCAGAGGGGCCCGGCAAGGACGTGCCCCGTGCTCCGGCTGCGGCGCTGCCAGCTGTGGTGGCTGTTAGGCGCTGGCACATGTCTCTGATGCCTGCATGCATAGGACTGACTTGGTAAGAACAGGATTTGAATTCTTGTGTCCAATGGTGAGTTAGGTTTCTAGTGCTGCTCTGGGTAATAAAAAGTCTTTAAACGTTTTATAATTTGGCATTATTGAGAGGCTAAAACATAGCTATTGCTTTCTGTTTCTTTATTACAAAGGAACAGCTTTGGCCTTTGTATTCTCTGCTGAGCTCATGTATGGCATTGTGTAATTAAAGAAATGCAGTAAGCAGTGAGCATCCCAAGTCTAAGAGCCAGGCAAGGAAATGTGACACCTCCTGGTCCCTGCTATGGGAAGGAGACGGACTATGAGGACGCAGCGCAGGTGCCAGCAGGCACGTCAGAGCAGGGTGCCCAGCAGGGATCCTGGGGGTGCGTGGGACCTGACCTGCTTCGGATCAGGGATGCCTGGGGCCCTGGCAGCTGCGCCAGGGAGCGTCCTGGTGCTTTGCTCAGAGAGGTCCTTGTGCTGCAGCCGTTTTACTGCCTTCCTTCTGTGAGCCTGTGCGAGCGCTGCTGTGGATTGAGCTGCTGTAGCCCCTGCTGTGGGCACTGCTGGTGTTTGAGCTGCTGGTATTTTCAGTGTGACCTGAGGGATGGGGAAGTGCCCCAGGTACAGGCTTTATGGGAACCTGGAACCTGCCAGGCAAGTGGCAGCTCAAATCTGCAGTAAAAACGCAGCTTGAGGAGTAGGAGGCACTCTCCACTGCTCAGCTCAGGCTGGTGGAGGCCACGTGCAGCAGACCAGGGCCAGTTCCTGTCAGTGTGCAGGTGAAACCATGCACAGCATTTGTGCCATCGTCCTGGGTGGCATCCATGGGAGCATCAGGGCAGGGTTCCTGCTGAAAAATACAGGTAGGCCATAAGTTACTGAACCGTGGGAGGGGTTTATGAGCCAGACATGCAAGAATAGTTGAAAGTTAGAGAAAATGTATTTATTACAACACTTTTCATGGGCAAGTTATCATTTTGTCAAACTTTATTAGAGAAAGTAATTAATGGGCTGTAAAAGGTGCTAGTGCGTAGCCAGTAAAAGACCTAGTCCTGTGCAAATTGGCAGTTCATAGATTTATGGTTCCTTCTTTCCCCATTTATTAATATGGAGAATGCACATGAAGTGTGTTATATATATCGGCCGATGAGCCATTGTCTGTGCATGGGAGCCACGCTCCTGAGGCCTGGCTGTGAGGGCAGGGGTCCAACACCCACCCCTCTCCGCTGCTGCCCCTCGGGGTGCCCTGTGTGGCCTGGGGGTGCTCGGTGCAGGGCCAGGAGGGGGTGGAGGGGAGCGGTGCTTGTCCCGGGGCAGTGCTGCCGGGTGTCCAGGTTCACTGGGCTGTGCCCGTCAGCCGCCTGCGAGCCAGCCTGCTGCTGTTACCAGCATCCCTCTGCCTAGCTGAGCACCCGTGGTGCCAGGTGTCTTCTTCTGGAGGAACGGAAAAATGAAAAGGACGGTTGAAGCCAGGCCAGCACTGTCTCCTGGCCTTCCCACCCTGCGGTGTTGCCGTGTGTCTCTTGAAACTCTGGGTCTGTGCAGAGCGTTCACCTGCCTGCACTCACCTGCTGCCGCTTTCCTTCATCATGCTGGATACGTGCACCGCTGCTCCTCTGCAGGCGTTACTGCTCGACTTCCTCTGCTGTACCCTCAGCACTGACTTCATTTAAACCCAGCCATTAATTTTTATTTTTTTTTTCAGAACCTGTCGGATAACCAATCTCAAAGCCTCCAGCACTTACTAGGTTCGCTTATATTTTGATAGCACTGGTGTCTGATACGCTCCTTGGGTGCCCAGGGTGTGTTCACGGGAGCCGTGATGGCTGGAGCAGTGCACATACGGTGTGCAGAGCACTGGGGCACAAACTTTAAACATATTTCAGGAGGAGGAAAGAAAATGGTTCCCGTTTGAAAGTGTCTGTGTTCTTACAGCCCAACAGACAGCTGCTGCCTCGTCAGAGGTCTTTGTTTCTCTCACCGAGAGATGGCTTGAGAAGCAATCAAACGCCGAGGAGAGCCGTGTCCCTTGCAGGAGCCACGAGCTGAGTGGCTAAGCAGCGGGACGCGTGGGGTGCCGTGGGAGGAGGGCAGGGATCGCAGCAGCTGCCGCCCACGGGCTGGGGCGCCAGGAGCGGTGCCAGCCCCTCCCGGGACTGCGGCGTGCGCAGGGCTGGGCAGGAGCGGCGGCGGTTTCTATTCTGTGCTCTTGGCCTCCGTGCAGCTCCTGCCTGTCCTTCCAGCACCGGGACCTTTCCTTCCAGCATGGCCGAGTGCTCCCCTGGCCAAAGGTCCTTCTCTCCTTGGCCTGATCTGCTCCTGTCCCAGCTCTGCGCGCGGTGTCTTGTTTTCTCCTGGGGATTACGTTAATACCATTGATTGGTTTGTTTTAAATAGCTCTGGCTGCTAGGTCATTATTACTAGATGCTGATGCATAATTTATTGATAGAAATATTGGCTGCCTGGTAGAGGGGCATTGACTTCCACCTGTTAACCCTTCACCTGCCCGCATGACCTCTTGTCATTTCTGCAGTGTCATGATGCACAGCTTTTTCCAGGCTGTGTAGGGTGATTTTATTTTCCAGGACCTCCCTTTTTTCCTCCTTTGGAAGAGGAGACAGGCGGGTCTGCATTAGTGACTACCTTAACAGCCAGGAAAAAAAGTGTGTGGTTAAGTGGCTGGATTGAAAGTAGAGCACATGTTAGCACCCGTGGCTGGCACTGCTCTGTGCTGCCCTCGTGTCTCCCCTTTACAGAGATAGGCTCGGAAAAGTAGCTTTGCTGTTGTGAGCCTTGGCTGGAGGAGGATGAGCTGGTGCTGCTTTCCTCCAGGGAGCTGAGCCCAGCTGTTCCTGCTATTGCGGGATGCTGCCAGTCAATATGCAGTGGGGTTAGAGCCTCCGTTTCCAGCCTGGAGCTGGCAGTTTGCTGGAAACCTATTGGCACGGGCCAGGCTACTGGCAGAGAGTTAAGACTGCTGCATTAGGGAGCTGTTGGCCAGGCTTGGGGAGTGCCTGATGTTTAAAAGATCAGAAACATGAAACCAGAACTAGCCAGTGAAAACAAGGGATTTTGCTCAAGCTCCACAATTGCTGCCTGCTGCTCTGCTTCTGCTATTATCGCACCTCCTACAGTGCCAGGAGCTAATCCAGGCTTCCCTCCGTGCTGGACTCTCAGCTGCGTGGAGCTGCTGAGCCTGCAGCCGGTGTGACACTTGCTGGCCCTTGCCCCGAGGACCTGGGGCTTGGTGCTGCTGGTGACCAGGCATGCCGTGTCAGTGTCTTTCCATCACGCCCCGAGCACAGGGCAGAGGGTGAGACCCCTGCACCAAGCATGGCACACCCAGGAGGCAGGCTGTGGCATTTGCCTACCAAATCCCAGCCGCAGTGGCTGTACAGTCTTGGGAGAACCGGGCTCCTACAGTTGTGACCTGCAAGAACCAGTGTGACATGGGACCCACGTGTGTTCTTCAACAGAAAACGTGAAGGACAGGCATGTACCTGCAGTACCAAACCTCTCTGGGACTTGTCTCCCACCAAGAATTCGTAGCCCTGAAACCTTTCTCTGAGTTATGCCCTGCCTTTCAAATCAGACAAGCTGCCTATAAAGAGATACTCTGTGTGGATTATTGTAAGAAAACAATCTGGGATCAAGCACTTTCCTTTTCTATAAGTCATTTTTAACCCTGAGACACAGAAGTGTGTGTGCTCTTGCTGTCTTTTTCTACCCCAGGGAGCATCTACCTAACTCCAAAGAGATGGAATGAGCCTGGAGCATAAACCCCCAGAAAGCAGGGGAGTGCTGTGCTCCTGGTACGAGACGGGGATCTGATCTGTCCCACCCACGAGACGCCTGCTATGGGTGACACCAGTCTCACATGGTGAATATCCCTCAGAAACTGCGCCAGGTCTCTCTGGTGTAGACAGGCATATATATACATGTGTGTGTATATATATATATATATATGTGTATCTGGGGGGGAGGAGGGAGGAGAGATGGGGCGAGCAGGGGAGATTTTGTAAGAGAGCTCTTGAACTCGTTTAAGACCAAGCCCAGACTGCAGAGTGTTGGGTTGCTGACTCCTGTTTTATGGTCCTGCCTGCCCATGCAAATGAGTTTCATGCCCTCTTGCATCTGACCTTCTGCGATGTGGTTAAAGCCCCTCTGAATGGATGCTCACATCCTGGCAGAGACCTGGAAGTGTTGTAGAGCTAAATGCCTCAGTTCCTGCACTCGTCTGGGGAGACAAGGAAGCAGCTGGCTACTTTCTCAGCAAGCTATGGTCAAATGTCTTTTATCTAGCATTTTCCTGGTTTTCTTTGCGGTGCTGACATTCATGCAGATCCTACTTTCTGTGTCCCTTGCCTCTGCTGCCAGCATGGCAGAAGTCTTGCAGGCACCTCTCCAAGCACGCCCTTCGTCTTGTGTTGATCAATAGGCTGCTTGGGGTGTGCTGCTAGCTGTAGTTTTGCTGCTGTCAGTGGAGACCCACCCATGCCCACCCTCTGCAGTGGAAGGAAGGCAACCAGATGTTCCTTATGGGCTCAGGAGACAGGAACAGGGAAACAAAGCTTGGCCAGCATTCATGCTTCATATTGCTGGTGTGCTTTACTGGGCCAAGGAATGCTGCTCACACACAGCATAATTAAGGGCCTTACAACACTATTGTGCTAGGACTTTACTGAACAGGCCCAGAGTAATCCTCTGGTGGGTTCAGCAGGAACTGTATGTATGTTTTCTACACCAGTCTTTGGCTTTTGACTGGGACATGCATGCTGATGAGATGTAAGGGTATCACAGTCTAGATCTGAATGCTTTCAAAGCTCCTTCAGAAGACCGTTGGTGCCCTCCTGGGCCAGGAAAAATACTCCAAGAAAGGCTGTTTGTATGGTGTCTGGTGCTCCAAGACAGAGGAAAGGAAGGAGGACGTGAAAATGAGTAATCTTTAGAAGTTATCCAGATCTAAGTTGTCAAAATGTACTTGCAGGTCTTCCTGTTCTGCACCCCAAACTGGTTTCTGTATTTTTTTCTGTAGGTTCTCAAAATCTTAGAGAAAAGGAATTTTTGGAAGGGAAGGAAGGGAAAATTGATAAACTCAGATGCTAATTTCACAACTGGAAACATAAGTCACATTCACATGGCAGAGCAGCAGCCAGCCCATTGCTCTTGGTGTGTTTCTACCCATGGTGATAAAGCTTCACAGAGCAGCAGTGGAGGGAGCCTCACCCAGAGGCCTGAGAAGGGCATTACCCCGTTGCCTGGGTTGCTTTTCCTGGCTGTGGCACACTGATACCCTGGCTCTACTCACTGTTTATGAAAGAAAGATTTATGCTTTTTGTTTGTTTGTTTTGCTTTTGTTTTTATGTTGTTTTTCAACAAAAATGTTACCGTTCCTCGGGAAAGTTCATTTTAAGCCCTTTGAAGGTTTTTAATGAGCAGGTTTGTTTCTAGCCTGGCTCAGGCTCTCCTCCAGCCCCTCCATTGCAGCCCTAGCTGCGCCCAGGCAAGAGGATGCTCCGAGGGCAGCGACCACTCTGCTGCCTGCGGCTGGCGGTGTCGCCTCTGTGCTGCAGGTGGGGGTCATCCCCTGAGCCAAGGCGGGGAGGGCACTCCCAGGAGGCACAGCAGGTACAGCACTGTGCAGCTAATGCAAGGTGTCTTGGCAGGCTGCAGGACATGAGGCATGTGGGGCTGGGCTGAGGAAGTGCTTCTCCAGAGACAGCAGAAGCAGTTTGATGTGCAACTGCAAAGCGCTGTTCTAGGCTGGGTTTGCTGCGGGCTGCTTCAAGCCTCTTCTTTGTGTCCGTGCAGGGCTTCCTTCAGAGACAGCACAGGAGGGAGTGTGCTTTGGTTTTTCATCTGTCCCCACTTAAACCTCCTAGCCAGTTTTGAAGCTCCATGTCAGGCTAGGGACTCCTTTAGCACACAGTGTTCGTTCTCAGTGAAGCCTCGAGCAGCTGTTTTTCTTGGACATGTTCCCTAGGTTGAGAGTCAGCACATGCTCACCATGAGATCTATTTGGTAAGTGTGTTGAGAACAGCGATAATCTTGAACTAGTTTGGCTTGCATCTGAGGAGCAAAGCATGCTCAGTTTAGTATTTGAACAATATTTTGGAGCTGGAGGTTGCTGTTAAGTTCAGTCCTATAACTGCAGTTCAGATAGTTATCACACGAACTCAGGCGTGCACCTATCCAGTTGCCTGTTGTCTGTCTGTGGATGGCCCGTGTACCATGGATGGGGAGGAGAAATGGAAGAAGTTCAGTCATTCATAAAAATGAATAAATGAATCAGTGTTTAATGTGTCCTTTGAGATCCTTATGCACACAGCTTGCTTATGCATCCTAGAGAAACAAACCTGTGCCCGGCTGTTCCGAAAATTTTTGCCTTTTTCCCAGAATGTATCTTTATGAAGACCTTTAGATCTTCTGAATAGGGTCACAGTGTGAAAGGTCCTAAGGACCAGCTTGTCCGCTTTCCAGTGTGTATATTCTCTTTCTACAAAGCGTGAACACCTGTACCAGAATATTGCAACTGGGCTGCTTTGAATCATTTTTACCATCAACTGTGTTTGAGTCGCTGCTAATATAGAACTGTGCTTTACCTTTCTCAAAAGATCACATGAGGTGATTTAACCTGATATTTGGGGTTTAGCAGGAAGATTAGTAGTTGTTAAAATGCAAAATCATATGCTATTGATGATCCATCACCAGCAGCGATTCCTGGGTCATTATCAAGGTGATACCTCAGGCACAGGATGCCACCCAAAGCCCTGCCTGCCGGGAGCGCGCTCACAGGGCACGTTCCTGTGGCATCTGCTGTTCCAGGCTTTCAGACCAGCGCTGCCTGGTCCACGTCTGTACTTCTGGCTGTGGCAGAGAAAAATCTATCTGATATTTCCGGTCATGCACTGCAGGCCAGACCCTGTCCGGCCCTTTTGGGATCTGGCCCCATGGCACAAAGCAGCGCAGTGATGCTGTTCCCTTGGCACCTCCTCTTCCTCATGCTACTCAGATGCAAAATCATTTTTGCCAGCACTGTCTGAGTGCTGTGACTGCCAGTTAAATCTATTGAGACAAATCCCCCTTATGATAAGGAAGAGCTGAGTCGATCCAGATGTAAAACAGAGGAAGACTGAGCGAGAGTTCTCAGGATGGAGGGGCTGTGCTGGCTGCTGGGCTCTGCATACCCATGGCACACAGTGGTGCTCAGGTCTTTGGCCTCTGGAAATGCAGCTGCAGTTGCTGGGCACACTCCTAAGTCTGCATACAGCAGTTGCTCAGAGAAAATCCAGCTCCAGGAGTTGTTAAAAAAGATTTGTGCCTGAACGCCCACACAGCGTTTTGTACATTCACCCACTCTGACAGCGGGGGATTGGGATCCCATCCGAGCAGTGCTGCAGCTCAGCTGTGTGCTACCTGGGATTTGTGGGTGCTTAATAGCGGGAGTCAAACACTACTGTACCAACAGAGAGAGAACGTGGAACTGAACGCATGCTGTCCTTACCGTGTGCTATTTGTATGGAAGAATAATCCATAAATCAAGATATTACAAGGTTATTTAGCGATTCTTCAACTGTTATACATGTGTCAACAACAAATAAAAGAAGCATTTGATAGCATTAGTCCATGTGCCAGGAAATCCTCCTGGTTCCTTCCCTTACCTAAAGAAGGGGAGACCTAAGGCTATTTGGATTAGCACACTGTGCTGCGATGCTCCTGCACAGACAGTGCATTCTTTCAAAGCACTGCCAAGAATTTGCTTGTCACAGAGATGTGTAATGTGATTGCAGTGGAAAATACATGCAAATGTTTAGCTTCCTTTCTTTTTTTTTTTTCTTTTTTTCTAGAGGGGAAGAGATCTTGATTAAACAGTAATTAAGAGTGTTTTGGACAACACGAGGCAGTCTCTCTCCCAGGTGCTTAATAAGTGCCAAGACTGTTGAGTGAAGTGTTTATTTAGCATAGTAATAGAAGGTAGTTATTGCCAGGCTTACCAGAACCGCATCTCTATTGTATATGTAACCTTGGGCAGCATGTGCTGTGCCTACCTCCAGCTCCTTGCCTGCCTGTCTGCCTTGCTGCCGCTGCCCTGTGTCGAAGTGGGGAGCGAAGCTTCAGCAAAACCCCAATGCTCGGCACCTGTGCGGGCAGCCCGAGGAGCAGTCTGTGGTGCGGGGTGTGATGGCAAAGTCATCCCTTGTTGTGTCTGCGAGCAGGGAGGCGCTGAGCCGGGGTCTCTGCGGGTCTGCCAGGCACTTTTCTTCCCCAGATGCTGTCCTTCAGTGCTGCCTGCTGCTTGCGGCGTGGAGTGGCTTCAATGACTCGATGAGGCCCTGGCAGGTCTCCTGAACATGGCTCCTGTGCGGGATGTCCTCCTGCAGGCACCGTCCCAGCAGAGAAGCAGATGTGCCTGCCGATGGGCATGTCATGGGTCTGCATCTGGTCCCAGCTGGGCTGCAGGGCTGAGGCCCACACTGCTGGGACAGTTACTGGGCAAAGATATTTTCTGCAGCACTGGGATTATAGGGTAGAGAAAGCTGCTTGTCTTAGATTGCTGGCATTTTTTTTTTTCAAAGATGCTGTTTGCATTGATAGATTTTTGGATGATGCTCTAGCAAAAAAAAAAAAAAAAAAAAAAAAATCAATGTCCCAGTGATTGTACCAGGAAGGGCAGTCGATTGGTGAAAAAGCTGCAGCAGGCGTATTGGGAAATGGATTTTTTCTGCCCTCCAGACATTAGCTTGAAATTCTTTGAAACGAGGAGAAAACAATCTGTGTCAGAAATGAAAAATTAAGGAGGTTAATGTGGTGCCTTTTCCACTTTTAATTTCTTTGAATTCCAGGATGTCCTTGGACACTGGCAGGAGCAGAACGAGTGCCCTCCTGCCGGCCCTGCCCTGCCCTGCTGCTCGTGGGGTGCTCCGCGCAGCCCCCTCTCTGGCAGGACGGACGGATGGACGGACAAGCTGCTGCCAGGCATGGGCTCAGGGCAGGACTGGAGGCGCTGTGCCCGGGAAGGCGTTGCGTTCACTGTTGTGCAAGACCATTGTTGTTGGTGTTTGTTAGCAATAGATGGGGGGAGGACACGTTTCTGGTAAGCTTGCTCTCGAGTGTTGCAATAACTGGATGTCTTTAGAGATCAGCTGCTCGATTGAGGTCATTTGCTCAACAGTGTTAACGAGCAGTAATTTAGGGTCTCTGAGGGGGAAGCGATGTAAAATGTTCAGGCAGGGGACTGCTTCCCGTGCAAAGACACTCACCGTTTTTCTGTGAGGACATATGCAAGTGGGTGCACATGTGCACGTGTGTGCGTGCGCTCCCTGCACCTCCTGCCGTACAGGTGTCTCCTTGGGACGCGGCACGGTGCGCGAGCCTGGTGCATGCTGATGGGGAAGGGCTCTCCAAGGGGAAGGCAGAGCAGGAGGTTTCATGCCGTTGTTTTTCTGCTTTGGATAATTGTCTGTGCTTCAGCCTTTCTAAACAAAACGCCTCTTTCTTTACTGTGGGGACCACTTTTCCCAGTCCCTTGGGTGGTCTTTTTATGCAGGTTTTATCCACTCTATGGAAGGCTACAGGCAGCCCTCCAGAGAGATGGAAAAACCTCTGCTTGCTTTACCCTGTTGCAGAGGGAAAAAGAACTCCCAGAGTCCTCTTTTTGGGAAATTAAAAAGCAAGACAAACATTATAAAGGATTTTAACTGCCAGGAGGCTTTTCATCCCCGCTGAGCTTGGGGGCTGATTGGCTCTCCCCGAGCTGCAGCACCCTGCACTGCCCTGCCTGGCTGTGGGATGCAGGCGCGCTGTCCTTGCTCTGCCCGTGGCTCCAGCTGGCCTCAGCAGCCACTTCGCAGGGCAGTTTGTGGGTTCTCCGGGAGCAGACCCTCTGGAGACAGGGGCTGAAAAGCTCATTGGATCCAGCCTAGGCCAGGACAGAGCAGACAGCCCATTTGGGGAGGTCTGTCTTTTTTGCTGGCTGTGCATTACCTGTCAACTAAAGATGATTGCTTCTAATGGATTTCTAATTTGAAATTTCTGCGTGGGGTGCAGTATGAATCAACTGGACAGTGGTGCACAAGTCCAGCTCACCTCCATTCCATCTCTGAACTTCTGCATCATTGTGCAGGGTGGTCAGTAGAGTCCCATGCTGTTTACTGATTCCTGTGTGCATAATTCAAGGCATCTTCTCCCCAGCAGTCCCGTGGACCCAGCGCTGGCCATAGGGAAGACAGGGAGGTCCCATCCCACTGTTCCCATGCCTTTCTCAGCCCCAGGCAGTGAGTGCTGGTGTGCAGCGTGCTGGCAAGTGGCGTACTGGAGCTGAACCTGTTATTCTCATGTGCCAAGGGAATTGTGAGCTGAAGCTCATGACCCATCTACCACCTCCTGGAGACCCTGAAGCCATGTTTCCATAGCTCAGCCCATTTCTGTGAGCACAGTCCCACCTCCAGCTGGCTGCTGGTGTGTCTGTCCCGCTCAGAGTGGCACTGGGGACCAGAAAGCCCCTGTGGCATGAGCTGCAGGCACAGAGCCTGGGAGGATGGGCCTCTGAGCTGAGCCAGAGCTTGCTGCTGAGGAAGACTTATGGTGAAGCCTTTAGGTAAATTAAGAGTTTTATCCATTTGCTTTGGTTAATGTTTTTTTAACCTGATGTTATAAAAGTGAGAAAGAGTTTGGGACCTCCTGTAATGACAAGATCCTCGTGTCTATTGCTGTGGATTTTTCTTAGAGATGTCCAAATAGAAAGGTCAGGACCATTTCCTTGCCTTCCCTCGAATCACCAGCTGACAGACAGTTCCTGTGTGGATATCTGAAGCTGAGTACTTGCTTATGCAGTCACAAATTGAAGCATAAGTATGCAATGAAGTTAGCAGGTGTGAAACAAAAGTACCTTTTATAACATGGTGTTTAACTGTGTTATTGAAGCTAACTGTTACAAGTTGTTGTTGA
The DNA here is from genome assembly GCF_964035555.1 of Netta rufina. Taxonomy (NCBI): domain Eukaryota; kingdom Metazoa; phylum Chordata; class Aves; order Anseriformes; family Anatidae; genus Netta; species Netta rufina. The sequence goes on along the minus strand of NC_140141.1, from coordinate 15,406,159 downwards.
AGCCAAAGTAGGGAAGGAAAATGGACAAGTTATGGAAGAAAAGTCCATTAGTGGTTATTGATGATGATGGTTTGATACAAGGTTTGGCTCAGTGAATCCCTAAAAAGGTAGTCACGAGGCAGATTTTTCCTATCTCAGGAAAAGGAGCAATCTCCGAGGTTCAACTTTTTGTATTTTTCCCCTGAGCATTGGGATGGGCCATGGATGAGGCAAACCCTGGCTGAACAACCTTTTGTCTGCCTCAGAGCAGAGACTCCAGTGTGCTGCGGGACGTACCCTGCTCCTGCTGCAGGTGGTGGGGATTTGGTGAGGATACATGTGAGGAGTGGGTCTTTTCTCTCCTTACCTGAGTGGGCCAAGTCATATGGGTTTAAGCTAGGGCAGGATTTGGCACATTAAGTTAATAACATGGATCTAATTTAGAGAAGATGTGTATTTCCTCAACTTCACTGTCATTATTTATTGCATCAAGAAGGAGGCAGAGACAGCGGCCACTTGCTCCATCTGCACGAAACTCTCATTCGATTCATTTCTTTTTATTTTAGCTTTGCAGAAGTGAAGAAGAAAATCACTGAAGTTAACTGTGAGGTAGCAGGGAACAGCAAAGGACATATGGGTATGTAAGAGAAGCAGATGGCCTATCTGACTAAACCACATCATATAAGTTTATGAGTCAGGCAGGTGCTCTTTCCTGCTGTTTTATAGTGATGTCTTAAGGATTTCCCTTTTGATATACGAGGGCAAATCGTCAGCCGAGCCCTTCTCTATCAGAGGCTAATCCAAAAGTAAATCACTCTAAAGCAGCAGGAGAGAGGTCTTGCAAGGCACCCAGTATAGAGATATTCTTTTGTTATAAATCATCGGAGTCATGTTCTTAAGAGATTATGCTGGAAAAAGCAAACAATATAAAAAGGTCAAACACAAATAGTAAAAGTGAAATAGTTTGTTGCCTTCTTCTGTCTACTCACAGAGGAGAGACCACTCAGCCGGGAGAAGAGATGGCTCGGCAGTCTCACCCGGGCGCGATGGGAGCCTGGGACGGGGCTGCTTGGCTTAGGCTGGGGGAGGAAGGCAACAAGGAGCTCTGCCCGCTGGCCCAGGGCGCCGCAGGGCTGTCCTGCCATGGGGTGAGTGCTCATTGGGAGAAGCAGCAGGAGCAGAGGTGTGTGTTGGTCTGGCCTGTCGGGGATCAGTCCTTGCACGGCATGTGCGAGGCAGGGCAGTGGGTGTGGGGGTGCCCCTGGGCACATCGGTGATGGCAAGGCAAGGATCCCGCTCAGCTGTCTCTGGGTTGTGCCCCACTGAACCCGGTTAGTGGGCAATGTGCACCTCATCTCTGCTCATACTGCTGTTGGGGAAATCCTCTCACCACAATCCTGATATGTGATTAGCCCAGGCATTAAACGGCTTTGCTGCAGCTCCTGGTATAATATCAAAACTATAGGGAAATGTAAGTGAAATAACACGCTTGCTGCTGGCCTGCCATATGGACGTGCTGTCTGAGAGGCTGGTGGTGATGTGTCAGCTCGGTGGCACATCCCACTGTGCAGTGCGCAGTGCTTCATTTTGCAGGAGAGATTTATTTCTTGTGCTTCAGTGAAGCCTGAGCCTCTGCCTCGCCAGGCAGGAAATACAAATCCAGGACCCAGCTCTCCTGCTGGGAAGGAGCTTGGCAGCAGTGCCCTTCATTCAGGACCACGGTCTGTCTCCTGTTGGCTCTGTGTCACTCTTCAGCACACCCTGCTCACAGCCCAGGGACACGGCACAAGGCTGGGGAGCGGAGCAAGTGCCCTGTGCCCTGCAGTTCCCACCACAGTAACTGGTTGCAGCTAATACCTCTTCAGAAACACTGTACTTCTTCTCTGAAGGATGGCAAACTGTGTTTGTGGATGTCTGGAATCCCAGCACCCTTCTGCACGAGGCTGGACGACCTGGGGGCAGTTGATCTCTCTCTTGCCTTTCCCTCCTGCTCAGTGGTGTTTCCTACACGGTACCTCAGGGCTGGCTGTGCTTCACTGCAGCAGCAGGGGTTATCCTGTGCTGTTGCAGGGACATGGTGAAATATATATATATAACCAAGTAGTTCTGAATTAAATTTTTAAATCAATACATTGTCAGTCTGATGTATTTTCCATGAAAAAATGGGGTCTGATCAGTTAACCCTTGGCAAATTTATAAGCAACTAAACACAAAGGATTTTAGTTAGACATTTTAGACAGTCTTATTAATGAATGGGACTTGCTGCTACCCCTGGCAGGGGCAGGTGCTGGATGGGGATGCTGCATGCAGCTTTGCCAGGCTTGGCTTGTGCATGCTGGAGGAGACTGGGCTAGGGATCAGGTGGTGCCCCGTGGACCTTATCATGAGTGCCTGTTAAAAACAAAACTTTCCTGTAAGATTTCTGTTTTCTTTTAAAAGAAACAAAAACAAAAAGCCTCCTAGGAAATGAGATGCAGAAGGTCAAGTTAATGAAGCAAGACTGCGCTGCTAAGTATTGAAGAGTTAAGATATGCAAAACTTAACCTCAGGTGCACCACTGTGACTCTGCCCCCTTGTGCATATTCATTAAAATACAGTCTCTAATTACATGTTGTAAATTGTCTGAGCTGCATGTGCCTTTAAAAACAAAAGTGAAAGTTCTGTTCTGCTGTGCACAGTAATACTGGTGGGTTAGCATTATGAGGCCATGAGGCTGCTAAGCTGAGGACTGCTGCTGCAACTTTAGCTCTGCCAGGTCAGACATGAATGCCTGACCATGCAGCCACGCATTGGACTGCCTTGTATGTATGCCCACAGATGAGATCTGACTTCTGTACTGTCAACGTGCTGGTGCACATTGATAGAGATGCTGCTTGCATCCACCTAACACCCATGGATGCTCATTTGTAAGACTTCTCTTCTTCATCCTGACTTCTCTGGTGATGTTATAAACCTGGAGTAGCTGGACTGAAGTCAGCAGCTACCCAAAGTGAATTGGAGGAACTGGACTGAAGCCCAGCTTAGTGTTCCACCTCCACTCCTGAAGGAGATGGTGGTCAGGCCTCAGGTAAACCTCCATGCTGTTTCACGCTGGGCTCCAGTAAAATGAAGGAACACTCTGGTTTGTAGCCATGTCCCTTCCATGGTGCAAGCGCAGGAGGACAAGCACAATAACTTCTCGGAGCAACATGACATAAAGGGGTCTGCAGAGCTGAGCCATTGCCACTAGCCGTGTGTGCCTTGCAGGCTCAGCCGCACAAGAAGGGCAATTAGGATACAACAATGGGTGGGGGCTGGAATCTCTTGGGTTAAGAAAATGGATTTAGAGGATTTTAAAAGATGTTGCTTCTGTTTTTCAAAATGCCTCTCTCTGATAAGAAGTAGCACATAAGACCAAAGTGAGAGGAACCTAGCTTTTTAACCTCCTAGAAACATTAGAACTATACTGGCTGTGTGGAAAACCTGTGGGTCCCTCCTACGGCATCTTTGCATTAACGGTGATCCCTCTTCACATAGTGTCCACATAGAACTTATATACTGCTTAATCCCGTCTAAAGCCAACCAAAAGTGTGCAGAATCTCAGTAGTGTTTTTTCTCCTTTGTTAAGAGCTCAGGTGAGCGTTCTTTCCCTTGCCCAGCATCTTGACACAGATGATATGGGATACATTGTTTTGATAGAAACTTCCTACAGTATTTCCTGCAATAGAATGTGCAATAGGAGGCTTAATGGTGCTGGCATCTGATGTTTTTGTTTGTTTGCTTTTTTGTTGTTTTTGTTTGTTTGGTTTTTTGGTTGGTTGATTTGTTTGTGTTTTTTTTTTGTTGTTGTTGTTTTCTTGTGGCCTCCTCCTGGTTAACTTCAAACCAGGTGTTAGTTAAAGGCAATGGTATGAACTCCAAATTAAAGAGAGAGGCAGGCTATCTACCCATTTCTGAAGACAGCTTTTAGGTGTCTAATTCTAATAAGTTGAAAGGAAACCCACCAGACATATGAGCGTCAGCTCTTTGCTGATAAGAACAGAGCAGTTCTGGGTTCTGTCTTAAGGCTGCCAGACTGCCACGTGTCCAGCATCAGCTTACACCCAGCGTGCTTTTGAATCCGATGCATAGTGAAGGAATAAAACTAAAACTTGGATAGTGGAACATAAGGTGTTAGCTACCTGAAACGAGTGCCCACTCCTGAAGCATAATGATGCAAGCTGGGTTAGCTCCAGAATCACTAATTGAGGTGTTTGCTTTTAGAAAGCATAATGATCAAACATCTGTCTTGAAAAGGGATGTAAAATATCCCATTTTCCCCTTACTTATTTTATTATTTTGAAACCTTTCTACAGCTCCGTGTCCATTGGCTATTCTTTGGCTCCCAGCCCACCAAACACTGAGTATCTCAACTCAACAGTGTTGCTAGAGGGTGCTTGGTTATCTTTGAAGATCCAGATCTGCATGTCTTCCTCAATACCTTGTGCTAAGCTAAGCTCCTACCTTCAGTGTCTTTGCTGAGGAGCACTTGAACTCCACTAGAGTTTGAGTTTTAGAGCAGGAGGAGGTCAGATAAAACCTGCTTTTTCTTCTAAGATGATGGTGCAAACAAAACCGTCCTAGGAAAGAGTTAATATTGGTCTGTCTGCAGATGTCCTGATGGAGTGAAGGCAAGCAATGATATTTTATATCATTTTGATATCTGGTCTAAATTAGGCCCGAGGGAAAAACTGTGGCCTATTTAACCCAGCATCTGTCAGTTATCATTATTTTCAGATAACTTTACAAGTTTCAAGTATAAAATTTATATTTGGGGGGAGAATAGGAAATGAGGCTAACAGGAGCTGGATTTGGCTACAGTACTTTTGTTGAAACAGTTTGCAGCGGCCTTCTTGAAGTTGTTACGTGAGAGAAGAATTAAATTAGGCATAGCAATGTGGCTGACGCTGTACACTCACTAGGAGCAGTGTGGAGGGTGGCACAAGGAAGCTGAAGGGAGGGCATTAGCAGTGGTTTTCAATGATCAGTCTTAGTCTGAGTTGCAGCCTTTGGTTAATGGTGTTGCAAGGAAAAGGGAGTGGTCTGCCAATGCGTTACAGCTGGGAAAAAGACAAATGTGATATGGGGGGGGAGTTTTCACTAGCAATGCAGCTGTGCTCATGTCAGTCCAGAAGACAGAGGGAAGACCTCCACAGGTATGCTGCCAACCTCCAGGTGTTTGTTTCTTTCTACCCACCCTGAGCACAGCCAACAAAGTTCCTGGAGCAGAGCAAAGCCCAGGGTGAGTCATTGCTATGTGCTGGTACCTGCCCAGCACATCAGGGAGAAGGGAGAGCTGGGGGTAAAAACCTTATCGTGATTACCTGAAGCTTCTCTTGGTGGTTACCAGGAAACAACATATTTCTGTAATGTTTCTGTGTGGTTGCTCAATTATTAAACCATATGTGGTGCGTGTAGCACATTGGAAAGGGGACTCCTTCCTGCCTCGTGCAGATACCACTGGCTGCAGTCAAGCAGCTAAGCAATTTTTGTACCTACTGTCATCTGAAACCAAGCAGAAACTCTGAACTTCTGGTGACTGACTAATGCAATTGCCCTTTTATTTCTTTGCACTTCCTTCAGGAGTGAAGGGGCTCAAAAGCCTACCCCTGTTGTAAATCCTTGCTTGGGCTGCAGGCATCTCACTTAGTTGCAGAAAACACAGTTTAGCACCGGTGGAGAAGCTCAATTCTCATCCTTCCAGCAGCCTCCCCTCTATATGTGCTGTGTGGTGTGGTAGATACTTGTTTTTTGACATATTGGGATGTGCTGAATGGATTTTGCTGAAACAGAGACTAGAATTTCAAACCTCTTGTATAGCAGCACCTTTCAGTGCTTCTGATTTTTGTAGCAGCTCAGAGTGGAAATTATAAATTGCTGGTGAACACAGCGCTGTCTTCTGTAACAGAGACTGAAATTTACAGATTACGTCAAACCACTGCTCACCCTTCCAGCTATTTTCTAACAAAAATAACGTTAAATTCTCTAGGAGTTGAAGCATTTTTATTTATTTATTTATTTATTTTTGTCCAGCGAGAAGAAGCTCCCAGCCCTGGGACTGGGGATGTGTTTTGGTATGTGGTGCTGGTATTTGCTAAGTTCTAGTAGGCAGAAACTTACTAAAGTAGGAATCAACATCAGCAACTTCAGGAAATGATTATCAGTTAAAGAGAGTACCTGGCAAGTTGGGAAATGTTTATCTTTTATTACATGTGGGATAGAGCCTGAGTCTGGGATAAAGAAGGGCCTTTTCAGAGACTCGATAACATGAGCTGCATTATTAGTCCATGCTGTTCATCAAAGTGAGGTGGTGGCAGGCTTGTTCTACCTCTCCCTCACCTGTGCACGTACCTGACTCCTTTAAATCCTGTGCAGGTACCCTTTAAGCTGTGAACTTCTGCTGCCTGAATCTCCCACATGTTTCTGTTGGCTATGTAACTGCTCAGCTTCTTCCTGTTCGCGTTTCTGGAAATATTTATTTGAAAACAGGAAGAAGGAGACCTCATTTGTAAGAGAAGGAAGGTGGTGCACAGTGACTGTGGGATGTTGTAGATGAGCATCACGAGCTGCACAGATGCTCACCAGGACAGGTTATTGTGATCTCTACCGGCTGAGCTGTGGCTGCTGGGGGGCTGACCTGTGTCGCACGAGCACGTGAAGCCTTGCCGGGGAGTGGGCTCCAGGCCCACGCTTCCTGAGGACGGCAGCACAGCAGCAGGCCCTTTGGGGCTGTGCTGCTTGGTGGGCATCCCGCAGCCAGGCCCAGGGGTTCATTTCCCAGCTCCTCTCGCACCCCTCACGCAGCAGGTGCCTGCCCCAGTCTCATGCGGTGGTGGGGCCCTGCAGATGGAGGAGAGGTGCTCAGGGGCACCTCAGGCACGGCCTCACCCTCCTGGGGGACCGAGTGCCTGGAACTCACCATGCTGGCCCCCGCTCCACAGGCGCTGGGAGCGCTGCCTCCGGGCACCCAGGTGTGCCCTGCGGGCTCCGCGTGCCTTCTTCCCACAGGGCACAGCCGTGGGGCTGGGCAGCGGCCTGGCGGGGGAACGGGTTTGCGAGCTGAGGGTTCGCTGTTCCAGCACGCATGCTGGCTCTGGGGTTTCGAGGTGTGCCCAGCCCTTCTTATGTAATCTGCTAAAATGCCACGTTGTGTAAGGCTGTTGTATAACCAGGGTGCAGGCAGATTTGGGGATTTCAGCATCGAAGCAGCGTTTTCTGTCGAGCGTTCCCTCCCCTGCAGCCTGGAGGGGATAAGTCCTAGGGACTTCCCATCTGCTTTACTGCACACCTGCTTTCAGCTGGGCGTTAGGACAGTGCTGGCTCTGTGGGTTGTTTTTTTTCGTTTTTCAGTTTGGAAAGATTATAAATAATAACTGTTAACACCTGGAGGCAGAGGGGTTTTGTGTCAGGTTTCCAGGTACTGCAGATGCTGATGTTAGAGATGAACAACGACTGGCCATTCAGAGCTACAACTCCCCTTCATAAGCCAGCACACAGGCTAGCATTCAAGGTGTCTCTGCCCCCCTTTGAAAACCGTGCTTGCATTGCGCCATAGACCTGGGGTACAGGCCTGGCCAGGACTGCTCTGAGAAGCCTTTTGCCTTGTGGGAGAGCTCTCCTGCCTGCTGAGACACCCTGCACCAGGCCTGCAAGTGAATCGGCTTGAACATCAGGAGTACAAATGATTGCGGCAGGGTGGTGTGTCTTCTGGCTGCTGCTTTGCCAGCTTTGCAAAATCAGAACTAGGTGGTAGCAAATTGTACAGGGCTCAGTGATGGCCAGCTTGCCTGCTAGCAGCTCCTGCGCCCCTGTACTTCTGGTTTATGCTTTGGGTCATGTGTCCCTCACCTTGTTCCTGCTCAGTGACCTGCCACTGACATGATGGCATAGGACTACAGATAATCAGGGCTTTCAGGTGAACTAAACACATTTCTGTTTATAGACGCCTCATGCTTTATTTATGCACTTTCTTTACATAGACCTGTTGTAATATATAAACACATTCTGTCCAGCACATGGTAGTAAACAATAAAATGACCTGAGATCACACTCCTGCACCTCACACTCTCAGAGCTACCAGCGTGCTGTGAGTGCGACTTATCAGCTACAAAAAAATAAAAATAAAAAAAATCCCTCGGACAAATTAGGATTGCCCACCACCTGCAGTGCCCCTTGCTGTGCACTGCTGCTGCCCTGCTCACCCTGTTGGTGCAGCAACTGTGGTTCCTGTGCCTCCTTCGGGGCTCAACACGCTCCCCACCATTTGTCTGTTATGAGCCTGGGCTGGCAGCTGGTGTTACTGGGGTGAGCAGAGGAGCGATGGACTGCCATGTGCCAGGGGAACTGTGGGTGCATTGGCAGTCCTGGTCCTGCCCCATGTGCAGGGGAATGGTGGGCCTGTGTTCACGGTGGGGATCTCTGGGGGAGTGATGCACTGCCTGACTTTGATCATGGGGTGGGGTGGCCTCATCCTGCTGCGGTGCGGAGGGTACAAGACAGTGCCCAGTCCCTGTTGGAGTGGGCCTGTGGTTTCCCTGCCTCGCTGGGGCTTGTCTGGACTGCAGACGCTTCTCCACGAAACCTGCTCTGGCAGGACAGGCCTTTTGCCAACAGCACGGAGCTTGTGAAGCCGCAAGTGTCAGTGGGCTCGCTGCCTCGCCTGCTTCCCCTGCGTGCCGAGCAGCTTGAGCGCGTGCTGTAAATGAGGCGGAGGGGCCGTGGTGCAGGTGGGTAGGAAACATGAGTAATGGTGACTCATCAGCACCAAGCAACATGGTGCGTGCCGGTGCTCTGGCAGCACGGCAGTGGTGGCCGTGAGAGCTGTTCCTCCGTGAGTGTTATGCAGTGGAAGGGTTGTCTTTAAGCTGAGGATGCTTGGCACAAGTGGTTGATTCCTGCTCCTGCATTTAGCAGCCTCTTCCCAGGAATGAAGGCAGATGTGGTGGGAGCCCGGTCCTTTGCAAGATGTGACACAGCCATTGTGCTTGTACGCGAGTGAAGAGCAGCTTTGCAGGAGTCTCCTTGTTCAGGCAGCGCTGCCTTGCTCCCTGCCCTCCTGTTTCCAACTGACATTACCATTGGCACCACACTACCTTTTACAAAGCTGTCTTGCAGAGGGAATGCCAGGTCTTCCACAGCACTGGCATCTCAAAGGGGTGCTTGAAACAAGCTCAGAGGGGAAATGTATCCTACTGCCTCTGATCACACTCCAGTGACAATGGCACGATTTGGAACATGGCAAACAGGCTTTGAATGTCAGTGCATTGTTCATAGTGAGATATGTGTCATGTTGCATTAGCTCAGGCCGACAGCTACCGGTGGGAAAATATTTCTGCGAGTTCCTCGGAGTGCCCCCACCTCCTACAGGCAAGGACTTGTGCCTGTCATGGCAGTAGCAAAACTACCCAGCCAAACTGGGGAAGCAGTGAGACCATCTGGTGCCTGAACACATGGAAGGTCATCTGAGCCGTGTCCAAAGTGCAAGCCTGCCTTGTGCTGGCAGCATGTTCATGAAGAAAACATCTGACTGTTCAGAAGATAAACCACTGTTTATTTCTTGGTAACCTCTACGCAGAGGAAGAGCAGTGGGGTCGGTGTGACTTGGTGAAAGCCACCATGGCCAGACAGAAGGCAGCAGCTGGCAGTGGGAAGCGGGGAAGCCTCCTTGTTCCTGTCTGCAAGCTGTGGAAATCAGAAGCTTGAAGCACGCTGGGTCTTTTATGAGCGTGGAGAGCAGGACAGAGCACAGCCTCCTCCGGTGAGTGCAAGCAGCCTCGCGGTGTTGCGCAGCTGGGTAACACCACGGAGGGTGGAGCGGGAGCTTGGGAGGAGGTGAAGCCTGGCACTGAGAACCAGCTGGGTGGCATGGAGGGACTGCGGCCCTTCGTTCAGAGCCTGGTTAATCTCCAGGATTGGAAATCTCTTTGGAGCCATCCTGAGTGCTCCTTTTCGGGCTGGTGTGACTCCTGCACATCTCTGGGCAGCAGCTCCTACAGGCGGGCTGGCTGGGGGGGGCCGTGGAGCCCCCGGCCGCGTGTCAGGGCCCTCTGTGTGCCTCCGCCTCGCGTGGCCTTCAGGGTGCCTCCTCTAGGCCCAGCTGCGTCACAGGGGGGCTGCAGCCCTCGAAATGCCTGCCTGCTCTCATTATTTTGTTATTCCAGCATCAGCTTTTTTGAGAGCCTCTGTCTTTATTTTTTTCCAATGTCAAAAAGGTGAGGAGGTCAAACGCTAATGCAGTATTTCTTTCCTTTCATAAAATGTACCTAGCAGATGAGGAGTGTCAACACCGATTTGTTTTTCAAGTGTTTCTGCAGGATTATTTTCTTGTTAAAAGTGACAAGGAGGTGCAGAACTGTCGGCCTTTAGCCAGAGATGTCATTTTGTCTTCGTGTAGGTGAATGGGCACAAGATGACAGAGCACTTTTTTGTGGGAAAGATGAAAAGCTGATCCCAGTTTAATCATTTCCTTGAAATGCAAAAGGTGAACACACTCCTTGTCTTTCTCCAGTGTTCAGTAACAAAAGGCTGGAGAGAGGAAGAGGCTGTTGGGCCTCAGTTTGTGCAGGGTGTTTCCTAATACGTGTTTTTGTGGAACTTTTTTCAGTACTGATGTAAATGGCTTGAGCATGGTTATTCCTTTGCAGCCTTTTTCAAATTTCATTGCCTCTTTTGACAGCCAAATCTGATGTTGCCTTCAGCAAAGTAAGGTGTTTCCTCTTGTAGCTGCAGAATGGGCGCCCGGCTCGGGGCTGCTGGTGTGTTGGCCACCCCTTGGCATGCTGCTCACGTCCTGGCACCGGAGATGCACAGAGCCATTAAACGCCGTGCTCTGGTCCTTCGCAGCTGATGTTTGCTGGCAGTTAAGGAGACTAATAAATGACTCGCCGCTTGACGTAATCATTAAAGGGTCTGCGATGCTGTTAAAATCCTCTCCTCTCCCGCCTCTGTGCAGGCCTTCAGTGACCCTCCAGGAGAGGGAGTGTCGTTGATTAACGATGCCACCCGCTGGGTTGGTGGTGGGATGGAGCCATGCTGGCGTGTGCGTCACCGCTTCTGGCACTGCCGCTGCCAGCAGGCACAGGGCAGCGCGGGGAATGGCGGCTCTGCCCAGGGGGCTGGTGGTGGGCTTCGTCTGGGCTGGTAGGGGTTGAGCCAGGGAAGCCAGCAAAGCAGAGAGGTGGTTGTGTGGAAGGATTCGTGCCCCTGAGGCTGCCTGTGCACTGGGCTGCGCCTGTCCATGTCTCCTTTGCAGGGTTTGTACTGGTGGATGCTGGCCTCCCTCCCCGTGCTGAGGTGTCTCCTGTAGCTGTGGGCAGATCTACACATGCAGCTTCTGGAGCTGATGCTCTTCATGGGGTGTGTGCCAGAGTGTTGCAACCTGCGGGAAGAAGCAGGGTTGTTCCTGTTGCGATTCAGCTGGGCACTGCTCTGGCTCTGCTTCCTTTGTAGGTTTATCCGTCCCGTGTGCTACTGACTTCGCAGCACACAGGGTGTCCTAGCTGAGGCTTGGCCAGACAGGGCTTTCCTGCGAGAGATTTCCTTCACTCTGTGTTGTTTCAAACAGTTTTCTGCCGCAATCAGGTGCGGCAATGAGGAAAGGACACTTTGCACTGAAATCAGAATTGTGCCGTTAAGGTACGTGTGGAGAGCGAACTCTGATATCACTGGAAGTTGTTTTTTCTGAAATTCTCTCGTTCTTTTCAGACGGTCTGACAGGTCGGTTTTGCTTCAATTCGGTCAGAGTAAGGAAAAGAAATACACAGTTTTTAAAAGATTTCCACAGTGATACTTCTGCAGAGAGTCTGCATTTTTTCCTGTAGCAAAGCAATGCCAGAGACTAGCAACCACGTCTTATTTTTTTTATAAGTAGAATGATGAAAATAACCTCATGTGGCAGAGCCTAGTGCTCCCAGACTCAGCAGCTTTGTGCAGATTTCCAAAGCTCCAGAATAAGAGGTTCATAGAGAAAGCTCTGTTTTCTGATTTCTCTTCAGAAGTTGCGTTCTGTTGAGCTGTAGCGGAGATACCGCTGTTACCAGTGGAGAAGCTCCTCTGAGCCAAACTGTTACATGCTTCTGTACCAGCTGAAGACACTGACCCACTGCATGGAACGTTTCCTCGCTGCCTCTCAGCCCGAGTGATGTGTGTGTGCAGACAGGTTGCTAAAATGGATTTTTTTCACATCGGTTGCTAATATCTCCTCATGAAGGCCCCGCAGTTTTAGGACAGCCTTGCTGAGGCATTTTAACAGCGCGCCTGTTTGTTCAAGCTGGTAATAAACAATTTCCTTACATGTAAAAGGATGAAGCAAAGGTAGCTTTTGGAAGGGAGCCAATTTGAAGCTAAAGTGGAGTGCTCATAATCAAGCTATTTAGCTTTCATAGGGGGAAAAAAAAAAAAACAGAGAAACAACTAACCTGGAGGCAACGTATGAAATGATACCTGTAGGGAGATGTCAGACAGCGGGAGCAGACAGAGCAGTGTGGAAGTGGGTGAATCAGTGTATTCTTTTGTCATCACTCCAAGTTCTGAAATCCGACAACTTTGGAGAAAGTTGTAGTTAGAGAAGTAATAAAAAGGCAACTGACTCACATGGAAACAACATCAGTGGAATAAATCTATGCAAAAACAAAGGGAGTGAGGCTCAGGCTGTTGCAAGAGAGACTCTTTGGTGGGGGAGTCCAGTATCCTTACATCTGTGCTGGTGGAAATGCATGTATTAAAGCACCAGAGATGGGTCTAGCTTTGTCTAGAAATGAATTAGCAGAAGTAAATAACATATATCCAGCTTCCCCTGAGTTCTGGCTTCATTAACAGTGATATCATCCTTCGCTTTTAACAGCTTCTGTGATCTCAGGGCAGAGTATTTTAAAAAATAAAATAAAAATCAAGATTATTCTTTTGTTTGGAGGAGGAAAAACAAAGCAAAACAAAAAACTGAAAAGCCCTGAAGTGACCTTTTATTCTGAGTGAAGAAACAGGCATGCTGATGGCTTTTTCAGATACGAAGACTCACAGCAAAGCAACCCAAATGCTAGCCAGCCCTCCTATATGGGAATGCTGCCGACAGTGTACACTTGGCCCTATTGTCTCGGAGCTTGTATGGACTAGTCAGTGGGAAATGAGGTATTTCCTTTTTGCAGCTTGCTTGCATTTGAGTGCTGGAGGTCAGATCCTGCCCTAGCTTACACCACGGTGAAGCCAGCATCATGCTGCTGGTTCTGTCCAGTTTACACCAGTGCGAGCAGAATCAGATTCTGCTCCCAGGTGTCTGGGAGTTTTGACCTTCTGGGTCTTTTGGGGCATCATAAGTTAAACATGTTCTGATTAGCCTGCACTGTAAATCCAACATTTTAATTCTTTCCACATGTAAGATCCAGTCTAATAAGCCAAAGTTTAAGTCCATGCAATCTATTTGGAATAACCATATGGATTAGGAGTCAGACTGTGCTTTTCTGCTTCTTGTATTTATACTAATATAGAGACGTTTGTTAATGCACATGTAGCTCACGCTGGTATCAATTTTTAAAAAATATTACACCAAATGGCTTGCATTAAAATATTTGAAAAGCAGTAAAACTGTGAAAATTTCCTCCTTCTCTCACAGACTGACACACAACTGTGGAACGAAGCGTCTGCAGGCAGCACCCTTTGTCTCTCCCAGCAGGCTTATCAGTGGGGCTGAGGGACCCCTGCGGCAGCACCGGGTCACCCTCAGCCCCTCTGTGCCGTGCTGCAGTTCTCCACGCCTGCTGGGCCAGAGCCACCAGGCACAAAGGAAGAGCCGCCCTGGGGTGAGGAGGACCCAGCTGGATCCAACCCCCTCCCGTAACACAACATGCTGAACCAAGGTGAATTCTGGGCACGGAGAGACCAGGGTCAGTTGTGTGTGGTGCTGGCTGCCAGGGATGTCTGCCTTGTGCTGCCAGAGGTGTTCCAGGCAGGGCTTCACCCTGACGATGCCCTCCGCATGCAGGGAGAGAGGTTTGGAGATGAGAGCAGCAGGGCTGCAAGCTGGACGCTTGCTCTGATACTGGAGCTTTTGCATTTGGCAGTCATCAAGGTTTCCTGTCCTTTTTTTTTTTTTTTTTTTTTTTTTTCCTATGGTAGCCTTGTTACCTTAGGAAGATCCCCTTCTTCCTGTCTTTCATTTGTCTTACCAGCGCGGTTCTTTGACTTGTCTTTCTGCTTTCCTGTTTTTCTCTTATTTCAAATCCAGAATTTTATTTTAAATACTATTTTATAAGAAAAATAACAATGCTGTGCTTTTTGAAGCTTTGCTGTTGTGCTCTGCAGGGAGTGCCCCTCAGGAGAAGGCTGGGCAAGCCTATTTGCAATCATCTTTCCTCTCAGCACCTGCCAGCGCCGGCTGGTGGTGGGCTTTCCTTGTCCATTCCCAGCCCTCACATGGTGCACGTGAAGCTCTCAAGTCCCTCGTTTACTGCTAGCGCTTGCTTTGCCACTCGGTATTCCCATGCTGGTCACCATTTCCTGAGCAGCAATGCGAACCTCCTTGACCATATTTTATCCACTGTTTCTGTTTCTTGTTAATGAAGTAGTTGCTTCATTATGTTCCTGTAGCTGGCAGTATGAGGGCACTGTGGAAGAGAATATGCTGAGGATAGTGAGATGAATGTCCCCAAAATGAGGAAAATGATTTCAATGTGTTAGTGGCTTTGTTTGTTTTAAAGAGGAGTGGGCTTGGCTTTCTCAGAGACAGGGAATGCTGATGCAGATGGGTAGTGCCTTCCCTGGGAGGGCTTGGAAGTCCCCCTGGTCCAGCGTGTGCAGGAGCAGCGTCCCACGATGTACCAACACCGAGGAAGTGCTGGAGCAAGCAGAAGAGTCCTCGTCTCAGAGCCCTCAGTCTTTTACTCATGTTGCATGGTCTGATGGCCAGACATGGCCTGAGGAGTCAAATATCTTCTCTGGTCCAGAAGGTATTTCTTGTAAAGATGCATTTTGACAAAAGAAGGGAGCCTGAGTTACTTTTCCCAGGGTAGTGAAAGCATCTGGGCTAGGATTATAAAGCAGTCAGCTTGTTATGGAAGCCAGAGTCAGGACCTGGGGTCTGAATGAGTGTTGGAAAGCATTTCCAAGTGGGAGTTGCACTCTGCCATCCGTCATTTGTTCAGACGGAGAAGAGGGAGTCAGTGTGAGACATGGCAACTTCTTCCTCCCTGTCTCCAGCATTAATCTAAATGCCAAAAAGCAGACCTTGTGGAATGCACCGGCATTATTGAAAGCACTAGCCTCTAATTCCATATGGCATGAAAATATCCCCCAGGTAGTGTTTAACAGACACCCAGCACTGTCTCACAGCTTGTAGGTTAATGCAGCCAGCTTGGCTGTTTATTCATTCCGGTATTAGGCCATATTGCGGAGCCGTTGTGTTAGGCTGCCTAAGGTGACAAGAGAGCCCAGGGAGAGAGGAGTGCAGTGGAGACGATCCGAACGCTGTGCTGGAAATTGTTTATTGAAAGGAAAGGATCATATTACACTCAATTTTTGCTGAGTTTATCTTGGTTTTTATCAGATTACACACGGGATAACTCATCAATATTGTGATCCTGCTGACATGTAAGTGAGTCGCTGCATAATTCATGGCTGCTGCAGAGCTCTGGCAATAGGAGGCACATACTTAATTAGGCACTTCACCGTTTCACTCTTTTGGAGCAGCTCTGGGACTGCACCCGTGGAGGTGGATGCTGCAGTCACCGTGCCTGCAGCTGCCTGTGGCTGCCTTGCAGAAGTCGTGCTGGCGCTGTCCCACGGCATCCCAGTACTCTGTGGCAGAGGTGCTGTGTTGTGGCCTTGTGGCACAGCCTTTCCCTGGGACACGCGGCAGCACATGCTCTCGAGGTGCCATGGTGCACATTCGGGTGCAGGACCATGCAGCCTGTTGCGGGGTGGTTCAGCCCGTGCTGTCTGCAGAATGTGTTGTGGCAGAGCGACTCTCCGGAGCCACACTGCTCTTGAGGTGATCAGCAGGGACCTGCTGCTGCACGTCTCTTCGCCTCCACGCACCGGTGTCCTCCCTGCAAACCATGCCGGCAGTGGGTGCCTGGCCCTGCGGCGGGGCTGCCCATGCCAGCTCTCTGTGAAGGAGGAAACTTGAGGCTGATGCATGCAAAGTTCAGAGCTGAGCCCTGAGTCATTAAATAACACTGTAATAGGCAGAAAATGCAAAGAAAACTCAGTAATGGCCTGTTAATTTTTTAATGCCTTTATTGAGTAAGAGACAAAGTAACTAATTCCCTTCCCTGTGCTGAACAATTCAATAAATTAGCTTTACAAAGTTTGGAGCAGATCAGAGTACTGCAGCTTTGATTCCTGTGCTTCGCACTGGGGTACACGCAACTTCTGCAATGTTTCCGTCCCCTGGGCAATATTTCTAGGGATGGAGTTAAAGGAATATTACTTCCTCTTTCTTCTTCATTACTATCTGGTCTTGTGAGGCTGCATCACAGCCCACTAAGACTGTTCTCAGCTGTCTGAGAACTGAGCTGCTTGGGGGTCAATCTGTCTGTCTTCTGGCTCTCTTGCTGTCCTTGTGGCACCTATTACTCTTGCAGCATTATCAGCAAAAGTGCACTTTAAAAAGCTCTGGTTCTGCCTCCACATATCCTGAAATGCTTTGTGAATTGAGGTTGTGGTGATGGTGGAAGAAGAATAGGTGTATTACCTTCTGCATGATGTACAGCTGATGGTACAGGCATATTTTGACCTATGGAGCCAAATACACTCAAAGTAGATCAATACATTGAGAGTGATGATATATTCAGCCCATGCTGTGTGTATATTTCAGTGGTGACGTCTCTCACAGGGCTCAATTTCCAAGCATGAGTGAGTTGATTTGAGGCTTGCATCAGCAGCTGGCACCTAATGCGGTTTTTATGTGGGCTAACTCCAACCAGCATCTCCAGGTTCAGAGCACGCCAGCCTGCGCAGGGTCATGGTCTCAAAAGGACGTGGCAGGAGCTGCTGCACTGTTGCCACAGGCTTGGCAGAGCCTGCAGCAGGAGCAGGGATGCTGTGCTTGCTGCAGGAGGCTGCTGGCACCTAGGCTTGGCTGCATTTTTGCTGCAAAGGAGAATAGCAGCCCATGTCTTCTGCTCAGTGAAGCCCTCTTCACAGTTGTCTGAGGCGTTTCCCTTTGCACTGTGATGTTAGTGGCATGAAGCATCACGAGCCATGCACTGGCTGATCAGCAGCTGGGTCGTCTTTTTGAATTGTCCACGTTTTGTGCTGTGTCCTGCTGGGAGCTGGCGGATGGGAAGGGCCCCGTGCTCCCACCCTCAGACCTTTCTGCTCTGCCACCTCCACCTGTGGCCCACCTGCCCACGGGATGTGTGCTCTGGTGAAACCTGGAAACCAAGGAGGGCCAAGGATCCGTCCCATGGGGTCCAGCCTCTGTGAGGGCTGGGGCCCAGGGCTGGGGAGGGGAGCGACATCCCAGCGGAGACAAGGCATCCTCCTGTGCCCTCAGGGAGCACGTTAAACTGTGATGGTGAGGGGTGTGGTGTCTGTTAGCTGTAGTGTTTAGTTCTGAGAACCCACGTTACCCATAAAAACATCCTGTCCTTTATGAGTCTTCTCAAGTTTGGATCTCAGCACCTTTCTGCAGCAAAGTCCTGAGCTGAATTACATGTTTATGGAAAAGCCTTGCTTAGCAGTTCAGAATTTCTCACTTGGGCTTCACTCATCGTCTCTTCCTCCTTTGGCTTCAGGACAGAGAAATGGTAGCTCCTGCTCTCCCTTCTCTGGGCCACGTCTGACTTTATATATCATCCTTATCAGACCCCTTCTTAGTCTCCTTCCCACGGTCAGCAACTCTCCTGGGGTGTGGAGTCACACTCACGCAGGGTTCAATGGTGGGTCCCTCCCCAGCAGCTGGTCTTTTATCTGGTTGTGTTCAAAGCTGTGTGTGTGCCTCCCTTTCTTTCACAAGCTGTTTGAAAATGTATCAGGGATAGTTAGATTTTTTTTTTTTCCATTTTTGTGGTGCTTCCCTCCATTAATTTCCTGGTTGTAGTACATTACTCATGGATAATTAAGAGTGAGCTATTAATACAACATTTAATATTCAAGTGCAGTGAAGAGGAGAGAACAATAAGTCAAGGAATCATATACTACAAGGCATTTTGGTTTGGTGATGAATTTTTTTTTGCTGGCTTTGGCTATCAGAGCATAGTGCTCCTTCCATTTAAGTATGGTCCTGAGAACTTCATTTATTGATAGAATACAAATAGGACATTAAATCAGGGGAAGTGAATTTGAATTGCTGGCCATATATACAATTATGAATGGGATTGGCTACTTCTGTCTAGTGTATCTTAAGTTAGGAGAATTATGTTAGAGACAGCTAAAGAGAGTTTAGAGTGTCTTAAAATTAATGAGATTGAAGTCTGTCTAGGAAAAAAAATAATGCCAAAATGCAGTTTGAGCACTGGGGCCAAAAGATTGCTTTACAGAAGTGATCATGCTTTATCCAGATGGAGAAATGTTGGTCTGGTAGGTTGTGCACCAGCATCAAATAAGTGTGTTTCAGCCTGAAGTGCTTCTCCTTGCCGCCCTCCTCGCACACTGGGAATGAATTGATTGCCAGTAATAGAGAGGAGAAGGAAGCTTGCAGCCTGACTCCATGCTTCTGCGCAGCTGGGAGCTGAGGCGATGATGAAGCACATCACAGGGCTTCCCAGCCTTCTGCCTCTCCAGTTTCTGGTGTCTGATCCTAGCTCTGAGCTCCATCGCTGTGTACCTGCTTTTGGGTGACCAAGCCACGCGTCTGCAGAGCCCGCTGCTGTTACAGGATTCTGGAGGTGTCCTGTGGAGCCTGCTCTCTGTTCTGTGCCGTGTCCATAGAGCTGCGCAGGTTTTCAGGCGCCTGCTTTTTTGTATCATGTGCTGAGGCAGCCAAGGAGAAGCAGTATGTTGCTTTTCTCCTTGTGCCAAAGATGTGCATGCATACTTTGGAGATGAGGAGTCGGACTTAGGTCCATGAGCAAATCCCAGGCAGGGGGTGGTGGCTGTGGCAGTGTGTGCCTGGCTGTCGGTCACCATCTCCGGGGCGGGAGGTTCGGGTGGGCTCCCCGGGGAGCTGGGGCACCTGGGGCAAGTGCAGAGCCTCTGCCCCACATCGCAGCTGGGCGAGGTGAGAGCCTTCGGCACAGCAGTGTCCTGCCCAGCCCAGCTCTGGCTGGGGTGGGAGCACTGCGGGGGCCCTGTGGGAGGCTGCTCCTCCAAGCTGTGCCCCAGGAGCTCTCTGGAGACGGAGCGCGTAAAGATGTCACGAGTCAAGCACATGTAAAGGTTGCCATTTACAAGCAAGTAATTGCAAGAGTTACCACACAGCTGTCTCTGAGACAGCGCAGGGTATTATTATTTATATCCAGTCCATTTGCACGCTGCTCGGATGTGAGTCCCTGCCCCCAGACAGAGCCATGGTGCTGCGGTCTGCCAGCAAGCACTGACTTTGATACGGTACCTGGTTTTGCTGCATCGGTTGGCCAGCTGTCTTCCCGTGATGTGGGGGCTTTGCAGCCAGAGGAGGGGGGCTCATCTGTCGCCTGTGTGCTGGGCTACCCCGTCCAGATTTTGCATGCAGAGATGTCCCAACATGGGGCTTCTAGCAGCAATGACAGCTGCACCTGATCACGCACACTTGCATGCACAAACACCACACATGTAAATACTTGTGCATTATTTTGTTTGATGAGCTGAATAATTGGTTGTTTACAGATCGGAAAGGGTAAGTGTGCTTGTGACCTTTCTTCTTGAGGATTGTTTATAGTTAATGATGATCCTGCTAACTATGCCCGTTTCTTTAATGGGGCTGTTCTCTCCTATGGGCAGTCTCTGTGCTCTCTGCATCCTAAATACAAAGTCCCTAATCTCTGTAGGGATAAAAAAGACCAACCGATCCCAACCGTTCTGAAAGAAGGAATGTAATTAAACACAGGAAGTATATTGATTCTCAATTAAGCAGCAACAAAACAAATTATTTACTGGTATAATAAAAATGTTGTCAGTGTTGACAGTATTTAGACATAGAGCTTTCCTGAGTCCATTGTGTACACACATTTATAAGTGTCATATAAATAGCTACTTTTGTCAATGAGAAACATTCAGTAGAGCTGCCTGTTGTAAAGTAGTGTTTGCCTCTTTGGGAGCTAGGCTGGTAGCAGTGAGGAGAGGTCTGTGTCCAGCTGAGGCTGCTGGCTAGCACCCCTTTCGCAGGCAGTGGGGCTCCAGCAGCGCTGGTGTCCAGAAGGTCGCTTGCCATTACAGGTGCCAGTGCCTGCAGTGCACGGCAGGGCTGAGGGCTGCGTTTGGGTGAGACCTGGATCCTCAGAGGTGTTTTACATGCAGTGTAAGCATTTAAAACAGTTCAAGCATCCAAACCAGGTTGGACTTGAACATCCACCCTTGCAGACCCTGTGCCTGTGCTCCCGTGCTGGAGTTGGCAGCGCCTGGTGGAGCTGCAGCGCACTGCTGGCTGCTGCTTGGCTGCTGCTTCTGCCTCCCATCCACTCCCCTCTCGAGACGGGTGCTCTCTGGGCAGATATTCTAACTGTTGTCTTATGTAGCTTGCGGTGGGTCTGCTCTCTGGGCATTTGGGTTTGGGTTTCCCCAACACCTGGCAGCCCCAAGATGCTTGGCTGGAGGAGCAGTGACTGCCAGGCTGCCAGTGTTCGAGGGACAGCAAAGGGTTGGCTGGGAGCTTGAGCTGTTCTTCACCACTGGTTTTGTACTGGGCTCACCTGGCTGTTTACTGGGAGAGAGACCTACTCAAGTTTGGTGGGAGAGAAGTCAAAAAACAAACAAACAAAACCAAACAAACACTAATGCTAAAAGCAGCTCTGTGTGCACCACATCACTGGATGGCTGTGCAGCTCTTTTGACTTTTGTGACCTTCGGATGCAGGCATGCTTTCTGTGAAGAGGAACACCGCATTTGGTATTTTTTCAATTTCTTTAGGCTGGAGCAGTGTGAGCGTGTGTGGAGCTGAGAGCAGGAATGTGGGGGAGGGGACGGGTTTCAGCAAACATTTCCTTACCAAAACAGCCCTGACCTTTGCAGGGCTGAAGCTGTCTGATACAACAGGCTGAACCTTTCCAGAGTAGAGCTCGAACCTGAAATATTTCAGAGCAAAATTGATGGCTGCTGCTTCAGCCCCAGTGTTTACATCCAGCGCTCGCCTGGCTGCTGCTGTGAGGGAGGGAGAGGGCCTTGGTGAGCCCATGTGAGAGCTGTTGGGTCTCATCTTCTCCTGTCGGCACTCAGGGATGCCCATGGGCAGCAGAACCAGCCCGCAGGGTGGGGATGGATGTGGGACGGCTGCGTGGTGCGGTGTTTTGGTGCCCTCGGGCCCACGGGGCTGGAGGAGCGGCGCTGCGGGCAGCGTACCCCACGGGGACGGCCGAGATGAGGCCGGTGTCGGCGCGGTGCCGGGCGGAGGGCAGCGTGCGTCTCGTTGGGGGCAGGCAGAGGTGCTCCGTTCATCAAGGAGCAGAGGGTCTGTTTTTCCATGCACAGGACTCGAGTGCTGTTAATTGAAACCAAGCGGGGAGCGTTTCCCTGCTCCTACCGTGCGTGATAATGGGAGCCGGGCTGCGGGAGCTGTGCTGCCCGGCTGTCCAGCGGCCGGCTGAAGGAGATGCTGTTTGCGTGTCCTGTGGTGAATAAAATTAATCAACTCTTTACGTCTGAATGACAGCCCAGGGACTGTACTCAGGCTCTAGCTCTGTGTGGAGTGGCTTCATCCCAGTGCAGGTCCTCTGGGGCCTGGAGCTTTCGATTCATTAGTTGTCAGGCTTGTAGGTGGATTCTGCATTAGGTCTTTAATTTAGTGTATTGCCATGGGCTACTGACCACATGACACTGCTCAAGTGTGAGCAAATCTAACAAGGATCCGGGACTGCTCTTTAATTTGGTGAGAATAACAGAGTGAATAGGGGCCCAGAGAGTGTTAATCATAAAGCAAAACTAGTTGGAACCAGGTCAGTTGGTGCTGATTTTCAGTATAATGTGGACGGAGATGGTAGCAACAGCTCTGGAGCTGCAGCTGCAGTGTGTGCCCTGCTGCTGCCGGGAGGCAGGGAGCTGAGCCCTGTCCTCTGCTGGTGGGCGATGGGCCTGTATGGGAGGCACCATGCAGCACATCAGTGAGAGCATGCTGTTATATGCTGTTGTCTTCTCTTCTTTTTCTCTTGCCTCCTCCTGTCAGCTCTGTGCTGAGGTCCTGCAGGCCCAGCACAGTGCCTGTTGGGGCTGATGGCCCAGCACGGAGCTGTGCTCAGCCCAGGAGGGTGAGCTGGGCTGAGCACTGTGCCTGGCTGCTGCCCTTGTGTCCAAAATGCCCTTGAAAAGGGGAAGATGATGTTAACGAGCTATGGAAAATCCAGGAGTGTAAGCTTTTTGCTCTCCTGTGAAAAGGCAGTACTACATGTCAGCCCTAGCTCCTACCCACACATACCTTGATTGTACTTGGAATCACTCAGCATAAACACCTCCCAGAGCTGCTTGAGCCTTCTATTAAGTAGCATCCAGTCCCCATGGTTAGATTTGTTTCATACAATAAACAAAATTGTGCTGCTCTCCTGCTGGCTGTTCCTGGATGGGGTGCAGCTCCCCTCTGCATGAATCACACAGATTTATTGCATTATATTGGAGTGGTGCCTGAGCTTGGCTGGTTTCTTTAAATCTTTTTTTTGGAGAGGGGTGGGCTTTAGGAGAAGGGGCACAGAAATCCTCTGTAGTAATTCCTGTTGACTGCAGTGACCAGTGAGGCAGAACTGATCAACTGCAGGCTTCCCTGCTGCTGAACTCTGCCAACAAAGTGCTTACATCTGCTTTTATACTAATGGGAACTTTATGGACTGGTTTCCCCCTCCAAGGAGCAAATTCCAGCAAGGTCAAAATCCAGAAAGTTGCCACTTGAGACCAGCAGTGAAGCCCTGAGCCAGCTTAAGGAGACAAGGTTGCACCGAGGATCTTTTGGGGCATGAGATCTAACATTATCGCATGCAACTGATAGCCTGGAGCCTTCCCAAATTCTCTTGCTGCAATCCCACTTCTTGGCTGCATGGCCCCTTACTTAGTCCCTGCGATTCCTGTGGGGAGAAGAGGGGTTTCTCCTGCCCAGTTTGGGAGGAGCAGGCTCTGCAGTAACCTGCTGGTTGCTGGCCCATCAGGGCTTTCCTTGCTGTGCCGGGGAGCAGGGCCTGCCTCTGGCCTCTGAGCCCTCCTCTGCTCAAGGCAGTGGTCCTGCACCAGCCCCGTGTGGCTCCAGGGCAGGCAGTGCCTACGGAGCCGTGCTCACTGTCATGCATTTGGGAGAGGCATGTGGAGGAGGGCCCCTGGAGCAAGCTGCGTGAGGAGCCACACAAATGCCATGTGCGGCACGTCACTGAACTGTACCCTTCAGCATCACGCAGGCTGTGGCATGTTCAGCACAGTTAAATACAGAGGTGCAAGGCTGCATGTTTTGGGAGGCTGGGGGCTGTGCTCACTGTTAGTGTAGCGTTACTCGAGCTGCTCCCATGGGAGGCACCCCGTGCTGTGAAGAGGTGGGTGCTCCATGTAGAAGCTTGAACACAGACTGAGAGCTCTGACTGCGGGCTGAGCAGAGCTGCCCGGCGGTGGGGAGCGAGGCCGCCTGGGCATCAAGCACCCGCCAGCTCGGAGCTGCTCTGAGCTTGTGCTGTGAGTGTGTTGGATACCAAATCTGAAATGATTGCTTTGAGGGTGTGGATCTTTTAGAATTTAATAAATGACCATTCCCCATTAATGTTTATTAAGGTGATGAATACTTTAATTTGTGCAGAAGAGAGTTTGCAGAAACATAACTTGCATCTACACAAGAGTTACTGTTCATTTTTCAGGAAATATAATCGGTCCAGACAGGGCCTGCTGAATTGTGGCCTGCTTTGGCAGCCTGAGTGTGAAAGATTATGGACGGTCTCTGATTAGCTGTCTCTTTTTTAATCTAACGTTGCTGAGGTCTAATTGCTTTGACTTTGACTGAACAGAAGATGGTTTGCTTTGTGGCATCCCACGGAGCTGTGTTCTGTCTGTGCAGCTGCTGGCCCTGGGCACGGCGGTCAGGGCTGGGGATCCCCAGCCTCCTCTGTGCCAGTGCATTTATCCACGGGTGCACATCCCACATTGCTCTGCCCAGAGCTCACTCTGGTTTTGTGCTGTGTGGGGTGCTATTAGACCCAACTTCTTACTGCTCCTCACCTGAGCAAAAACCTGCCCTACCCCTGGTTGTGCTTCTGGTATTGAAGGTGCTTCTGCCTCCTGTCCTGTGGGGTACCCACATGATGTCCACTGGGGACCATCCGTCTGGGGCAGGGTACAGCCAGGGAATCTTGGCCTCCTCTGCTGTCAGAGGCAAGAGCATTTGGCAATGGGGGGAGTTGCAAAGCACACGTGCAATAACGTCTCTATTGTATATCTGGGCAGAATGGGCAAATGTTTAGCTTGTGGTGTTATGTTTTCAATGTTTGGACTCCACAGCTATGAGGGATTGATGAAGAATGCTTGTGCCTGCACTGGGAGCATGCAGGGCACACCGTGCGGTATTGTACACATGGCCCTTCTGCCACTCCTGGTCCCGTGTTAGACCAGCCCCATGCTAGAGAGGGTTTGACTGGGGCTGTGGGCAGGAGGGGAGCAGAAGGGCAGCATAGCTTGGCTGCAACAGGCGAAAAGGATGTGTCCTGACACCACAGCTGGCTCCCGACTGTGCCCTGTAGGGGCGCCTTGCTCTGAAATGGCAAGTGGGTAACCTGGCCCATCCCTGTCTGATGTCTTGGCTTGGTTTCCCCTGCAGTGGCTGTTGAAGAGCTTAATAAAGCTGGAGAGAGGCAAGAGCTGGGCAGGACCTGCTATCCTGCCCTGTGCAAGTGGCTCCAGCAGCTGCACTGCTTCCTCCAGATTGCAGCAGTTTGGGATGTTTCATGCTGGCAGCCCCACGCTGCCCCGCAGACCCCTGTGTGGAGGCCATTCCCTCTTCTCCTTCCTTCACCTTGCTCAATGCTTTCCCTTATTTTAGCTCTTTGGAACAAAGCCCATGCCATCCTCCAGGCCCCCTGTGGCATAGGAATGGCTGGGGTGTGGCGATGGGGTGAGGACAGGGCTGATGGACAGGAACAAAAGGTGCCCGTGGCAGGGGATGGAGAAGGGCGGGCAGGGAGTCTCCTGCCCTGCATCCCGGGGGGGCTCTCTGCTGCACAGTCCCCAGGCTCAGGGGCTGCGCCTTGTCCCCAGCCGAGCCCAGCTCCGCTGTGCAGCCCACCAGAGCTCTGGCATGAGAGGCTCGCTCCTGGTTGCCAGAGACGTGGCTGCTTTCCTCGCAGCCTGCAGGAAGGGGCCTGGTCCTGCTCTGTGCCGGGAGCTGGGTGCTTCCAGAGGGGCCGAGCACCGGCTGCAGCAGCCTGTCTCCCCGTATCCTCCTGCTGCGGTCTGTGGCGACGGCTGCCACTAAACCAAGTGAAAGGCGATTTCAGAGCAGGCAGCAGTGAATGAATTCTGTTTTTCTCAAGCATTTAGTGTTGCTTTCAGTTTGCTTTGATGATGTCTTCTCACAACTAGTGTAAACAGACTGCGCAACGGGGAGCACTCACATGTGTACAAGAAGCTGCACATGAAAGGCAGAGGCATCTTGAAAGCCATAATAACGCTCTGAGTGCCAGTTAAAGGATTTGTCACCAAGAGCACTTTACAGATAGAAAGAACTTATTAACTAGTGTGACTAACAGCTTGCAAGGTTTAATTGATGTGTGTTTGTTGTCCTTTTATATCTCTCCCCCTCGTCTTCCTCTTGGCACTGATTCCAGCAGCAGCCTCTGAGCTCTCTGAATAGGTACCAGAATGAAAGCAGAGGCCAAGCGCTGCCCTGGGTCCTGGCCTGTGGTCGGGCTGGGGCTGCACCAGTCCCAGGAGCTTCTCCACGCTGTCCTGTTCCCATCCAGGAGCTGAGGCCGGGCTTATTTTCTTGCTCTCTGTTCTGTTATTCTTCCCTAAGAGATGCTGAGTTTTTGAAGATAAAGCTTTTCAATGCATGAATAGTATGGATAATTAATGTTTCTGCCAGACAGACTGCTCATTGCAAGATTGATTGACTATTAAGGTCATAACGCATAAGCCACCCACACGAAACAAACAGTCTAATGTTAGACTTCAGCTGAAGCTGAGAGTTGGTCAGCTGTCCACGGTCACAGTGGGGGCTTCCAGTCATCTGTCAACAAGTGATTGATTGATGTGGACACCTTCCAATCTTATTCTGATTATTCTCAGCAGCTTGCCTGGTGGCCATTTTTCAGGAGTTGGCAGCATTCAGACCTCCAAGACTCAATGCAGCGACTGCATGGGGGTTAACCCTTTCCTTTGATCTGAAATGTCTTTGTTATGGGCAACAACAGCAGCACATGAGGGAAGGACTGTTTTTATGAGCCCTGATTACAAAATATACTAGGAAACTCCCTGTGATCGCATGCGAGAACGATGCTTTGACTTTCAGGCATTTCTAATTAACTTGGCCCAAGTAAAGCTGCAAACGGGATCTGCAGAGAATCCATCTGGAGCAGAGCAGATACAGTGCTTTGTAACCCAACTTCTTTATCACGCTGTCTTTAGTGGGCAGTTTAATGTGCCACAGAATAAGCTGTGCATCAACACCCCAGCAGCAGAAAGACAAATTCTAATAAGTCAGGTAGGAGTGAGTTTGGTATTGGGGAGGAGAGGGGGGAAGCAGGGGGTTTGGTTGTAATTGTTCTGGCATGAAAGACAATGAGTTGGAGAGCTCTGTTTTTAAGGATTGCTCTGAATTCACTAGGAGAAATTAATTGCCTGGATGCTTTCTATATCTATACATGAAGACAACATAGATTTTCTCCACAATATTTTATGTTCATGTTATGCTTTGTATGTGCACATGCATGTCAGTGGGAAAGTGAAGTTACAATTATGCTACGTAGTGTATGCTTACAATATATGAGCATGTTAGAGGTTTCTTTGGTAGCGGGCACTTATTGCAGATTTCCATTTTCTTTTACATTTTTCAGCCGTTTTATTTTAACTTTTTTGGAGGGCTCTGTCACCTGGCCTGCTTACCTTCCCATTCAGTCTCCATCCATGGTATTAGCTTTCATAATGTACCCTAAAAAGCCTGCCATGGGGAAACATCAAGAGCCCTTTCTCCTCCACGAGTTAGATCTTTATGCAACTCAAGTGCATCATTGCATTTTTATGGTGCAATCTAAATGCTGTAACTTAACAGAGCTGGCACAGAACTACTGTGCACAGTGGGAGAGCTGTGTTGAACTGCTGTGGGCTCTGGTGCACTGGCATGCATGCATTGGGATCCCAGCACAGACTCAGGACCCTTTACGGTCCCCTAGCAATTGGTTGCAGTCTGATTCTTTTTTTTTTTCATGGAAGATGCTGCAATAGGGCCATGGTCCAGGACCCCTTAACATCAGCTTGTCTGAAGCCACAGCACGCTGCTGTTAGCTGGGCATTTGTAACTCCTGTTGAGTTTTCCTAATCCAGTCTGCTCTCCCTCCCTTGCAGGTTGTGATTCAACCCAGAGCCACGTGGATGCCCTCTCGGACAGCGTCCCCAAGCAGCACCATGCTGGCCTTGTTGCCGACTGTCTGCTGGACTCCAAGGATCATCTTCCAGCACACAGCTGGGCAGCCTCCCACTCAGAGCTGCTGCACTGGGCCGGGTCGCTGGCAGCGGCGCTGACCTGCACCTAAGCAAGAGCACGATGCCCAAACACCTGCTAGGTCCGGCCGGCTCCAGGGGAGGCAGAATGGACACGAGTTTCAGCTAGCCTTTGCCCACAGGCAGGTGCACCATGGCCATGCTGACAGAGTGAGGTGGGGTGTACATATCTTTGTAGAGGGTATACTGGGGACTAGTGCCACACTGGGGAGGCTGATTTAGTTGCATAAACACCACCAGCCAGTTGCTTTTATAGAAGTTGCCTCCCAAAGACATTCTCTGCAGAAAGGGTGCAAAGTGCAGAACTTCAGTGTGGCCAGAGATGCTGACCAGCCCTTCCTGAGACAAGGACCCTCTCCTTATCCACAGCAATGGTGCATATGGAGTGGCGGCATCAGCAAAAACCTTCCTGGGCTCTGCTCCCACACCCGCTCAGGCTCTAAGGTAGTTGTTACCCATCTCCCCTGCTGCCAGTTGTGCTGAGCATGGGGCTGCCTTGGCTCCTGAAGCCCAGTCCCCTGCTCCGTGGGTTCTTGGCTTGGTACAGTGCCTGCCACGTGCCAGGCAGGGCCTCCTGCCTGCTGCGTGGAGGCCAACGTGAGCTGCCAGCCTGCCTGCAGCCTGGCCAGAACAGCCAAGGGCTGGGAGTGAGGGCAACCTTGCCGTGCTCCCGTCTCTGCCAGAACCTGCAAGCCTTGGTGTCCCTGTGGTGTGAGCCCAGCCAGCGTGGCCTTGGGGCTTTTCCTGAGGCAGAGTTGGTATAATAACACTGATGAAAAGCTGATTAATCCTTGTAAGTGAGCAGCAATAGCTTTCCTCTAGAACTGAAGAGATTACCACTGATTTGTCATCCTGATTGTTTCAAAGAGAGGTGCAATTAGTTGCTCTAATTTAGCTTCGCTTCTCACTGAGTGGCATGACAACTGAGATGTAATCAGTAGATTTGCACAGGATGGCAGCCACTGATGGGTGCAGCTGTGCCTGCCACCATTTCACGCTCAGAGGTTGGTCACCGAAATGGTGGAGCACCATGTGCACGAGGGTAGAGCTGCAGCGGGACCGGACCAGGGGCTCGCAAGTGGGGGCCTCGTTTTTGCAGCCCGCTGAAGGAGACAACAAGGAGGGCACTGCAGGAAAGGCTGCCTGCCCGAAGACATGTCTGCTCAGGCTGTGTGGCCCTGGGTTGTTTCCTAGGACTAGTCCAGAGGTGAAGGTAGCTCTCCCCAGCCCAGTGGTAGTTTACCCATCCGCAGGCTGTGCCAGGTAGCACCTGGCCGGGTGCTGGCGCTTGCCTCTTGTTGACTTGTTTGGACCAGTCCTTCCAAGGGGGACAAACACAGTTCTCTCTCCGTAATGACTGCCTGTGAATGATCTCATAATGAAGCAAGTGCTTAAGAACCTGGCAGCTGCATTAGGCAAAATGTGTGCGCTTAAATCTGAGTATCAGCAGTGCTTCTTACTACTGCCATGTCAGATCTCAGAGCAGCCTTTAAGCCATGAGGTTGTGGCTGAATGCATCCGGAGGGTGCTAACAGGAAGGAAAGGATCCCCTCTTAGAAAAGCCACTTTGTTTCCTCCACAGCTTTACTGAAGATGCTATATGCTGTTTGACAGACCAGCACAGAAGATGCAAGGATAAATACAAGGAGAGTTGGTCCAGGTTAGAAGAAGAGGAAGCACGCGTTTAACGGCAGTGGTCTGCTATAGTCTCCATCCCAGGGTGATCCCAAAATGAGCTCTGTCAGCATGGCCAGGAGGGGGGCATTCCTCCTGGCTGCCACCTCCTCCCTGCGTGTCCTGGAGACAGGCAGCAGGAACGAGGGCTTTGTGGAGCAGTCCTTGCTTTCATGTGTCAGCAGCCCTGCCCTTGAGCTCTTGAAGAATGGGACTGAAGGCCACCACCGCCTTCTGCCCCTGCTGAAGCCACGGCTTGCTGAGGTCCTGTGTGAGGCCCGAGTGGGGCCCTGGTGTGAGTCCTGTGCTGCAGGAGGCTCATGAGGAGACAGCAAGGGCAGTGAGTGCCTGCAGGGACCCCGGTGCGGGGCGTGTTCTGTTGCGTTGGGTGTGGGCATGACAGTACACTTAGGATGTATTAAAAAAAAAAAAAAAAGGCATGAAAGGAAACTTGTTTTCCTTCCTCTGCCTCCTGGTTATTGTCCCTCTCTGGGCAGAGGGGAGGGGAACACGTGGTATTTCAAAGTCTGTCCGTTTTCAGTGAAACAAGCATAAAAATTCAATTCAAAATGAACAAAATAAAGATGCTTTAAAAACAAAAATGACTTCTGGCTGTTTCTTGGTTGAAGCTGCCTTTTTTTTTTTTTCCCTTCCCTGGGAAGGCATTTTGTTTTTGCAGCACGCTGGCCGTGCTCGCTGGCTCGGAGCGGCTGCGCGCTGGCCCCCGGCAGCCCGTGCCCCCGGCCCCCCGCCAGCACCGCGCAGCTGCTCCTCTCGTGTTCCCGGCCGGCGCGCCCATGTCACTGCAAGGTCGTGCTTCTCCCCCGGCTGCTCGGCCCCAGCTCGGCCACCACTTGTCATCCGCCGCCGGGCTGGTGGCCCTGTCCCGGGGCACCCAGCCGTGCCCTGTGCCAGGATGGGCTCCTGGCCCCGCCTGGCTTCCTGCTGGGGGTTACACCGCTCCTTGTCCTCCCCTTGACGAGAGGAGCTCCAGGTCCGGTGCCAGCTGCTGTTCTGCACCCTCACTTACAGGGTGTGGGGTGTTCCCACCTATGCCCACTCCTCAAGCACAAACGTGGCCCGAGCCTGGTGCTCAAAGCGTGGTTGATGTTCTGGATGGGGAGGGAAGGGGGTGAGCTGCCATCCCTGGAGGGCAGTCCTCACCTCGGGTATAGTGCTGGAAGCATCGCCTGCTGCGCTCCTGTCCCTGGGCCGGGCACAGGTCATGGTGGCAGCCTGCCGTGTGTGGTTTGGGGATACAATTCTGAAGGAGCGGGGCTGGTTTAGACGCCTCTTTCCAAGGCTTTCCCCTGCAGTTGTTATTTATCTGTTCGCTGCCCTCTGAGCCTGTCCGCAGTGCTGTGACAAGCGTCCCCTGCCCAGGGCCGATGCGTGCAGTGAGGGCACGCAGCACGTGGACGCCGTGTGGCCAGCTGGGTACGATGGCCTGTGTGTGCCATACCGCATGGTGCCATGGCGCTGCCAGAGCTGACCGGCTGTGGTAGGAGCATTGGAGACGAGCCCGCCCAGGGCGTTTCAGTGCCCCTTGCCTGCAGGAGCACCGTGTGTGCGGCGAGCACAGCGTGCAGCTTCCCGGTGGCAGCGCTCGCCCGGCACGTGGGCGATGGCTGGCTCGCTCCCGCGTGTGCCGCGCCGGCGTCAGCTGGTCCCGAGGGCAGCCTGGGTCTCAGCCCCGCCTGGCCGGGCTGGCGGTGCCAGGTGCTCGGGGCCGGACGAGTGCCACCAGCGGGGACACGTTCCTGTTGCTGTTCCTGGCCTGGGTCAAGGTTGGCCCCTGTGACCTAGCTGAAGGGACACTCTGGCACGGAGAGCACGAGGACATTTTAAAGTGTTCCTGCTCCTCACTGCTAAATATAAGCCCCAGTAGGAAACCTACCTCTCGCTAGTTTTATGTTTCTTGCCTCTGCCTCTGTGCTCCCTAAGTCTGGCAGCGGGCCCAGCTGTCTCCAAGACTAAGATGAAAATACCCTTGCAAATCCCACTCATAAAAATACCTGCTATATTCCCAAAACATGCCTGAGATAGCTTCCAGAGAGGATGGAGAGCTAAAATAAGATGCATGAGCTCAGAGCCCCATTTTCCACTGGCCCCTCTGCTCCTGTGGCTGCAGCACACAGAGCTATGGACTGAAATGGAAGTGCTGCGGCGTGAGGTGACTTTTAGCTGAGCGTTGGACACGCTGCAACTCTGCTGGCAGCACAGCCGCCGTGCCGCTGTGAACCTGACGTGCACCAGCAAACCTCGCGCTGAGTGCCTGCTGCCCGGTTTGCAGGTGCTGGGGCTCTTGCCCTAATCAACAGCATTAGCCTTAGCAGAGGAAATCTGAGTGGGGTACGCTGCTGTATTGGGTCCCCAAACTTAAACTAATTGCCCAGGATAACATGGAAGGTCCTGTGAATGGCAGCAGGGAGGCCTGCTCTGCCTGGTGAGGTTTGCATGGCCCTGTGGCACTGTTGGTGGCAGCTGCCTTTGGGATGGGGATGCAGGCGTTCTGCTGCAGACCTCAAAATCTCTGCTCATTGTCTCATTGGCGAGGTTTTAGCGACAGGAACTCAAGGGATGAAACAGATCCTTCTTGCCTGCTGAGCAGACCAAGCCTGCCATGCAGCCGCAGCTGCCAGCACCTCTCCTCCTCGCCCTGCCACTGGGAGCTGGCACGAGCCCCAGGGCGCAGGGGCAGCTCCTCTGGTGCTGCGCTGGGGACGGGCCGGCAGCTCCCAGCTTGGCGTGGGACCAGCACCTCCGTGCTCTGCGTTGGGTGCACGCTGGCATTGCCACAGAGAAGCTCATGTCAGCCAAGTGCCACCCCTCGGCATGGTCACATCTTTGACCTGCTGCTGCTGCTGGAGCCCACAGGTGTGGCATGTTAGAGCCCAGGGCTGTGCCTGGCTCCCCCAGCACCCCAATAAATGTCCGTGTAGTGGCTGGCCCTGCTGCCGAACAATGTCCAGGCTACCTGGGGACGTAAGTCCTAGGCCTTCCTTTTCCAAAGTTCTCTGCTACAGTCTGTAAATGCCTCCCAGATCTTTTTGTGTCTATGTGCCTTATTTATTTATTTATTTATTTATTTATCTCTTTAGCAATTCCCTGCTGATATTTTGAAGCCAAAACATTTTCTAGATCAGATACAGATGTCTCCACAGCCATGTCCTGCCATTGTCTCTGCTGGGCTGGCTACTCCAAGCTGCCTATGGATGGGCACAGACATGCCAGCTGATCTTCCTCCTCCCCATAGGCAGGGATGGGGCAGTTGGGAGCTTCCAGCTGGGATTTTCTTCTGCCCGGAGAAGGTCGGGTTTGGCTGCAGAGCTGCTGGCTCCAGGCAGCCTGGCTGCAAGCTCTGTGCCTGTGGCAGGGGACATAAGCATCGCAGGGGCTCAAAACCTGTGGCAGCCAAGGGAAAAGCTGCTGAGCCTACACACCCGTCTGTGAGCGAGCTGATGGCAGAGTCCCCTTCTCATGCCAACCAGGCTCCATGTTAAACCAGTCAGGGACTGGTTTTGCTCTTAAGGCTTTTTTTTGGGAAGCCCTGCCTGCATTGTGCCCCTCCAAGGTTCTTGGAGGATTTTTGTTGTGCGAGGAAAATCACCGAGCAGCAGAGAGCCCAGAGGGGAGGAGAACCCTCTCGGCTCAGCACAGTGATGCTAATGGGCCCCGGCCAGCCTTTGTGTCCTGCACACGGGGCTGCCAGCGGCGAACAGGTGGCGCGGGGCAGCGTGCAGGGTCGTGCAGCCCGGCGCCCCTGCGATAACATTATTGCTGGTGCCTTTGTGGATGCTCTGAGCTAAGCGTTATTTGGCAGGGCAAACACTGCCCCATCTCTTTGGACAATTGCTTTCTGAATCTCATTTAACACTGGGATGGATGGCAATATTCAAAGTTAACCACTCCACTTGCATTGCCTTATATGTCAGCAAGTGCTACTTAATGATCTGTGAATGGAGGGAATGCTGGGAATGGGATGGACCGCGTGTGAAATATCTATCTGGAGTCTATAAATAATGCAGCCTCTTTATGCTCTGCACAGTTCGGAGCTTCATGGGAGGAGCATCTCCCTGCTATGACTGGAAGAGCCTGCAAGTGATTTGGGAATGAAACAAAGGCGATGAAATGCAAGGAGAGGCACCATTCAGTTTCTGAAATACCATGTACATGTGCATCAGCCGTTTCTGGCCAGCTCCTCAGCGGATGTGCACTGCCACCAAAGCCCCACAGGATGAGCCTGCGTGTACCAGGGCACAGTCCCTGACACCGACTGCACCAAGTGACCATAGAAGTGTCCGCAGCAGTGGTGCCCCTGACTCCTCTCCTACGGCTCTGCATCTTGTCCATAATTACAATGTCGCTGGAGCTGGGCGGGTGCAGAGCACTTTTGCAAACATTGGCTGCAGACACCAAACAAGTGGCAGTGTCCCCGGGTTGTGCCAGATCCTGCTGGCACAGGGATCTCTCACTGAACTCAGCTGCTTCTGCGGAAATAGTTTTCTGTCTCCCTCCTTTCCTGCTAAGGAAAAGACCTGGTAATGGGGAAATAAAGGTGGATTTCTGTCAGAGTGGCTTTCTGTCTGGTAGGTTTTCTAGGGCAATGTGTGGGTTTCCCTGCGTTCTTGGAAGCCGCCAGTTTTTGTTGGAAATGCCACACGGAGGCGGGCTGCATCATCACTGCCACAGTGTGGGTGTTGAGCAGCCTTTGGTGGACACACTGGTGTTGTCTCCTCTGTGACAGGGTAACAGCCAAATAAATCGTGCTTCATTGCGCGTAGGCACATGGGCAAAATGCCCCTGTCCCTGGAGCTTGTGCTGGCCACTTCCTAACAGCCAGCAAATAAGCCGTGCCCTGCAGAGCTCGTGCAGCTCTGCGCAGGCTGTGTGGTGGCAGGCTTTGCCTGGCTTCCCGGTACGGAGGGAGGGCTGCCTGGTCAGGAAAGGGTCAAACGAATTTGATTAATTATGGGATACGTTTCTGTCATAAACAAATATTCTGTCATTGCTCTGCATCTCTCCTGAAATTTACTGTACGCGGCACTTGCGATGACATCTGTATAATTAATAACCACCAAGCAGGAGTAGGCTCGTGGTGCATCAGCGCTGCGATGATTAGGGAAAGCAAAGCCCGTCTCTGGCGCAGCCCGGTGTTATCTGCCGCGGAGCAGGTGGAGCGGCCCCAGCTCAGGGGCTCGCTGCCGGGGCTGTGCCTGGCTTTTATTTTTAACACCCTGCTCCCAGGCGGTGACAAGCCTTCGCTAAGTGAGGTAATAGCCAATTGATTTTGTTCCGTTTTGCAGTGGGCAGTAATAAATCACACGGCTTGTCAGGGGGTGTTTCATGTTTTCAGTGAGAGTGTGCCAGCAATTAACCATCAGAAAGCTCTTGTGGCTCTGCTCTTGAAGACGTGGCTGCGGCCTGAAACTCAGGAATGCGGGGCCCTTCACCACCAAAACAGAGCGGCTGTGATGGAGATTTACAGGGAGGTTTTATTTCCAGGCTCCACAGCGGACAGAGCACTAATTGATTGATGAGCTGGAGGAGCAGCCGCCCCGTTCAGGGCACGGCTGCCTGGGAGGGAACACAGGAGGAGTGGAGCTGCAGGATGTCCCCTTCCTCATCCCCGTCCCCATCGGGCACGGGGCACGCGTGCTGGGAGCAGGGCAGGCCTGGAGCCATGTGGGCAGTGCTCGACCTGCTACTTTGAAATATCAGTGCCCCTGTCCACGCGAAGTGGCATCCCTGCATCCTGGCTAGATGTGTGGCGGTGGGGTGGCAGAGGCAGGATGCTGGGCAGCCCCTGCTGGCCACTGGGGAAGGGCAGAAATGCTGCTGGGGCTTCCCTGTCTGCCTTGCAGACCTGGTGGCACCG
Source organism: Netta rufina (assembly GCF_964035555.1). Taxonomy (NCBI): domain Eukaryota; kingdom Metazoa; phylum Chordata; class Aves; order Anseriformes; family Anatidae; genus Netta; species Netta rufina. The sequence continues at coordinate 15,370,875 of NC_140141.1, read as the reverse complement.
GTGGGCACACACAGGGACATGGCACCGTGTTATTTTGCTGCAAGGGATGTTTCAGGGGCTTGTTGCAGAGGAAGGGGATGTGGATGCTCACACTGTGCTCAGCAGCAGCTGCTGGGGCAGGAGCCTCCTCTCGCACTGACAGCCCAGGGCGCTGCTGGGGCCCCGTGGGGCACCAAGGCAGGGGATGCTTGCACAGACCTGTACCGTTGGAGAGGGAAAAGAGACTGGGAAAAAGTTTGCCTGCTCCTAATCAGCCCCTGTGTCAGCTCTGATTCTCAGATTTTCCTGGTGCTCTGAAAAATGTCCGTCCTGGCTGGCGCTGCCGCTGCAGGGCAGTGTGTGCGAGGCCCACACGTGTGGGCACAGATGAAAGGCATTGCACAAGGGTGCAGTGCTCCGGCACGGTGCTGAGCCGGGCTCTGCACTGGGGACGCAGGGAAGCACAGCTGAGTGAGAGCCAGGGTGTCGAGGCAGCACGGCTCAGGCTGCTGCACCCCTGCTGTGCTTTGGTAGGTGATGCTGGGGCCGTGTTACCGCAGCAATTACCAGGCTGTTTGGACAGGCATGGGCTGAGGAATGCGTTGATGGTGGGCAGTTGGGTAAGCAGGGTCCTTGCAGTCTGCTCCCTTCCCCCCTGAACTCCAGCTTGATGATTCCCAGATGGTAATTGCTCTGCTTTTATTTCCCTGTAACCTTTGTTACTCTGGGAAGGCAGAGTGCAGAGTCAGAGATAGAGGACGGGGTGAGGGAAGTGGCAGGGAGGGTCGGGACCCCGGGGAATAATACTGATTTCAAAGCGAGGCCTTTCACAGACGCTATTTGCATTTGGAAATAAGGAGTGACTGATTTGCATTCAGGGCTGAAGGCAGCCGGTCCCAGGAGAGAACAAATGGGAGCAAGTGGTCAATTGATCCCCAATCAGGATGAGGAAATTATCTTTGGGGTTACCTCTCTCCTGCTTTGTGTTGTGGGGAACTCCAGCTACAAAAGAGCCTTTTCCTGCAGGTTGCTGGCTTCCCATATTAGCTGAAGTCATTCTGTGGTTTTTCTTCTTCTTGCAGTTCTGTGAATAAAACATCCAAAAGCAAATTAGAAAGAGGGTACAAGCAGAACAGCACCCCGAGCCTCTGTGTCACTGCCAGTTACATCAGGGCAACGCAGCAGAGCTGCCTCTGCTCCCAGGCCAGGCGCCTGCCAGCTTACGAGGACATTTCCAGTGATGACATGTTTAAATTCAAACATCTTTCTTGGGGAAACTAATAAATTAAAGAGCCAAACTGCTCTGAAGTGGGTCAGATTAGTGCATCTGGCCTGCCCTGCCGCTGCCTGATGGTGGCATTGGGTGATCTCTGCTCCTGACCCGGGCAGCAGTGGTGCGGGGCTGTGTTCTTCCGTCCAGAGGACAGGCCCTGTCTGCTCCCTGGAGCTCACACAGAAAAACGTCTCCCCTGGGGGCTGTGAGGCCGTGCAGGCAGCTCAAGCCTGGCACAGCTCTGTGCTGGCTCGCGGGCCCGTGCGCTGCTGGCCACACATCAGTGCTGGGAGCCTCGGCATGGCGCGGGGCTGTGCCGGCACACCCAGAGATGGGCTCGTGCCTTGTAAGGCATTGTAAAGATGCTGGCACTTGCCAAGTCGCAAAACAACAAGCTGAAGCTGCTTTGCCACTTCAAAGCCTATATAAAGCAGGAACTTTTGAAAGGAGGTTGCTTAGCTCACCTTGATCTCCCTCGCTTTCCCACTGGGTGCTGCCACCCTGTGTATTCTCCAGCTGCTCATTTTGTGCAATTATTTTTATTTTAAGGTGCTTGGGATATAATAAATATGGTAATATTTTCTTTCATTTTTATGACTTTATTTTTTTCTGAATCAATTGGAAGAATTATTTTAAGTGAACAAAATTAATTATTGCAGTTTTGGTTCCCTAATTAACACTGCCATCTGTATTAAAGTTGTGGCTCAGTCTCGCACTCTGTGATTTCATGTTGAAATCCTTGCAGTCAGCATAAGAGGATGATCCACACAGTGGCGTGACTCTGGTGCAGGCTCCCTGCCAGCTCCTCTGGCCCTCTCTGTCTGTGCCCCCGGCCGTGACACCTTGCTGGCATGGGGCAGCCACTGCCAAGCCTCCCTGCACCGCGGTGTCCTCGCAGGCTGCAGAGCAGGGCTGGGGCTGTTTGGATGGGGAGTATTTCTCACCTCACAGCCCACCTTCATGCTGGTGTGAATTAGAAACAATGATCTTATGGACAATGGGACCAGCCTCTATGTGTGCATGCATGATGGCTGGGAAGGCCCTTGGCAAGGCTCACGCTTTGTGGTGCAGGCTGGGCCACCTGTGCCTCCCTCCTTGGGGCCTGTTTGCCCAGTAAGACCAGTTTCCCCATTGGCACCACTCTGCGACTGCTGGAAGTTCTGTCCTGCTGGTACTGGCAGCCCACAACAAGAGCCCAGCCGTGTCTAGGAAAGGGGATGGATGTTTTCAGGGAAAAGCAGCTGAAATTTCATGGGTTGGTTATGGGTTAAAATTCCAGATTTTACATTTTTGTCATGGAGATTTGTCCAAAAAAAGCTGTGGAGAAATCCCAGTGAATGCCGGTGAGTGGCACACTGTGCCCACTCCTGCCTGGGCTGTGCTCACCTCGTGGGGTTCACCTGACGTCCCTGAGGACACCCCACTAGGAACAGGCTCATAACAGTTACTAAAGGGTCTCCAAGTGGCCCCGCACAGCTGTGCCAGCAGGACGGGTCCCGTGGCTGCTGTGCCACAGATTGCACATGGACAGAAGGACACTTGGAGGCAGTGGATGGATGGGAAAGACAGTCCTTCCTCCCCCCAGGCTCCCAACATTTTTCTGATTTCATGGGAACTTGTAGGAAAGAAGTACGTGTTTCATGCAGGCTGGAGGAGAGGAGAATTTGATGAGAGAGCAGGATTTCATGGGCCCCTGGGCATACAACGAGCCAGGTATTGTTCCTGGGAGGTACCTGGCTGCATGGGGGAAAATGCAGCTCATTGCAAAGGAACTAAAGAAGAACAGATGCAGTGTTGGCATGAGGATGAGGAAGCCCTGTCAGTGCTGGAGCACTGTTGTCTGTCCAAAATAAAAATCTAAAAACAACAAAACAAAAACAAACAGACAAACAAACAACAACAACAAAACAAGTGAAAAGGGACAGATGAAGCTGTTTTGATGGACAGCATCACTAGGTGTTAAGGCAGGGTGGTATGGCCCTATTCCACATCCCTGTTACACCTTCTGTGCTTTTTTTTTCCTTCTCTAACCCACTTCCAGTTTATTTTTTTCCATCTTTGTTTTTCTTTTTCAGCAGCCCAAGTGTCATCTTTGCTCTGTGATTAATATGAGTTGTGAACTTGCAGCCTGGAGTTTTATGAGTTGCTGGGGGCTGCATGGGAGCCAGCGGCAGGTAATGCTTTATCTCCTGCTGCAGCGCTCCTTTCTCATGCAGGCTTCGGGGTGGAAAAAATTCTGTCTCCACTTGGACTCTATTTATTGCCACAGTGTGAGACTGATTAGTGGTGACACAACTCACATGAATCCAGGTAATGCCTCATGCGGTAGCAAGTGACCCAGAAACATCCTGGAAAAGTGCAGCAAAGGAAATCACCGTTTGGAGTAAAGCAGGGTGTTTGCAGTCGTTAGCTGTCTTTTGATTCAACATGCCCACTGTGATCTGGTAGAATAGGATTTCTTCCCAAGCGTTTTGGTTCTAGGTGATGTTAGCATCTGTGAAATACGCTCACAGACAGTCTGGTAGGGCAGAGTTATTCTGCAAGAAGCCAACAATTTTGTTTTCATGACTGTGTAAATGATGGTGCTGTAGAACCACCCTGTGCTTGCCTTTGCATTGACAGCAGTATTCCTGCCTTCGGTATCACTTAGTGCATGGTACAGGCTGGTCTGGGGGGAGTGGGCACAGCCGTGTCTGGCTGGGCTCAACTGGCTCTGTCCTGCCACACCAGCAGTTATCACCTCTGTGACAGCACTTGCTGCGGTGCACATCCTCGCAGCATGCAGCAGACAAGGAGCTGGTTCGGGAGCAGGAGGTGTCTGCAAACATATGATGCTGTCAGGCAGACTTTGGAGTTTGGTACCTCTGGCAGAAAGAGGAAACTGCAGCACTTGACCTCTGCTTCCTATTTTCATCAGAACAGTGCTTTTTCCCTCCTTTTGGTAAACTTCTCAACTAGTTGTCTGTGGATATCATTCCTTATACTTTACATCCCACAGGTAGACCTAGAAGACAGGTTTATGTTGTGTTAACAACAGGTAGTGGGTGAAAGTTTGTCAACGTTTCAATCCATGTCAATGTTTAACAGCAGAATCTCCCACAGCTTGTAGTGTGCATAAACAGGGCCTCTCATGCTGGTTAAAGAAAGCTCAAAGCTCTTGGATGGAACTTAGAGTAATTTGTAAAAGGCAAAGATAAAAAAAAAAAAGAAAAAAAAGAAGAAAAAAAAGAAACCAGCTTGGGTGCCTGTCCACGATGTGTTCTCTACTAAGGAGGGCAATGCACGGTGCCACGTCGGCCTTCAGTGCCCAGAGCTGCTGAACGTGCATGAGCTGAGCCTCTGCTTGCACTGCAGGGCACACGTCAACGCTGCTGCACTGTGAAGAGGCACAGGCTCTGTTCCCAGTGCCACCGGTCAGGTCCCGAAGTGCAGCCACCTCTTCGCTTCAGTGAGCCAGGCAAGGGAAGTTGGTTCTGCGAGCACTGTGCATCTGTGCAAAGGAGGAGGCCCTGGGCCCCGGAGCTGCCCTTGTTCTGCTGCCCCCGGCCTCAGCCAGCTGCTCGGGGTGAGGCTGAGTCTGCAGTGATTGCTGCGTGGCTCGGAGGAACTGGTGAGAAGCAGCACTTGCAAGTGCTTAGAGATATGTTTGTGACTCATCGCTGCACATGTCTTATTTCTATAAAAAGAAACCAAGGACAGATTTGAAATTGTCAGTGTCTTCTTTGCCCGGCTAAAATCAAAGATTTTTTTGAATCTCTGCTGTCTGCTCTAGAGAGAAGTAATGTGTGGGGTTCCTAAAGACTGGATATGGATTTTTTATCTCCAAACAATACAGTGTAAAATTAGAGCACAGTATACACTGGACACCTTAAACAGCGCAGACGTTTATATGTATGAAAGTACGGCTACAAGAACGGCAAAAGCGTTGCACACCTGCACTCTTTTGACTTAGGGTAAATGCTGAACTGATACAGATAGGCACTGCTGGCAGCATGCCGGTTTTCCCTGGTTTCCCACCTGCTCTGCTCATGTGAACTTGGGCTGCAGTGGCATAAGCTGCCATACAGGACCTTCCTAATGAGAACTTGTGTAAGACAAGGACTTAAGGCAGGATTTCCAAGTGTGTGACCTAGAAGCACAAGTCTCATTTATATTCATGAGACTGGGGCGCTTCTGAAAATCCCACCTGAACCCATTCATTTGTGTATAGGAATGAGACATTACTTGACACGAGAGAGGACCTCTTTCTTTAGATAAGGCTTCCTGCAAAGAGAAAGCAGGACCTGGTTTGTTCTACAAACCCATTTGATTTCACACTCAGTAACAGCAAGTCGAGCTGAGAGGGGCAGGGAAGGGATGAGAGGAGGACAAGGCGTGGAGTGGAGGTGATGGGCTCTGTGTCCGTCTGCAGGGCCCCAGCTCAGGGACTGCCAGTGCCACCAGAGCAGCCCCTCCCCGTGCCCAGAGCCCTCCTGCACAGCGCCAGGTGGGTACAGCCCCCGTGCCCAGCAGCCTCCTCCTTTTCCCCTTACGTCAAGCTGTTTCTGCATGCTTTGGGTGCAGAAAACATGGTGAGGGAGGTGTGCTCGGTGTTTTCTGGACTCGGGACATTGTCACCTATAACCCAGAAGAGTGCACGATGCCCCAGCACATGCCTGGGCTGCGCACCCTGGTGCTGCCCTGGAGCCAGCTGTGGGGTGATGCGCCTGTCATTGCACAGATAAAGTGTTTAAAGAAAAAATCAACTCTGGCACTCTGGAAAAGATAAATGGAGAGCTCTTCCCAGTTGGTGTTATTTTTAAAAATGGGAATAAAATTGGACACTTGAGCATGGAAGTGCTTATTTCCTTCATTTATTCATTCCTTACTGGCTCTTGTGCTGCAGTGGCCGTAGTTCCCTGGCCAGGTCTCATTGCACACAAACAGGGATCTCTGAAACAGCTCCTGAGCGAGGGCTTCAGCCTCAGTTCCTATTACAGATTCTGTGGGACAAATCAACATCTTCCCATTAGGAAGTGATGACAAACCAGTCCATTTGGGGTGATTAATTGACATCTTAAATTAATCACGAGCACTCGTCTTAATGCTGTGACTCAAGATATTAACTGTTCCACCAGTCGCATGAGAAAGAACAGAGACCATTACAAAGCACATTTGTCAAGCAGTCACTTACACAGCCATTGTGGTGGCTGAAAAAAGGTCAAGTGACTTTGTTATTGTTAAGTAGAGAGCAGACCGAAACTCCTAATTCCTTACTATGTGTTTAATGTGCCAGTTAAGTAGTGGTAATTGGCAGCAGCTGTGCCCTGGAACCAATGGTTTCTTACTGGAGTAGGAAGCCCTAATGTGCTAAATGGTGCAGGGTTGCTTTCAGGAGGGAGGTTTTATAAAGCAGGAGCCACAGATGGGGAAGTGAGCCCTGAGGAGCTGGAGGTGCTGCGGGCTGCTCTGGCGTGGTGCTTGTGGGCAGCCGTAAGGGAACCAGCAGGTAAGGAGTGAGTTTGTGCTGTTCTGAAGACTTAAAAATCAGTGGGTGAGTCAAAATGTGGTTTTGGTGGAGGCTAATATAATGGTGATGATAAAGTGGTGCGGTTAGTGCAGGTGTTGCTCATATCACTGATGCTTCTGTGTGGCTGAGGGGAGCAGCTGAGCGTGGGTGCTGCAGGCAGCGCGGTGCCCTCTCTGCGGGAGGGTGCCTGGGGAGGCTGGGGAAGGTGCCTGGGGTGGGGGGAGGCTGCAGCCCCGTGGTGCCCTTGTGCTCCTCATGTGTTCCCTGTGTCCTGTGGTGCAGCCCTTTGGCTTGGGTGCTGTGGGAGACCTGTCCTGCCCTATTGGTCTGAGCGACTCCTTGGACTGGGGGAGAAGAGGGGCAGTGCTGGGTCTCTGGGTGAGCTCGGTGTGCATGGCTACAAGCTAGTGTCTGGCTCAGGCTGGAAACAAAGCTGTGGTGGTGAGGAACAGGTACTTGTGCCTTCCTACTGGTGCTTGGCATATAAACCTGGTGGGGTGCTCATGCCACGCTTAGTATGTGGAAGAGCTGATGTGCTGAGGTTGTGGTGGTCCAGCAAAGAATGGAGTGATCCACACAGAGCTCAGTCCTGGGGCTTCTGTGTTTTTTTCTTTGGCAGTAGGTATTTGGAGGTTGGTTCTGTGTGGGGTCTTGCCCAGAGCTGCACCATGAGAACTGGGTGAGGGCTGTGGGTGTTACTGAGTGTGGGAGCTCCCCTTCTCCAGCTTCACAGGAGTGTCCCCACTGCACAGGATTTTGTGTTCTGGGACCACACCGGGGGATGGGGGAGAGAACTAAGGGCGGGGGGGGGGGGGGGGGGGGGGAAGCAGAAGCTGATGGGTTGAAATAAAGATGGTTTGATGGGATAGAAAGGGAAGGGGAATAATAATAGAACGTGCAAAGCAAGTGATACAAATGCAATTGCTTACCACCCACTGACCAATGTCCAGCCTGTCCTGGAGCAGCAGTCAACCCTTTGTTCCCTCCCCCCGTGCCAGCTACCCCATATTAATTGCTCAGAATGATGCTGTATAGTACGGAATATGTCCAGTTTGGGTCAGCTGTCCTGGCTTTGTCCCCTCACAGCTTCTTGTGCACCTCTGGCCTTGCTGGCAGGGCGGTAGGACAAGCTGAAATGTCCTTGCCTTGTGTAAGCCCTGCAATAGCTAGAACACTGGTGTGATATCAGCATTTTTCTCAACCTAAAACACAGCACCATACCAGCTATTAGGAGGAAAATTAACCTTATCCCAGCCAAAACCAGGACACTGCTTTTCTGTGGGCACAGAGATGCCCAGAGTAGGGACCTGCTCATGGCCCTGTTTCAGGTTTTATACCATCCACTTGCTCTGGGCTGAACCATGAAAATGTCAGAGCTGTGAGTTGTGGTGCTGGCTGGTGCCAGGCCATTTTGGCTCAGTTGGGAAGTTGCATAAGGGTTTCAGCCCTGTTTCCAGGCCTACAAAGTTTGCACAGCTTTGGGTAAACAATTGGTCTTTCAGGTGTAAATGTAGTGTGAACCGAATCTCCCCCCTTGCCTCCTGGGACTGCTGCTGCTTCCAGCCAAGCCCGGGAGTGCTGAGATGCACAGCAGAGATAAGCGGTGCTGGAGGTAGGTCAGGGATGTTATGCAAACTCTGAGCATCAGAGATTCTCCTGCTTGTTAAGGCACAGACTGGAGTGGTTCTCACCACGTCCGAGCTGTTTCACCCTGAACAACCTGTCTGCAGCCCAGGCTGCCTCCAGCCGGCTGTTGTGGGTTGTTGGGGCACGGCAGCGTGGGCTGCGGCACAGCTCCCAGCTGCGGGTCCTGGCTGTGTCCTCTTGGTCTGTCTATCTGGACCAGAGACCCCTCTCCTGCCCAGCCCTGGGTGCTCTGTCCATTTGCTTGTGCCCTGGTAGGCCTTGTTGATGGCTGCAGGTCGAGTGCCTTTCCTGAGAGATAGATACAGGGAGGCTGCTGTGGCAGCACAAAGCAAGCGGCTGTGAAGCAGAGCTAGCAAACAGTCCACTTCTGCAGCTGGCTGGAAACCTCTGCCTGGTAGCCTGGAGTTGTTACTTCCCTCTGTGAATCTGGAGTCTTAATATTTAAGTGCTTGGAATATTTATTTTTCATGTTGCTTACTGACACCAGGAAAGGGAAATGAGTAAATCTTTATGCACTTTTAATCACCTGTTAGTGGAGGAGCTGCAGGGCACTGCTGCCTTATGTCTAGAGATAAAAAAAAAGTGTGGATTTGCCAGAGAGAAGCAGCTCGTACAGGTGCTGTGTGGATGCTGGTGAAAGGCACAGAGCAGCACCCTGGGCAAGAGGGAGCCATCAGCCAGAAGTGCTTTGATGGGATTATGACAAGGAGAGGAAAACAAATCCCCTTTCTCCCTGGCATGGCAGGGAGAAAGGGGATTTACCTTGTCCCCTGGCAGGACTGCTCTGGTGGGGAGGTCTGAGGGGAGAGGCCCTGGCTGGCAGCACTACAAAGTTCCTGTCCCACCTTGCCCGGGATGGGGAAGGTGCCAAATGTCCAGGGTGCATGCAGGCAGCTGGGTTACCATTGCCACCAAGTGTCACCAGCCTTGGTGCCGCCTGGCAGCACTCTGCAGGGCGAGCTGGAGCATTTGAGGGCTGGGGACAACAGAAAGAACTGTGACCTCTCCAGCCTTGGTAGCAGCTCAGGACTGACCTTGAGCGCTGCGTTCTCATGCCTCTGCTGCTCTGTCTCTGAAATGGGGGGATTTAAGAGAAAGGAAAGGTCTTCCGGGGGAGCTGCATTTAATCAATGTCCTTGAAGGCCTTAGCTGAGGGTCCTAAAGTGTTATGATGTTATCATTAATAAGGACAGCATTTAAAATGAAACAAGTGACAGGGACAATAGAATAGCAGCCACTTTAATATTCTCTACTTCATTCTGTACTTAAAATCCCTGTCAGTCTCCAGTGAGGAACAAGGAGAATTTATGATGAAAAATCAAAGATGTCCATGAAAATCAAGGATGAGATCAGTGGGCTGATAGATGACTGGCATATGAGTGCCTATCACCACCAAGGCGCTCTTGGCAGGGGACAAACTGTAGTTTCCTACTGAGAGCTGCAATGCCACCCCTCTCCTTGCTGCCTTTGTTCTAAACACAGCTCTGTGCCCAGGAGCTCTGCTCCCTGGGCCAGCTTTCCTCTTGCCACAGCTGCTGCTGCAGTCCAAGGAAGGAGCACCCTTCTTGCTGTTCTGCCCCTTGTGCCATTGCTGGGGCTGGTGCTGGTGTTTGCTGGGGGAGCTCCTGGTGTGGTGTGATGGAGTGTCCTGCTGCTGCTCCCTGCCTGTGTCACTCTGTCCTGCTCCTCTGCTTTTATGAGGTGGGTGCCTCCAGCCTGAGGAGGAGGAACAGTACTGTGCTGGTTTGGCAGAGCCCTCCTGCATGCACTGCAGACCTGCCAGCCAGGAGATGCTCCAGTTATCACCAGAGGCATTTCACTGAGCCCTGGGCAGGTGCAAGAGACACTTGATCAGCCCTTGGTTCCGTTCCCCATGCTGTGGTCCCCAGGCACTCTGGGTGCTGGTGCAGTGTCCTGGGTGCAGAGCAGCCCCTGCACACCCTTGCCTCAGGGAGCTCCTTGCTCCAGCAGTAATTAAGGTGACTTGCGGTAATGCTAATGCTGTTCCACTTAATGGTATAGGAGATAAATGCTCAATGCACAAAGGGAGTTTCTTGCTTCGTAGCCCCATTCAAAAGAAGATTCCTTTTGAGTAATCTAATAATGGCAGTGACAAATGCTGTTTACCGGGCAGTGCTCTGCAGCCTGGGGGAGCTGTGGCCAGCGGAGCAGCGCCCCGTGGGAGGGGATGGCCCCAGGGTGCGGAGGGTTAGGGCCCTGTCCCTGTGCCACGCAGGTCCCTGTCCTGGGCAGTGGCCACCAGAGCTGTGCTGGGGCACTTGCAGCTGCTCTGCCAGCACAGCAGGGCTGGGGACGTGTGCTTGCAGCTAATTAGCAGCCCTGCAAAGTTCATCAATAATAGATCTTGTGGCGGCAGTTGATTGCCGGCTCACAGCGGGTGGGCACGGGGTGGTAAATCAGCCTGATTGATTGTTGACCACTCCAGTTTTTCCAGCAGTAATTTAAAGCAATTAAAACGCCTCCCTCAGAAATTAACAAGGTAAATAACGCCCCCATGGAGCTGTGCGCAGCGGGGGTCCTGCTGGAGAGCCAGGGCTGGCAGGAGCAGGGGGGCTGGTGGCCACCTCTGGTTGCCACAGCTGGTCCTCCCCGCAGTGCTGCGGGGCTGCCACCACCTGTGCTGGGGGCCCTGAGGGAGAGGTGGGACCAAATGTCAGCAGGCTGCTGGCCCTGGGGAAGCTGGGGTGTTGGCAGGAAACCCCCTGAATGCTGCTGGCCACAGGAGCTGGATGGGCACAGGGCTGTGCTTGGCACCTCTGCTCAGGGCTGGGTGTGTGGGACCGGTGCTAACCTCCTGCTGTGCTGCTGCTTCTGCTGCCTCTGGGCTTGGGAGGTGGCGTGGCTGGATGTTGGGATCCTATCCCTGACTGTCAGAGCACAGCACCACCTAAATGTTGGATTTTCCCTTTAATAGGAATTGTGCCCAGCCCTTCTGCTGCAGCTCCTGTTTTAATTGTACAGCCTATCAATCCTGCTGCTGCTGTGGTACACACAGAGAGGCTACTTCACCCATGAAGGGTGATTATCTTTTATGAGTGTGAAATACCTATAACTCATGAGGTGCAACGGGAAGGAAGTGAGGAGAGAAAGGGAGTCACTCTTCATGGATCAGACAGTCCCTTCAGTATATGGGAAGGGCTTGCTTTTAATTAGAAAGTGCACTTTTCAGCCTAAATCACAGCAATGAAAATAAGGTGAAGAAGCATTTGTAGCAATTGCCAAATCTCTTGCCAAAGCTTCCTTGGAGGCTGGTGTAACCCACAGGTGTTCCTGGGCTACTGCTCTTCCATGGTGGTGTGGAGGAATTTCAGAACTGCAGTTTGGGGTGTTCAGGCACAGCTGGTGGTTCGTGGTGACCGGGTGCAAGGTGTGAATTCCTCCAGGCACTGGGCACCAGTCTGTCAGCACTGCCTGGCTGGCCTAAATCCCCCCAGCTCACTGCCACATGCCATTGCCTGGCTTTGGGTGCTCTTTGTCCTTGCAGGGTGCAGACAAAGGTGCTGCTTGTCATCTCTTGGAGTTCCCCTGGCTGCTTGCTTTGCACAGCACTCAGCGTGCTGCATGTTCCTGCACCCCTGAGCAGGGCATGTAAAGTCAAGCAAGGCTTTGCAGCCCTGTTTGCCAGCAGTGTCCCTGGCATAGACCATCAGCTACATTGTTTGCTCTTCAATGGGGCAGCCTGCAGGGACAGCTCGGGGGCACTGGATGTGTACAGGGATGGGCAATGTCTGCTCCCTGTCCAGAGCCAGCAGCAGCAGAGCTCTTCCTTGCACCAGGGTCTGCTCTGCAGCCCGAATCTGGGGACTGCAAGCAGCTGTGGGTTTCCCTCTAGAAAAACTCTGACTTTGGAGAGCTGAGCAGGGTGGTTGCCAGCAGATTCTGTCTGAAATTTTACAGTAGTCTTTTTCCCCATATACCTCACTGAGCTTTCCCCTGAAGTCCTTGCCTGTGTCTGGGAACCTGTGGGATGGTCAGGCTGTGGGGCTGGTTTTGCTGGTGGGTCCCACTGGTGCGTGCTACCTGTCAGAGATCCCCACTTGGATCTGGGTGGTGAGTGTAATTTATGTCAAAAACTGTGTTTAGCTCTTTGACAATATTTATGTGAATGCTCGTCTGTATGCTAGCCAAACATACCCACCTGGTTTCCAAGGGCTGCTAGGAGCCATGGACTTCAGCATGCATCTTTCCTGCTGTGGGGCTATTACTTGCTGTGATTTGTAAATGTGTAAATTCCTTGACAGAAGCGTGGATCTCTTCTTTTCCCTCAGAGCAGTGGGAATGTCATTGATCTCTGGTGCTGTGCAGGATGCTGGTTTTGCTAATGCTTTGCTTTGCAGTGATTTTTTTTTGTGGGTTGCAAAAGTTATGTGAGCCTTGATCTCTCCAAGATATCTAATATCTCAACTTATGCCTTGTAGAGTGTTCTGATACTGTGCAAAGAGTGCTGGATAACAGCAGGAAATGATCACCCACCATGAGTTCAGGCATCGGTAACTTGCCCTGAGATGTACTAGCACAATTTGGGAGCTGCTCAGCCCTTTAGAAGATGTCTTTAAAAACTTAATCTGTGCAGAGAGCAGCCTCTGCCACAGGCAGTCTGTGCTGCTACTGCCTTGAAAGGAGAAATTGGTCGTGGGAGGGATGCTTCAGGTATCTGAAGCTGGCTGTGGAGGTAACTGGTGTGTGCCTTATGTAAAGCCCAGGCAGCAATTACAAGCTATTAGCCCTACCTTCTGGGAGGGCTCCTCGGCCTGTCTGCATCTGTGGGGCAGTGATGTGGCCTGGACCTCTGTGGTGTTCTCCCACTGTGAGAGAAGCTTGGGGCTTGTCTGGAGCTGTGTGGGGATTTCTCTGATCCCACAGGGAGCCTGCAGGGGCTTGTTTGGGACTGAGTTAATGCTCCTGCAGAGAGGGAAGGAGCCCTGAGATGCTCTGAGCAAGGAACCTTCTCTGTGGCAGCCATGGGCTCCTTCTTCCATGTTGCACTGGGCAGCCTGTTGCTCTGCCCCACTGGTGCTGGGGGAGAGCATTGGCACCCTGCTTGCTGTGCAGCACAGCTTGCTGTCAGCTGCCAGCTTCAACTTGCTTGGGAAGGGCACGCTTCCAGTCGGAGCAGAGCTATAACCCTTATATAACAGTGGCAACGTGCTTGGAATGAGCACCTTGTGTTATAGAGCTATTAATGGTTTGTACAGCACAAGCTCAGGTTGGGTAGAAGCTAAGCCATGGCATTTTGCTGCAAGCAGTTGGGAGCAGCAGATGTTCTCGGCTGGTGCTGGGGATGATGTGGGAGTCCCCATTTCCACACTGTTGGGCTGGGAAAGGCTGGGCCCTTCCCGGGCAGTGTGCTGCTGCCCCTGGGACACCAAGGGGTGGGGGACACAAGGCAGGGTGGGTGTCCTGGTACCTGCTGTGGGAGGGAGCTGGGCACTGCCCCTTCCAGCCTCCTCCCCAGGAGGCTTTGCCTGGCCTCTGGTGACCTGGGTGAGCATGGGAGCTCTGGAGTGTCTGCGGTAATGCCACACCAGCTGAAAGTGATAGTTTGTGTGTTCTAACAGGTGCTTAGTGCTAGGATTCCAGCTGTTCTCCCTTCGTCCAAGCTGAGCAGCAGGAGAGGGAAAGGCCCCGCAGTTTGGGATGATCAATAGGAACTACAATGCCTTAGTAGCTGAACCTGGCATTCAAATGTTTTTAACAAACTGGCTGCTGCTTGCCCCCAGTGTTGCATTTTGATTTGTCACTTATCACTGATGTGGTGACATAAGGTCTGGAAGTTTCTAGAACTCACTGAATGCAGGCATGCTTCTGATGGCAGTGTTTAATGAAGCTGCATGGTCTCCATGCTCTTGCTGTAGATTTGGCTCATCTGCAGCATGCCCTGTCTGCTGGGCAGGGGCGCCTGGGCTTTGGGCAAGCTGTGTGAAAGGAAGGTGGCAGCTGGGTTTTGAGGAACGTATAGGCGATGTCCTGGGCTGGCCCAGGCTGTCTCTGGTGGCTGAAGGCTCCTTCATGCCTGTTTTTGGGTTGAACAACCAGAGAATGACCAGGCATTGCCAAAGTGCTTGCTTTCTACAGGGGCTTTGAGTCTGCTGGGATCCCTGATCAGACTTAAAGGGTCCCATCTCATCGAGGCATGCCAAAGCCTGCTGGTGATGTGTGCTTCTCTTGTTTTGCATCCATTCGGCATGTTTCTGTTCAGAGACTCATGAATGTGAAACAATCTTCTTGTCCAGTGGAAGAAGGGTTCTTGCGATGTTTATTTAGACTAACCTGTGGAAAGCCAAAGCAAGTTGTATGTTAGAGTAATTTCATGGGTTTAAGGTGTGCTGTCCCATCTGCTTAGGTTGAGATCCTGAACAAAAGGGAATGAAGTATAATTTGTCAGGCTCGTGTGTAACTGCAGTGCTGCCATTAAAAGGATATGATCTTACAAAAGAGGTAGGATGCTAAATCCAGTAGAGTAATTAAGCTACTCATCTAATTGAAAGTTTGATGATTTATTGAGCCATAAACCCCAATTCTTTCCACTTACTGACCAGGACCTACTATGTATGCTATTGCCTGATGGATTCTCATTTCCAGCTGGGCAATATGCTCCTTAAAAACAGCGTTAAAAATGTCACCAAGGAAGGCATCCTTCATGCTGTGCGAGTGATTAGCCCCATCTGAAGTCTGCAGCACATCAGAATTATTCCTGCAGAGCACTGCAGGATCCTGTGATGGACGTGTGCTGGCCCTCACGGGTGCAGAGCTCCTTGGGGTAGGAGCTGGAGGCTGGTGCTGGTGCTGGAGGTGTTCAGCAGAGACCCGAGGGGAGGCTGCGGTGCCACCAGCACTGTGCACAGCAGTTGGCAAGGTGCAAACAGTTATTTATGCTGGTCACCCAAGTCTGGTGTTATGCTGGTGGGGCAGGGACAGATGGGGGGGCTGTGCTGCCCTGGGGCTGGTGACACAGAGGTGCTCTCAGTGCCTTCCTGGTGGCTCTGAGAGAGCTTAGGATGTTTCAGCACTGCTTCCACCTTTCTTTACTTTTTTTTTTTTTTTTTTTTGACCCTTTGACCCTCACCCCTCTGTTCCTGTTAATTGTCTGGTGTTCCTACAGTTCCTGGTTCTGTTGAGGGCTGGGTGGTGTGGGCTGGTGCTCCTCCCTGAAGGAGGACTGGTGGCAGCAGTGGCCAGAAGTGCGTGCCAGGGCCTGGCCGAGCAGAGGTGACTGCTGTCTGAGGGCATTTCCAGCCTCCAGATATTTTTAGCTTGGGGTTTCCTGAGCCGGATGTAAATGTGTCTGGAATTGTCGTGGTGGATGTTAGCTTGGGGGGATGGATATGAAAGGTTGCACTCTGTGAAGGTTGCTTGTATGTGAAAACTCACCTATGAATGTCAGAATCCAGACAGAGCTGACACAATAAATGTGAGAAAATGAAAATGTAGGGAAAGTAAAGCAGTTGAGAATCAAGTGATTGCAATAGCTGTCTTTTAGGCGTACATCTGGACAGCAAGCTGCAGGAGTTTGGTATTCCCCTTGATCACAGAATGAACTCTTAAAACTTCACAGCATCTTCAGTCTCTGGTTAATGCAGTGCTCCTGGAAGGCTGCTCTCCGTATTTTTTTTTCCCCTGTCAATTAGGAATTTCTTGGGCCATCTTTTCTTTAACCTGTACCAATTGCCTTAATTGACTTCCGCCTTAATTGGTAACAAATCATTTCCACAGAACCCTTGTAATTCTTTTAAATCAATCAGCTCACCCTTCCTGTGGGGACTGTGTGTGAGCAGCGGAGCAGGGGCTGCTGCAGCTGGGCAGGAGGTACCTGTGCCTGGCTCCTGCCATGTCCCCTGCAGCTGGGGCAGGGGAGCTGTGGTGATCAGATGAGGGCTGCCATCAGGAGCGTGCTGCTGGCTGCAGGGATGGAGCAGGAGGGTGGCAGCACTGCTGAGCTGGCTACCAGCGCCACCTGAGCAGGGCAGGGGATGGAGATGGGGGAGCATGGTGGGGATGAACTGCCAGAACAGAACTCAGGGGTAAGTGGTAGATTCTCCAACCCAACACCTTCAGACCAAGGTTAATGTTACTTCGAAAAGTGTCTTGGCCAAAGTAGTCGTTTTGCTCAATAGAGGAAAAACTGGTTAAAACACAAAAGCCTGTGGTACATTGGAAATGAGACAGTATGATCTAGTGATGACTTCTGGCATAAATATCTAGGAGCCTATGAAAATACATCTCACTCACATCAGTGTTCAAAACCATTAACTGGCTGGCCTCTGGTTGGTGCCACGTAGGTGGCTGAGTTCAGCACTGTCATTGTTTTGTTTCCCCAGTCGTTGAAGTCACACCCAGTGCAGAATACCTCTTAAATAATGGCAAGGAGAAGATAATGCAACATATAACAAAATCAGTCATGAAATCCCGATGCACTCTCTAAGTCAAGGAAAAATGATCTTAGAATAACACCACTCCCTTTGATGTACTTGTGGGCTGTGTAATTAGCTGTAACCAAAATATTATTTGATCTTCTGGGTTGAAAATCACAATTTGTTTTCCTATGTATACCTAAGAATATACTTACAGCATTTCTTTGTATTAGTCACGTTTCTGAAAGCTGCAGCTGACCTCCCAGAACACCCAGAGAAAAAACTGGGACTTTCCACATGCAAATGGAAACATGCTTTGTTCTTGAAGGGTCTGTTCTAGGCTTATGAGTAGGAGGGTTGGTTTCTGTAGGTAACAGACATCCTGTCCTGTGGGGCAAAGGGGATCAGAGCTCAGCTGCGGAGGCTGCCTCCATCCAATGTGGGGACTACGACCTTAGAGGAGGCTGTGTATGGGGGTGTCTGGGTGCAAGGGGTGTGGGCCCTGCAGTCCTGGGCTTGTGGTCCATTGCTGCAAGACTTGCACTCTTTTCCAGCATGGGGTGCACCTATGGGACTGGTGTTGTGGCTGTGCCACAAATCCTCCCCCGGCAATGAGGAGTTGATGTGTGTTGGGGCAGGGCACAGTCCTGTGACAAAGCACACGTGGCCCTGCCTTTGCTGGAGGTGTGCAAAGCTCACCTGGTGCACGGGCAGGGAAGCTGTGCTCCTGCTGCTTCCAAAGGGCAATGAGCCCGCTGGCCAGGCAGGCAGCCCTGGGAGAGCTGCTGCGGCTTGGCTTGGGGAGAGCCACATCCCAGATGCATCCCTGAGTGTGTCTGCACAACCAGCTGCAGGGCAAATAATTACGGGCAATAAAGTTAGTTGAATTCAGCTTGTTCTCTGAGACAAGGCTTTACTCATTCCTAGTGTTGTTGGCTTCTCTGCTGCTTCCTTATTTATCCCATTTCTGCAGCAATTACACCCAATTGGCGTGTTTGCACTGGCTGGGTGCTGGCAGCGCTGTTCTGCGTGTTGGGGTGCGTGTGGTGCTGGATCGCGTTACAGGCGGCCGTGCTGGTTCCTCATGCTCGCAGGGAGCTGCTGGGTGTGTTTTGGGCAGAAGTGCCCCTCTGAGCACCTCCACTCTTTGCTTGGCTGGGAGGGAGGCTCGGGGGGGGGGAGCAGGGCTCATAGTTCTCCCCAGGTGCTGACAGCAGGACACAGCTTGCCCTGAGCCCAGTCAGGGGTGTGTGGTGCAGGCAAGGTGTTCTGGGGCAGCATGCTCCTGTGGCAGAGCAGCGTGGTGGTGTAACGTGGTGGAGGAGGGGGTTGCACAGCATCTTCCCCCAACCCCCAAAGATACAGCAGGGGCTCTGGGCTTATGGGGGCTGCAGGACACATGCCCCAGTGTGGGGCTGAGCACTCAGCAGCTGTCTCCAGCCCTGCCTCTAGAGTCACGCATCCCAGCCTGTGCCAAGTAGACAGATGCAGTAAAGCCAAGAGTAAGCTGGAATCCTGGCATGATGCAGAAGTGGTCCTTCCCCTGTTTGAAAGTACTGCCACTCACTGCCCCGGACTCCCTCCCCCCATGGGCCTTCCTGTGCAGCTCTTTCTCTCACCAGCTGCCCAGTAGAGAGTTGGGATCAGGAGGATGCTTGAGAGCTGCTGGGTGTTGCCTCCTGCCCCAGCCCATGCTAGCTGGACCCTGGGCTTGTGTTGGCAGAGCACCTGAGGAGCTCTGTGGGCTGCTGAGGACTTGGAGGCTCAATTTCACCTGGAATGTGTGGAAGACTTGGAGGCTGGCAGCTGGGAACTACCTTAACTCTTTTGGGCTTGTCTGTACCTTGAAGGCAGAACTGAGTCTAAAAGGGATTCACTACAGGGTCAAGAAGCGTCTGACACCTTCCGTCTTGTGCAGTGCTCTGCCTCTGAAAGCAGTGACACTTCTCGTGCGAGCCGCCCAGCTTGCTGCCAGTGCATCCAGTTTCCTTGGAAAAATGCTTTGAAAAGGAGTCAGGAAGGATCTCCCTGATTAGAGGAGCAGCCCGCGACCTGCTTTCCATGAGGTCTGTTCTGGCATCCAGCAGCCTCCCAACAAAGCATGGATATCCTTTGAAGGGGAGGAGAGGCCTGTCCCTCCCAGTTGCAGAGATGATTCGTGGTATCGAAATAGCTGGCAATAAAATGGTCTGAGAGAACAGCTCCTCCTGAGTGCTTTCTCCACCACAGCTGGAGCAGTCCGCAGCAGGGAGCCGCTGAGCTCTCAGGAGTCAAAGGCAGGGGCCAGACTGGAAGCTGTGCTGCTGGCCAGCAATAACACTGACAGAAATGCCAAGAGCAGCTCTGCAGTCCTGCTGCCACGAGGTGTGATGGCCAGTCCAGAAATATGAATAATCACCTTTTGAAGGTCCACAGAAGCAAAATGTGGGAGATGCAGCCCCTGAGGACTGACATGCAATCTCCCCATTGTATCCTGGAGCACACTGCTGGGCTTGGGACAGTGGGCAGGGCCTTCTAGAGGCTCCACAGAGGCTCTTAATTAGCAGAGGTGATGGATGAGGTTTGTACACAGTGCCGAATCACCGCTCTGTGACCTCTGACAGCCATGTATTGCATCCTGCTTTGTCCTTTCCAAAGCAGAGAAGGAAAGCCCGGCACCTTCCTATTTGCAAGACAATTACTGCTTGTGCTCTTAAAGCTTTCCTGCTTCAGCAGCACTTTAAATCCAAGAGATAATCAGAGTTTGACTTGGCTGAGTTACAAGGACCATTTCCTTTCTGATTAGCCCCGTTGTTGCTCACCTTCCTTTAATTTCCATCCATATCTTTGCTTATGGGAGTCTCCATCTGAGATTGTGTGTGCAGCTTTTTGTGTTGTAGATGGACCACAGAACTTCACTAATAATTAGTGTTTGTCATCTACTGCTAAATATTTTTGGAAGGTTTCTAAGACCTGCCACGTTCCCCTTTGTGTAGGGGAAAGTGCTCTCAGGAGCATTTCACAGGGTTTGGGGATTCAGATGGGGATTCAGCTCTGTCTGCCAGCGCTGCTTTGCTGTAGTTTGCTTGCACTTGGTAGGTTCTAGGAACATGTCCAGTATAAAATCAAACAGAACACGTGGAAGATAAGCTTTGTACTTAAAACTGCTCTGCCATCCAGTGATCTGGGTTAGCTGCTCCTGTCCTTGAAAACCTAGACAGGATGTGGTTTCTACATGCTGCCCATCAGCTCTTGGCTAATAAATATCTATATTAAAATCCACACTGAAAAAAGCACATTTGTCTAATCAGCAGGTCATTTGCTCGAGCTGCTCCTGTGTTGCAGTCTGAATCTAGAGAGGACCTGACTCTTTCAGGTGGTGGGCACCTACATCAGCCTACATCAGTCAACAATAAGCAATGTGCAGCAAGATTCATGCTGCAGCAGTCCTCCCTTCGCTTGTCTTGCAGGCCTCATATCTAATGGTTTGCTTTCCTTCAGTCATGAAGAAGATGATGCCCACGAGCGGGACAGTGCCTGTGGCTTTGGATCTCTGTGTTTGAGACCGCAGCCCTGGCTGCCAGAGGTGAGTGGGGCCTGTGGCACTTGGGTGCTGCTGGTGGTTCCTTGTTCCAGGGTGATGCCCGGACAGCCAGCCAAGAGGCAGGAGGCAGTGGGACTGTTGAGCTTGCTCTTCAGCTCACCTTCAAACCCAGATCTCGTGAATGGATAAAAGTGTGCTGAGACCGCATTGGAAGTGGGTAACCTTGGCTTGTGGGGTTGTGCAGTGACAAACAGGCCTGAAAGTTTTACCCTGTACTGATGCTTCAGAAGTTTTCCTCGGGCAGGTTGAGGGTGGCAGCAGACCTGGCACGTGTGAGGCTGTCTCTGTCCCCTGTTGGTGCAGGTCTCGTGTGCTGTGTGTGCCACAGGAGGCAGCTCTGCCTGCAGAGGTGAGCCTGGTTGGAGCCACTGGCTGTGCCAGGGCCTCGTCTTGCTGCAGGATGTTATGACTTGGGCTGATGCTGGTGATGGCGTGCGGATTGCTCGCTCCGAATTCCTGCTGCTGACAATCAGCCAAGCAGATTCATGGCGCTGGTTCAAGTGGTTGGGAGGGGAAGAGCTCGTGTTATAGTCCTGTCATGGAAAATGCCTGAAAATCCCCCAGACTTGAATGCATAACTGGGTGAGACCCACATGGTGTGAGGGGTAGGGACAAGCCTTGTCTGTACAGCAAACGGGGGCTCACAGGAACTCTGCAGCCACTCCGTTTGTGGGCTGCAGCACTGGGATGCTGCGGTGTTGGGAGCAGGATGGTGGAAGCTGCTGATGGTATCAGGACATGGAAGAAATAACTTTTGATAAGGCAAGGCCTGACCTGAACTTGTGCCCAGCACTTTGAAAGAGAAGGGAGCAAACCTGCTCGGTGGTGTGGGAAACCTTGGCTAACTTCCTTGTTTAGTTTTCCCACAGCCCTGTGCTTCCTGCTTGCCCTGGCTCTGGAAGTACCAAGATAGCATCGGGCTGGCTGTGCCGGTGGGATTCCGTCCCGGGTGGGAGCAGGACGTGATCGCCGTTCCCCAGGGCATCTGCAGGGCTGGGATGCCTGTGGGCACAGGAAGGGCTCAGGGAGGCTCGAGATGATGACCCATGCCCTGGGGTATGGAGAGGATCAGATCCCAGCCGGATGGGAAACATGAGTGAGGGGGTGCGGGATACCTAGGGCAGGGAGGGGGCTGCTGCTCTGCATGTGAGGTAATTTTCGAGATGATGCACCCTGCCCCGTGGGAGGGAGTGTGAGTGCCTCCGGCTGGTGGAGATTACTGGAGGGGAAAAGGGTGGACTGCGGGTCTGGCTCTTCCTCCCCCTCCCTAGGTCACTGGCTGTAAATTGGCGCAGCCTTTCTGGGCATAAGGAAAAATACCAGTAGCCTGCCAAGCAAAACAATAGGTCTTTCCACTGTTGAGCGATGTCCAGACAGTCTGGGCCTGTGTCCAGCTCTGGGCTGGCTCTTGACTAAGCCTCCCTTTGCTAGAGCTTTAATAGGAGGGAAAGGAGAAGCAGCAAAGAGTAATGAAACAGAGGAATGTCTGTGACATTTTTCTAAAAAGGAAAAATGTGGAGTTTCCAGTCAAACCGAAAGACTTATTGGGTTCGCTGGGAGGCTAAGTCCAGCTCCGTAGGACAAACTGCTAGATAAGGAAAACAATTTAGTCCCAAGTAATATTCACTTCAGGATGGTGTGCAGGCTCCGCCAGAAACTGTTTTGACTGCACCGTTCTCATTGATTTTTCTTTCTAGCTCTCAAGCAAACCTGGTGGTGCCCTGAGGGACTGTGGTGAGAGGCTTGCAGAGGCCCACTGGGGCCCCCAGCACCCCTACCTGCTGGGGGACAGGGAGCTCCTGTGTCCCCAGGCTGTCCGTGCCTGGCCATGCTGCATCTCCCCGGCGCACAGCGGGGGTTTGCATGGTCTCTGTGCCAGGTGCTGCCAGTGGTGTCCCCTGTGTCCCCAGCCACCAGTCACTGCCTTGGTGCTGGACAGAGCGTCCTGACCCTTCTCATGGGCCAAAAGCTGCAGACGTCTGGGAAAATGATTCATCTATGATTCAATCAATAAGTAGGATTTTACAGTATGCTCACCAGTTCAGTGCAGGGCTCACTCCACTTGCGTTGTACATGCTTTCATTTGCTGATGGTAGTGTTTCACGAAGGAGGAGAGGTTTGATGAAAGGTAAGTCTTGATGAAATGGTGTCAATAGTCTCCTGTGATCGAACTGTGGGCCTGGTTAGGAAAAGTGATGGGGCTGGTGTTTCAATTCTTTGAAGGTGTTTGACAATTTGACCAGAAAAACTGTAGCTAATAGCATATGCCACTTGGATTAAAAAGCAGCTTAATGACAGATTTCATAGAATGGTCATTGATGGCAGTGCTGCTTCCCCTGGCATTCCCAAGGAGCATTCTGACATGATTTGATGTAATGTGTGATTTAATGGCAAAGATGATAGCAGCCTTTGGTGTTACTGGGGAAGCCTTGGAACCAGCAATTGCTGCCCAGCCCTTGCTGTGGGCAGCCCACAAGGCTCCCACCTTGTTCCCAGGATGGAATTCTGGCTGCTGGGCCCATCCGCCTCCTCAGGAGGTGGTAGCTCTGGCTTCTCCATCAGCTGGGAGCTTCTGAAGGCAGCCTCTTCCTGCAGGGCTCTCTGGGTTTCCCTGTGCTTCCCCCAGCACAGCTCTGCTCGTCGGCCAGGCTCAGTAGCAAGGCACAACTCACGTTTGTGTTGAGGATGTGTCTGGGGTGAGGCTGTGTCTTCATTTCTTATCGCTTTAGTTCATGCTCCCTTCTTGCCAGCACTTGTATTTGCAAATCATTTTCTCACTGACAAATGGATGCACATCACAAACACCCCACAAACAAGACACGGATGCAGATAAGAGACTGTGCCCTGTGCAGCAATGTTGATCCCCTGATACCAGCCTCTCCCTGCATCAGACCCCATCCTTTTCACAAGGCAATCATTCAGGCCAATGATTACTCCATCCACATCACTCCTTCCCACATCAGCACTTCTTCCAGGAGAAAACCTAGCATGAGGAATGGTGCTTGTAGTACTGAAGAACTGAAGGCAGCTATAGCACAGGCACTGCAGGTTCAGTCTCCATAAAGCCTGGCTGCTGCGTGGGGGCTCTGTCCTGGCTGTGCTTGACTTTGCATGATTTGGGATACACTTCCCTGCATTTTGTAATTGTCCCTCTGTGGATTGGGCTACTGTTTGAATTTTTACAGTTTTAAATGAAGCTTCTCAATACTTGACTAGTTTGGGAAACTATTCCTCTAAAAACCTGACCACTTGTGTGATGTATTTGTGAGCTGGTTGGAGGTAAAATTCTCAGTATTTCCAAGGCTTGGACCATGTACATTGGTAAAACATGCCTTTTTCAGTGCAAACTGCCCAGTGCAGGGGAAGCCCTCTCCATGCCTTCCACCAACGCCCCTTGGTTGGACAAGGGTGCATCTGGAGCTGGGTCCTGCCTCCGGCCCAGGCGTACCTCACTGCCCTCTGCAGTGGGCATGGCTGGATTCACAGCCTCCACCAGCTGAAGGGCCAGAGATGAAGATATAAGCATGACAATATTCCCTCTGAGGGCAATTACTCAACAGGCAACAGCTACAGCACAGATGCTGGCACCCTGGCCCCGGCTCTTCCTCCTCAGGTTGCTTCGGGAGTTTGAGGCAGAAACTGAGCTCCCTTGTTGGAAGCCCATGTAGCCTCAGTGATAGCTACAGGGATCTCATCAAGCAGGAATTTCTTGGCAGGGGATAGGACCTGTCTGCCATATGGTTTCCATGTTCGGAGCAGAAGGTGATCTGTGGAAGTGGAAGGCAAAAAAAAAAAAACACCTCCTGTGGTTGATTTTCACTTGAGACTAATTGTTCAGCACAGCTCTGAGGAGGGAGCGGTGACAAAGCTGACCCTCAGCCCTGCAGCAGACTCCCTGGAAATCTCATGTGGGAATGCCTCGGGAGCTCTTCTGCGAAGTATTTTGATCTTTAGGAGTTTTTATATTTTGACAGATCAGATATCTGTTTGAAGGGCTAGACAATAAAATGTAAAACTGGCCAGAGCATCGAATGCACAAATACTTGTCACAGCCTGCCTGGCTGCAGATCCCGCTGCCCTGCCTGCCCCTGGCTGCATGGGAAGCTCACACCTCGGCAGTGCATCACACGAAGAGAAAATATTGGCTGGTCAATGGGGGTATGGCATCTTTGTGGCTGTTTCTATCTTCAAAAAGCCTGTTTCCCCCCTGGTATGTGAAAGCTGTGTAAAGCTAGTTATGGTGAGATGCCTGGTTAAGATGGCCTGATCTGCCACCTCTGTCTTTCTGGCATTCTATTCTCCAGCCCGAGTACATTTGCAGTGAATGTATTAGAAGGTGTTTTGCGCTTCCACATCTTTCTCCTAAACCCGATGGTAATCCAATAATGTATACTCCTGTGAGCATAGTAATACTTCTAAAGATTGACTAGGTAGATGAACAAATCTGATCTGCTTCCCTCCACAACTGTTTGCTGTGGTGAAATATCCCTTTACTAAAAACTTGAGCCAGGACTGAAGCTTGTGTTATATACTCCAACTGATGGAAGCACGGGAAGTGTTCAGTGGAGAGAAGAGCTGTGTTCGCTGGGAGGGGCAGCAGGGCTCTGCTCCCAGGACGTGGATGCAGCTCCCAGGAAGGGTGCAGGGGGCTCTGATGGCCAGGCTTGAGGCTGAGCACGAGGAGTGGCACTGCCTTCCCATCGTGGTGGAATGGCGAGCGTATATTGTCAGGCTGAATCTGAGCGCAGTACTAAGCTCCTCTGCCTGAATTAAAATTCACTCTGCTCTAGGAGGGCCTGGTTTGCAAGCTGCAGCTTCCAACTGGCAGCAACAAAGACATAAATGGCTAAGCAGATGCAGAAGAAAAGTCTCTCTGTGCCTGAGAGACAAAGGCATTCACTACTCCTCAACAAATATTTAGGCCATTTCTGTTGCCAGAAGCATCACAGGCATCCAGGACACATTTGCAGCAGAGCCGTGACCCACGGCGTCCGTGTGTCTCAAGCCCTTGGCCAGCGGCTCAACGCCTCGCCACGGCCGGCGCTGGGCGAGCACACCTGGCAGGGAACCGCTGTGGAGCCTTCTGCAGCAAAGCCTGAAAAACAGGGAGCAGATCTGCAACGTGAGCCTGGAGGGTGTGCAGGAGAGGGTTTGGGAGGGAGGCCGGGGTGCTGTGGCACTGTGGTATGGCCGCTTGCTGCTGCAGCGAGTCCAGCACGGCCAGCCTGGCTGGGCAGGAGTGAGTGCGCAGTGCTGCCCTTGGGTTTGTTCTCCAAAACGGGCAGCAGAAGCCAGTGGCAGCACTGCAAGGGGCTGGTGCTCTGGGCAGGTGCTGGCTACTGCTCACTTTTCCAGTGTCCCACCAGTCAGTGGGAGCTGATTGGAATCATGCTCCTTCTGTAGAAAGTGAGTTGCTGCTCAGCAAGTGCTCGCTTGTTCACACACAAAGCGTCGTGCCTGCGTGCAGCGCTGTGGGTGCTGCCCCAGGGGTGCTGCTGCTCTGTGAGGTGTCAGCCCCGAGCTGGCTGTGCTGTGAGGGGAGCACGGCCCCGTCCTGCGGGGTCACGCAGTGTGCACGGCAGCATCGGGTGTCTCTCTTTAAGAGTCTCATTTCCATTCTGATGAAAAAGTTGCTAATCAGAAATAACGAAGGACAGCCAAATAAATAGCAGTTGGTGCATTTGAATTCTTTCGACGTCTTTGCAGTGTTTCTGTGAAGGCACGGAGTGTTTTAAAACATGAAATGTAACATCAAAACAGTAAAAGTAGATCAGAATGTTCTGTCTTGAGTTTCAAACAATACCCTGGAAATTTCCAAGTCTTTCCTGTTTGTCCCGCTATTCACTGGACTCCTCTGTGCCCTTCTGCTGTTTACGATGGCAAAACTATTTGATTTTTCCTACTCACAGGCATCGATCTGGAGGCACTTAACATATTTTGTGAAAATATTCCCTCTCCAAAAGTTTCCTAGTTCGCTCAGGCAAAGTGGAAACATTCTGGTTGCTTCAATCAGATCCCTCTGTCCTGGAATAGCCACGGTGCCTCTCCTCCATCCCCCAGGGGACTGCAGGGGCGGGAGGGACCAGCTGGGTTATTCTCATTAGGCAGCCTTGGGCCACTGCCAGGGTTTAGCTCCAGTAGTTCACGACGGAGACCCACAACCTCTCATGACTTGGGGTCAGACTAAAGCAAAGCTCCCTCCTCCTGCTTTAGTTCTGGCAGGCAAATTCCATCACTGCACAAATATTTTGGCAATCAGCGATAATGGGAAAGGAAATGCAGAAAAGTCCAGTCCATGAGGAATTCTCTAAACTAGGACACTCCAAGAAAAGCAAGCTGGCGAGCAGTGCGGCTCCAGGCCCTCTCCAGCCCCAGTAACAATGGCTTTTCCCTTATCATCTGGTAGAAAGTCTTGCTGCTGCCTTGCCTCTCGCTCCCTGGTGTTTATTACCTAGGAAATGCAGCAGTGTGTGATTTGTAACAACGGGCTGCTCTTTATGGAAGTGTTTTATGCTCTAAGTGGTTACAGCAGTGTGGGATGGTGTGTATATTTTGGTATCTATAAACAAAGCAGCTCAAGAATGCCTTGATACCAAAGGTTGATTTTGGCTTTTGATCAAATACTTAATGTCTAGTTTTTTGCTTTCCCTCCCCTCCCCCTGGAAAAAAGAGATCAGTTGCTGAAATGAACAAAATAAAAGAAAACCGTGAAGCTTCCCACTCATGTGATTCTTTGGGGCAAAAGGGACAATTTCCAGGTCTTTGGAAGCCCTTTGGTGGTGGGGCAACAGAGCAGGGGGAGCCAGCGCTGTGGGGCCAGGCCCAGCACTGCGGCCCTGGCCTTTGAGCCCCTCCTGGGGCAGGGAGAGGGGGTCTGGGAGTCCTTGGGAGGCCGGGGCAGCTTCGGGAGGAAACCCCGGGGCCTGCCGGGAGGAGGACTGGCAGGCTCGCTGATGCACCCCCTCCAACTCTCCAGCTGAGCGTGAGCTGGGGAGCACCACTGTGCTGTGCCGTGCTGTGCCATTCTGTGCCCTGCTGTGCCGTGCCATGCCATCCCCTGCCATGCTGTGCTCTACACATGCCAGCCTGGCCATTGCACCCGCTCCCACCAGGCTCTGGGGAAAGCAGCTCGTCTCCCGCTCCCATGGCACGTGGGGTGGCAGGGATATGGGGGTGACACCCCCACCCTAGCACCACTGGTTTCCTCCCTGGGGAGCAGCGGGGAGAGCTCTAACCTTCCCCAGAGACCCAGGCAGCACCGTGCCTCCAGCGGTGGTTGTGTCTCTTGAAATGTATATGGTGGCACAACACAATAACATCCATTTTCCTAGTTTGAGGAGCTGGATTCTTGTGTTTCATGCTATTTTGGTATTCATTTCAGTTTTTATCATTTTAAGGTTCATGCGTTTCTAATTGTTATGAATACCATGCTAAAATTAATAGTTCTATGGTTGGTTTATTACATTTAGTAAAATTATGTGCATGTAATGTTTGCCAAGAAAAGACGCAGCAGAGACTTTAATCATGTAAAGACGATAATTTAGTTGTTACACTTGTTGAAATGATGGGATTAATTTTTTAAAAGTTTGCAAACTAGAGGAGAAATGTAAAACAATAATTTATCTCGACAAGCAAGCCAGCAGCTGACAGATATGTCCAGGCCAGTGGAAGAACAGACACATTGCAATCACAGCTGGGAGAAAAGTGGCACCGGTCAATTTTATAATTATGGGAGGTTTTATGATTCAGGCCAGATAATCCATGACTTTCTCTGAATTCTGAATGTTTTACAATGGCAGTGTGCTTAGTGTTTGACTGTTTCTGTAAGAGATCATGTATTTTACTTGTGCATGGAGAACAGAAAACAATTCACAAAATCAAAACCTCTGCATTATGAGTTAATTATGGTGCATTATGGTGGTCCTCAGCGGGACTCACCAGCCTTGCAGAGTCCCAGGAAACTGAGATTTTTAGTCACGTAGAGTCCTGCGTCTCTTCTTCTAGTTCAGTCATCCTTCTGCCCGTTCTCAACAAATCCCTTCTTGTCCAGAGAGCTACCAGCCAGCAAGGGAGGGGGCCCATGCTTTCTTCTGAGCCCCCTGGCTTTTTTATTTGAATCAGCTGGTTTTTTTTTGTTTGTTTTTGAGAGAGAGTGAGAGAAAAGAGAGAGGCAGAGCACATGGGGAACTTCACACGGTCCTTGCAACAGAGCTCAAAGCTTCTGGCTGTGCATGGGTTTGCATTTGCCATACTGTGTAATAGGTATTATTTCACACTTGCTGGAGAAAATCTGGCTATAACTTAGGCATTAATTCTGTGGAGCATTTTGTAGCAGATTGTCGGGAAAGAAAAGAGAAATGTAAAATAAGTCTTGTTTACTATAGATGATGATGTGGCAAAATAACTCAACAGCCAGTTCTCAGGAGTTTATGACAATAATCATGAATATGTTTTATAAATGTGTAGCAATGTGAGTGGACTCAATTCTGGCTGAATTTAAATAATACGGCTTTGTGCAGCAAAGCCTAAATCAAGTGGCTATAATTTATGCTGAAATGTACTACAGGATGCATTTATTCACAAGTATGTGCTGATTGTAGCATTGTGCCTGATTTATGGTGTTTTACTTTTTCATACGAAAATCCCTACCAAAAATAATATTTAGCATCTCCTTTATTTACTGAGCCCCAGCAGTTCTCTAGGCACGGTGGCGGGGGATCACTTATCTTCCTCCTCAGCAGCCCGTGCGGGGCTGGGCGCTGCCTGCAGCCTGGGTGCTGTGCAGGCAGAGCCGTGCTGCGGGTGTGCTGTGGTCTGGGGCCCCGGCACCTTTGGTGCTGCACAGGGAAGCCAAGGCCGGTGGTCAGTGGTGTGGCCAGGCTGGCTCACTGTGTGCTCAACCACTCCAAGGGCTCTGCAACAGCCCAGCTTCTCGCTTGCTTGCAGTCATCACAGGCAGCACTGGAGGCTGGCATCCTCCAACAGCCTTCTGCTTGGTGCCCGTGTTCTTCTGATGCTCTCCAAGTGACTTGGGTCGGTGCTCGGTGTCATGTCAGGGCCCCTGCCAGGTTTGGTGGCAATGTGGCCACCCATGCCATCAGGGAAGCTGGTGGCTACCTCCGTGCTCAGGCTCATTGCCCCCTCGCCAGCCTGCCCTATGGAGGGTCTTTGACAGCCATTCGTTACCGTACAAACTCCTCTCCCCACTGGTCTCATTCAGCACCTTGGTAATGCTCAGGAGTTAGAATAAAGGTTGGATAGACAGCGGCAAACTGACATTTCCTGACTTGAAAGAGCCTGACCCTGTGGCCCGAGCAGAGTTCTTTCAGCTGACGGTGTGCGTGTAATGTTTTAATTGCGTGTGACAATACCCCTGGCACGATTAAGCTGGGAAGCTTCATTTATCACCACTACCAAAGGCAAGTGTCAGCCTGTGAGCACCCTCCTCTGTGTGTAATTTTTTGGAAGTCACAGAAGAGGTTTCTAAAGGAAGGTAACTGGAAAGGTTTGGGTGATATTCCTGGACTTGTAGAATTACCTAGACAAAGTGCCATATCTCTGGCTCTGCTAGAAAAATACATAATTCAGAGGCTAAAAGAAAGATTTATTTAAAGCATTTGAAATCCCCAAGTAAATCATTTCGTATCATAATAGAACCCTAACCATCCTGGGAGTGTGTACATCCATTAGAAGAGAGTTAAGATCCAGCCTTACTTTCTTTCTGGGTTAAAATCAGTTGTGCTGAAAGTTTATCAGTGATTTATTCTGCAGAGTGACTCCATTTGTAATTCTCCTTCCTGAAAGTTTCAGCACCATTGTTTTTAATGATAAGAACTTGTTGTAGCAACCCCTGTCTCTAAACACTTGGAAATTCTTGTTTAAATAAACATGCAACTTGCAAGCAACATGCAGCTTAAATGTGTATCTTATTAAAAGCTGGCATGATTGGAGGCTCCCGGCTTTCTTGCCAATGTTTGGAATACAGTAGCATTTTTACCCTGTACCAATAAATTTCTGTGCAATGAAAGGCCATAATATTTGCTGTTTTAAGGGAAAACTCTGCTTAGTTAGGTGGAGAGGTGGAAAATATTCCTAATAAATAGGATCCAGAATGAAGCAGGTAAATATTTAGGTTGTTAATATTGTGTCTGTCTTACACAGGGCAAAAGCTCCCACCCTTGTTTTGGAGGAGAGGAGGAGACATTTCACAGCATTTCCAAAGAGAGGTCTCACAGTGAGGCATCCGAGGAGCAATTGACTTGAAATGTACCCAGAGCTAGACTGGGAATTTCCTCTTGTCCCTTGCAGAACAGTACAGAAGGGACCCAGGTTAACAGCTGAAGTTTTCTAGCAGACAATTGCACCATGGAGCTTTCAAACAGATATTTCAGGTACCTAGTCAAGTCTGACTTTGTGCTTGCAAGGAAGGAAGCTGGTTGGGAGAGCAAAGCTGGGGGAACATGAGGGAGGCAGAGGAAGCCAGGGCTGCAGAGACCGAAGGTGAGGATGAAGAAATCTTGCAGCCTTCACAGGACAGGCAGATGGACTGTGGCTGCTGTGGTCTTGGAGTGCGGAGACAAGCAGCAGATCCTGCGGCTCTGCTCCCTGCACCTCTTCCAAAAGGCCACAGTGGTCCCCGGGCAGTTTTGCTGGTGGCAGGTGCCCAGAGCCAGGTTCACTGTGCTGGAGTGGTGGCCAGGAGCCTGCAGCTGGGAGTGCTGGTGCCTGAGGGGCTTGGAAATGAGCTTCACATTCTGGGGGTCTGACTGTGGTGGTGCCTCCCAGCACATGGCCAGCGGCAGGGGTGGCTGTCCCCTCTGAGCCAAATTCTGCAGCTGCCTCCTGCTCCTGCGCTGCCCGCACAGAGCGGGCTCGTGGCAGCAGTGCTGCGGCCGCCGAAGGAACTTCTGCTGTCTTTAAGTTAGTCTTCTCTAATTAGTTCACTATTAATTAAGGGGCTCTGATGTTATGATGTGAAAATTAGCTGGCAAACCAGTCTGCCATTACCCAGAATTTGCAGAATTAAACTCTGAATTCCAAAATAACTTCTTCATTAATAATTTTGATTTTCCAGACATTACACAGAAACACACTGGTGATTAGCAGAAGTATGATGTGTTCTCATTCACAGTATCCCTAATTACTACTAATTTAGTTATTAACTCTTTGGTGCAAATGAGCGGGGACAGAACTGGGGAATGCTGGCTTCCTTCTGCACCGCGGCGTTCCCCCCGTCCCCTGAGGGCTGCGACTCCTGACGCAGAAGCCCCCCTCTGCTCTCGTGGTGAGCAGGATGGGCTGGGGGGCTGCCACCTCAAGGTGTGTGTGTCTCACCCACCCTGCGGCAAGCAGGGGGAAGGCATGGCCAGGGACCAGCTTGGCCCTGCCACAGAGACGGCTTCCAGGCCCCAGAGCAGCACTGTGGCGGTGTGCAGGATGTCCCCTCCTCGCCGCACAGCCGCCACCGGGGCTGCTTGGCAGTGGGCTGAGGCATTACCTGCTTCGTTCATAACTCAGGGAGAGTTCAAGTGGGCAGGAAGCTGGCCCTCTGCCTGGGAGAATTTGTCACAAGATTAGAGAATTAATGGGAAAATACAATATATTAAAGAATGAGAGATTTTGCTAACCTCTTACCTTGTCTTAGCCTTAATTGCCTTTAAAAATCACAGGATACAATGAATTACCATTGATTTTTCTCAATAACGTTTATTTCTGCAAAAGCCAGCTGAACTGCAGTGAGAGGCCATAGTTCAGAGGGAGCTGCCAGCCCTGTGGGGTGGGCTGGGTGCATGGGCCTGGGCACTTGACAAACGGGATGGGATGGTGCCAGGGGCAGGCCCTGAGCCCCACGGGTCCCCTGGCCCCACTGCAGTGCCCAGAGGCCAGCGGGGTGTGGAGGAGAGCCGGGAGGTCTCCAGTCCTGCTCCCTGTTAACGCGTTTTTATCTGACGTGCACCTAGAAACAAGCAGTCTTGGGAGGTTCAGTGGGGCAGGTCCGGACTGAGAGAGAGCATGAAAGATTTATAAAGCCTTTTTGGTGGCAATCGATACTGCTTCTTATTACAGCTGCATTCTTCCAAACTCGCCCTCGTTGTTCATTTTTCCACCTCTTCTAATTTGACCCAAAATGAATGGATGAAGTACCAGGGAGGGGCCTGCATGGTTGAGAGATACCATTTCAAGAGCTAAGCCTGGTAATTAATCCTTTCATCTGATTCCTTCCACTGGCGAGGGAGTTCATTGCTGAGCTACAGCATCCATCAGTACTTACACATTGTGTGCCTGCGACCGCAGCCATGGGTCGTGCCCAGCTGTGCTCGCGGCTACTGCTCAGCGGTCCTTGTTCAGAGAGCTGGTGTTGTGGGGACAGCGGACACGTAGTGGGAACGACAGAGCAGAAAGTGAGAGGAACCATGGGAACACGGGTCGTGGTGTCAGGCTGCGCGTTCAGGCTTGCTGCGAAGTTCCTGGTGAATTTCACACAAAAATTGCAGAAATCAGAGAAGAATGTTCCCATGGCTTTTCAGTGGTAGGGAGGAGGTTCTGCCGGCAGGAAAAACAGCATGGGAAAATGCAGGAAGGCATCTGCAAATATACCAGGCAGTGAGAAGAGCCGGCACCACCGGCTCCTGGGGAGCGAGTGAAGATCTCACAGGGAGAGATCATTTGGCTGCTAACAGCCCTGAAGTGTTCAGTAAACGTTTCTCTTTTTCACTGCAGTTTTAAAAAGCCTTTCATGGCCATGCAGTATAACATCCAACCTCACTGAGGAGGATACTCACTGACAGACCTTGGAAAGGCCACCAAGATGGACCTTTCAGGAGCCAGACAACAGATGCACTCGAGCATTTTAAAAGAGCAGAATGAAATCCTTCCTGGACTATTAACAGTAACGCTGCGTACTCCTCAGTGCACTGAGAACATTCCAGAGGAGAAGAATTTGTGCCAGAGTTTGCAAAACATGATGAGGGTGAGCTGAATTGCTAGAGGTTTGTCAGCTGGCAGCTTCAGACAAAACCATTGATAGGCAGAATTGAAGGTGTAAAAAAAAAAAAAAGAAACACATTGGGAGGCTGCAGGCAGTGCAGCAGGGTCCAGAGCAGAGGCACTGGGTTGAATTGAGGCTGCAGCCGGTGTGTACGATAAGGAGAGATGTCAGCAGTTCTCGTGTTAGATTATTTGGAGGAAGGCAAACAGAGGCAGGTGAGGAGTCTCCAGGTTGCTTTGTGGGAAACACTCCTTATCACAGAGGAGTCCTGTCTACACTTCAAGCACAGACATGGGATTTGTATCAGGGACCAACACAGAAAAGCCCTCAGGTCTGATCTCCTACTTAACACAGGCCAGATGAGCACGAGGATCCCTATGGCCTTAAATGTATGATCTGTTATTAGAAAACACCTGGCAGCTTGACTGGCATCACTGGGAAGGGACGGGGGTAGGAGCTTTTTTGAACTGAAGCTCTGCTCCCATTGCCTTGCACAGGGGTAGCCCCAGGCAAAGACTAACCTCAGAGTTTGCTAACCTTGCACACAGAGGCACGTACTGTGCCCAGAGCATGGCTTTTTGAGTGATGAATAGCAACAGGATAAGCTCACATTTTCAGTCCCAGCCAGCCAGCATGGTCTTGTGTGTGCCCACCTGATGGCTTACCTGGCTCCTGGACTGGGAAATCTCACGGTGACATGCCTGGAGAGCCTCCGCATGTGACTGCACTCCCTGCTCACCACAGCCCAGCAGCAGCTCCAGAATCACCTTGCTTGCTACGCTGTATGCTGCCCTCCCCACACGGAGCCTCTGCTGCCTGCTAGATATTCATGGTGGCTGCTTGGAAAGCCACAGTCATAATGGGATCATTTTCCTGCAAGCTGTTTCAGAAGACATCATCCAGCCAGTCATATTTCTGTGCAGCATCTGTCAGGCTTCTGCACTTCAGCAAGCTTCAGACAGGACCATTTATAGTTTCAATAATGGTTTATTCAAAGACAGGTTATGATAACTTCAATCTCTCTGTTTTGCAGATATGATGTAATTTGAACATGTCTATGGAAGTTTGAATGAAGGAATTGTCCTGTGTATATGATGAATATTCTAATTGAGAATAATATTCAATAAAGGCCAAGACAGGTGCTTTCTCCTTCTTGGGATTCCTAATTGCTGATGTGTGACCGGAATTTGTATGTCCTCTTAAACACCTTTCCAGTGGTTTCCCAGATTTATTACTGTTCCATACTACTGAACATTTGCATAAAAAGAATTTAAATTAGCCTTTGCATTGGTATTTGATATGGCAGATCTCGCTGCCACATGCAAATTCCACATGCAAAGAAGGCACCAGTCAGAGGGCAACTTAAATTTTTCTCTGGTTTTGGAAATACCTTGGCTCCCTGCATACAGACAATTCAGAGTTGTCCTGATGCAATGGTTACTGCTGACTTCTTTCTGGCTTGCTTGGGTAGCTAGATGTCTGCAGAATTCCTTCCATGGTCCCCAGAGGCAAGCAAAAGTGTTTTGGAGTGGAAAAAGGATTGTGGAGATTTTTAAGGAAATGTAGAGATCTGGTTATTGATGCTGCCTGCCTCAGCTGCTGGAGAAGGGGCAGACCCCACTGACTTCCATCCTCAGAAGTGCTGACCCAAAAACTCGTGTCCTGCAAACATCTATTACTGTACTGGCAACAGCTGGAAAATTGCAACTGATTTTAGCACAATCTAGATTTTGCCCATGACTGTTTCTTTGGGAAATGTCACCATGAAAGCACAGCAGAGATGGAGATGAGCACAGCTCTGCCCTGCTTCTCCTTCTAGAGGTCCCTCCAGACAGCCCAGGCACTCTCCTCTGTGCTGCCGTTTGACTGAGCTATTTAAAAGCATGGGCTGGAGCCTCTCAGTCTCCTGGTTTCTTGGCCTCCTTTTTCTCCACCCACCCTGTTGGTTTCTCTCATTTTTCTGGCTGTTTTCTTCATTTGCAAACCTCTGTTTCGCAGTTTTTCCCTGCGCTCTTCCAGTTCGCCCTGCAGTTCTGCTGACTGTGCAGGCGAGTTCAGGTCCCCCTGCAGACCACCTGGGAAACAGGAAGCGGTCTGAAGCTCTGGATTAACTGAGAGATTGCACTTAGTTCCCCCTTGACTTCTCCATTTCCATCTCCCGGTCTGATTTGGGGCCTTTAGTCCTAGCAGTCGGAATCCTGCTCACACTTGAAAGTGGCTTGAGGAGAGCTGGAGAGCCTTGCACACCAAACAGTAAGTGTATCTTCCTCTGGAAAAGCCTGGGACATTCAGGTGCTCCTACAGGCCTCCTCCCTTCACTGAGGTCTGATCTGACTAAAGCTTGGCTTTCTGAGGCCCTGCAGTGCAGCGGTAGGGCTTCTGAGGTAGCTCCTTGGTGGCCTCGAGCCTGCCCTTGCTGGCACAGGGCGCGCCTCTGTTCCACGCGCGAGATGGTTCTCAGCCGGCTGAGGAGTGGAACCCTGCACAGACACAAGCAGCGTGTTGATGGCTCTGGGTGAGTTTCCCCAAGTCCCACATGAAGAATAGAGGTTACACCATCAACTTTAGACAATTGAAGTGTAAACTTAGGGTTTTGCATACACTGAGGATCTGACAATACTTTCCTGGTGCCCATCTTTCTGAAGATAAGAGCCTCTGGCCCTCAACTGAGTGCAGCCAGGGGCTGTCTAGGGTCTTCCTGCAGCTGCTGCTCCCCTGGCTGGAGCAGGGTCCTTGGCCACTTCCCCAGTCCCCATCCCCAGCATGTTTGTGCATCCCTGTCACTGCTGCCGGAGCCACAAGAGTGAAACCTCTTCCTCTGGGTGGCTGAGAGGTGTCGGGAATTGCCGTTGCATCTGCAAGGTGAGTCTGGCTGCACTGCCTTTGAAATACTACCCTCCTGCAGCAGTGGCTGGGAGAGCACACAAAATGAAGCGTATTTTGAACCAAGTGAGGGACCTGGTGGGATGCATGGGCCATGTGCAGGTCTCTGCAGTGGAAGTGCCTTCTTTTCCTGTGTGGTTCTGGATGCTCCTGCCCCCTCCAGTTACCCTGCCAGACTGGCAAAGGCTCAGATGCACACAGGTATGTGTTTCTAGCTGAGCTGGGACAAAAAACAAAACAAAAAAAAAAAACACGAAAAAACAACTGTAGGAGGGGAAGCAGAGGGGTGAGATGTCTGCGTCTCCCGCTGTGGCATACATCCTCTGGGTGTACATCAATGGTTTGTTTCTGCTGCTCATTACGTGACAGAGCTGGCTGCTACCGCAAGTTGTTGAGGCTTTGGGAGGCTCATTTGCAGGGCCCTGCCTCGGTGGGAGGAGATCTGGGAGATCTGCAGGAAGGCAAGCAGGGAGATGGTGGGACCACCGCCCTTGTGCTGTGCCAAGCTGTCCCACTGTGAGCAGGACAGGGTGTCACAGATCAGCCACGGTGTCACTGGGGTGGGACAGCTGTGTTTAAACCCAGAACAGGAGGCTCCTGCCAAGAAGAGGCT
Source organism: Netta rufina (assembly GCF_964035555.1). Taxonomy (NCBI): domain Eukaryota; kingdom Metazoa; phylum Chordata; class Aves; order Anseriformes; family Anatidae; genus Netta; species Netta rufina. The sequence continues at coordinate 15,334,028 of NC_140141.1, read as the reverse complement.
GCACCCTGAAACTCCCCGGCTGCCAGGATGAGCTGGGGTGCGTGCCTGGGCAGCACAGCCCAGCCTGGTCCGAGTGCCTGGACCTCCCCAGTGCCTGCAACCCCAGCAGTAAGTTAATGAGCAGTAATTAGAACATCCAAAGGAGCAGGATTTCTTGATCGTGTGCGCACTAAGGGGAAGCGGAGCCAAACGCAAATCAAACCAAACACCTTGCCAGCCTGCCAGAAGTGTGCGAGGGGCTGGAGGTGCTGAGCAGCCGGCTCCGGTTAGAGGAGATGGCCCTCTTTCCCATTCATGTATTTTGTATTATAAAATGACTGTGGTTGTCATAGCAACATAAAGGGAGCAGATCTCATTACTGAGGCCTGGCCACATTATTTTCTCCAAGGAATTTCTTCTTTTCATTATTTTTCTCCAAAGGTCAGTTATCCTCTGAGGCAGGGCGGGAGATTCTGCGAAAGGTGAAGCATATTCATGGCAGAATTCCCCTGGTGGAATTTACAATCATTTTGCTTTTTTATACTTGTAGAAAGATTTCTTTTAGTATAACATTTTCTTTTAACCCTTTCTGTGTTCTGCACATAAAACCAGGCTAGTGACTAAGAAGCTTTGCGCAGGGATTTTCCAGAGAAAGTGGAGAATTAATGTCAAATCATGCTTTTATTAGAACATAAACCAAAGTGTGTCATACTACATACAAACATTTCTCTGAATTTTGTTTGCCTTTAGCAGTCGTGCAAAATGTAAGAACTCTTTCAAACTTTGTTCTGAATCTGTTTTGTTTCTCACTGTAAAGCCGTCGCTGTCGGCTGTGAGCCAGCTCGAGTCGTGGGGAGCAGGCTCAGAGCGTCCTGTGGGTCTGGGATCTGGAGGCTCTGTTTGTAAGTCCTCCGTCCTTATCTAGCTTAGTCAAAGGGAGCTTTATCCCTGTGAATGCTCAGGTGCTCAGCTCAGCTGGAGATGCAGAAAAATGTGAGCACAAACACGGCGTTATGCGCCGGCTGAGCATGTCAGCATGACCCGCTGAGAGCGGGCAGCCGAGCAAGCGGCTGGCTTCCCTCACCCACAGGTTGCTGTTGCTGCCTGGAGTAACTTCAGCGTGCAAGTCAACAGCACTGCTGCAATTCTGTGCTTAAGTGTAACCTGACCAGTTGTGACTGCTGCATTTCGTCAATTTCAGAATTTCACACAAACACCCTGGTTCCTTTTCAAATAAATATTTCCCATTACCTTGTTATTAAAGCTTTTAAACAAGCATTCCAAGTCTAGCTGCCAACACATATTTTCTAAATATAATCTAAAAAAGGAATGATAATACTTAGCCAAAGAAGGAGGAATGCAAATTGTACCTCTCTGGTGTTATATCCATGAGGTAAGGCAAGAGACCTCTCCAGTACATTGCTTATGAGGTTGCCAAGGATAAAGAAGCTTTTCCAGCTTTGTATAGTTTTTAAGGATCACTTGTCCTGAGATATGAGATGGAATCAGATATACTAAAGGAGGGAGTGGTTCTGCATTTTCTTATAGTATTCAAAGATCCACAGTATCTCAAAAGTTTTGTGAGTACGTATGTATTTTGTTGCATATAGATGTGTACAGAAATAATGTCTTGTACTTGTATTTACATATATTGGAAAATAATTGTTAAAAATGTCTTGTATTCTACTCACACCTGCATCACATGCACGTTATTAGTTCCGTGTGCTCAGAGGGCAGCGATCTCAGGTCTCCAGCGTGCAGGAGGCTGGCCCACCCAGCTCTAGAGCACGGTCTTAAAGAAGTAATTCAGTTTGATATCCTGCTGTTATTTTTAATTTCTTTGATTTAACATGGGTAAGCTTGATGGTTCTAATATAATACTGAAACACCATAGAAATTTATTATGTCTCTTGTCTCTTACAAGGAAGACAGTAACAGAACTAGCAATAGGTAGAAGAGAGGCTGTGGAGAGCATATGGTCATCAAGTCTTTACTAGGTAGTGGAAATCTGCCCCCAAAAATGATCGTTTTTTTCTATAAACTTCAGTCATGCCAGGATTTCTGAGAATGATTTCTTAGTGTGCAGCAGAGCACAAGTGTGTGTTCAGTGGGCAGCCCAAAGCATTAAGCAGAAGAAGAGCTGGGGAAGGCAGAAGAACCTCATGTTGGAGACATGCAGGATCTGGGTGCAGAAGCTGGACGGGAACTGGAGCAGTGGCTGGCCTCACAGGGTTCCCGCTGCTCTGGTGGGCTCTACCTGCAGCTTCCCAGGCAAAAGATCCCAACACTTGGCTCAGAGGGCTCATCTTGTCCTCTGTCTGCTGTCTTTGTGAAGAGCTACTCCTGCTTCCATCCACCTGATCCGCAAGGATGCACGGCCACAGCAGTGCAGTGGCCCCTGGGGGCTGCTGTGGAGCGCATGTGGTCAGAGGGGCTGCGGGTGGTGCCGAGCCTGGAGGCTCGGGGACAGAGAGGCTTTGCCAAACACACCAGCGTTTGGAAGCTCCAGGATCTCTCACAAAGCCTGTGTTGGAGATACTGTCCTCACAATCCTCTTAAATAATATCCTTGGCACTGTGATGAGCACATTACAAGTGTATGAAATCTCCTTTTCTGCAAGGTGGAAAGGAGCCGGGTGTTTCTGAGGCTTCACAGCCTTTCCTGCTCTGTGGAGTTAGCCTGGCTGCTTGCTCCTGCTTTGTAGAGGGGAGGCTGGGGCAGAGGAGCTAATAATGCTAACCCACTCCAAAAGGGGTCTTTTAAAAATTAATGAATGGTAATGAATGCCCTTAGCTGTAAAAATAATAATGCCTGGCCATTTTACAGCACTTTTCATCAACAGTACTGATAATAATTTAGCATATATGTCAATATTGTCTGCAGCAGAGGCAAAGCCATTACCACGGCCAGTGATAGTAGACGCATGGCGACTTCGATTTAGATGTCCGTTTTCTGTAAATCACATTCTGCATGCAAAATGAGTATTTGCGTATGCAAATGAATAGGCATCTAAGTGGCCATGTGTGCTTCCTAATGTCTACTTTGCATGTTCACTTATGGTAATTTTGCTTGATGATCAAGATCATGTAGATTTGTGTGTGAGGTCCATGGCACACTCTTTATGATGGCAGAAGAAAACCAAGTAAATCAAAATGTCTTGGTTTCAAAACAGTTCAGGAAGCCCTAGGTATTATTTAAAGATGAGATTAGCAGCAAACCATATACTGCACCAGTGAGCTTCCCTTGGAGTGCGCGAGAGCACAACGCCCCGTCAGAAATCCCAGCAAAGCCAGGATTTGTAATGAACACATACATTCCAGCTGAACTCTGGCTTTGCAGATGCCGTGACAATTAGGTTGATCTGCCAGGTGATATTGCTGTGCAGCGCTTCACGTCGTATTCATCACGGGCTGAACTGCTGCTTAATTTTAATTGCATGCTGCAGCAGGTAGATGGTGTCATATCACATGCACTTCAGAGCGAGGCAGAGCACTTGGAATATATTATGAACACAGGTTATTATAGGGCTTTTAACCGTGCATTTAGCAGTGGTAGATGTAAAGCTTTTAGCTTGCACTCCTGTTTATTAATTAATAAAGGGCCCTGTTCTGACATTACTTACGTCCTCCTCCGTTTCTCATTTTAGATGCTGGTCTCATTTAAAATGATAAGTAGCCCAATGCACTTCTCGTGAAATTTGCTTACAGCTGGCAATCTCCCTGTCACAAGCACACCAGGTTTGTGCTGCCATCTCCTTCAGGGCCCCTCAGCCTGGCTCCTCCGGCAGGCGCAGGATGGATGAAGGTGGCTGCGAGGGCTGGGGCCGGGAGGCAGCCCCTGCCGGGGGACTGTCCTGCACCTCACACCACGGGCTTGGTTCCAGCCTTCCCAGAGCTGCTGGTGTGGGGGCTTGGAGTTTTGAGTCCACCCTCACGGAGACTGGCGCCTCTCGGCACCTCTTTCAGCAGCAAACGTCTCCGTGTTATGTCGGCTTTCGCTGGAATTCACCTAACACTCATCCTAGGCGCGGGCTGCTCTGCTGGTACATGTCTCACTTACAGCCTTTGCTTCCTTTTTCCTCCTACCTTATGGTGGGCCAATAACTCACAATAGAAACAGCTTCTTCTGATTGAGATCTCTTCAGGTATTTTTGTATCTGTAGCTCTAATTTGGATGACAAACCCCCAGTAGCTGTGATAGTGAGAAGGAAAATGTGTACTGATAGTTAAGGCAGAACAGAGTGCCGTGATAATGTGGTATTTGTGCTTATTGCAAATATGTGCTGAATGGAGAGAGGCTCTTCGCTCTCTGTGGGAGTATCTGCAAGAACGCGGGAGGGAATCCCGGCTGGCACCCGTGCTGCAGCTGGGCGTGTTATCCCAGAGAAGTGCCAGTCCTGTCCCTCCATCCTACCAGGAAAAGGCAGGAGGTGCGTTTTTGTTTTAAGAAGTTGCAGGAAAGATGTTCTGGGTGTGAAGCTGCATCCTCCGTGCTTCTGCAGCTGCAGCCTGGCAGAGGAGCCTGCAGAGCCGGGGTCCCACAGCCCCGCTCCTGACCCCCCCAGCTCGCAGCAGAGGGGCACCCGCAGTGCTGCAGTGGGGCCTGGGGAGCTGGGGCAGGGGCTGCCGGCCTCCTCCTCCTCCTCTTCCTCTTCTCCTGTGTGCGCGGGGGAGAAACTTACTGGCTAACGCACCAGTCCTGGAATTGCTGGATCAGCCTAATTTGGCTGCTCATGCGTTGATCCAGCCCTGTGGATTAGCATTCCTCCAAGGTGCAGCAAACATTAAGCAGATGTATCAATAGTAAGAACATTTTTTTCATAGACGTTGAAGGTTTGTTTTCATTAAGTATTCTGGAAATGTTGCTCTTTGTGCCTGAGTATTTGGGTTATGGAGCATACTGCAAGCTCGGAAATTTGCTTTTTTTATTTAAGTTTTTTTCTGACTTGAAAGGCTGGTTTTTATAACAGGCCAATTTCAGACCATTTGATATTGATATATGAAGATCCTCAGGGATTATTGTAATGCATTTTTCATCCTGCTGTGATAGTATCATATAAGGAAAATGGGACTGACTGTTAAGTACAAATTGAAAAAGACATGGTCATTTAAGATAACTCCTTATCTGTATACAAGGAAATGGTATCAGGGAAATAGACCACCAGTTGACAGAAATAAATTTTGCCTCAGGCTCCTCCTCCTCTCCCACAGCTGCTCAGGCTCTCCTGTCCGTTCCTTGATTCAATTACACTCGGAGCCACTTCTCGGTGGGACGGGCGCTGGGTGGGTGCCCAGCCCTGCTGCCCCCTGGCCTTGCCCCCCGGGCCGGGGACACGCAGCGTTCGCGGCTGGGCGTGCGGAGCAAGCGAGGGACTTAATGAATGATTTCTTTAGTTGAGCGAGAGCTGTTTGTTTTTATAGCCCTTATAAAAAGATAGGAAACAAACTCAATAAGCCAAGTCACACTCGATCCAGTCTTTTTTTTTTTTTTTTCATTCCTGGCATTTTATCTCAACTCACTCTATTTTAATCGGCTGTAAATCAGTGCTTATTATTATGGTGTGAACAGTGTCGATGGGCCCGCTCTGCGCCCAGAGGAATGGTGCTCCCTGCCAGCACCTCTCCGCAGGCGGCTCCGACGATTCACTGCCTGGTGGCGTTTGTTGGAGAGTCCTCCTCACAGAAAGCTGCAAAACGCATTAGAATTTATGATCATTTTGGAGCCTGAACAGGAAAAGTGTGTTTTTCCAGATCCTGTGAGGTAATCACAGTGCGATGACATATGTTGCAATTCCCTATATGCGGCAACGCGCTGTGGCGAGCATAATCTCTGAAGTGCGCTTTCTCCTCCTCAGCGATTATGGTATCACGTTTGGACTCCAAGCATTTTGACCATTAGTAGAATGAGGGTGATTACAATTTGGCATAAGGTACTGCAGTCAGAAGCCAATGTTTAGAGACAGTGGTATAAGAGAAGTCTCATAATTGGAACTGTAGGGGGTTAGTTTGCCAGAGTATCTGTTGCTGGCACCAAATCCTTCTTGGCGCCGCACCTATTGTAGCTGCACTTTGGCCCACACCTTGCTTCATACTGAGCCTGCAATTAAAATACAATCAGTTGTCCCTGTCCAGCTCCTGGATAACAGTTGTGCAGCCCAGATTCCTATACGTGCCCAAACAACATTCAAGGCATCAGTGTTTTAACACCGCATGCTCGCTGCTGGTGCCTCTGCCAGGGCTCACGTACAAATTCAGATGAGAACATCTCAAAGTTTGATTTAGTGTCAAGGCAGTCCCCAAGCAAAATCCCTAGGCTGCAACATGGCATTCCTATCTAATCTCCTAGGACTTTGGGACTTCATATCTCTAGATCTCAGATTCCCTTTTATGTTATCCCTGGGCAGTCAGCGTCTATTGTATTTAGTGATGAATTTTTTGTTATTATTTCCTTGTCAAATATGTATTGCCAAGTATTGCTTCCCAGTAGTGATACAGAGGGACACAGCAGCAGCCTGTCAGTGCTGTGGAGCCTTTCTTGTCCGAGGCAGCACAGCCCTGCAACCAGAGCAGCCACTGGTGCTCGTGAAATGGTGTCGGAGAGGCACACAAGGATACTTGGGAAGAAGGTTGGATGGCAGGAGTCAGGGACGCAGCAAGACATCCCGACAGCTGGAAAAGTCCTCGGAAAATTCTAGCCAAATACTGGTTTGCAGCAGTGAAGCAGGAACAGCTTCTGCCTCCAAAGAGTTGCGGATGCCAGAGTTTCCCTTTGCCCAAGAGATGCCGTCTGTGCTGGAAATGTGCAGATCCTCACCTGCTGTGACTCACGGTGCTTTCCAGGAGACGTAAAGTGGCTGTGTCTGCTGCGGAAAGCTTTGTTCCTGGGCAGCAGCAGTGGCAGCCTCGTTGGCGTCGGCGCAGTGGGCAGCGGCGCTGAGTCCCCAGGCTCGGGTGGTGAGAGGAGACGGCTTGCTTGTCTGAGAAACATTATCCCATTTGGAGCTCACACCTGGCGGCACTGGGCCCCTTCCTCAGCCGGTCGCTTCATGTAACTGGCTCAACAGCATGCTTTGTAATTAAAATATTATAGCTGGAAATGTTGACTATCTTCCAAATATGCCAGGAGGTTTCTGTTTGCACTGCTTGAAGCATAAGCTGGCAGTGAAGGCTGGTGCAGAGCAAAGACAAATGCGTTTGTGTTGGGCTGCACATTGTCTCCTGCTCTAACATCTCTCTAATTCATACAGTGCTGCTTTTATTTGCCACAGCCTGTAATTTCTTTCACACCTAATTGAACTTTGTTTTAAAGTCTTGTGTCTAACTAATGTCCAGAGAGCGCTTCAACAAGGACTCCTTGGCCTTTCCTTCTGGTTCTCCATAAATACCTACACTGGAAGGCTTTGGGAAGCCACTGCAGACGGCGCGTGGATAGCAGCAGGTCAGGCCATGGCTTCTGAAAAGGCTGCTGGGTGCTGGCAGGGCGGGCTCAGGCCTGGAGGGGGGCAGCGATGCTCGAAGCCCTCCTCCTGGGGCAGCCGGGACATGAGGCTGCATCCTGCAGGAGCAGCCCCTGGCAGCTCCCGTGGCCAGCACTGGTGGGGCTGCACCTGAAGGCACCGTGGCCACCAGCAGCCGCCGGTGGTCCTGGCTGGTGCCTGTTGGTGGCTGGGCTCCCACCGCACGGTGCTGCGGGGTCGCTGGAGGACAGGGCCTGGTGCATGGGGAGTGCTCTGGGAGGGGCCCTGCATCGCCAGCTGGTCCCTTTGCTGTAACCCACACGTCGGCCTGAAACAGAAGCGTGGGCAAAGGAATAACCTGCCTCCTTCTTCAGGGGCTGCTTAAGACTGTACAAGGAGATAAGCAAATTATATGGCCTTAAATATCTGTGGGATCTGTGATTCTCAAGACAGCCATCAAGGCAGGGCTAACAAGGGCACTTTAAACACCGACTCAGGCATTTCTACTGCACAGATCCTTGTCTCAGACTTTCCCCTGGGAGAAAAGCAGACAGCAGGGTTGTTAAAGAAAAGTGTTTTTTGTATTTTTTGTAAAGTTTTTCAAAGTGATTTTTTTTCCCCCCTGCTATTGCTGAGGAAACTGAACGTTTTGTCCTTGCTGGCCCTGAGCTGCAGCTCTCCCTGCTGCGGTGGGGAGGCCACGTGTGGCCCGGCAGCAGTCGGGAGGTCAGGGACGCGGACAGGCAGATCGCAGCAGGCAGAAGAGCCGTCAGGACAGCCCCGCAGACACCTGCGGTTCTGAGAGTCTCCACAGGGGTCCTGGGTGGGAGAGCTGGCGAAGGCTGCACTGCAGACTGGTGCAGAGGGCAAACGGCCCTGCCCTGGTGCGCGGAGATGGGCGATGCCTCGCCAGCCCAGCGGGCTTCTCTCTGCAGAGCTGTGTTGGTGCAGAATGATGGGTCCGTAATGATTTATCAGCTGCTCCTTGGGGCTGGCGGGAAGGGTAATCCTCATTAACACAGCCGTTATTGCTGTGGGTACTCGGGAAGGAGTTCTGATTTAATTCTAGCTGTTGAAAAGGACTTTTGAATTAGTAATATTTATCTAATGTGGAAAACTCCACGTCACTCCACGTCCAGGTCACCTGAGACAGTTCAGAAGCAGTGTCTTCTGTTTGGGGGAAAGGGGAAGAATGGTTTTAATCTCCCCAAGAGAAAAACTCTTCCCCAGAGCTGGGTTGGAGGCTACAGGACTGCACAGACTCCAGAGCTGCGGGCTGGGCAGTGATCTTGCAAGCAGAGTACTAACGCAGCAAGCACGGATTCTCCTGACCCCGTAAGCTGTTTGTGTGGCAGGAGCAGGCTCCTGCTGAGGGAGCGGTCCCACCGCAGCCCGGGGGTGTGCGGGGGCAGTTCCTGCCTACCCCACCAGGATGGGCTTCTGCGGTGCTGCCCGTGGGCATCACACCTCTCTGTACTGGGAAGTAGGAAACGCACATATGGGGCAGATCTTTGGTTTCAGTGGAGGGTTTAGTAGGAGTCAGCCCTGATGCCGGGCTGGGGCTGGGGCTGGGGCTGGGTGCCCCCCTGAGCACCAGCACTGCACGGGGCTTTGCAGCCAGCTTAGAGGGAGAAAGGTGAAGGATTAACCCAGCTCCTGGACAGCTGCAAACCCAAAGGGAAACAGTTTCAAAGCACTTGTTTAAACCTGTAATTAAAGATCACGGCTTGCTCTGAAATCTGTACTTCATCTGGAGCCTGCAGATCAGAGAGAGCATTTCCCCCATATAGAGACTAAAGCAGGACACATCCTACTGGCATGTGCATATTTACACCTGATTTTACTAATTCGTGTGTGCCGTGAGGAGACACTGACCAGACACAGATAGTCAGGCAAGTTTTTTTTGGCTCAGACTGTGGGTGCTGCATTTCTTTTCTCCCCCCAGCAGGTTTGGAAGTCTTTGTGCCTAATCAACTGCAGCTCTACATTTATGGAGCAAGGCATTAGCAGCTGGTAACATAGCACGACGAATTGGGGGCTGCCTGTGCCAGGGAGCCTTGCAAAAACTCATTGGGCTCGCCACGAGCGACCTGGCTGAGGCATTGCACGGGGACACGGTGGCACAGAGGCTGGGATCTCCACGGGAAGAGGCAGCGGAGCCCGGGGGAAGCGTGCCCCCGAAGGGCAGGCGGCGTGAGCCCGGCCGTGCCCTGCCGTGCGTGCTGGCTCTTGGCTCGGCTCTGTGGCAAAAGGCAAGCAGCTATCCCGCTGCTCCCTGCTGCAGCGGCTGCTTCAGAAGGACCCTGGTCGTGCTCGGGGTGATTTTCAGAGCGCTGAAGGATATTATTCTCTCTGGCAGACTCATCAATACTTTTAATTAGCTTTTTTTTTTTTTTTTTTTTTTTTAACCCTGCTTCGCTTCCATTCCCTTCACAGATATCAGGCTCTTAACAGATTTGAGTATGTTTTGAACTGCCATACTCAATGCCATTTAAATCACTTCTCAAGGGCACTGGGCCAGGGATGTGCAGTGGCAGTTTAAAAGGATTAGAGGCCTTTGTTTTTTCACAAGTGGTTCAATTTACAAAAGATCAGGGTTCAAGACCTGCACACTATAAAGTGACTTAAAGCCATGAAATCTATTTCTCACTAATTCTAGATTACTCTCTACTTAGGAGCCCAGGGTGCCAAAAATGGTGGTTTTTGTTAAAATGATATGAAATCCTAATGCAAGTCCTTTTAACCGCTGTTGCCTCGTATACAATGTCATGCAAATTCTGGACCTATGTGAGCAATTATGTAGCAATGAACATGATCATTTTGATTAAACCAACACATGTTTTCAAAGATTTTATTTAAACTAGATAACCGTAAAACTTTGTCACTTAGCTTCTCCTCTTGGGCATACGCACAATGCATTAAACACCCCACGTATCTCTTTTGTAAAGTCTGAGCATTAATTGCTCGCTGCTTATTCAAGCAAAGCCCCCATTGAGGTAAATGGGATTTTGTCTGAATAAAGGCTGCAAAATTGGACCTCTTGTCTGTAGGAAAGAGATAGGAGACCTATTTGTACTTTGGGATCTCCTGCTGCAAAACTGGAGCGTTAAGGAAGAGAGACTTTCTGTTAAAAAAGTTTTATCTTACTCAGCATCTACTGGTAATTTGAAATCGAGAGCCCATGGCCCATGCGATCATGAATAAAGAACAGTGGGAGAAAGTGGGTCAGTCTGGCAAGAAGGTAGGAGCTGCCCCGATTGTTGTTCTCTCAGCCATTAGCTTCACAAGAGAATCCTTTTTCTCACTGGACGACTGTACTTTATTTTTCTAAAGCAGTATCCCTCTGACAACCAAAAAGGAATACTGCATCTGCAAATGAATGGTGCCTGCAAAGAGACAACATGAAATTTTTAAAAAGCATGGTAATAAACGCTATTCAAAAAAAACACAATCTCTGAAAAACACGGCCTATTGAAATGACAAGCCGAAAATCATTTGCTAAGCACTGAAATGGCCCCTTTTGTCACCCCAATCCTTCTGTTGACAGTTACCTTTCAATCCTACAATTGTGCAGTAAGTACTGATTTTTATTCAATGTTCTATTCACCCTGCGTATTAATGAAAAGAAAAAAAACTTGTAAGAATAGCCTTTAATAGGCTGATAGACAAGGCTCCCCTATTCTCCTGCTAGAGCTCCTCTTATCAGCTTCTCACAGTATTGCTTGCTTGCTCAATTCTTTCCCTTTTCTAAACTTTGCTCACCCATCTGGGCTTTTTCTCAACTGAGATGGAAACATTTTTATTTCAAAAGTCTCACTGACCTTTTCTTCTCCCCAAGACAGCACGTTAGGTAAAGCACCAGCCTCAGACAAGGCTTTTTCTAGGCTCAGAGTACAATGAGTGGATCTGGTCTCAGCCCATCTGGAGGCGAGCACCGATCTGCAGCAGCGGGTGGACGGGGAGCTCCCAGCAGCATGGCTGCACTGTGACCAGCTGGGGTGGCTCTTCCTGGGCAGGCAAAGGCTTTGCCACTCGTTGGCCAAACACACTGCCATACCTTGGCCAAAGCTACGGCTCTCATGCAGTTATTGCAGTTAGGAAGTGTAAAATGACAACCGGAAGGTTGTCATTGTCATTCTTGGCTAAGCATATCTAGTGATGCTTCTTCCAACTTTCCAGTAGCAATGAGCGGTGTTGCAAAACCTAGCAATTGTATTTATCACAATTCAAGATCAGCTTTCTAGCACGTTCACAGAGGCATTCCCACTCATGGGGGCTGCTGCCCTTTGTCCACTCCCAGCACCGCTGGCAGAGCCCTGTGCATCACCACGATGCCCTGGTACCAGCCGTCACCACTGTGCTAGGAGCTCGGGTGGCACAGCCACCAGCAAGGGTGAGCCCACAGGGCCCCGAGGAGCTGCTGGAGACATGTGGGCACCGCAGCTGCTGGGCTGGTGTGGCTGGGGCTTCATGGCACGGCCACGCTGCAGGGCAGTGAGCAGGGACCCAGCCCTGGGCCCAGCTCTGCACCCCTGCCAGCACAGCAGTAGCCCCCCGGCGAGCTCCTGCCCCCCTTGGCAGGCAATGTGCAGCCAGAAGCGTGGTGCAGCCCCATGGCCTGGGCTGCAGGCAGCCCGGAGGCGAGGGGCCCCTCTGCCCGGCCGGCCGGGTGTGTGCCGCTCTGAGCCCGCTCCCAGATGCGCTGCATCCCCCTGCTCCGGAGGGGAGAAGCCTCCTCCTTCTCCGCATTCCCCGCTCATGCAGTTTTTCTTTCCAGTAGGGAAATTCAGCACATAACTATCCAGGATTGCAAAAATGTAAACAGTCTGTGTTACATGTCTTCAAATTACAGCCCCGCTGCTCTACACATGTGCAGCTAATGGAAGCACTCTGCTAGCGCAGGGCTCGGGTCCAGGCGGGCGCCAGTGCCTGCCCAGTGCTCGCTGCCCCGGGGTCCCCTCACTGCTCTCCATCCCGCGCCCCCTGACTCCTCTCCCCTCACCAAGGGCAGCTCGTGCTGGCCAAGCTGCCCGGCGAATATTAAATAGAAGAAGTCTACTTAGCGGTTGTTTGAATAGAGGAAATTGTTTTACATTGTGATGCAATATTTCCACACCGGGGTCTCATTTATGCAGCATATTAAAGTCAACACACTGCACATCTATCTCCATAAGGAGCCAGGCCCATTATCCCCAGTTACTTTTAAGCAGTCTTTTGCTTAGTTCTGACGTGCCTGCCAGTGCCATATATCAAAAGGAATGCAGTTCTTTAAACTGCAGCTCGTGATTGATAGTTTAACCTTTTTCTCTGAGGTTAATTCGATATATGCTGGTGTAAACTATAAACCAAAGCTCCAGCCTGTCGGGAGGAGGTAATCTACATGGCACTCTTTATGAGATTTCAGGTGCTGCAGTAATTACACTGTCTCCTCCTCCCTTTGCCCCTTCTTCCCTCCTGGCGAGAGGAGGAGGTTTCCTGGCTCACTGCTGGATGGTCTCAGAGCCCTCAGCGCCCAGCTCTGCCCGGTGTGTGAGCAGAGGCGTGTGCACTGCTCTGGACACCACCTGAGGCTCCTACATTGGTGTTAGGAGCTCCTCAGCTCATGTGGGCTTTTGGTGTGGCTGAGCTTGTCTTGCTCTGGGATGTATTTTGGTCTCAACACCTAATGCCGATCCTGGAAGTCAATGGGAAGTGGCGGGACAGTGAGCTCCGTTCTCAGCACGATCCTTTTGGGGAGCTGGAGGTCTGTAAGGCTAAGCAGCTCAGGCAGAGCAGGGATCTCCCACCACAGCTTTGCTGCCATTTCTGAGCCCTGTGCCCCCTCGGCACTCTGCTCCTCTCACCCACAGGCAGAGCTGCGGATGATGCTGACTTAGGTGGGACCACACCAGTGCCCACGCCCAACTAAGAGCTCCATCGTGTGGCTTCATCTGCCCTGACCCCCTGGTGAAACCCTTACCAGGGGGAGAAGTGCCCTGCCCTCGCCCTGCCCTCACCCTGCCCTCGCCCTGCCCAGCCCTGCCCGCTCCCTGCTGCTGCTGTGGGCCCCAAGGCCATCGGGCGGCCACCCTGGTGCTCTGGAGGGACAGGGGCCGAATGGCTTGCTGGAGCTCAAACCTCTCTTTGTTTCTTTATTTTCTCTTCTCTGTTTCATTTGTTGCCTGGCTCCCTCCGACAGAGAGCAGGGGGTTTGAAGGGATGTGCTGCCTTCCCATCACTCTTTTATGGCGTGTTGTCAATAGAGCCCATGGCAAAGAGAACCGGCATGATGGGGACACGTACGTGACATCTGAGGGTGCTGCACCTCTGCGTCCCACTGCTCCGAGCCTGGACGCGGGGCTTTGTCTCAGCTGGGAACATCCAGGAGGCTGCAGACCTTCCTTGGAGCTGTGGGAATCTCCCTGGGTTTGTGAACTGAGGGAAGGAGAAGTGCTGAGCACGAGGGGTCAGGGGACAGCTGCAACTTGTGGGATAAGGGAGGGCCTGTGTTCCAGGCAGAGCGCCAGGACTTGTATTTGCAATTTTTCATACAGCTGGCCTGCCTGCAGCATCTTTACAAAGGAAACGGGGGGAAACAACCAGTCCTGGAGCAGCCTGGCCACAGAGCCCTGCGCTGTGGCCCATGAATTACAGAGGTCTGCAGATGCCGGCTCCTCCCAGGCACTATTTCCTCTGATCTGGGCTCGTTCTGATCGCAGCACAGAGCCAGGGGGCCACTTGTGATGGCTGTGCTGGCAGGGGCACCCAGGAAGGTGTCTGCCCTCTCCTTGGCCCCCTCTGTGGCTGGCAGAACCCGGAGCCCCGCAGGAGGCTGCCCAGCAGCAGGCTGTGTGTGGCACGGCCCTAACTCCGTAACGCGCCTTAAAAACGGCGGTGGTTCGCACATCCTTTTGGGCAGTGTCCTCACAGGGTCATTATTTCCATAGGAAATAACTATTTCTGTTCAAGATCAATAAGAATTGTGGAAAAAAGGGGAAGAATTTTAAAGGCTTGGTTTAATTTAATCTGTTTCTTTGCAGGACGCTCCCTTTGGTAACAATAGGAATTCGATTCCTGCCAGAGCAGACTCCTTAATTAGACCCCACAAAATGAACAGTAACGTGTCTCTGGGCTGAAATTCTCCCTTTCTGGAGCTTGCAGAAAGGAGGGAGTTTCTAACTCATAATTGCATCTGAATGCAAATGGCTGTGCCAATGTGAATATATTAAAAGCAGCAGCGTCAGCAATCACTGTGAAAAAAAATACATACAAATGAGGCACTAGCTTATTGCTCCATTTGGATGCTGTGAAATGGCACCTTATTGTGTTATTATAAGATTTCTTGCTTAGTTAACAGAAAATGCTTACAATTAAGTCTGAACTCATTTAGTGCTCAGACTAATTCACATTAGAAAAGGGATGTGACCCCAGCTCCAGATCCCTTTTCTGTGGCTCTTACTTTACATCGGGTGGCAGGTTTCAGGCCATCGGGTGCAGAGGCAGTGCGGGCGTCTGCTGTGAGCCTGTCCTGGTCGTGCAGAGCCCTGGACAAGTGCTTGAGTTGAGGTGTCCTGAGCTCAGCTCAGACAGTTTTGGTCTTGGGAGTCTGGCAGAGCGCTCCGGGGCAAAGGAGCCTGCAGAGGCAGGCCCAGAAGTCATCCAGGGTAGAGCAGGTGTGGGGAATAGAAACAGCAGCAGGGGGGCAAGTGGGAAGGGGCAGGTGGAGTGGGGCAGGTGTGCTTGCAAAAACAGAGGATTAGGCTGGGTGAACGGAGTCTGAGAAGGGAAGTACTCAACAAACTCAGCTTCTTTCCCTTTTGCTGCCCACAGGCACCTGGAAATCCTGCACCTGGAAAACCTGGAGATGATGTGCCTTGTAGAAAAGCCTCCCTGGTGCACCAGATAAACTCTCTGCCTTCTAAGCACAGTTTTAAACATGGTAACAAAGGCAGATGCCATGTACTGGAGAATAAGATAAATATTGAAGAAGAGTTCCACTGCAAAAAGTTGAGCATGCATCACAGTTAGGAGCTCTGGCTTAGTACATCTGAACAAAACAGCCAGAATTAAGATTGCAATAGCTGGCTCAATTGTAACGCTCCCTAACTCGGACTGCTTGGCTTTGAAACAGTAACATTATTTTATTATACAACTTCTGTGTGATTTCAGCAGTGCTGCATTTTGTACCTTTCCAAGTGGCAGCTGGTTCTCAGCCTATGCAGGCTTCACCCAGGTGCACCAAGGGAAGACAAGCGTAGAAAGATTTTCGGCTGAGTGCTGCTGGCCCTGGGACGCTGACCGGAGAGGATCACTGGACAAGTTGGAAGGGAGCCCGGCACAAGCCTGTGCAAGGGGGTGTCTATGGCAGGCAAACAATTGCTCGGCACAGCCCTGTGCTGTAATCAAAGCTGGCTCCCTGCCCTCTTTCAGAAAAGCTCTGATTGATCCCTGTATTTCAGCACCAGGGAGACATGAATCAAGCCCTAGGCGGGGCAGCGGACGCTGCTCCCGAAAGGTATTGTACACGGCACGGACAGGCTGCCGCGTCTGCAGCGGCTCTTCCCACGAGGAGACAGAGCTGTGCACCACTTACCCAGGTCTCTGCATGCGGGCAAGACCCCATGTCCACAAAGCACCCTGAGATTTAGACCCCTCGTTGCTGAACAGCTCTGGCCGAGCAGGGCTTGAATGGGGTGCTGTGAGGCACGGAGCCGTGGGATGCAGGAATCCCCCGTGGCTGCTGGAGGGGTCTCTCAGGGGCTGAGCTGGAGGTGCTGGGGCTGGCACGTCTGTGACAAGGGTGGTGGGTGTTTGGGATCCCCCCTTGGCTTCAGCAGGCTGTGCTGGTGAGGGCAGCTGGGACACCCTGGTGTGTCCTGGGCCGGAGGGTGTGGTGGGGCTCAGGTTGCAGGGAGGTAATTTGCCGGTCTGGGTCTCCTGTCAGCTTAACCCTCCCTGGGGCATTATCTGCATCTAGTCTCTTCTCAACTCTGACTTCTCATTATGGTACCGAGTAACATAAGACGCCCAGTTGTGCCTGGGATTAATTAATTAATTATAAGGGACATTACACAGACTCCAGGAGGCTGAGAAGCACAGTGCTCTGCCGTGCACCAGTCCATGCCCAGGCAGGAGGATGGGTTCCTCCCCAACCCCAGTGAGGAGGATTTTCCCCTAGTGCCTTTGGTCTGCAGAGCTTGCCTGAGGGCTGCGGTGTGGTTTTGCCCTGCCTGGCAGCTCTGCCAAACCAGCGATGCGGCCGGCAGGCCCCGTCAGCACGTGAACAGCACAGCGTGAGTCCGACAGCTCCTGCTGCCCTTTTCCCAGCGACGTCTGTGCATTTGGGCTGTTCCAAGGAGACGGCGGCAGCCCCGATGCTGGCAGGACTGTGCTCCTTCCACTGACACCGCTGAAGGAAGCCTCTCGCAGCCACGGAAGTATAAACACTTTTCTTGTACAAATAGTAATTGTAGAAAGAGGCCTGTGGATAAATTATTATCGTGACCCTCATTCTGGTGTGAAAAACTTTCTCTAGCTGCTGAGTGAAAAGTCAAAATTTGCATTTAAATAGAAAACGTTCGTCAGCATGTAACATGCAGGGACCTGTGCTGCAGGGGTCCCTGGGACAAGGCGAGAACACCGCAGGCGGTAGCACCACTGTCCCCGGCAGCAGGGCAGAGAGCTGCTGGTGCTGGTGTTGGTGAGACGGGCTCCAGCAGCCCGCAGCTGTCCCCAGGTCCCTGCTCACACTTTGGCTCTACCCCCTGTTGAGCGTGGCCAAGGGTGGCATTTGGTGCACTGTGCTGTACGGGGCCGGCTGGGGATGTGTGGCTGCCACTGAATGTCATGCAGGGTGAGAGCATGGGGCTGACACTGCTGCTCCTCCAGCTGCAGCACTGGTCCCTGCAGCTGAGCTCCAGGTGAGCAGATCTCTGTTCGGCCTTGGGCTCCGGCCGTGCAGGCGCAGTGTGCAGTGATGCGTCAGGAGGCTAGTCCAGAGCAGGACCTCCAGCTCTGAAACCACTGCAAGTGACTCAGAAGTTTTTGAAGCATGCAAGACAGGCTAAGGCACTTTCTGGGGTTTCAGTGTGGATAAAAGCTGCTGTTGTTGGCATAGTTTCTGCTTTACATGGTTTTTATGGTTGGAAGCGGGACTTGGACAGAAGCCCAGTGGAGTCAAACTGGGTTTCCAGGGCAGGCTGGCACGCGGGAGCTGGGGCTCTGCTGTCCTTTGTCTCCTCCTGCGCACCCTGGAGAGGGCACCCGAGCCGCTGGCCACACGGGGTCTGGCTGGGGCTTCTGTGAGCTGCTTGCCAGGAGGGGAGTAAGAGGTGCCCCCAGGCTGTGCACACTGCTCTGGGCCTCTGGGGCCTCTCCTGCCTCTCTCCATATTTGCAACATGGACCTAACCTGTAAAATATAGTTTTAATAGCCCTTCTGGATGGACACGCATAGTGTCGGTGCCCCAGGCTGCCCACGAGTGCCCACCACTGCCGCTGGGCAGCCCCTGCGAGGGCGGCGCTCTGCTGTGCCCGCCTGGCACGCGCCTGGGAGCCTCTGCCAGAGACTGGCCCGGGCAGCAAGGGCCATGCACAGAAGGAGAAGTGCAACGCATTTTAGGAGGTATATAAATGAATTAAGACCCTTTTAAAGGTTAACAAGGTCCACTCTGTCTGTCATTAAAGTAACTTCATGCATTTAAATTTTAACAGTCAAACCAATTAGCAATAAAAATGTTGTATGAACTGCATTTTATTGGATTCCGGTCAAGTCAGAATTGGTTAAATATATGATGTCTAATAGATTTTTCTACTTTTCTCCCTTCATTTTAAACACAACCTTCTACTTCCCAGGTGCAGTGAAAAACAGCAGTGCCTGTGGAGAGAACCAAGTGGGAGCACTTCTCTGGTCACAGCTGCATCCCCCTAAGCTGTGTGTGCAGGGTGCCCAAAAGCCCTTTCTAGTGAGAGCAGCAGGTAACAGAGAGCAGTCTTTGGCAAGAGAAATCCATGTGCTAGTGCAATAGTAACCTTGTCTTCTGGGTCACAGCTGCTAAGAGGTGGAGCAGTTGCTTCCTTTACAGAAGTTGTAATTATCCGATTTATGTTTTCATTATTTTGGTGAGGGCAAACCTGGCAGTGCCACACCTGCAGCAGGGTTGTGGTGTACGTGGCTCCGAGCCACGCGGCCCAGCATGGCTGTGCAGGCAGGGTGGGATGCAAGGGGGTGCAGGCATTTGGGGTGTCCCTCAGTTAAACTTCAGCATCCCCACTGCTGGTAGCAAACGGCACCCTGAGCAGCAAGTCACGGGAACACACGTGAGCTCAGGGGAGGTGAGCACCCTTCGGAAAACACTCGGCTCTCCCGGTCCTGGTGTTCTGAACCACTCCCACCCCGCTGCAGCAGGGCCCTCTCCGGAGTTCCTGCCCACCTCGTGGCTGAGGACAGTAAAGGAAAATCATCTGCACAAGGGACCCAAAGAGCTGATGCAGCAAGTTCCAGGCCTCAGTAAAAATTACAGGATTACAGCACATCTTGTGCCAGTAATAAGTACCATGTGAATCGGGATGTTTGCATAATTGCAGGCTGTCGGATGGCCAAGCAGCCATTGGAGCGTATTGCAAAGGAATCAGTTCAGAGGAGATTTAGATGGTACCTGATTAGTTAAATTGCCAGCACCTGTTCACTTTTTATTGCAAACATAAACATGAACAGTTTCAAACAACTCAAGAAGTGTTTGATGCATCCAGCATTTTCCAGTTCAGGGTAGATAACCTCTGGCAGTAAGAGAGCACAACACTGTGCTGGGTGAACGTGAGCAAACCGCTGGCCTGGGCTTGTTTCAGTCCTGAAGAAACCAAGAAGAGGTTATTGTGCCTGACCACACACGACCTTCATGGGACTTTCTTTGGAAAAAGATGGCAGGGACAAGTGGAACAAGAGTGGACGAGATGGCCTAATCATAAATCTGTTCCTGCTTCCATGCAAAAATCAGAAAAGCCAAACTCAAAGCCGTAGTGGAGGGTATTGGATAAATTCTCTGCATATGGTCATGGCAGTGCCTGTTTCCTGCAGAACCCCGCAGTCAGCAAACAGCACAGGTACCCGACAAACGTCAGTGAAAACTAGCTTGTGCTTAGTTGCAGGACACTTCCACGAGAGCACAAAATTGCAGAGCTTTTTGCAGGAGGCGAGGATCCTGCAGGGCTCCTGCCATGTGGCACTGAGGAGGGGGCCTGGTCTGCATCGGGTGAGAACTGGGCTCTCACCTGAGGCTGTTTCAGTCCCTCCAGCAGGGCGGCATCGTGGCGGCCTCGTTACCTGCGGGGTCAGACCTGAGGTGACAAGGGGCGATGTGCTGGGGCAGCTGGCATAGGACCGGAGCTGTGGAGCACGTGGGCAGCCTGCCTGGTCCCCGTGCCTGTGAGGCCGGCCCAGCAGGGCGAAGGGCGAGTTCTTGTGACACCACGAGCAAACTGAGCATGGCCAGCCTTCAAGCAGAGGATCCAGCAGGCTGAAAGCTCCGGCACTGCCCAGTCAGCAGGGCAGTGGTGTGGCTCGGCCTCAGGAGGGGATGGGATCTCTGCTCTTGGCAGTGTTGCTGTTGGCACGGCAGGCACAGCGCGTCCCTGCTGACAGTGCCATGACGCCGGCACTCCCAGCACTGGTGGCACCACTCAGGCTTTGCTCTCAAGTGCTCTCAGTCCGAGGGCAGGCCAGGCACCGGGCGTGGAGCTGCCTCACCCAGGGCTGTGCTTCAGCTGCTGGAAGGGCTCAGCACCGAGACTGCACCCTGTGCACAGCAGCACCAGCCCCTTCTGTGTGCTCTCATAGGCTCTGCAGGATGCTGCCCCAACACCTCCCTTGGTCCCTCCTCACTTCGTGTCCAGACACCCCCCCCGGTCACATCTCATGCTCATACAGCTGGGCACTTATTTCAGCAACCTGAGCCCTCTTGATTCCTTGATCTCCTGTCCGAGACCATCCCTGTCTTAGTCCACCAGCAGATCACGTCCCAAGAGATGTGATTTCAGGTGAAATATCAAAGCAGAGCATCAGTCATTGCAGATATGAATTTTGCATGACACGCTGTCCAGGAGTGATGGCCATTTGGGGCATTGTCATTACACAGCAAGGCGTCGTTTCTGTGATGGACTGGGTCTGCAGCTTGGTCGCCAGCAGCAGCTCATGCTGAACAGCTCAGCTCAGACAGGGGCGCCCCTTTCAGCCCTCGGCCAAGTGCGTATCCCGCTGCCCGCCAAGGGAAGCGCTGCTGGAGCCTCTGCTCCCCTGGGGATGCTGCTCCCGGTCCCCATGCTCTGTGCCCTGCTTGTGCCCCGCCTGCCCCCGCTGCCTCCAGCAGCACCATTCTGGCACCCAGCCGAGGTGCAGCAGCGGCCTCCAACCCCAGCTCTCTTGGTCTTGTCCCAAAGCCACCTCCTGGCCCTGACCCGGCTGAAATGTGAAATGTTCCCTTTCTGGGGCTGGTGTGAGCACAGGGATCCTCCCTGGGGACCTCAGGCACGGCTGGGAGTGGAAGCCACAGCAGACAGCAGCTGGCAGTGAGCTGTGGCCCCCGGTCCAGTGAAGGAGGTCTGTGCTTCCTTCCCTTGCTGGGATGGACAGGGTTTGCTGCTGGGCTGGGCAGAGCTGTCTCCCCAATGGGCCGATGCATTGTCTCTTTGTGTTGCTAGAATACCCAACATAAGCCTGGGAGGAATCGGGGGCCAAGGAATTAAAACCTGTTCAGTGCTGATCACCGATCAAAATGAAAAATTAGCGGGGGGAAGGGGAGGAGGGAGCGGGGTTAACTCTCAGCAGAGCTGCGCCGAGGGGCTGCACGCCCAGGCTGCGGCTCCCAGCACCCCCAGAGATGTTGTGGAAACCAGATGTTGAGGAGCAGAAACGAGGGGGGAGTGCGGGGCTGGTATCTGTTCATAATTACTCTTGATTTTGTGCGATGACATTGAGATTGTAGGCAAACATGAAAGAACACTTGTGGGGACAGCAACATTCATGCCGGCCAATGGATTAATACAGCATGACTGACATGCTCAGAGCAGGAAGGCGCACATGGAAGTGTTTTGCTGGGTTTGATGTTCCACAGGCCCGGGGTCCCCCTGGCTCTGCTGCTGATCGCCCCCCTGCTCGGGGCTCAGTGCCTTGCACTCAGAGCACCCCAGGGCCTTCCTGCGGCAGGCGCACGGCGAGGACGGGCCCCTCGTGCTGTGCCAGGAGGAGGCCCTGGGCCACACGATGGCTCCGGCGGAGGATATGCGCTCGCCTGCCCTTGCCAAGTGCACAGCTCCTCTGCAGCCCCACAGAAGCTGGGGCATCTGCTGGCATCGCCTCCAGGAGGTGGGGAACACGAGGCCAGAGCGGAGCTGGGTGCCCGAGCTCTCGGGGGCACCGGGACAAGGCTGGCAGAGCTGGCTTGCTCCAGCTCAGCAGCTGGAAGCCTGGGCCAGGCAGAGAACTGGAACAGATCCGCAGGCCACCACCAAGGAAATCTGGCCTTGAAACCTTCTTCCCTCTGGACATGAGGAAAACTTCAGCTCATTTCAATGAACAATTAGTGTACTGGGTCTGGCTGCCCAGCACGGTAAAACCACCACAATTAGCCAGGTCCATCAGGAGTAGGGAAGCCTCCCACTGCCTTCAGCTGCATTGTTAAAAATGAGTTTAACCAAGTTTCTCCACACTTGGAGGAAGCAATAAAGATAAGGAGTGGTCATACAAACACTGCATTTACCAGCTTTAGTAATAGCATCGTGTGTCAACAGCTGGAATGCATTCTTCATAGAAACTTATGATTTTTATTCAAAAAGGGGCTTGCATAAACAGCCCAGCATAAAGCTGCCCCCGAGGTCTGCGTCCCCAGAGCTAGTCCATGGGTACCACGGGGTAAAAGCTCATTCAGAGCCTGGGCTTGGAGACCAGCGAGTTCCAGCAGCCCCAGCACCCCGGGCTGCTGGGGGACAAGGAGTTTCCCTGGGGTTTGTTGGTGCTGACAGAGCACTCGGCTGTGCCACGATGGGGTAGCTCTCAGGAAAGCTGAGCGAACCTTGTACCAAAGCAATTCACTGACTCAGTAACAGTGCATCAATGGTTAAAATTTAAAGCTTAGCCACATGTTTCAGTTAAATTGGAGCAATTAACAAGTAATCAGATTAACAAAGTACTGTATTCTGGATAAAAGGATTTTTCCTTTAGTAATTGCCCTGTGGCATGCACAAAGTAAAAAGCCTACAATTTAGGAAATGGGATCAGAACTCCAGGCTGGCATCACGGTGCTCCCCCCAGCCTCGGGGTGTGCTGGGGGACACAGGTAGCGCCTGCCTTGGGCACAGCACACATGGCCCCCAGCACCACCTATGCAGCCCCTGAAGCAGCCCCTTCCTTTGAAGAGGAATCTAACTTGATTTGGCCCTGGGAGCCTAATACAATGCATTCTGAAGAGTGGTCTGAAGCAGCCTCAAAGCAGACACCTGGTGAGGTTTCACCCAGCAGGTCAGTTCATTCACACCCTGCAGAAGTACAGTCCCCTGAGGGCCAGGCGAGATGCGGGAGGCACAAGCACTGTGCTGCTGGACCAGAGGGGAGGTCACTGGCCAGCCTGCTCGCTGAGCAACCAACTGAGCACATTCCTTTTGAACCTGGGAAGAAACTGTTGCAATTTCTAATTTGTAAAATAATGGAAAAAGGAGTGTGTGAATGGAGAGACCCAGCAGAGCAGATGGGCAGCACGAGCTGCCCAGCTTCACAAGCAGATTCCAGACGCTTCTGGGATTCCTCGCACCAGCAGGGTTTTTTTTTTTTTTTTTAGTGGTTTGGCATCCTTCCTTTCTTAACCTTCATGTTTTGCAGAAGCAGCCTTGCTGGGTGCGTGACTGGGGAAACATGGAGCAGCACTTTGCGTCTGACCGGCTGGTGCCAGCAGCTGCCAGACTCTCCACAACGCTCATGAATTGTTTTGCTCCTTCCCCTGCTTTCAAACCACTATTACCAGCCCTGTTCTTAATCATCTCAGGTCAAACCGAGCTGCAGCCTGTGGTTTGGCTGCCTGTTTGTTTAACTCTGTGTGGCTGGGAAGGGGTCACTGTCGCTCGCAGGCTCGGGCAGAGCTCAGCCCTGCAGCTCTGGTCTGACAGCCAGCCAGCTCACTGCTGCCTTCCTGCTGCTGAGGAGCCACGGCAGCTCCTGCAGCCCTGCGATGGGCCCACGCACCCAGCACCTCTTCTGCCTGGGCAAATGGCTCATGGCAGCGTAACGACGCCGAGATGCCACCGGTGCGGGCAGTGCCACCCAGCTTGAGGGAAGATCCTACATAAACCACAAAGTTGTGTATTATCAGAGCTGGATGCATGTTATTTCGGACAGAGTTTGATGTCTCAGTGGAAGTGCCCAGCTGGCTGCTCCACCCAAAGGCACAGAAAAACCTCCTGAAGAGCAGTTAAGGGGTTCTACAGCTTTGACTCCACACTCACCACTGAGCCTCAGGAACAAGTAAATTTAAGGAAGAAAAGGCAAAATCCTCACCAGTTCCTACACCATTCTTCACATTTAAGAGTCCTGCCATATAGCAGCAGCCCCAGAGGAGGTGATTTGTACCCAGGAGGTCCCATCACTTACAGCAGCTTCCAAGGACACATCTGTGAGTGCTGCCCTCACCTCTGACAGTGCCCAACCCTTCTCCAGCCCCAAGGGCGCACCCAGCATGAGGGTCCCTCCACAGACCTCACCTGGAGAGCTGAGACACAGCCACATGCTCAGCTGTTTCTCCCCAGAAAGAGGGAAGGAAGGGAGGCACAGCCCCCTCCTGCTTACGCTGCTTTTATCACCTGCAGCTGGGCCCATTCGGCTGGGTAACCCCTGCCATGCCAGCTCAGAGCACCCCCTGCCAGTCAGGGCTCCGCAGGGAGGATGCAGACCTCTGCTTTGCTGAATGCTTGTGGCATTCGTGGGCAGTCGGAGGATTAAGCGCTAACCCCAGCGCGCCCGTGCGTGTGCCTGCAGCAGGCGCAGCTGGGCCAGCCCGGGAATGGATGCTCTCCAGAGCAGTAATGCTTTACGCAGAATTGTTTTCTCTAGGCCAGGATTATCGTAATGATCTGGGTAGCTAGCCGCAGCTCCAATCCTATTACTCCATTAGCATGGGCGTTATAAGGTGACACTCTGCATCTGCTTGACAAAACGCAGCTTCAGACTTTGCGCTGAGCATTTTAACTGAAAGGAATTCAGTTTTCACTTGAAGAGGATTCTCTATTATTATTGGCTTATAGCTGCTTGGAAATAAACAACAATAAATACTCTGCCAATTTACTTTCAGAATGTTCTCATTTAAAACACTCCATGCAGAAAAATATTAACAAAATAAACTCCTAGCTTATAAAAGGCTAAAGAGCTTTTTTTTTTTTTTTTTTTTTTTTTTTTTTTTTTTTTTTTTTTTGAGTGTCAATGTTTGTAGAAGTATTTTCTAAAGAAGCTGCAATTTGAATTAAGCAGCCATTGGTAACACGTTCTCTCAGGGCAAGCCACCGAAGATTGCTGTATATATTTGCTGTGTGCTAGCAATCGTGAAAGCTAATAGCAAACTTGGCAGTAAGGAAGGGTGGCAGAATATTGCTGCATTTTGAAGTCAAGGAAAAGCAGTGAGCGATTGGGCTTGGGAAATGTGTACACCACACTGCTACATGCACAGAAAGACCCTTCCAGTCCCTCCAAGCCATCCTCCAGGAGTCATCTCCTGTTACATCTCTATTGTTTGCTGAACATTTGCAAGCTGGGTCTTCCAGCTCCTAGGTATCAGTGTGCAAGCTAAGAAGCACACTGATGACTTGACACTGAATGTAACAGAGTTGTATTGTTCTTGTAATGAGTCCCAGCTCTTGGATGGAAGACACAATGCTTACACAATTACATTACAACAGAATAGGATTGCATTAGTTAATGGAGATGACCTCCAAGGAGGAATGTTCTCCTCTTATTAATTTAAGATAATTACATTAAGTTCCCTTCTCAAACTCAGTCTACGAGAGTGTTTTTCCACGGTCTACAGCATGTCAGTTCCCCTGTAAGATTTTCAGATTCTCCCTCAGTGCCCACTACTGATACACACACGTAGGCTGCACCCCTCTGCAGGGGGAGATGCGGGGCTGCAGAGAGGCTGGCTCCAGCAGACGGGCTCTGCTCAGTGCTGTGACCGTCAGTGTGCAGAGCCCAGCACGCCCAGCTTTCTGTGAGCCTACAAGGTGTCAGGCAGTTATGGGTACACCTCTAAGGAGAGATGCTATCCGGCATAGAGCACTTACTGAATTTGCCACAAAGGCACCCCTGACCCCATGCTGACCCCTCCCCTGGGACTGCACCTTGGTCAGTACAAGGCCAAGGGCGATGCTCCAGCCCCGGTCCTGATGCACCTACAGCAGCACACTGCGCTTGGTCTGCTCCTGTGACGGCTCCTTCCCCACCAGACCATGCCCATTTCTACTCTGCTGCTGCTGGAGAGGGCACAGCACTGAGCCTGTGCTGCAGGGCTTCTCCTCTCCACCAGCACATACCTGGTATCACTTTATTGATAAGGAAAAATAACTTGTTTTACTAAAAATTGAAGGAGCTTGTTTTATTTGGCAAAAATTCTCCAATGCAAGGCACTCATTGGGGAAGGGGACGCAAAACATGCTCTGCAGGTTGGGTGCCTATGAACGTGCTGTTTTTCCTGACTGGAAGACCTTCAGATTTAGAGACAAGCCTCACTCCATTACACCCCTTTCTAAACTTGGCATGCATTAGTCCAGTGCCAGCCCGGGAGGTGCTAACATGATAAAGTGTGAAAGCCTGAAATAAAGCTTAACACAGAGTTTGGAATGGAGTTGTTCAGCATTATTGGCTTGTAAATTGTTCCTGTGATGAGATTTAGTAAAAGACTGAAGAGGTCCTTTGGCAGTGGGAGAGTATTTATGATGCTTTTGTACTACTACACGAACGCTTTCTTGTTCTGCCTGTGTTTGTGGCTGCCCTGGAGGCTGTGTCCTTGTTTATTACTACTTTATGTACACAGGTGCCAGGGAGGTTTGGGGCTTTACCCGTGCTCCTGCTGTTAGGCAATAACCACAAAAGTGGCCATCAGGAAAAGCACCAGTTTGGAGTGCCCGGCCCGGCTGTGAGGAGATCTGTCCCGGTGGTGCAGGCTCTGTCTTGCTGCCTCCCCAGTACCTGCAGCTCATCGCTCTGGTGTTGTAGCAGCACCGCTGAATCCTGCCTCCAGGGCCAGATCCCACGGTGTGCCCGGGTCCTGCTGCCTGCTGGAGGCAGCTGGGCAGAGCTGGCGCGCTCTGCCCTTGTCCCTGTTGCGTTTGGTCACACCACTGATGCCTTCCTTTACACCTGCTGGCTGGCCAAGGGCAGTTTGCTGCTGCCACCAAAGCAGATGCACATCATTAGGAGCTGAGCCGTGCCCACTGGGATTCACAAGGACTGAACACATGGGAAGGAACTTGGTGAACAGAATTTAGTGTCGAATATGCCCAAATGTTTCCCCTTGTGTCAGGATGGAGGTCATCAGGAAGGGAGGACTTTCAGGCCAGTGTTTTCATAGGAACAACAGAGACGTCTTCCCTTAACACTCCTGTCACGTACACAGCCATCGTGCTGTTGCTGGCAGCCGAGTGCCTTTGTGTCCCCATGCCCATGCTGCTGAACATCAGAGCGATCGCTAATGCCACAGCTTCTGTCCTGCATGCTGTGGAGGGGCACCTTGGTGGTGGTGGTTCTTGAAAACCACAGCGTGGCCCCCTCAAGTGAGAATTTATGGATGCACGAGCCCACAAGGGGTGCATGAAGAATAACGCTGTGCATGGCTGCCTCGGCTAGCAAAGGCACAGCAGACCTGCCCTCTTCTCTGTTTAAGCTTTCCAAGACAGGAAGCAGAACCTGTGTCTAAGTGCCGACTGACACACTTTCAGAAAAGATTGCACCCCTGGGATTCCTGGGATAAGCGCTGTAGCAGGTTGCAGCGTTTACGCTCCGGTCATGTCAGGCCAAATGGGACATGCTGCCCCTGCTGACTGCCGGGCTCCTTGCCACTGGGAATCTCGCATTTGGGTTGCAGGCACACTTGGGACTCCCCTATTTGTACTGACAAAGAAATGAAAGCTGAGCTAAAGCCTAGCCATGTGCACAAACTGAAAGAAGCCTTGCAGGGCTAGAATGGCAATGGCAGAAGGCTTGCAGCAACTCTTCCCGCTGCGCATGCTGCCAAATGTAGGCAGGTGCACGGGGGCAACCTGCTTGTGCACCCTGGCGCAAACCGTGCCTTAGTCTTGCCCTGTTGCAGGCTTCCTTTGATTTTACACCAGCCTGTCCTGGAGTTTTGGTTGCTCTGTGTGGTCCAGTTCTCCGCCAGCTCATGCTGCTGCCATGATGCAGAACCGTTCATCCCATCAGGATACCCACAGAAATCCTACCTCCCCTTACCACGCTGCTGCAGGCATTCAAACCCCTGGGAATGGAGGTGGAATTTGCCCTTTCACTGTTGGGTCTGGAGGCTGGGCCATGCTCCTCCTTTCTTCCTCCTCCTCCTCCTCTTCCTCCTCCGGCAGCAGGAGCTGCTGCACCGCGCCCCGCCACAGCCCACGGCCGCAGGAGCTGGCAGGGGAAGCGCTGCAGGGACAAGTCCCCCACGCTGCCAAGGACGCAGGCACCACCCGCAGCTGCTCGGCTCGGCAAAACTCTCTTGGGAGCCTTAGGCAGCGTGAAGATGCCTTGAATGATTCCTGGCTCTGTGGATGGGATGTTTTATGGTGTCCTCCCATCTTTGGCATCGTCAGGGTGGGACTTAGGTGCTGTCACGGGGTTCATATTAAACATGATGGATCTTATTGTAATCCTTGGAGCCTACGTAAAAAGATACTCTCTAGACGTCTATAAAACATGCTGGGATTTGCAATTAAAATACCTGGGTGGTGACTGTGTGCCCACAACCAGCTTTCCCCTCCCTCTTCAGTTTAGAACAGCTCCATGCAAACCCTGTTTTGCAATTGTTGTTTAAATAGCAAGCTGCCTTCAAAGGAATATATTTAGAATGGAGGGCTTTCCCCCCATAAGTACACTCTGAATGTTTGAATGATTTCAGCTGCTTTGGCGAGAGTTTCCTGTGATATCATGATCTGATCATTTCTTTGTGGACTTACTGTGCTAAGCCCTGGAAGGCTTGTGGCTCCCACGGCTCTGCTCTGCGCAGCACCATGGGCTGCACTTGCAGGCGCACAGCGGCTGGGTGCAGGGTAATGGATGTGGGGACAGCGATGAGCCAGCCGGCTCTTCTGCAGGCTGCTGCAAGCAGCTGGGAGAGCAGCTTTCTGCTGGGCATCCACTGGCATTTCCCTCTGGGAGCACTGTTTTCTGAAGGCACTGTTGCAGAGAAGCCGTGCTTGCATGACCTCGGGGGGACAGCTATCGTGGCCCTGACCAGATGCTTTCCCTGCAATTGTATGTGTGTGACCATCGCTGCAAAGAGTCTCTGCAAAGAGTCTCTGTAAGGCAGAAGGTGGGTAGGCTTATTTAAAATAAAAATTAAAATTAAAAATCTAGCATAGAGAAGTGCAGTTCCAGTGCTCACATAAGCAATTGCTCTGATTTATACCTGCAGCAGGAAGAGGCCAGAAGAATTTTGCTGAATGTCAAACAAATATTGATCTTTTAGTTTTGCAAATAACTCTGTTCCACCTGCCCACAGGTAACGTGTGGCAAAGTGCCCTGCCCCACTCTGCTGTGGACAGCTGCCTCCTCGGCTCTGCGCCGCAGCCAGTGCCTGGTGGTGCCCAGCCAGTTCCCACCCTTATCTGCTGCTTTCACATGTTCGGGAAGGTGGGAGTCAACAACTGTAGAGCTAATAGGTTTTTGGCTAGGTCACAGTCAGGTTTCTGTGAATTTTTCAGCAAAAGTAAGGTAGCAATTCAAGAGCAAAAGGACAAGAGAAATATTTGCTTTCTCAGTACAAACACGTCCCTTTTGACCAGCTCACCCCTGCGGGACGAGTGCTGGAGCCTGTTCAGTGGAGGCAGCACCAGGGCTCTGTGCTCTACAGCCTGCTCTGCCTCGTGCTCGGGGCAGGAGAGGGGAGCCCGAGGCGAAGACCTGGTACCCAGCCTGTGCATCTGAGCACCCCATGCTGAGCAGGCTCCCTGCAGGCTTTTGTTGCTGGGAGCCACCACAGTGCTCGCTGGAGGAGCCCTGCTGCTCTGGGGATGTGTAATTAGCAGCAGGAAATGCACAGCCTCCTCAGGGCAGCTCTGAACACATCTCTGCAGCTCTCCAAATTTTTTGTCCAGGTGGTGAAGCTGAGGAGGGCTGGTGCAGCAGGATGAGCTCCCCTCCCTGCGGGCTGCTCCTCGCCTTCAGTAGTGCCTGCTGCTCAGCCCGGCTGTGTGAGGGCTGCCTCGCGTGTGAGAGCAGCACACGGAGCTGTCTGGGTTCTGGTGTTGGACAAAAGAAGGTACAGAAGGATGTAAAATAAGCCCTGAATTACTCTTCAGAGCCTCCATGCAAACCCACCTAGAAGGAGCTTGGCTGTAGCAGAGAGCTAGGTGGCTGAAGCTGCAGACCCATTTTTCAGCTGCTGTTGTGCAGCGTCTGAGAAGAAAGGCAACTCCCACTGGATAATTTCGGTGGGGGCTGACACGTGTTACTGCTGCTGTAGCTGACATCAGAAGAAAACTCAGACCACTGTGGTCTACTTTGCTCTTGGAGACATATTTTTGACCAGATATTTGTTAAATCACTCTACCTCTCCTGTTTTCTTGAGCTGCGTAAGATGCTGTCTTCCACAACCAAGTAAAAGGTATCGAAACAAAGAACCTCATGCACAAGATACAAAAAATAAACTGTGCCTTAACTACCAGAATGCAAACATTTGTGCAGCGAGCTGTATATATTTTCAGTGCAAGATTCCCCTCAATATTCCCCAAAGAATTTTAAATTATATATTTTAAATCAAGAAGAACAAAGTCTGCTCCCCAGTTGTGAGAATGGAGGACCCCACTGTAAGGCTGTGGCATGCAGCATTGTAGTAGTGCCCCTTGGACCGAGGCACAGGCATAAGGTTTTTCATACGATTGAAAGAAATGCTTGACTAAACAGCTTTTTGTGCTCTGAAACGTATGCTGCAGTCCCATTTGAGCAGTAGATTTAGAAGTCCCATGGTCCAGAATTTTTCATACATGCTGGTCTTGAGGGTCAAATCCT
The DNA here is from genome assembly GCF_964035555.1 of Netta rufina. Lineage (NCBI taxonomy): Eukaryota > Metazoa > Chordata > Aves > Anseriformes > Anatidae > Netta > Netta rufina. The sequence continues at coordinate 15,303,370 of NC_140141.1, read as the reverse complement.
GCTTTCTGATCCCAGACGCGCGAGCAGTGCTGGAGGGGTGCTGTTGGCTGGGAGCTGGTGGTCAGGATGCCAGGTGGTGCCTCTGCTTCGGCTCCCTTGGATGTTTTACCTTGTGCAAGGCGCTGAGCCCTCCCATGCCCACCTCCAGGGCACATCCAGCTGTCCTCCTAGCTCTGGGCCTCCCCAAATACACTTACTGCAAGGCTAATCGCAATAAGAGTTATTCCAGCAGGGCTCCCCACTTACTGCTCTGAGCGGATGGAAGGGCCTTGTGGTGACCCCCCCGGCCCTGGCTCTGGGGTGGGTGTACTGGGAGGCACTGGGACATGGGGCTGGTACCCAGCCACAGCCAGGCATTTGGGAAGGATGAGCAGTGCCCTCCCTGAGCCAGGCAGGGAGGGGATGGGGATGGGGACGGGGACGGGGATGGGGACGGGGACAGAGACGGGGACGGGGATGGGGACAGGGATGGGGATGGGGATGGGGACGGGGATGGGGATGGGGATGGGGATGGGGATGGGGATGGGGATGGGGATGGGGATAGGGATAGGGATGGGGATGAGGATGAGGATGGGGATGCGGATGGTCCTACATGCTGCTGGTGCAACGTGGCCCCAGCTGCCTGGCTCTGGGCACCCACCTGGGGTACAGGGAGGGGGTGCTGCTTCTGCCACCGGCTGCTTGTCCCCTCCCAGCCTCTGGAGCTGTGCGGGGCTGTCCCTGCGGCTCTGGCCCTGCACAGGCAGCTGCCCGGGGGCTCCAGCAGATGCCTGCCAAGGTTTTTTCTGCAAATGCTGCTCACCAGAGAAACAAAGGGAAGCAAGAGACCACAGACGTGCAGCAAACGCCTAAATGCAAGTGTTCAGCTTGTTGGGGTTATGCTTGTCTCTGTCTCTAGTGCTAATTTGAGTCAGCATCCAAGCCCAGATCCCTTCCATCACACCTTTTTTTGGGGAAGGGGCAGAATGTAGCACTGATTTAAGCTGCCGTGTAATATGCACCTCGTACATTTTCTCCCTGTGTGAGATATTGCAGGATTTTCACAAGCCTTTTGGGACAAAAGATAAAGTCAACAAGGAGGAAAACATGTTAGCAACAGAAAATAGGATTCAGACACGGGTGAGGGTCTGCCAGGTCGTGCTTCTCACCCCAGCCGAGCTCAGGCCCCCGCTGCTGGCTCTGAAAATGCTGGGAATTGGATTTTGTGTGTGTTTCGCTGGGGGAGGGCAATGTTCCTGGAAATGCCCAGGAGAACTTTCTGAGCGCCGTTCTCAAGGTAAAAACCTGTAACTTTATCATCTTCACATAATTTGAAAAGACGACCCCTGTCCCCAAGGCACACAAAGAATAGCTTGATATGTTGCTAACAAAGCCTCTTAAAAGATAAAGAGCAAAATGCAAGGCAAGGAGAGCATGCCTGGCAGGCAGACAGAAGCTGGCCAGTATAGGCCAAATTCTTTAGGAGTTGAGTTTCCGTTTGGGCTCAGCTTTCCCGCGGATTCTATACACCTAAAGAAAACAAACCGTAATCCTATCTGGGGCCCAGCACTCTATTTATTTCACCTGGTGAAAAGATCTTGCCAATTCCTCCACACTGAAAACCAGCAGCTGCCCAGCAAGGGAGTTGGGCCATAAGTATGTTCTGCATTACAGAAAATTCGATATTAAAATAAATGTGATCTTATGAGGACGTATTTGCACTCTTACTGTGCAAGACATTCCTCCAGGTTTCTCTCCTGTTTCACCGTGTGATTTGGATCCTGCTCTCCGCTGTTCCTCAGCCCTAAGTAATCCAGTTAGACAAGCTATAATCCGCAGATTACAAGCGGGGGAAGCGCACAGCCTCTGCTTGCCTGCTCACACTCACACAGTTTGTGCGGTTTTAGGCAGGGAACCGGGCAGAGGAGCTTGCTGGCCTCCTGCAAACACCTACTGCTCTTTTAAATCGCTCAGAAACCAGGTTCCCTCCCCTCAATGCTCCTTGGCTTTACGCTTCCTTCCTCTCCCATTCCTGTGCCTTGGTGCCACAGCTGCGGGCCTCAGGGGTGTTGCGGCACCGGCCATGGTGCTTGGGGTCATGGTGCTGTGCGGAGTCACAGTGCTGTGTGGGGTCACGGTGCTGTGCTGGGTTGTGGTGCTGTGTGGGGTCATGGTGCTGTGCGGGGTCACAGAGCTGTGTGGGGTCACAGCACTGGCCCTGGGCGGCCGCCCCATGCAGAGCAGGGCTGAGGCCGCAGAGCAGCCACCGCCAGCACTTTGCCAGTGGCGGGGGCCTGGCTCAGAGGGGTGGGCGCCGTGGGGGTCCAGCGGGCTGGGAGCCCCCCACCTGCACCCGCTGCCGCGGCAGGGAGAGGCACGGCGGTGGGGAGGTGCTCCTGCTAGCAAAATGAGAGCAAAACAAGAACCGTTGTGTTCCTAGTGAGTGAGGAGACAAAAAGCCAAGCATTTTCCACTCTCATTTCTCTTTCCTGCGTTTTGTTACTGATACCTCCCCATGGGCATTAGAGCTCTGACAGACGAGCTCTGCAATGGATTAAAGGGTTACTGTGCTCAGCTGTCAGAGGTTGCTGTCCCCTTCGTGGGGATGGTGGAACAAGATCCGTGCCGTGCCCAGTCCCTGCTCCCCACAGCCAGGCACAAACCCCGTCCCCTCCGGGGTAGAGCAGGACAGAGCTGGTGCTTGGCTGCGAGCTCAGCACTCCAGAGCCATCCCCTCTGCGGCTGGGCTTGCCCCAAGTGCAGCGTGTCCTTTTGCCAGCCCAGGGAGATGGCCTTAAGTGAAAGAGCCCTGGGCTCTGCTGCCATCGCCCTCTGGCCAGGCAGAGATGAAATCCGGGGTTTCTGGCCGCCTGCCTTTGGGCTGCTGGTAGGCCCCGCGCCATTTAGAAGCATGCACGGGAATACTGCTGCGCCCCCAGGGGGTCCCTGGTGAAGGCCACCTCACAGACCACAGCGGGACAAACCTAACGCCGGCAACCATCGGCTCCTCTCCTTCCCCAGCCAGACCCACACCTCCCTGCACACAGAGGTTTCCAGTCCAGAGACGTCTGCATCCCCGTGTAGTTAGTAATGCTCAGCGAATGAAAGCCTGAAGTATCTGCAGTATTATCACGCTCCTTTCAAACTTTCTTTGGAGATGGATGCTGCTGACAACATCTCCTTAGCTGCTTCCCAGGCTGATATGTCACACAAGTGTGCAGGGACGGGTGGTGAGGAGATACAATCAGCATTTCCACCATGCATTAATTCTCCAATATAACCCAAGTGAGAGGACCACTTCCAGAGCTCCCGCTTGCTGCAGCTTTGGGCAGGATAACACCAGCAGCTGCTAGGACAGTTTGTATTTATGTTCACTTTGTGGGCTCACAATGATCCATTAACATTCAGCCTCATCTATGCCAGATTTTATTCTTCTAATTATTTTTACTCTGCAAGCACTACTCCAGGAGCTTGAATTATTCCACCGTCAGATTGATAATTTCAAAATGACCAAATTAACTTAAAGTAAATTGTTTGGACTTCCTACTCCCTTACTCCTGAAAGTGAATCCTACATGTTAGAAATTTCAGAATAATTTGTTCTTTATGCTGTTTTACTAACACTCTGCAGGTACTAAAAGAGGTGAGCACTTCCTCTCAGCACCTCTTTCTGTGCTATCCTGAGGGTAACTTAGCTTAGCAGGCATTATTTTAGTAATAGAAGTCTCCAATACCAAAATAAATCGTTAGATGTGAAGGCTTGATCTGTTCTTAGGAGGCCTAGCAGTGGATTTCTGACTTATCGGATGATCTTCTGCCTAAACCTCTAAAAGGTATACAAAACCTCTCCACCTCCGGAACCCAGAAAGAAGCCTCCTCTCCTGATGCAGCTGCCCGCACACAGGGCGGTGCCGTGCTCTTGTGGGGCAGCTCCCGGCCCCTGGTGGCATGTCCCTGCTGTGGGGTCTGCAGGGTGAATGAGCTCCTGGAGCCAGCACCCGGACCTCTGCAGTGCTGTACGCATTTGGGGGGCCCAGTGGAGCTGTGTGATGGGCTGTGGGCTGTGTGACGGGCTGCAGGCTGCAGCAGGGCTGCAGGCAGGGCTGTGTGATGGGCTGGCACAAGGAGAAGGCTTCGGGCTGCAGCTGAGCAGCCGAGAGCAGGGGTACCCAGCTGCGAGGTGCCTGGGAAGGGCAGTGGAGCTGCAGTGAGGGGCGCTGAGCTCTGAAAGGGCAGAGGAGCTGTAGACGCAGAGCTAATGCATATTGTCACACACCGTTTCCAGATTGAACAATCAGTGTCACAGCCAAGTGAAGGCTTTTGGAGAAGGAGGCACAGCTCTCCAGCTGTTTAAATCTTGATGGCTCTCAAATAACAAGATTAGGCAATTGTAGGCTACAGGAAGGATACCAGTAATTACCGCCTGATTGGTAAGAGCCATAATTAAAGTGCAGCGCATTTCAACTCTTGCAGCACTAGTCCGACCCACTCCAAGTAGCCATCCCTCCATTTGGTTCTCATTTATCTGCCTCTCCAAACACAGCCTCTTCTGTACTTGGCCAAGCATCTCTTGTGGCCGGTGATGGATGTGGGCATCCATGGGGCAGCTCCCGCTGCCTCTCCTGGGCTGCTTTACAGCCTGCTACATGCTCTCCCTTGGGAGCAGATGTGCTCTTTCCCCCCTGCCTGTGTCCATCCCTGCTCTGGGAGCTTGCAGGCTGACTAGCACTGACTATACCCAGCCACTACTTCAGCCACTGCTTCCACCGCTGCACCACGAGCTGTCCCTGGGCCAGCTGGAGCACCGCAAAGATGTGGAGACAATGAGGAGTGCTGCTGTCCTTCAGCTGTGAATGAATGTTTACTACAATAAGGGCAAGTTGTCTACCAGATGATGGTTAATAGCAGTCCCTTAAACCGGTTGAGTTAAACCCTGCCGTGATTGAAGACAGCTGCTGGGATTGATGCGCACCCTGCCTTGCTAACTGTGCTACAGCTTGGTGATTAGTGTTTTCCAAAGGGAGCCATCGATCACCTTGGTGCTTGTTTGCTCTCCGGCTGCTCGGTGGGCACTGGTCCGTGGGCTGCACGTGCCAGGCAGCACCTCGCTGCCCGCTGCCCACCGCAGGGCTCCGTGCCCCTGTGACGGGGCTCGGCCGGTGGCTCCTGGGCTGTGCAGAGTGCAGTGCGATGCTCGGGAGCGGTGCCCCTGCCCCTGCCGGCTGCCCGTAGGCAGGGCCAGGGCCTCTGGCCAGGCTGCCTCGTCCCCACCGGCAGGGCAGGGAGCACCACAGCTGCCCCTTCTCCTTGGGCACTCCAGCTGAGACCTCAGCGCACGTACTGCCATCGGCACGGGTATATCCACCCCTCCAGGGCACCCGAGTGGTGCTACCAGAGAGCTTGCTGTTAGTTCTGGGCAGTGGAGAATCTCCCTCCATTTGGCCAAGCACCATCATTCACCGCCACTGCTCCTGCACGGGGGGAAGAGGCGAGTGGTTGAAGGACTCAGAAATGCCACAGGGCTCGGTCCATGGTTCTGCAGCTCGGAGTCTTGGGCGAGGTCTGCAGTCCAAGGGTGCATGGTTTTCTCTTGGTTGCTGCAGCAGAACATCTCCACGTGAAGCTGGCTTTTTTGTCCTGGTAAACTGTCAACCAAGCAGGAGTTGGATGCTCTCTGTTAAAAATGATGATACTTTTTGGAGGAATGTGGAGAGAAAGGAGTGAGGGGAAGAAAGCAGTTTTATCTTTCTTAGGTTAAATTTTCAGGATTGGCTGAGTGATGGTGCTGATCAGTTGCAATGGGGTCATGGTGGATCTGCCGTGTGGGAACAGAGTTACTGCTCTGCCAAGGAGATATTTAGCTGGCTTGCTTTTTCAGGGGATGTTTGCTTAGACGGTAGCTCACATCCACCAGGCTGAAAGGAAGCGCTTCAGCCTTCCCGGGAATGGTCCCGGAGTGGCTAGTTAGCTAAGATGGAATTAGTCTCTTGGTGGCTCAGTTGTTTCTGATTAACTTAAATATATACACTGAGTCCAAGCTGCTAAGCACAACTGAATTTGTGGCCTGTGTGTGGAAATTCCTGGGTGGTCCTGGGCTCAGAGGCTGCCAAGAGCCATCGCCGCTGGCCGGCATCCCCATCCGCACATGGCACGGGCACGGGCACGGGCAGGGGCACAGGCAGAGTGTGGGCACAGCGTGGGCAGGGTGGCAGCGAGCAGGGGGCTGCCCTCCGAGGCCTCTGCACCCTGAGGGGGTTCTGAGCCAGCGCGCAGTTCTTGCAAGGGCTTGGGTGTGCATTTTTGTCAAGATCGTATTTTCTCATGCCAATACTTGTAGCTCTCTTTGGGAAAGCTGATGACAGCCAGCAGCGTGGAGGAGGGTGCTGCATAATGGTTAAATGCCATATAGCGACCCCTATAGTTAAGGTTACATGAGAATTTCTATAGGCTAAAAATTTTCCCAAACATTCACCTGCTGAGCTTAAATTTTCCATGCTTGTTGTTTGCCTGAAGGTGAATTGTTTTCAAGCTTGAGAAAAATTCCTTTGGCTGTGTCTGAGTTATGGGAGAAGAGAAAATACTCTCTTCCCACTGGAAAATCTTTAGTTAGTTTTTTTTTTCCCTCTTTTTTTTTTTTTTTTTTTTTTTTTTTTCCTTCTTCTTCAGACAGGACTACAGAAAAAAAGTCTGGAGTATGAAAAGCCTTGAAACTTGGCCTGGGCCGAGCTTTTATCCAAGCCAAGTACCTCAGTTGGAAGATTAAAGTGAAGGATAGAAAAGGGGATAAGAAAATGAGAGACTGGGCAAAAGGGGCTGGGGGAGGGAGTAAATCTGTTTGAGCATGTTCTACATTTCCATTATTATTTTTTTCTGTTTCTCTCTCTCTCCCCTAATAAACCTTCATGAGCTCTGAAATTGCAGCCTGTGTGAGTCAGGGTGCAGTGACGAGAGTGGTGCATTTGGGCTGCTGGGCGGGAGGGTTTGCTGCCTGAGACCTGGGGAGAAACACTCCGGATGGAGAGAGCTGCATGTTTCGTTCCATGCTCAGCAAGCTGAGAGTGCATTCCTGTAACCAGCTTTCCTGCTGTAAAGCTATATTAAGTCATCAGCTAGAATGATAGAACCAGTGGTACCTTCTCTCTTCTCTAAAACATGCGGTTCATAGGAGGAAGAGCTCTAATTCTAATGAGCACTCTGCAAATTTTCATGCTAAGAAATATGGGGGACCTTTTTAAAGTAAGTAAGTTACTGGCAGGATCTCTGTTGGTGTGGTACTGAAGTTGGTATTGAAAGAAAAATAGAAAAAGGTGGATTCTTACACTGACTTTCTCCTCTGTGGTGCTCACAAAGTCAAAAGAACAGATATATTTTTCTCGTTAAATGTGCAGGTCAGTACATTGGACCAGACTGAAAACCATGTATTAATGTGCACGGTCTTGTATACATTTTTAGTTTTTGGAAATCTGAAAGATACATTTGTGAAGGACAGGTCTGCTGCACACGTGGCTGTCCAGGCTGCAGGTATATGCCTACAGCAGAGCATGTACACACATCGCACTCAGGGGTGCTAGTCAGGGGGTGTAAAGGCGTGTTCAAAGGTTTGGATTCATCCTTAGCTATCCAGCACAAATTGTGAAAACACTCATTGCACAATATTCATGAGCTATTGCTGGATACAAAGCGTGAGCATTGACTTCTGTGTTCCCTGACTTTTTTTTTTTAAGTTATGCAACCAGAGCATTGCATTCCTGTAATTTTTGCATCTTGTGCAGGCCCCTGCCTTTGGCTGGCAGGTCTGTGTGATTTCTGCCTTCCCCGCAGCCGTCTTCTGCAGCAGCCTCATGTGCTGTGCTGCCTCTCGCTGCAGGTGCAGTGGCCGTGAGGGCTGGTGGCTGCTTGTCCTGCTTCAGGGATGTGGGACTGCCGGTGACCTCCCCGGGCTGTCCCTCCTGGCCATGCCCTGCACCGACAGACTTGCCCAGCCGTGCTGCTCGCAGACCTTCCCACCCTGCGCCAGCTGGAAGGCTGCTCTTGCTCGGGGCATCTGGGAGAGGTCAAGCCCTGCGTCTGCTGCCCCCCACCCTGCCCCAAGGAAGGGGCTGCTGCCGTGCTGGGCTAATCCCGCTTTCAGTGATGAGTTTATCGGCTTCCAGCATATCTTGCTCTGGTATTCCATGCTTTTTAGTTTACTTAACGCAGCTCTTCCAGCTGTTCCAAACATCACAGAGAAAAGGAAACAATATCTGAGAAGTCCCCCCTTCTCCGTCCAGAAGCTCTGGTGAGAGAGACAATATTTGCATTGTGCCCTGGCTTCTCCCCGGCGTCTGTTCTCAGGACTGGCGATCCTGCTCTTGAAGTGGTTTGAGGTGGAACAGAATGCATTTGTGCTGAGAACAGCAGAGGGATTTTAGTCACTTTCTGAAATGGGGAAAATTGCCTCATTTTTCAGCATTTGGCCTGCAATCCCACACTTCCCTAGTTCTATGTACAGATTAGTTCATACTTTTTTGGTGTTTTTGGCTTGAAATGAACACTCCCAGCCAGCGGATAGATAATTCCACTTGTGCCGATCCCCCGGGGCACATGCAGGGCTGCAGAAACAGGAAATAGGAAACGTATTACATACCTTTTCCCCTCAATTTTATTTTCATAATGCATGGAAAATAGCAGAGCTCTGAATTATTTGAAATTTTAGAGTTATTTAATATTTATTTTTGAGAAACAATCTCTCTTTCAGGCAGGTCTGGCGCTGCTGGACCAGCAGCCCGGCCAGCACCGGCTCCAGCGGGTGTGGGAGGCACTGGTGAGGCAGGGCTGGGGGCATGGGGGGGCTGCTCCCCGCTGCAGCCCCCAGCAGCCCAGGAAGGGGTCCCTGGAGGGTTGCAGAGACACTCGGTCCTTGGGCTCCAGCTGCAGGGATGCATTGGGGCATCTCTCCCCTGCCCTCTGAGGCTCACAGCTCTGCATCTGCCTGGGGTGGTTCCCGGACATGGCTTTGTTGCAGGAGCTGCTTTTCAGCACCAGTGTTTAAAAATCCTAAGTTTTCATCTGCACTCCAGCAGAGTGGAGGGGTGTGTGGGGCAAGGGATGAGGAACTGCTCATTGCCAGCCTCAGAGCTTTGCAGCACGGCAGCTCCCACCCTGGGATGCAGGGAGGAGCGATGCTCCCTTGGCAGCAGCTGCATGCACATTGCTGCCCTGGTTTTCTCCTCCTTAACACAGACCATCAGAGCAAAGAAAACCCTTGGGCCCTCTGCAATCTGGCTCAGTACAAGACTCCCCGAATTAGTTTTCTTAACAAAAACAGTGCAAAGCAGTCTGCAAAGGACATCAAGCTCTGCTCTCAGGTGAGCACTGGGGACTCTCAGCATGAGCTGAGTGCTCTCAGCATGACCTAGCTGTTACTCCAGATGTGGAGTAACAGGTCCAAGCAAACATATGTTCTTGCTGTTGTGCATCCTTGGCACTCACCAGAGCAGTGGCTCCGAGGAAGCGTTGCTCTGGGAACTGCTCAGGACTGGAAGTGGCTGCAGCTGGGCACAGAGAAGGCCCAGAGTGCCCATGGGTGCTGCAGTACCTGCAGCCAGTGCTTCAGGGCGTCTGTGTTTATCCACAAAGTCTGGGGATGAATTTTGTTTTCTTTGGGGGGAGAAGAAGGAAAGGAGAAGATTTAATTTCAGTGTTTTATTTCAACGCTGATTTAAAACCCTAGCCTAACAGTCTGTCTTCTCTGCATATTACAGTGCTTCACCATGGGGCACTTCTTGTACGGTGCTTTATCTGCACGCTGCTTCCATGCTGCAGTGCTGGGGGCAGGCTGTGCCCTTGATGGGGACACCATAGGCTCACGGCTGAGGGTGAGGGCTGCAGCCCCTCAGTTTGAGTAGCTGCTGCTCTCCGATCCTTTTTTCCCTGGCTGTAATTCTTGCACAAGCCCAGTAGATTCCTGGTTTATTCTTGCTACAATAGAAATAAAATCAAATGGCATTTGTAAACTATACAAAAAGCAAAAAGCTAAAGAAAAGAATTAATGAAGGACTCATTATCTCAATCTGATGTTTTGGTTTCTAATTTTCCTCTCAAAAAACAACCTCCCAGATGTGACAATCCATCTAATTATTGCTTGGCCTATGGAGGGGTTTAACCGGCGCGTGCTGGGACTTGGACAGTTTCTTATTAGCAGCGGGGGAAAGTTGGGATTGAAAAAGCCTTGCATTCGGCTTGTGTATTCTGGGGTGTCAGATGCTCCTAAGTGCCTTACATTTTGCCAATCCATTCTGCATCTCTCTAATTTTCAGGGCTTTCAACACTTTCTGGCGAGCAAAGCCTGTGGATAACCCGAGTAAATGACTTTTTCCATGAATAGAGATTGGCCAGGGAAAGCTGAGTGATAAACAGAATAATCCTTTTTGTGCCTTTCCCAGCTCCAATCTTCTTTGCACACCAAATAAACACTCTCAAGCTGCTTAGAGCAAAATCTCTAATAGGCTGTGGTGCTTGGGCTGTGCAGGGCTTGGCGCTGTGTCAGATGGAGGGACAGGACAGTGGAATAAAGTCCCAAGATTTTTTTTTTGGAATTAGTTTACATACCCCCAAGCATAGTGTATTTTGGCACGCGGTCTGCATTACAATATAATCCACTAGCACTCAAAATAGCCTCAGCCTCAAAAAGGATTTTTTGCTCGTTTTTCTGGCTTTTCCCAGCGCGCTGTGTTAGGACGGGGAGCTCTGCGGAGTGAGACCTGGGAAACGTCTGGGTTAGATGGACACGAGAGCCTGCGGCCCCGGCTGGGGCCAGCCCTCAGGAACCTCCCTTAACAGCCAGGCAGAGGACAGAAAGCACCGGGCGGCTGCTCACAGCCCTGCGTGCCCTGCTGTGCCCGTGGGCTGGCCTCCCGCTCTGCCAGTGTCTGTGACTGCCGGTAGCTGGGGGCTGGGCGCTGGGGTCTCTGCCCAGCTGTGCCAGCACTTCAGTTGGGGGGGATGCCGGTGGAACTGGCGGTGCTGGTGCTGGCTGCTGACATTTCTTCGTGATGTTTTAGGGAGTGGTGTGGCACTGCTGTGGGAGACACCGTGGCAGTCTGAGGTTCGTGCTACCAGAAAGCCTCACTAGGAGAGCACAGCTGGGCTCTGCCCCAGCAGCGGCAGCACAAGGGACCTGCTGGGTGCCCGCCTCGGGTCAGGACCTCAGCCCTGCACTGTCTTCTGTGCAAGTCCAACACAACTGCGCTGCAAAGAGAGGCTGACTTGCCTGGATTCTGCAGGAGCGCTGTTTCTCATTCATGTATTAAAAACGGCTGCGTAGAAATAACATAAAAATAGAGCATTTCTCACTTTCAGAGGCAGTGAAGTGAACAAATGAGTGAACTGTGTGACCAAAACACAGGCCAGCCCAAGGAACAGGTGGTAGCTCTTATTGTTGAGTAAAAGAATGATTTTGCAAGTAATTGGGTAAATTGCTCAGCACAGCACCTCTCCAAGGAAATACCCTCTTAAACACACAGAACAAATATATTACGTACTGAGATGCGGCTGCTCACTAATGCACATTAAAGCAAGCTAAATCTGTTCTAAAATATCCTCCATGAAGGTCTGATAGAACAGAACTATCTACAGAAGTTTTACCTTTGACTAAAATAATTAAATCCTTTGTTTTTGGCAAGTAGTCCAGACTGACTTTAATAATAATAATAGTAGATGATATTCTTACATTATATGTTACATATTACAGGTTATAATCAAAATAAAAAAAAAAAAAAAAAAAAAAAGAAAACAAACAAACAAACAGGTTTTGATCAATACTACCTGCATTAAATGAAGCCTAACAAGGCGTGTTTGTTCTGTGGCTCCTCAGCAGGAAAATGCAGTCAGGAAACCTGTGGAAATGTTAAAGTGTTTACAAGTTGTAGGGAGACTGACCTTTTTATCTGCTCTCCAGCACAAACAGCCCGTTCTGCTGCTGGTGTGGGCTGCCTGGAAGGAGGCATGGCAACCAAGCAGCAGGGGACTCCACCCTTACCACCACCACCACCATTTTCATCCTCATCTTCATCCTCCTTAGCACTTTCAGAAAGAAAAAATTTTGGAGTAGAAGTGAAAATGCATGTTCTTCTCGAAGGGCTTGGGTCCTTTCTTACTGCACCTTTGCTAGTTTTCTTGTAAGCAAAAGTCAGATAACTCATGGCTCAGCTGCACAAGATAGTGGAAGGCCATGTTGCTACCTGGACATCCAGAATTCCTCAGGAACCTGACGTCGTGAACATGGGTGAAAAAAGGTAGCCTGCCCCTGCCCATCAATGCCACCTTTCTTCTGGGAATGGTTTCCTGCAGCCTTCTAGCATAACCTATCACTTGTTGGGTTAAGTCTGCATTAGGTGGTTCATATCCAAGCCCTGCTTGTAGTTAAGTGCTGGGAAGGGAGGAAGGGAGATGAACACGGTCTCTGCTCCTGTAGGATTTAACAAACATTGTGCGCAGGGTTGTCCTGAGTTATCCATTTCTGCACGAAACAGTGTCTCGCTGCATTGTGCCTGGAGCCTGCTAATTAGCTGTAAGTGATATAATGTGACTGGGATTTCAGCTCAAGCGTGAATGACCTATTCCCAGCTAGTCATGGCACTTGGCATGAGTGCTGCTCGCGGACAATGCATGCTGGGAGGCATCCCCTGCTGCTCCGTGTCTATAGCCTAACCAGCTGGCACAGAGCCTGACCTCGCGAGCTATTTGTTGCTGTGTCTCTTGTTCCTGTGCTCCTGATGCTATGAGCACTGAGCATGAGATTCCTGCTTGCCCTGCAGCCTCCAGGCTGGCACTGGTTTGCTGACTGCAGGGACCAGGAAGACTCTGTGAGGATGAGCCTTGTTTTGCTTCCCTGCTGGGGCCAGTGGCCAGGACCTCATGAGTCTCCAAGGGGCCTTTGGTGCATGCCTCTGCTGGCCTGTGCCCGGTCCCACAAGTGCCATGCAACGCCATAAACCCTGGGACGGCCCCAGGGGAGCAGCTGGACTGCTCTGCACAGCACAGCAGTGCTGGGGGCCCTCCTGTTGGATTTGCTGGTGGTACCACCAGGTACATCACCAGTGTTGGCTGAAGACTCGACCTGACACTTCCATCCTCCAAAAAATAGGCCTAAACTTTGTCTGCAGAAATACACCTGGCAAACTCCACGGCTTAAAATTAGAAGTGCAATTTTATGTCTAAAAGCTGACATTGGATGAACAGGCCATGCACAAAAATAAGTGGGCACATGACTAATACTGGATGAACTTCTAGAAACTGGGTGTCAACAGATCCATGATAAAATTCTCCCACAAAGTAAACATACAAAGACTGTTTATGTGCTAATTTTCAGTTTCTGGTGCATATTACAAAAGTAAGCTAACTGCGGTAAAAAATACTGAGTAACAAATCCTCTTACCAGAGAAGTTGCAGTTTGCAAATCTGCCACTCTAGTCACAGTATTGATTTCCAAAGCCATCTATCCATAGCAAGATAACCTACTTGGCCAAAATTTCTTCATTGTGGGAATGACACTGAGTAAGGAACAGACTCATACAGGGACACGTTGAGTTCTGGTGGGTGAACATCTGCAGGTTCCGGTTTCTGCTGGGGGAGACTGCATTGCTCTGAGCGCGCCGTGCAGAGCTGAATGGCTGGGAGTGCCAGTGCCTGAAATACTCTGCCTGACTTGCAAAAAAAAGCCAGTCCTCTTTGATGATGCAGAAATCATTTTACTTGTTGGAGCAGTGAATGTTAATGATTATTAATTGTAAAAGGCTCTCCAGGGGCTATGTGTGTGCGGGACTACTGAGTGCTTTGCAATTCCAGCACGAAATGAGTTACTCCACAGCATTAAAATGAGAACAACTCTCACTAGCATCCACAGAAAGTAATTGAATTGTTACTGTGTGGCACCAGTCCCTTCCGTTTTACTCAGCATTGTCACAAGGAGCCAGGCACCCTTAGCAGTAAGACATAAAACCTGAATTCAACCTGAAATTTAGGTGGAAAAATATGTTTTCAGCCTCCCTCTGAAACTGTTGCAAGGTAACCCAGCGTGCCCCAGAGCAGCAGGGTAGTTTTGCCACAGAGGTGTTTGTGTTTTGGCAGCTGTCACAACAGGGGCAGGCAGGCAGTGCTGAGCGCAGGGGAGAGGTGCTTGCGGGGAAGTGCCTGCGCAGAGTGTTTGGCTGAAATGATCACAGGAATGATGAAAAGAGTGGTTGCAGCAGACAGTCACAGGATTATTTCTGTGCAAATGAGCAAAGTTATTGCTAGACTCTGCTTTGCAGGGTGCTCAGAAATGACCAGCCCTGCTGTAAGGGGGTGGGAAAGCGGCTTCAGTCCAGTGGTGTGGATGCTGGAGCTACAGCAGCAAGCGCGCTGCTGGTTCAGCAGGGCCACGGCCAGGCAGGCACGGCGTGGCTGTCATGCACAGTCCACCCATGGCTAGGAGGTTGTGGGATGATGTGGCACAGGGACTGTGCCTGTGGGACTTCAGGAAAACTTGTCTAATAAAAGAAGTGGCCTCTTTAAGGCGTACCTTCCCCTTCTGTGCAAGGAAGATAAAGTAAGATCAATAAACCAATGGTGACTTTTAAAACATGGGGAGAGGTCACAGCCAGAGAAACGATCTGATCCACAATGCCAAAGAGTTCGCACTGCTCCTGCAAAACTTGCTGCTCCTACTGTCTGGCACTGATGGAGAGACTTGGGAATCTCCCAGCCACAGTACATACAGCCTTCATTTTCTGGGCAAGGAAGGAAAGTTGAGAGCTGGAGAATTAAATGCCCCGATGAAGGGCACCTGTCGGATTCGTGGTCCTGCCGCCTGTCCTGCCAGTGATGTATTGCAATAACACATCGCAGGAGCAGCGGCGTTTGCTGAAGTATGGCTGCAATAGATCACTGGACCAGCGCGGCTCGCGCCATACATCAGCCTGGCTCCCCGCGCAGCAGCAGGCGCTGGCACTGCGGGACCGGGCCTGCCCCTCTCTGGGTGCTGTGCGGCGTGGGCTGGGAGCTGGCACCGAGGGGCTGAAGGCACATTGCAATGCAGGGCAGTGCCCTGGGAGCATCCCTGTGCCAGAGCTGCTTGCTGCACCCAGTGTGGTGCCCCTGCCTGGGGTGGGGGAACGCCCTGCGGGCCAGCTGGCCATCCCCATGAGCCGGGGCACCAAGTCCTGGCAGAAGAAAGGAGACTTTGAGACATGCATTTGTCCCCTCTCCCAGTGGTCTCCCTGGTGCTGTGTGAGGTGCCCTGGTCCACACCCTGTGCCACAGGCTCCTGCTCACAATTCCCAGCAAGGAGCAAGGGGAGCAAGAGTTTATGTTGCCTTTTGTACCTGGTGATGCAAATTGTAGTTCCCTGGCCCTCAGCTTTTTGGGCTGAGAGGCTGAGAGAAAAGGGGCCTTTTGAGAGCTTAGAGCAATTTGCTCGCTGAATGGGAGTTGCTGTTCCTGTAACACGAGTTGTTCGCACACATGCAGTAATGTCCTGTTCGGCGCTTATGTAATGCGGTGGAGGGGCTCCAGCGAGGGACCGACCCCGCGGAGAGGCACTCACACTGTCTCGGGGCCGGCAGAATGAGCCGGACTTTTCCAGGCCCTGCTGAGATGTTTATTTATAACTCCTAACGTCTGGCAGCAGCCGTGCCAATCAAAACACGCCACGGGTTTTCCAGCGGGTTGGGAGCGCTCCTCTCAAAGAGGGTTTTTGAGGGGGGCCCAGGACATTTGATAGGAGGTAAGCTGTAAAATTAGTTTCAGAGCAGCGGGTTGTCTCCTTCCCAGCACGCTTGGCTGGTGGTGGCGGCGGCAGCGTTAACCCCTCACGCCCGCCCCGCTTGCACCCTTGAGGCCCCTCTCCCCTGGCCCTGTGGGGCTCGGGGCTGCAGGACAGCTGCTGCCATCGTCCTGCCTGTCCCTTGCAGCTTGTCCCCAGCTCCCCGCCACAGGGACACCCCGTGCCCTGTCCGTCCCCATTATATGGACCCGCTCTGCTGGCAGCCCCTCTCTCTGCTCGCACCCACGGCCACCCGCCAGCACTGCGGTGCCTGGGGACAGGGGCAGGGCGCGTGGCTGCTGAACCCAGTGGCACACAGCTGAGGGCTTCAGGGCGGCTCTGACTTGATGCTCCATGAAGGTGACCACAGCTGATTGTTCATGTTTTGTGGTGGGCAACTGCTTTACCAGGCAAAGTTGTGTTCTAATTAGAGAGCTGGAAATTTCCAGAATACAGTCTTTAACAGCATAGATTCACCGAGGCCGAGTGGACTGGCAACTGGACTGCAGCAACGGTGTGGACAATGTTTGTGACCTCCGGAGCCCTGTGTTCCCTGATCTGCTCTCAGCAGCACATCCCCAGAGCTGCTCTTCTCTTGCTCTGCTGCAGAGCACAGTGGGAACATCTTTACCCACAAGTAACCCAAATGATCCAGGGGATGTTAGAAATGCTCGCTGTATGAGCTGGTGCTGTCAGCAGAAGAGGCAGCCCCAGCCCAGCACACGGCTCTCACCTGCTGGCCTGAGGCGTGAGGGGCTCTCTGGGCAGCAGCACCTGGCCTCTTGCTTGGGGCAGCTGAGGGGCTGAATAAAGTGAGCATACTTAATGCTTATTAGAAAACAGACCCAATAAGGCATTGATTTTTGTTTTCCACATGCACATATGCTAACCTCCCCAAGATTCCTGCACGAGGAGCAGAACGCTGGCCAGCGAGCCTGCTGCACGGCCTGTGCTGGGAGAAGCTGCCCTGGAAACACAGGGAGGTGCGGAGATCATAGCAAGTGCTATTTCCATGGCTCAGTGCTTACTGTGCTGGCAGCCAAGAAGCAAATGCCAGCAACGGGCAGCAACAGGAACCTCTGGACTTGTGCATTCATCCTCTTCCCACACAGACTGCTCTGGTGGCTCCTGGGCTCTGCTAGCACTAGGGTGAATTTTCAGTTGTGGCTGGAAAGTGTGGGACCCACGAAGGACAAGAGAAAGACCTGGCTTGGCAAGACTCAAAGCATCTGAAAACCTCAGTGTGGCACGGATGTTTTCAGAATCAGGGATCTGTTCTTTCAAGTTTAGTTGTGAAACTAATGTTCTCTTTGTTTTCTGCTGAATGATAATGAATCACTAGAAACTTGGAACCATTTTAAGGATGAATAAATGACACTTTCTAAGCTCCATGTTTATCTACTATTCTGCTACCAGAGCGATTTCATAGCAGAGCTATCAATGAATTTAATTTACATAATGGTTTATCATATACTTCAATATTTCAAACACACTTCATTAGGCACCACTGCCAGCAGTTACATGCTCTCTTATAGTTCTTTGCAAACTTTGCTATGAAATGCAACCTCTCCAACTATTAGTGGAGCTTTAAAAATGAAAGGAAAAAAAAAAAGCCTCAGAACACCAAGGGCTAGGCCTGTCCTGCACCATGGTCAGCAGCACTGCCCAGGTGAGGGACAGGCAAGGAGCCTCCCCTGCCAGGAGTGGGGAGCTCTGGGCATCAGGGGATTTTCTGGCTTAAGAGGTGGCTGCAGAAGGTGTGTGAGAAACCAGCCTCTGCTTCTGGCCTATGCCTATAATTAAAGACTTCAGCTCATTTACCTTCACCTTTTACGATTTGCGTGTGTAAATATGCATGTGTGAATTCTATGAGCAAAAAGCTCTGCAATGATACATAGAGAAATAATAAAAAAGAGAGGCATAAATATATTTTTAAACATGCTTTTTGAGGCAAGCCAAGCAGAAAGGAGATATGGCCATTTTTAAGGACTAGCTGATAGCCTCTCTGATTCATCTGACCTCATCAGATCTTCCCTTTTCTTTCAGATTGCTTTCCTAAACAGGCAAGGCTTATAGGCTTGACGTGTCCATCTCCTGTGCATGTTCCTGCAGCAGGGAGCACCAGGAGCAGGAGGGGCAGGGAAGGTGCTCTCCTGAGCCAGGTCCAGCTGGGATGTACCTCCAGGGCTTGCCCTCGACAGACATCCCGTGAGGGGATGTCTGTGTAACACCGGGACAGGCTTACACCCACCGGTGCACTGAAGAGAGGTTTTCGCTCAGTATTAGAGGTGGTCATTTGGGCATCTTAAAAGGAATGGAGCAACCTCAGTTTCCACATAGCCCTTAAGCTGGGTGTGCGTGTTTCTGAGGCTCATGAAGTGCCACACAGGGAGCCCCACTGTGCCCACAGATTGACACCAAGAGGAGCCCTCCTGGTGCCCACCCAGGCAGCAGCCTGGCTCTCCTGGGGGCTCAGGCAAGCAGCCCGGGCTGGGGTGGATGCGAGCAGCGGGTGCATGCAGGAGGCATGCAGTGTGCTCACCGTGAGCCACAGCCCAGGGGACGTCGTGCCGAGTGAGCTATAAATAGGAATTGCTCCTACACGAGGCTCCGCGAGCAGCGATGTGGCCCTCCGAGACCATGTCCCTGTCACAGTCTACAAATGCCAGTCATGAAATGAAACAGCGCGTTTCATACCTTAAATAAAGTGGGCTCCTTGCACAGCCTAGCAGAGCGTGGGCAGACGTGGGAACACGAGGTCCTTGCAGAGACAGGTCTCTGAATCACTCGTCTTGTCTCTGCTGCAGCCAAATCTGGGCTGCCGCAAGCAGAAGGATCCTCGGCAGTGCCTGGCACAATGCTGCAGGGTTGAGCATGTTGGCTTTTCCCAGTGTGTGTGTGCGAGCATGTGTGTCACATTCTCAATAGTGCCTTCTTACATAATTTATAGCATGGATAACATAAAGGTTATTTTAAAAAATAAGCCAACCTTCTTTACATTTATTAAATTTGCTGTGGCATCCCATATGCACCTTTGCAAACTCCAGTATTACCCACAGGGGTCTGATCTGCATGTCACATTAGGCAGATGGAATATTTTATTTATTCCACCTAGGCTGTAATAGAGAATTTAAACTATTTGCAGCAACATGTTTGTGTTCCAGAAAATGGTGCAGGATGTTACAGCGTACCCTGAAGTATTTGTGTGCTTTAAATACACAAGGTTGTTGGGAATGTAGAGCTCAGATGAGCTACTCTGTGATAAGCATTTTTTTCAGTGACATCAAGCATTTTTAGTGCTGCCAGAAACACACATTTTTACTAACAGATTCTATATTCATTAGAAGTTGGTTTTCACTTAGATTGAGTCTTTGATATTTGGTTTATTAATTTTTGCAGTAACCTGAATTTCACACTTTTGACTGTTAAAAGTCATTGTTGTTGATGGAAATGAAGAAACTTTAACCATTGATCTGTGGTAGTTAAACAGCGTGTTCTTGCCTTTTAGTAGCTTCTCAGTAGAGTGTATTAAAGATTCAGCTGTGCTGTGATAAGAATCTTGAAGGATGTATATGTTTGCATTGTTTTTGGCAAGAAACATCCAAATGATCTGTATTTATTATATAAAATTGATTTTTTTGGCATACATGCTATTTTTCATGGATTTTGGCCTCCTACCAACACAAACAGGGTGATCTTGAGCAAAGCCATGCATTTTTAAGTCTTTATTTAGAGAATTTTCAAAAGAATCCAGGGTCATGAATTTATCTGTGAGTTTACTCTTGCTGCAGACAGCAGAAATGGTGGAAAACCACATTTCCAGCGTGGCTGCAAGGTGGCGGTTGTTGTAAGGGTTTTATCAGAGTTCACAGTTAGTCTCTGCAAGGAAGAATGCAGAAAGAGACCGATGGGTGCCGGGGTCCGGTGCGGACGGTTGCACCGCCTCGCTTCACGCCTCCTCCCCACATCCTGTGAGCGCCACCCGTGTGCTCTCCCAGCCCTGGTGCCAGCTGTTTTTTGACATGGTTTACCCGTGTCCCCCGGCCTGCAGGCAATGCCTGCCTGCTGCGTGAGCCCGGCACTGTGCCCCCACCGCCAGGCCCCGAGGTCTGCGGGGCGCGGGAGCCTGCACTATTTCCCTCTGCTCCTGGAGCATGGGCAGCCTTTGGATTCCCCAGCAAGGATAGTGACACCAGTGCCTGGTGGTGTGCGGGATGTGCCGCCCACCCCAGCCCTCCTGTGCACCCAGCAGGCGCCAGCTGGGCAGTTACTGGGAGGGTTTCCCCTTGCCAGTGGAAAACTTCCCAGGATACTTCTCCCTGTGAAGGAGGATTTATCCCATTAACATGGGACCCAGTCCTGAAACCTCAGCAGAGTTTACGTTCGCAGTTCCTAAACAGAGACTTCAGACTGCAGTCCAACACCCCAGCTTCCTCCACAGATGATTGCTATTTTGGTTCCACAGGTGGTGTTAATATATTCCTCTTTAGACTCCACTTCCTTGTACAGCTGAGTACAATGTAAATAACATCTCAGTTGTCATTTAGAAGGAAAGGAGTGAGATGACTAGAATTGGCAGAAAAATCACAGGCTGCGATTTCACTTGCAGTATTGATCATAGACATATTATACTCTTCTGTTAATGTCAGCCTTATTCCTCCAGCTCTAGAAAGTTGCTGAGGACATGGGGCTTGTCAGTGGAAAAAAAAAATGAGGCTTTGAATGTCTGGAAAGACACTGCAGGGACAAGAGGCTGCTGCCTGGGTATGCTGCAGCCAGGCAGCCCCAGAAAACAGTGTGCTTCTGAGAAGCGGGACGCTAGGTAATGGGGCAGACATGCGAGTCAATAAACAGCACTGTCAGAGAGCTGGCCCGGGGGAGCAGCTGGAAGTAAGAGGCTTATTCATAACTTTTCCGAACTTTTGTAGAGGGTATGAAACAAACAGCAGCATTTCACAATGCCCCCGCTCAGGTCCCACCCTATCTCTCCTGCCCCAGTCTGACCAGTATTAGCACTGGGAAGTTAGGGAGGATTAGGGGGAAAGCATTAGCTGTGCCAGGCAGTTGGGCCAGCAATAAGCTGGCCAGGCAGGGCAGCCAGGGGCCCTCTGGCCCGGCACTGGGTCCTGGTCTAGGCTTTTTGGGGCTCAGTGCTCAGTGCCAGCTCTGCTTATTCTAGCAGGGGCTTCTCAATTTCAGACACATCCAAATCAAGCTTCTTGAATTTGCTTCTCTCTGTGCTTTTGTTTTTGTTTTAAAAGCAAGGACAGAGAAAGGGAGTTAGCAGATCACCCTGTTTTGGGGAGTGTGCTTGTTTAAGATGATGAACAACAAAAGCAGCGCGTAATGTGGGTGTGCAAAGACAACTGCTGCAGGCGGCACAGTTTTGATTAAAGTCCCGTGTCCCTTAGCACGAAGGGTGTTCAGTACAAGCAAAGCGTTGGTTAAGAAATTGTGGCACACAGGTCCGTCATGACCCTTGCTTTTTAACTATCAATATATTGGGATTCTCTTATCAGTGTGAGAGCATTGTATGCACTTTGAGTGAAGACAGCCATCTAACCACACAGATAAGCCAGAGGCTCGTTGGAGATGTGCTGTCCAGGAAGGTGTTGGGGTTGGTGTGGAGGTCGTGCAGTCTCAATCTATTCTAAACATTCCTTGCAGAAAGCCCTTCTCTTGGAATTCATTACGATAAAAAATTAATTTGTATGTCTTGAAAAACTCTGTTGAACCTGGAAACCAGCCCTCCTGGAGACTCACGAGCTCTTGCCTTTCAGAACATTGTTTGCAGAGATAAAAATATTTCTGCCACACTTGTCACATGTATTTGAAAAACATATTAATCATTTAAACAAATATTAGCTCCGAAAGCCTATAAATACATTCACTGGGAGGAATATACCCTTTGTTGTAATATTACAATGAAAAATATGCTAATATAGTTGCCTAATTGCTTGTGTTTGAATAACCTCTTTTGTGACAATAAATGTTTGTGGCAGCATCATTCAAACAAGAAATGGAGAGTCTGATGCCAGCAAGGATTACGTGTGCCTCTGCAGTCTCTCCTGATGTGAGAGGAGTCTCCTGCTCCTGTGCTTGGGAGCTGTGTGGATGGAGAGCAGACGTCAGGGCAAAAGGCAGCCCGGTGGCTGCTGCCCCAGCGGGGATGCTCCCGTCTCCTCCACCAGCACCCATGTCTGGGGAGGTGAACAGTCAGTGTGAACTGAAGGTCACGGCTGATCGCTGGGAGAATCGAATCTGCATTGTACTTAGCCAAAAAAAAAAAGAAGAAGCAGAGTACGAGTAAGGGACTGGACAGGAAAGAGGAAAGGACAGACCCCGGCCAGCTGCAGCTGCCTGGCCCGGTCCCCAGGCGTGTGTGCAGGGCCCAGCTGGGCCCGCTGAGCAGCACAGAGGAAGCCCCACAGCCAGAAATGTCTTGGTGCCTTTTTAAAACTTGCTTTTTGCTCTGCTACTGCATGAATTGGCAGGAGGCTGTGTAATTTATAGGTGAGCCTTCAAATGGGGAAGCAATGGGGTAAACCCAAGGCAGGAGCACGCTCCCGTGGGCAGAGAAGGGGGCTTCCCTGGGGCAAGGACCAGGTCTCTGACCAGCATCCCATGAGATAAACCAGCTTCTCAGCCACGCTTGCTGCCTGTGGAGATCTCATTAGATGCCTTCTCCACCCTCTCCTTCATGCACTTTCATTGGTAATGAAAGCATCTTCACCTGATCCAAAATGACTCCCAAATAATGTATATTGTGGGGGTAGAGTGCTCAAAGATATATATATATATATATATATATATATATATATATATATATATATATATATTCATACAAACTCAGCATTTCTTCTTATTTTCTAAAGGCTTATCATGCGATAATAATTTAAATAACAGTGACAGAGCAGACAGTGCACTACTCTCACTACTCACAGAAGACATACAACCCTGGAAGCCTCCCCCTGCGCGTCCCACTAGGAGGTTGTGTTGTTTGCTCCTGCACTGAGGGCTGGGCCTCAGAACTCCTGGGGGTGCCGATGCTGCGAGTCACATCTGTGGCTGTGCAGAAGCTGCATGGGAACGGTGCCACCCCCACAAAGCACCCTTTATACTGTTGCTTCCCACAGCTTCTGCTTTGCGGAGATAAGGATCTGGGCTCTCTGGTTACAGCTGGGGCTCCTGGGCTCTCAGAGTTATCTGAGCACCATGGCAGGGTGAATTTCTGGAGGTGGAATGATTTGGGGTGAGTTAGAAGAGCGTTGTCTGTGAATTGTTCGATTATGAATGCCTCGCATCCCCTCGCTGTGTCGCATTACCAAAGCTGGTGTCAGTGTCTGATGTAATGGAAATCCTCGTGCACAGCCCTCCCTGCAGCAGGCACAAGCCGGGGGCTGCTGCTGCAGTTTGACGTGAGCTGATGCCCAGTGAATCTTCAGCAGGAGCCAGATCTCGGGGTCCTGAGTGGGCACCCCTGTGGCTGCAGCCCGATATTCTACCTGCCTCCCTGCATGTCACCTGCTACGACAATCTGAGTTTGAAGGCACATCCCTTCTGCCCCTCTGTCATCAGGGACACCGAAATCAGGAAGGAGTTAAACATAACAGCACTTCAGGAAAATATTGTAAAATCCACTTGAAATTCCCATCAAACTCAATTAGCAGGGCAATGATATACCTAAACAACTGGAATGGGGCGACTTTTTATGCTTTGCTGGATAGCTTCCAAGTTGATAATTAAATTGTGCTGGGCCACAAGATAAGTGGCTACGAGTGTCTCTCATGCAGAGACTTTGGAGGCCAATGGCCTGGTGGCCACCAGCCCTGCTGGAGTCCCTGCCAGCCGCTCCATGCTGGGTGAGGCCATGAGCAGCAGCTGCTGCCAGGGGTCTGCCCCGCACAGCCAGGCCCTCCTGCTGTCCCCTGGGGTGGAAGGGGCTGCCTGCAGGGGCTGGGCTGGAGACCAGGATCAGGGCATCCAGCCTTGCTCCGGAGATGAATGCTACAGGAACCCTCCTGAAGAGATGGCCGTGGCTGGGGACCCAGCTGTAAAGCATTTGTATTCACCAGCAATGGAGCGATGAGATAACAAATAGCAGTGACTGCTAGCTCAGTAATGACTGAGGTATGGGAGGAGCTGCAGGACCTTGGGGGGCTTCTGTAGCCCCAGGGAAGGGGCAGAGCTCCCTCTGGGTGCCGGGGAGTCTGGGAGGGCTCGGAAAGGCTCCTGCTGCCTCCCCACGTGTGTGCGCCTGACTGGCAAGAGCAGGGGCGTGATTTTTTAACAAAGAGCTTGCTTTCCAAAAAATATAGCTCTGTGATGAGTGACAATATTTGTTAATTTGGATTTAATCTGGTAACTAGTGGAACAAAATACTGAAAGCATTTTGAAAAGGATATTTTTGGCAAAACAAAGGCTTCGTTTTAACTTGGTAAAAATGAAGCATTTAAGCCTTCTGTTTTGGAAGGATGCTCTGATTTGAGATAAAACTCAGTTTGGTTAACAAAAGGAAGTGGAAGGGGTGAGAAGAAAAAGCTGCATCCAAGCCTTGTGGAGCAGGTAACTCCCTTGAGGGGTAGTGAGGAGGCTGTGGCCAGGGCACTGGCAGCGCCTGCCTGGCGCAGAGGGCTGGGCACAGGTTACCAGCGAGCAGCTCAGCGTACAACGAGGCGGCCCCAGGGGCCTGCAGCTGGCAGCTGCCTGCGCTGGGGCAGGCGAGGGCACTCGTGCCAGGGTTCCGTACCCCCTCTGTTATTTTCTGCTCTTCCTGCTGCCCCCTGCTCTGTCCTCCTTTGACTCCGAGGTGCAGAGTTCAGCTCTGCACAGTGAGCGTTGTCTGAGTGTGGCGTCTCATCTCCCACATTTGGGTAAGTCAGCCATGGAATTATCCTATAATGTGGAAATCATACAATTTCTCTCTGATCTTCCCTGAGCTTAGCATTTCATCTCGCTTATACTAAATGCAGCATGACTAAGTAGGCAAGAAAGGGATTTGAGCCCTTTTGTTACTTAAAATGTGAATTAGACGTTCCTGAGGGAAGTTTGTGTCACATTTGCAAGTTAAAAATGCATCAATTATCTGTACATGGACCCCTTTCAGTGTGATGGTGAAGGAGGAGCAGAGCTGGTGGCTTCAGGAGCTGCACTGCCAGCAGATGCTGCTGGCTTGCAGGTGACAGGGTGGCATCCTTCAGCCCAGGCTGAGCTGTGCCAGCTCTGGAGGTGGCAGGGAGCAAGCTGGGAACTTCAGTGAGCCCAAGCACAGCAGAAAGTCTTGGTGGGACTGGAACAGAGGTGCAGAGAAGTTGCTCCATCACCTGCAGCCAGGGCAATGTGTAACATGTTCTCAGCATGTGCTGCTCTCCTTAGGCTCCTAAAAGGTTCTGTAGAATTGTGAGGGGAATTAAAGCATTTGTGTGAATGGGGGAAAAAATGGAGCAAGGCCATCTAAGTGCAGCAGGTACAGGCTCTAGTCTAGGAACTGGAACATTCAGGGGTGTACAGAACCACAGCGACAGACTGCTCCTTCCGTCTAGCTGGAATTTTGCTTCCCTAGCAAAGGCTGCACAGAGAAGCAATCGCTGTCTGAGCAGCAGTTCTCTCTGATGCGTCACTAAGGAAAGAGGATGAGAGGGAGTTTCCCCTGCCCACCCTTTGCCAGCTGCGTTTGGATTGTGCATGCGAGTTGGCTGTGGGTGCACGAGGCGAGGCACCAGCAGCAGCTCCTGTGGCTGCGGTGCTCGTGCCGCAGGGCTGGGGCAGCACGCAGAGCAGTGTGCCAGAGCCTCGAGGACTCTCAGCACCACTGGGTGAGGGCCTCTTGTGCGTGTCACTGCCTGGGGGAGCCGGGGATCACAATGCTCTTGCTGTTGCTCTTTCCTCCCTGTAGTGTTGCTGGGTATGGAAGGCACTTCACCGCTGTGCTTGTAACAAGGGCCCAAGCGCTAATCAGTGGTTAGAGCAATCTGCCGCTGCTCTTACCCTCCCTCGTTTTCTCCTGGCTAGGAATTGGATGAGTGCAATGCTTAGTGGCACTCTAACTTGCAGTATAAATTGCACTGCTGTGCATTGCAAAAGGTCAAGCTGAATGACTTGATGAAATGGATTGACCTACTGAACAGCACTTCAGTCTATTTAAGGACAACCAATTGCGGCAAGAAAGAATAGAAAAGCTGAGCTAGATGAAGGAGGGAAAGTGGGCATTAAAAAGTACCATTTCCTACGCCTGGATTATCTAGCATGGGGTGCAGTTGCAAACAGAGCCAGCGTGTACCAAGCCACGTGTTGCTGGGCGCTGTCTGACAGCATGGGTTTCCTCCTCGTGCCCTGCTGGGGCTGCGCTCAGCCCTTAAAGGCTTTCCCTGTGCTGCCACCAACCACAGAAATCCATGAGGGAAGCAGCTGTAATCTTACATATTACTCCTCTGGTATCAGTAGAGATGCTTGTTCTCTTGTGCACCTGCAGGGCATCATGAAATTGAGAATGCTGAGTGACCTCCAGTGCTGCATGCCATGAGTTTGGTGTGTGCCTGCTGCTGAGACAGGCGTGGGGGCTGCAGGAATGGGGCCATCCAGGGTGGTGGCCATAGCAGGAGGACACAGGTACATGGACCCAGTGTTCTGGCATCTTGTTTTTCTAAGGCCAGCTCAGGGAGCAGCATTCATAGCAGGACTGGCTTGGTTTGACTCTCCCATGGCAGACAGCATGCACCAAACTGGCTCAGAACATTTCAGCACGGAAAGATTTTGCAGAGTTCCTCCATGCCTCCTGCCCCCCACGGCTCCTACTGAAATGGCATGGCCTGGGCTCCTCTGGAGGGAGGGCTGAGGGTTGGCTGGAAGCAGCAGGAAAGGTCTGCCACCTCCCTTCCCACAGCAAGGGGACCTTTGCAATGTCACTGTTGTTCTTTGTTCCTTTTGTGGGTTTCTCCCTGTTGGCAGGCTTTATTGATGAACATTACCTTGTACCTTATGCATATTTACAGGTTTTTGTGTGTGACTGGGCAGCCAAAGTACTGTGCAAATGTTGCAAAATTGCCCATTTTCTGGGCTGACGCTGGATGCTGAACATCTCTGAATTTGGCTCAGAATAGAAACCTTCACACCTGAACATTTCTTGTTGCAGCTGTGTTCAAGGGCTCAATTAACAGCTGTGGCTGTGCAGCATTGCATATGATGTGTTCTTGCATCAGATCTTCTTACGGGACATTGTCCTAAGCCAGGAATCTGAAGAAGCACTAGGCAATTTAGGGAATAGGCTACATGGCTTGAATAGCAGATGCTCAGAGCAGTACATGGTGAAGTAATAACTGATGCACTGGAATATAATTCTAGGGACTGTTTTAAAATAACAGACTCAGAAATTGAAGTCCATTTGTACTTAACTAGCCACTATTTTTGATGCAAAAGTATGTGAGTTATTCAGTGTGAATATTTAGGATATGCTGAGCATAATTGCAAGAGCTATGGTAAAGCAAACCCCACGTTTAATCTGGTTTAGGTTGATTTCTTATGCATTTTCTCACAGGATTACAATTGAGCCTCCCTACTGACAGGACTTCCTGGCTGCTCCTGTAATTAAAGCACAACGGTGACCTGCACTGCAGTTTAGAGGACAGAATTATGGGTATTTGTTCAGTAATGATCTCTGCCATAAAGCACAGTGCATTATATTCCATTTATGATCCAAAATATGAGCACTCATAAGCAGCATTACTGTGGCATCATGGCACAGTGCGGCTGTGTTTTTGTGTGAGAAGGGAATTTGCATACCGAATGTGTAACTACATGGCAGCGATTAAGTCACAGGCACTACTGGTCTCTCCTTAAATTGCAGAGGGCACAAATATCAGTCACTTGCATTCACTGAAGCCATACCTGCAACTCTTCTGTGCTAAGCACAGTTTGCAGTGATGCTGAAGCAGCGCTGAAGAGGTTGCAGACAGAAGGGAGCCCAGACCAACACCAGCATCTCCCCATCACAGGCTTGCAGATTTCCTTGAGGCACAAGACATTCTTCACACCAGTGTCAGAGCCCCTCTCCCCTACTTCTCCAAGTGTCAAATCTCATTTGTGCTCCAGCTCTGGTGACGACATCCCTCTGGATAAATTATTCTATTGCCCGATTGACCTCTTGGTTATGAATATTTTGCCCTAATATTTAACTTGAGTTTTCCCTTTTCTATTTTAAGGCTCTTGATCTTTGGTGCTGAAAATCTCTGTTCTTTCCTCTTTTGGGCAGCCCTCTATCACTTTTCTGCTTCTGAGCTCTTCCTGTGCCAGGCCTCCATGCTATGGAGCCCACTGCATGGAAATGCTGTGTTGTGTAACATTCCGGAGAAGGGAATATTTCCCAAGTCCCCACACCAAGGAGCAGCCAGGTGCCTGGCAGGTATGTGCCCCAGCATGCGGGAATGCTAAACACAACTGGCAGCTGCTGAGGGAGCTTTCTTGTCACGCAGAAAGGGGAGATCAAATGGTTGCATCCTCAGCCTTAAGTAAAAGGAGCTGAGGCAGGTATGAGCAGGGCGAGGGAACCAGGAAGATCAACTTGTTGCAGCAGCAGACAAAATAAACTGCATTAAACAGAAGAGTGCATCCTGGAGCACCGTGCACTGGACCTGAATCTTCTGTGTTTGGTGCTCTGCGATGTGGTTGGCATTGGGGCAGTGTCAGGACACCGATGCCACCAAGCGAACGTGGGGGACCAACCGTCCCAGCTGCCTGCAGAGCCTGGTAGCCAGATGCAGGGAGGAAGCAGGGAGGCTTAGTTGTGGTTCTCGGCTGCTGGGGCTGTTGGAGCAGCTGAAAGACTGCGTTTTCCCTCCAACCCAGCTGTGGTGCTCAGCAGCCTTTGGGAAGGATCCCAGCTGCTAGGAATGACAACTTTACTCAACAGGCTGAATTGGGAGCTCTTTCCAGTTCCAAACACTCTTTTTGAGATTAAAAAGGTTAAAGGAACCCAGCTGCTTTCAGAGTTCAGCAGCTGAGCTGTGGGGCGGGATAACGGTTCCCCAGGATGGGAGGGAGATGCAAATCTGCCCTTTGGGTAAGTACTGCAGGAGTGTTATCTTTAAACCAACACAACATGGGGCGAGCTGCGCGGTGCTGCCTGCCCTCCCTTGGTCCTGCCCCCAGGGTCTCCACACTCACCGCAGCTGGAGGGCAGCGGCCCTGCGGATCCCTGCCCTGTGCTACCAGCTTTAGCTCCTGGAGTGCGATTTTGGCATGCTCAGGAGCGGGGTGGCACTGCAGGCATGGGTGGGCAGGTGGAGGAGACCAGGGTGACGATGGAGCCCGTGTGCTTGGGACGTGACCGGGATTGTTCGTGTGCTGTGCTGATGTGGAGGCAGGGTGCTGCTCTTTGAGAAATCGTGTAAGATGGTGAGTCTGCTTCCAAATTCTTCCAAGGACAGCAACGTCTCACCTCCAGAAGCAGCCCTAACCATGGGGAACCCTAATTTCTTTCCAGGATTGAAGCAGGGTACCAGCTGTGTGCTAGTTTAAACCAACATTGGTTTTCATAATGTCCCTTTAAACCTGATATAGATACAGTTTCACAGGGCACTCTTGGGACAGAATTGCTACCACCTAATTGATTTTGATTTTATTTTCACTGCAGCAGTGTAATTATGAAAGCCAGCTATAATTATTGAAACACAACTAGAAGTATTTCATTATTAAAATACCCTTATGACTTATTATTAATTCATTAAATAAATTTGGATTACATCCCTCAATAATTAATGCACTGAAGTTTATTCTGCGAACTCTTCCTTATATTAGTAATGTGTCAGTTTTTGGTATTAAAGGAAAAAAATCCATCAAAGTATCAGAAAAAAGCATCAGCTCTTTATGAAACGAAGTGAGACCAGGGAGGCTTTGGTCAGGTGTGAAGCCGGCCTCTCAGGAAGCGGAGCTGACAGCCTTTCAGGCTCTGTGTGTGCTCAGGGACCATCCCTTAAGGGCTCTGGTAGAGGCGCGGTGTCCCGACGGCAGGTCCCGCGGGAAGCTTGAGCTGTTTCTGCTAGCAGAGGATGAGTCTACAAAACTCAGCTTCCCCACTTAGCAGAGCCGAGTTTCACACGTTGTATTTGATGTGTGTTTACAGGAAAAAAAAAACACAACAACAACAGACAAAAACAGAGACTGAAGAAATGTGTTGATTCA
Source organism: Netta rufina (assembly GCF_964035555.1). Lineage (NCBI taxonomy): Eukaryota > Metazoa > Chordata > Aves > Anseriformes > Anatidae > Netta > Netta rufina. The sequence goes on along the minus strand of NC_140141.1, from coordinate 15,273,433 downwards.
GAAGCTGCGCTCCTGCTACGGAGCTTAACTGAGGAAGGGGGGGAGATTCCAGCTAACTGCTTGCACCGAGTTGCTATGGCAGCTGGAGTTTGGAAAGTAAACAGGTTTCGGGAAGGGCTGCTCCTCTCCTGAGAGGTTGTCTGCTAGGAATAACTCCAGAAAGCAGAGGTGGGGGAGAGCCCAGCTGCAGCCATGCGGCCGCTTCCTCGCCCCGAGGCCGCGGAGAGGCGGTGGGGTGGCGTGGTGCTGCAGTGGCCCCTGATGAAATACTGAAAACCCAGGGAAGCAGAGGGAAGTGAAGGCGTTCCCACCAGCCTGCTGCAGTCTCTGTCATGGTGCTCTTTGGGCTCTCTGCTCTGCTTACAGCCCGTTTGCTCATCCATCGTCCTCTTTAACAGACACTCACTGACACTCACTGACAACAGGCACCCCCAGACACTCACTGACGAAGTTCTGTGACAGCCTAACCCTTCCTCACAATTCATGAATGGATGAAACAGTGCTAGTAAAAATACCAAGAATAAAGAATTTGGGGCACGTTGTTTTGTCATCGGGTGCTGGGGAATGTGTGGCACAGCCTGCTTTGTAACCTACTCAGCCACGCTCATGGAGGGAGAACACCCCAGGTCTCAGCTAAAGGAGTCTCTGAAGGCTCAGGCTCCCACCTGGGCTCCTTTTCAGGGGATGCAGCAGTGTGAGGCCAAGCAGCTCGCTAGCTTTGCCTATCGTCAGGGACTCTTTCTCTCCATCTCCTCCTGTCAGATTGAATGCCCGCTCAGCACGTGTGGATGTTGCTTTGCCTGGTGTCCAGGGCAAGGTACATATCCCTGCAGGGACTGGGAGTGCTGAGCAGAGAAACCAGGTGCTGAGAACCCACAGAGACGGCCGTGGGCAGGCAGGGAGCTCCCTGATAAAAGACCCTGTTAAACTCCAGAACAGTCAGAAAAGAAGAGAGTAGGTTGTTCTAGGAAAGTAGGAGCTCAGTGCTTCAGAAAAGAGACCATGAGCAGGCTCTTGATGCTGGTCTGCTAGAGAAACAGTTCCCTTGCAAAGCATTTGTAAAGCAAAAATAAGTCAGATAAATGTGTGTAGGTGTTTGTATGATTTAATCTGAATTATCATATTGCTTACGTGAGTCAAAGTAAAAGATGCTTATGTTTAGGAACTCTTTGAAGTATTTATTGTACTGTTTCCTAAAGAATTAAACTGCTAATTCAGAGAGCTCAGCTGGATTTACTGTTGTCTGGCTGACTTGGCGAGACAGTTGGGTTTGCTGGAGTTCCATGTTTCTGCAGGCAGATGCACTGCATGTGAGCAGATCAGTTTGCTCACACGCAACTTGCTCTGACACATGCTAGACCCACTAGAACCAGCAGGCATACACCAGACACACAAGTAGGTACAGCAAATATGTCCTACACGTGATTTTCACATTTTAACAGGGCACGTTGCAAGGCTCTGTTGTAGGAGTCGGAAGGACATTCATACCTTTGTCCATTTTTCTTGGGGACTGCTGCTAAGATGAGATGAAGCTGATAGAGGCACGCGTCCCTGAGCACCGTCTTCAAGGCTTTCTCCGGGGAATTGAAATGCCACTCCGGGAGGCAGCTAATCCAGCAGCATCTTGGCTGTTGTGTCAACCTCATCTCCAGCGCCTGCTTGTCTCACCAGCTGCTTCTCCGCTTCCCTCCTCGCCTCTTCCCCAGCGCTTCCCTCGGAGCCTCTCCATTCCGAGGCTGCCCTCTCCCAGCCCCCAGCCCCTTCTGAGCCCCGCAGACCGGGTTTGTTCCCTGTGTCTCTGGGCCATCGCCTCCTCCTCTCTCCCTGCTTTGGGCAGGGTCTTCCAGGGACAAGCCCTCGCAGTGCCAGAGGGAACCTCCCAAACTTCCCACCCGCGAGCGTCTCCCTGGGCCCGTGTCCTTCAGCAGACCCATGGACAGTGAGGACAGGTCATGGATTTGAGACACAGTGCTGGAAAGTAAACCTGCTTTTTGTCAGCAAGGAAAGCCCTCGTCAATACCTGATTTTAAGAACAAGCCTCCTGAAACTTAGGCTTTTCCAGCTTCCCTCACACTTCCTATAGTTTGTAGTTTAATTATCAAAATATGCTGCACTTCTGCACTGATTCCCTCTCCTGAATGCTCCTTCTCTAGCATCCTGCGATTCTCTATGACCTCAGAGGGTAAAGCACTTAAGTTGCCCTTGAAGACAAAAAGAGAAAGTCTTGTCTGAGGTGAAGTCAGTATCTATCCAATTTTCAGCTGCCGTCACATCGAAATGAGAAATCTGAAGCAGAGCCAGGCACAAATAGCTGATAACAGACTTTCAGGTGCACCTCTTCACTTATCACTTCTAGGGTCACCTCTGTTTCTAAAGACTTGTTTTCCTTAAAAAAAGATTACTTAGGACATTTAACAGTGTGGTGTTGTGATAACAAAACCCTGTGAGGCTTTAGTTTTATGCCTGGGCTGCTGCAGAGATGCAGAGTCTCCTAATGCCGGTAGCCCTGAATTTGTTTCTGAAATTATTTCATGAATTAAAGCAGTGAGAGCAGAGAAGGCAGAGCTCTCCCTGCAGGATGTTTCCTGCCCCGCCGGGCACTGCAGGCTGGTTGTGGCTGTGACATGGCAGTGGCAGGCTGCTGCATGTCCCCTGGTGTAGGATGTGGGTCTCGTCCCCTTCCCCGCTGGGTTCTCCTCACCCTGTGGGATAGGATCGAGCTCTCTGAGGGCCAAGCTGAGCTGGGAGCAGAAAGGGAGTTATGAAGTGACGGAGACACAACTTGTTTTGAAGCAGGGTGCTTGGCACATACGGAGAGATGCACACAGACTGGTGCACAGATTTGTTTAGCAAACAATAACCTGTGTTTTGTGCATGAATAAATAATTAACCTTATTTAAAAGGAGGAGAAAAAAACCTTTTGCTGTATACAAACCTCCTCTTCCCTGTCTGATGGTTGCAGGCAGTGTCCCTAAGCCCCTGTGAGCACATCCCGTGGCTCAGCAGGTGGCACCTGTGGTGCTCTCCTTTGCTGGTGCTCGGCACTGAGGGGACCCCACCGGGGCATCGCCCCCTGCATGGAGCGCACGGTGCACAGCCGGGCTGATGGCCAAGGGCCGGGGCCTGCTGGTGCCAGCAGCTTCTGTGCGTGGGGAGCAGAGCCCTGCCAGCACCTTCACTTGGGTCACTCGGTGTGTCCCCCCCCACACACCAGCACGACCATTTTCTCTGCTGCACTTTCTCCTGCCTGCTCCAGCTCAGACTTCATGGAACAAGCAAAGCCTCTCCCCACCTGCTCATGGATCATTTCTGGGGCTGAGCAATCCAGCTCTGGTGAAGTGTTTGTGGACAGGCAGCCTCCAAGCCATCAGCCGTACCCTGTCATTTCTGCTTCGGCACTCAATTAGGCTCAGAAATGCTGCAAAAATACCGAAGTGTGGAGGTGCTGCAGGTTTGTTTGGCTGAGTGAGGTGTTCTCCCCTGCACATGGGCCAGCAAGCAGGCTGGTTTAAGGCCCAGGGGCTGGTTCCTCTCTGAACTAACCCCACGCTACCACAGCACACAACAGGCTCTAGCTCCATCTCCGTGTCACTGTTATCCCTCTGTCTTCTGCTGTTCTACCTGCTCAGACTTCTGCCTCCCCAAGGCTTTACAATTTGAATTGTTTTCTGATGCTGAGGGTGCTGCAGGTTGAACACAACAGGTCAAATGCAAGAAGTTGAATGAGTGTTTTTTTCCCCTCATTCCTCTGCACTTAAAATGAACAGATATCAGAAGCCCTGGGAGTTCAGCAGCAGAAAGCTGGAGCAAGCAACTCCTCACGTGGGGAAGGCAGCACACCTACCAGAGCCCAGGCACTGAAACAGAGAAATTCAGGCAGAGGCAGCCACAGCCATGCCTCCTAATGCAAGGGAATAGCCGTGTGTCTCTGGGGGAGCCCCGAGCACCTGGTAACCTCTACGTATTGTAGATTAAAACAGAAAATATTGTCCTGCTGTCTGCCCAGAGCTGTTCCTTCTCTCCCTCGTGCTGGAAGGGCAGGAGACAGTGGAGACCTTAGTTCACAGCCTGCTGTCATTGAATTACCCCCATGGCCTTTTGGTAGAACACAAGATGCAAAGTCCTGGGACCAGCTGGTGTCTGCAGGAGTTCCTGTGCACACTGCCTGGACGCTGCCCCGGCCAGTCGCTCTTTCTTTGCCACTTGCAGAAGTTTTTCTCTTCGGTGTCAGGGAGGAAGCATGAAAAAGCACCCCAAATGCTAACATTTTAAAGGCTTAATAGGAAAAGAGATGAAGGAAGAACTTAGGATACTCAAATCCTAAGCAAACAGAGCAAAAAAGTCATCCTCGGGGAAGGAAAAGAGAACTCTCAATAGTTTTTGTGCCATTGTTATTGCCTACATAGTTTTTAGACACATTTGGCTCCTGCACATACCCCCAGTTCCCCAGCACATGTGCATTCATCCTGTAGCTCTTGGCCTGGAGAAAAGCCCTTACTGCTTGCAGGGACCAGACCCGCTTGGATGAACTCCCCTCATTTCTTCTTTTGCAGGGCTGAGGCTCCTCCTGCCACTGGCATCGAGTTTCCATACTCCTACAGCAGTCCTCTTCCTGCCAGACGTGTTCCTGTTTTCTTTGTCGTTTTAAAGTCAGTTCATGGGCAAGTGAACATGGGCAAATCCAAGCAAGGGTGAACTACCTAATGCCAAGAAGTCTCAGCAAAGCACACCCCATCCTGCACGGTGGGGTTTTGCGCGGCAGTGCCATGTTAGCTGGGGGCACACACAGGTGAGGGGCTGGGGGCACACCAGCACCGGGCACCCCGGGCATGATGGCAGTAGAAGCTGCAGCGAGCAGCAGCAGCAGCACGGCTCCTGCCTTGGTGGTGCAGCAGGGGTGGCTGGGTGCTTGCAGCTAATGGGGTGTTCCAAGCAGCGGCCAGGCCCCAGGCAGAGATGCTTCTTCTTCTGCCATTTCTAAATTTCCAGGGCCAAATACGAGGCAGAGAAAAGGATCCTCCATATGTGCCTTGCCAAACACTCGCAGATGCAAGCCCAGATGGCAGCTCCCACTCTGCAGTACCTTCTCCCTGTTCTTTTCACGGTGTCGGGAGCCTTCCTTGGTATCAGATGCCGAGTGTGTATTTGCTGTTTATGTTCAGGGAGACTGGAGCTACTATTTTGGAGCAGGGAAGGGAATGGAAGAGCAATCATTTGTGCTGATTGCTAATTTGAATAAGCTTATTTTTTAGCTTCAGCACCACAGGATCTACCTTTGAATATCAAACGAGGACACGGCACGTTGTTGCCTGTGTATATCGATGCCCGTGCTGCACAGTGCTTTGGGCTGTCAGGGCCAGGCCGTGTGGCTGGTCTGGGCTCCGTCCCACCCGGTGCTGGTGGCAGCCAGCAGTCCTGCCCCTCTGCAGCCCTGCCCATGTGGCCACGATGGAGCACACGGTGGCCCAGAAGTGACTGGGCTGATTGCCATCGTGCTGCTGGCCAGGCATGAGGCCAGGCATGAGTCCACGCAGGCTGCCCTGTGTCACCTGCACTTGCCAGAGAAATGCAAGTGGTCCCTGGACAAGGATGATCACTCCCCACAGCAGGGCCATGTCATGCCGTGCCGTGCCGTGCCATGCCATGCCATGCCATGCTGTGCCATGCTGTGCCAGATCACTCCTCCAGCGGGTGAGGGACGTGCTCGTGTGCCGGGGCAGCAGCACCCTGCGCCGGCTGGCGTCAGCCCGGGGACATCTGCGACCCCCCCGCTAGCCCTGAAGGAAGGGAATACCTGTCAGCGTGCCAGACCCTTCAGATGTCTCTTTCTTATAGAGAAGATTTTGGGATAAAAGGTTCAGTCTAATTTATTCCATCAGTGTAACAGTTAAGCATTCAATTACAATATTGGAAACAGCTTTGCAAAAGAAAAGCATCGGAAAACCAGAGCCGCCTTGCACGGTTTGCAGCACTCTGCAGTCTCTTCCCTCCCACCCTTCCCTGCTGCGTGTTGCTTACCGGGGGCCCTGTTGTCACAGCCCTCTGCCTGGGGTTTCTGCCCCCAAACCAGCAGTGGTTCCTGCTGCCATTTCTGCCGCAGGGAAACCACCTCCTTCACTCCCACCCCTGGAAGGCAGCTTTCTAAACTGGTCACTTTGTGATTCCAGTTCCTGCAAAACTGAAGGTGTTTCCTGTCCTCCCCTTCTTATCCTGGTGCCCCAAGAACCTGCAGGGGAGAGCAAAAAGAAAAGATGGTTTGGAAACAGGTGAAACCCTGAGCAGATTCAGTGAAGGTGAAAATCAGACAGACCTGGGTCAGAAGAGGGGGGAATGTGGGGAGAGGCTGGGAGGGGGTGGCTGGGCATGGAGCAGTCCTGTGGGAGAGCTGGGACCAAGCTGGGGCTGGGATCTGCTGCATGCGTGGGGCAGCCGGAGCCCCCATGGCCAGACACCAGCATGGCTGGGGCACCCCAATCCTGGAGCTGCCATCTGCGTGGAGACCAGGGCACGGGGATGTGGCTGTGCCTGCTGGGCTCTGCCCTGTTGGTTATAGGCACTGACTTTCTGGAGCACCAACTTCGTCCAATTTAAATAAACAAACCCTGAAAACAGGGAATTGTAATTGAAATGCTGAGAGATTCTTATCGATAGCATCAGAGGGTGCAGTGTTGTAATAAGCAGTCCTTCTCAGATGCTAGGAGTTATTGAGGTTGCTCCATATCTATGACAGTTTAATCAGATCTTGAAAATCAGGGACATTATATTTTGCACCTGCTCATGGAAAAAAAATGAATGATGCGGCTCCCCGTCATGGATCTTTTATGCACAAGGCAGGCTACCGAGAGTACATAATTCAGAGGGGAAATGGAATTACACCATGAATGAAGACTAAGCCCAGAGAGTGGTTGAATGTCACACCGGGTGGAAGAGGAACATCTCTTCTTTCCTCTTACCCAGCCTTGACAAATGAGATGCAGGTGAAATTTATGGAGGCTCTTCCACCACCAGGGAAGAGAGAGGGCTGTGAGCACCAGGAGATTTTTAAGAGAACATTTCAGAGAAAAGCTGCCTTGGTTGGGGTGACCAGGACACAGGAACAGATACGTTTGCTTTTCTTCTCCTTTTATTATCTTGAGTATGTGAATATACTTGCTTGCTTAATCTGTGCATTAACTTATCCTATTGCCAGTACTTAAAATGCATGAAAAACATACAGCCAGAAGGTTTAAATACAAATCCGTTCACTTATAAGTGGCCTTAACATCTGTGAAAGGTTCCAAGTCCTTAGACAAGAAGCAAAATAATGGATTTAGTTTTGATTTCTAAAACACCACCCAGAGGTGAGGAGTGAATTCAGCAGAAATCAGAATGGATTTACTTTCATTTTTCTGTGGAAGCATGAAAGCAGAGATGTCAAAGAGAGTTCATTGCTGAAGTAGGTTCATTTTCTGTCCCACCCAGAATGTGGGAGACTGAGCTGGAAAGCCACTACCCACAGAAGAGTCCCGTGGCGGCTGGTGCACTGATTAATCAGTGAACTAAACAGCCAATGATGCTGCATTTGGGGGCTACTACTGCTACATGTGCTGGCCCCAAACCCCCACACGGCTAATATATGCCTGTCCTGAAGTGGCACCTGGCAAGGGCACGGCCCCTCGGGCCGGGCAGATGCGACCGTGGCTGCGGCTCTGCCCCACGCCATGGGCAGCAGCTGCCTGTGGAGCCTGAGCAGGGAGCGCGGGTGGAGCGCTGCTCGCTGCCTTCCCTGGGGGTCAAATCAGCTTACAAAATGCTGCATAAGTACTGCTGAATAAAGACCGGAGCTTTTGAAGCTGCTATTTGGTCATGGAAAGAAAAGCTAAAATGTTTGTGGCAAATTATTCATTCAGCTCTGCCAATAGAAGCGGTCACGTCAAATCAGACACAAAACTTCTGCAGCTTTTCTGGTGTCGAGCATTCACACTGCAGTTCTTCTCTTTGATCTGCTCTGGGTGAGAGGAGGGCAAAGGCAGAGATGCCTCCAAGGAAGGAGCCTTTCAGCAGCTGCCCTGCTTGTGCCTTGTGCCCAGGAGGGTCTCCAGGCCCGTGACTGTGCCTCCTGCGAGAGTTCCCTGAGCAAGCACCGTCGCAGTCAGCCTGCCTGCCAGCAAAGCTGCTCCATTCATCTGTCTGCGGGAAAGTGAAGTGTGTTTGAGGAGCCCATTGTATCTGACAGTGCTTTGGAGATTGTCCTGAAGGGCAGCATGATCTCAGGGGTGAATGCAAAAGCAACAAGACCAAGGTCAACGCCACACAGTGATAACAAAATAAGCTCTCTTACTTCTCCTGCCCCAACAAGGGTCGTGTGAGACTCTGAGCTACTGTCAAGCGAGGCAGAGCAGAAGGTCTTTATCCTGTTGGCATCTGTGTAGCTATTCCGACCCAGGCTGAATACCTGGCTTGCTCACAAGATCATCTTCTAACTACCAAGAGCAGGCAAATACCACCAAAAGCCTGCTGCCCCTGGGGCTATCTGCAGCATTTTCACTTTCCCCTGTGTCTGGCTGCTTGGCAGTAATACCTCGATGCAACTGCTGCGGATGTGGCATCTTGTGGGATGCTGCGGGCTCAGAGGCCAGTTCAGCAGCCCAAACGGGTAGCTACGAGTAGCAGGGCTGTGACACTGGCCCTCAGCGTGACCCCAAAGGCAGCAGTGTGGTGGGACAGGACCTTTCCCACACTCAGAGGCGGCGTTTCCTTTTTCTCATCTGAAGTCCATCGGAATTTCTTTCTCAATTGCATCTGGTTGTCATCCTCCCATCCACCCCACATTGACTTTTTATTTCTCTGAAAGCCTTCTCATTCCTTTTCTGCCTTCCCGAAATAGCACAGGCTTCTGCTGGCGTTTTCCCCAGCTGCCACGTGGGCAGGAAGGCTGCCCTCTGCGGAGACTTCGCACCTCCGGGAAAGGGTGTGCTCCCCGCAGGGAGCGCTCGCTGCTGGCAGAAATCTCCTCCTCTGCAGAAGCCCACAAGCCCAGAAGGATTCTCATGGCAAAGCTTTTCCCTTGCTGGAGAAATGTGATAGCTCTTGGACAGGGTCTCTTCTAAAGAACTTGTCACCGGGGAGAACTCCACTTTGAAGTTCTTAATCCCGCTCCTCCCTCGGAATGAGATCCCCAAGAAAGAGAGCTCTCCATTCTTCACAAAGCTGAAATATTTAAAAGAGGAAAGCCTTAAATATTAATGGAGAGTCTTGCACTGTTTTTGAGGAAGCATCATGAAACAGAAAGTGCTCCAGGAAACCGCCACAGACACACGGTTCTCACATGCAGCTGAGTGCAGACATCCAAACATCTGCAACAAACCTGCAGCTGTGGGCTCTGGTATCCCTTTCTGGTTAGGGCTATTTCTACAGAAGGGTTTGGCAAGGGGCTAGAGTTGGTCTTTCAGCAAATGCTGATGTTTTCTTCATGATCACATGTGCTCTGTGTGCTGCCAACCCCTGCTCAGTGCTGGTGGGTCACAGCAGTTTGCTGCCTGGTGCCAGCATGGGTCCGGACAGGCTCTGGGGCGCTTCAGAGCGGTGCTGGCAGGAGCCGGCAGGAGCCAGCCACATCTGGAGCACAAACGGTGCCACGGCCATGGATGGGAGCGTGGTGGCTCCCAGCCCACCGGTGGGCAGCCCCGCTGTTGGCCGCAGAGCTCCGCTGCATGCCACGAGGTGCCAGGGCCAGGGCTGGCCGCAGCAGGACACAGCACTCACCCTGGTGTTAGCAAAGCGCTGCCCTGCCAGATCTGGCCTTCACCTGGCTCTGCATGATGGAATCCAGCAGAGCCAAGAGCCCTGTTCTGCTGCTGAGGAGCACCTGCTTGTCCCAGGCAGGAAGGGCCGCCGCAAGTAGCTGGTGCTGCGCCGAGGAGCGCCGAGCTGTGGATGATGTTGGGTATTTTTAGGGCTGCGGAGAGAGAGCCACATAGCTGAACTTTTGTGGTGCTGGCCTGCTTCTGTGTGCCCTTAGTTACTGCTGTGAGTTTTGAATCAAAAATTGCTGTTTCTGAAAAAAAAACAAAAACAAAAACAAAAGCAAACAAGGACTTTCTCCAGCTTCAGTTGTGGGCCAGGAGGGGAATGAGGACCAGAGTGCTGGCACTCTGCAGAGGGGTCAGACACACGTGTCAGTCAAAACACGGGAGCAACGGAGCCACCTCTGATATCTGCAGTGGCCCTTTCTCTTGTACGTGTTTGTATGGGCATGTTCGGTAAGCAGATTCATTCATCTTGTCTGCAAATGTTACTTTAAATCCAGGTGGTACAGCGTAAGAGACAGTTTAGAAATTATGTAGCTTTCTGACTGATGAGCTCCTTTACTGTTGCCATCATTCCCCTAATAATTATGCCCATGCACAGCTCTGCGTTTGATTGTGCTGGAAGATGGATTCACATTTCCTGCAGGCATGCTGGATAAAATGACTTCCGTTTCAAAGCTCTGTTTGCAAAGTTCCCTTTGTTCCTGCTGTGAAATCCCTGTGTTGAGCAGAGCCCATTCTGCTCCGAGACGCTTTTGAACACCATCTGGGTGGGTTCCCTGGGTTGCCTTCAGATTGTTCTCAGGATGCAGTCGGTGCTTGTCATTCAAGCTGATGCATAGGCCAAGAAAATAACACCAAGAATAATGTTTTGGTTTATGCTGTCAAAGAAAGAAAGGAGAAACTAAGTTTCAGAGCTGAGCTCTGGGCAATTGGTCTGTCCTTTACCTTTTGAAATACTTGCTCCCTGGTCTGGTTGCCAGATTCGGACACAGGTCAAGTCAGTGGATTGAGACTGGGCAGCAAATAAAAGGAGAGCCAGGAGTCCTTTCTCCCTCTTTTTGCTTCTTCAGAAACCTTCTTTTCAGATGTTCTCATGGATCCAGCACAGACCTCCTGCCTGGAGAGGCTCCCGGGGCTTCCTGGACAAGCCAGCTTCCCATACTCCTCGCTAGGAGGGATCGTGGTGGCCCCAAACGGGCAGGGATGGCTCTTGAGGACAATGTCCTGGAGGACAATGGGAATCTGCGCGCAGCTGCCAGGCGGTGCCGGGTGCTGCCCAGGCACGAGCCGGGCGGTCTGAGCGTGGTGAGCGCCTTGCAGGAGCACATTGCGAAGTCAGGGGAAGGCTTTTTCTGCAGCAGAGCACGGCACACAAAGAAGGCAGGCTGTGAATGGGACATTTTGCTCCCAGCCTGTGGCTCATGCTGGCAGCACTGGGTGGCGCGGAGCCATCCAGCCCGTGGGGCAGATCTGCCACTGCAAGCAGGAGCTGTCCTCCTGCCGGCACCCCAGGGGCCGAAGCCTTTTCTGGTGCACAGGAGCAAGGCAGGCAGTTCCGTTCTCACCGTGTCGCTGCCCGGGGTCTTAACAATGAAGGGAAACAAGGAAAAGGAATATAAACATGTCTGTGTCAGCTCAGATGTGCCTGTCGAAATAAAAATTTGAGATGAGACTTTGAATAGATTTTGGTATTGGGAAGTTGGCAGTGGTGGGGGTGTCACAGCTCCCCGGCAGCGGGTGCACAAACGGAGCGGTGACTCCTGGCTCGGGGTGGGTGCAGCCAGGAGCATCCCTGCACATGTGGTGGCTGTGAGAGCTGCACAACCTGACTTCAGAAAAGCCTCTTCTGAGCCACTGGTGGGACAGGGAGGGTCAGTTGTTGCTTTCCTGGCACACAGGTGCCATTGGAGCAGGTGACATCCATTATCCTGGGGTTTATCTGCGCTCCTCTCAGCATGGAGGCTCACCATGCCTGCTGGAGGAGTCCCCCATGGTTGCAGGCACATGCACTTTCCCAGGCAATAAAACATCCTCCACCTGAAGGCACGGCACAGTAAATTTGTTTTAGGCTTTTTCTGCTGATTTTGTTCAGTTTGAAATGGCTGGGGAAGACTTGGAAGCCTGGGTTTAGATGCTGCCTAAATATATTTCAAGATTGCCATGCTGAACAAATGCATCATCATACACAAAACTGGCGGTATCTCTGGTAAACTAGAGCACAAACACAGGTGAAAATGAGATGCCTCTGTCCCTTGCTTCCCTTGTGCTCAGGCTCTGAGTGCAAATGCTGCGTTCAGTAATGATGGCAATTAGACAGGATGGCTACATTGCAATTGTGAGTGTGACAAAAAGAAAACAAAGCTTTTGGCTTACTTGGTGTGCAGGGCTAAAGGAACTATTACGCATTTCAGGAAAAATACTGGCTTACACGTCTTTGTTGACCTTACTGGCACACAGCAGTAAATAGGAGCGCAGGACTTGCCAGGCTGCATTGGATCCAGGTTTGTCCGGTCCCATGTCCCGTGTTTGGCAGGGACGTGGACTGAAAGAATTCCCCATGAATACACTACAAAGAAAAAGCTCCATTCTGCCCCCTCACATTTAGCAGCTGACACATGAAGCACCCAGGTTCCATTGTAAGTTATTGCCATTTTGATTGCAGCTGTTCATGCTTTTATTCACCTCAGCAATTCCCACTCCTGCCTGACCTGTACAGCACTCCCCACCCCAAGGGGAACTCATGGCCATGAATTCCTCTGGTTAGCAAAAGCACAGAAAAGTAATTACTGCCACCCAGCAGTTTATGGACGCTAAGTATAATGAGAGCAGGATTTGTGCATGATAGCCAGAAAGCGTCACATGTACAGTGAACAGCGCTTTGGACCCAGTTTTCTGCTGTTTTTATAGGTTACTGATAGATGCTTTTCTTTTTTCTTTTTTCTTTCTTTTTTTTTTTTTTTTTTTTTTTTCTCCCAATTTTTGTTTACTGATATGTTTATGAAGATTTACTTGCAAAAGCTAAAAACCAGACACTGTACCTTATGTTTTTTAAAGTACTTCTCTTTTACGTCATTCATGTCAAGGGTGACTACAAAAGCTAAGGCATGCCCTATTCCCATCCCTGCGCTGCCCAGCACCTTCAGCTCTGCAGGATGTCCAGAGGGTTTGGGATGGAGCTGGGGTTGTGCTTCTGAGACCTGGGCATAGCGGGGATGCCGGCCCGGCAGAGCCTTCTGCGGTGCCTGGCAGCCACGGCTGGGCTCAGGGGCAGCTGACAGGGCCTGAGCTCCAGTGGGGTTTTGGGTGTAGGGTGCCCATCACCGTGTTGTAGGAACAGAGCCTCAACCACCACTTGGTCAGGAGCCACAAACCTCGGCACTGAGAGCATTCAGAAACTCCCGTGCTGTGCGTATCCCTGGCAGACCCACTGCTCGCTGCTGCAGCCATTTCAAATGCACCTGGCAGGAGCCAGGCTGTGCTTGCTACAGGCTGGCAGTGGGGACAAATCCTGCAGGCAGCGGAGTTTCTGGCCGAACTGGGGACATTGAGACAACTGGGACGTTATTATGCCTGCTCATATAGTCATCACCAATTAGCATTGTGAAGTGTTTGGCGAGACAAGGCTCCAGGACCCTGATTTAGAATTAATTTCTGCAGTGGAGTTTTGAGTCCAAGTTAATCACTGTTGGATTTGGGATTACCATGCTTGTAGGAAAGGCTGCTAAACCCACCACTTTTGTCATGATCCAGCAGCTCACAGGGCTTAACTCCTCACTGAAGGAAAATGTGCATGTCAGAGAGTTTTGTGATCCCTACGGGCCATTGGAGCTGCTTCTTTGGTAGAGGAGAAGAAGAAGGAGGGCCCTCACACACTGTTTCATTTTAAAAATGATTAAATTGAAGTTGCACTTAAATTCAAATCAGCCATTCAAATTAACAATTCTAATGTTCCTGATCTATTGATCTGTTGGCTAAGACCATTTTGAACAGACTGTAATTAAACCACAAAAGCCTGGACACCAGTAATGCTGAGAGAGCAGCACAATAGCTAGGAGAGATTCATACAGTTCTGGCCTTAACCCGTTAAGACCCTTTTTTTTTTTTTTTTTTTTTTTTCTGAGAAAAGCAAGCACTATGCCGTCCCTCTTTCCAGATGCCCTGCGGCGGGCAGTGCACCAGGTTGTGCCTTTCCAGGAGAAGCGTCAGAGGCAACACATTTTCCTAGCGATTCTTTGCAGCTCAGCAGGGGCAGGATGGGCCATGCTTCTGCTGTCCGTTCCTGTGGGATTTCAGACAGAAGCAATTGCTCCATTTGTAGTGACCGGCAAGGTCAGCAGGGGTGCAGGTAGCTCCCACCAAGGCAAAAGGCCAGGAGAGGGGAACCTGGCTGCAGGGACTGCTTGCTCTGAGCTCCCAGCCGAGGCTGCTGTAAGAGGTGGGCATGGCACTTAGTCTGGGGGGACTCAGTCCATTCCCCGTGTCACAGACTTGATTTATGTTGGTCCTTAAATGTGCCAATAGCAAGACTTTTTTGTTTCCACTGGGGGAGCTGGAGCTGTGGGTCTTTGTCTTAAGTTTGCCATCCTTAGCCTCATGCTGGAAATCTCTGCTGAGCCGCAGCCAGCAGAGAGGGCAGGCGTCTTGCAGGCACCACCAGGAGGGCTGCCTGGGCTGCAGGGCTGCGCTGCCATTTCTCTCTCAGCAAACTTTGTCCTTGGAAGCAGGTGCTGTGCTCTATCCCCGGAGACTTCAGGTTCTGCATAGTGGCAGAATCAGTCCTCAAAACCCATCTATGTCTTTTTATTTATTTTTAATATAAGCAGTGATTGTTTCCAATGCTTGCACTACTTTCCCCTTTCCCACAACAACCATCTAAGTCTGTTTATGGATAGCTTTCCCCCTCTTCTCCCTCCCTAGCATGCAGTGGGTTTAATAGCTTTGTACACACCTGACAAATGATCCAGCAGGACAGAAAAGTGAACTCACAGGCTGAACTTTGTGTGGTGTAAGCCCGGGGTAACTGCTCTGACTCCAGCAGGTTACACAGACGCACTGGGCAGCAGCCTTGCTTTCTTAGCAGGTCTATTGACTGGGCCTGTATAAACACCAGCTATAATGTCTACACAAATATTTCTGTCAAAATGAAAACCTAAATACCGAATGATTATTAGGAAAAAAAAAGGTTTATTCCTCCATTCTATTTTGATTTTAATTACAAAAGGTTAGCATTTTTAGTGCAATTTAAACAGAAACAACACAGGAAAAGGTCAAAACACAAGGGGCCTAGAACATCTCTAATCCCATAATGGAGAGCAATACAAGGCTCTAATATTTGAACAATCAACATAGACTTTTGTTATGAAGACCAACATGTGATGGAAGAAGGTAAGAGGCTTTTAGATCTATTAGAAAACTGGTGTGCTGGGAACGGAGGGAAATGATGATGGGAAAATTAAAATTCAGCTCCAGCAGAAGGTTGCAGTGTTCAACTTGCAGCTCAGTGCATCGATCTGTTCCAGCATTTGACTTTCAACCATGACAAAACTGTGGGCAAATTAATTGTTCTCCAGGATATTAGGCATCAGAGTCTATTAATCCTCTCTGGAGTCGGATGCTCCATGAATACTAATGAAAACTGAGAGCTGCAGTCATGTCTTTCCCAGTCTGACTCAATGCTAGTGCTGCTGCTGCTTCCATGGGGGGCAGGGGGAGGGAGGGAAGCCCTGAGTGCTAGTCAGCCATTTGCTGCTTTTATTCAGATTTAAGGCTGATTACAATTGGAAAGAATAGCGTAATATGGCAAATCCTCCTCTCTGAGCCGGGGAGGGTCTGAAAATCAGAAAGCGAGAGGCAGTGTTATGTGTTTTCCACAAGGAAAAAGTGAAAGGCATAAGTTATTTATGCAAATTCTAGATCTGTATTCAGACATGTTTTAAGGAAGATCTCAAGAAATCATTTCTTAATTACACATACGTATCACACTTACTTCGCCTGCATCCACAAGACTGAAACATGTGGAATGAGTAGTTCATTTCTAGTTATTGTTCTACAAACATGCGAGATTTCCTTCAGCTCTTTATTTCCCTTTAAAAAAGACCTCCCCCTCCCCTCCCCAAACCTTCCAGTACTCTTCAGGGAAAGGAGCCCTGCTCCTGGAACCTCTGCAGATTAATACTTAGCACTAATCTGCATACTGCTATAAAGGAAATGGAGGCTGCAGGAAAGGGATATTGAAGGTGTTTTACCTTCACTAACACTGCACATTTAAGCAATCCTCTGGAATTCCAGCGCAGCTTTAATTGTCCAGACTGAAGTCAGGACCATATTCTCTATAATTAATCCACAGAGCATAATGTTGCCTGGTGTAAGTGAATACTCTTCCAAATATTTGTCCAGCTAGTATATCAGAGCTCATCCAACATGTTATTCCAACTTCTCATTTTGTTTTAGAATCAGCTTGCGCTAAAGCAGCAAAGAAAAGCATCAATACTGGGGTTTGAAACAAGGAGCTTTCCATTGATGAGCTAGTGTTATATTCTCATCTAAATGCATGGAAGTTCCCTGTGGATCAAGATGAGAATATATTATATTCACTATGCTTTATCCTTTTGTCTCCCCTTTTCCCTTACAGTTGCACACAACACTGTATTTACAGCTTAGAGAAACCTGCAATGATTGCATTTGCAGTGAAACAGCAGGGCTGAAAAATTTGGGTAATGAGGAAACCACGAACAGGTTGCCAGGCAGTTTGTTGTTCAATGGAGTAATCGGCAACGTGTGAATCACTGCAGAGTGCTTGCCCTGTGCTGAAGCATGCAGACATCAAAGAGCTACTCAAATTCTCCAAGCCATATCATTTCAGAAAGCCTGTGTGTGAGGAGGACATGTGGCAGTGCCTCACGTTTACCCAGTGTACATGTACTTCCCAGAGGTAAGCTTCCTTCAGGCTCCTGTTTTCACCAGAATGGAAATGCTGCAGTGCAAAGAGAGTAACGCTATTAGTCTGTGCTCTAACTGAGAAGATATTTATGTCTGTGCAAACACAGCACGCGCCTTCCGCATGATTTGGAGCTAAATGCAGTGTTACTTAATTAATGCATATGTAACACACAAGGCTATTACACCTATTAGAGCTCTTGGACGATTAAAATTCCAGAGGTCCTCTCTATGATGGGTGTCCATGACAAAGGGCTGGAATTCTTCACTGTCCATAAACAACTGGCAAGGGCCAAGGAAAAGCAACCAACAGCCAGAAAACAGTACCGGGTTTGCCTCAGTTCATGAAAGTAGAAGCGAGTCTCACAACCCTGACCATGAGATGTCTGCCCTGGGGACAAGTGAAAACACGATGTCCCCTGCTCTCCTGACACTTCCCTTTATTCCCTCTGAGCAGTGCTCTGTCCAGAGCTGTAGCAGGACTGCGGGGATGACAGTGGAGTAATGGCAGAAAGATGAGCTGCAGCCCTGAAATCGTTGGTGGCTGGGGTGCACTGGGAACATCCCTGGGGATTCCTGCTGGGTTTGCTGGGACACAGCAGGGGAACCAGGGCTTTCCCAGCACCGAATGGCTGTGTTCCCTGCACCACTGCACTATCGCTATTCAATTTTAGTTGAAGTGCTGCTTTCTTTAGCCAAATAAAGCCTGCTGCTTCAGGATGTGAATGCTGGTGTAATGGCAGCGCTCATCTGTCATGGGACAGCTCTCTGGTCTTCGCACTTGCATCCCCTAAAGCTCTGTGCTTCAGTCTGTACCAGTCTGTACGGGGGAGGCCCCGTGCGACGGCGTTGGCGTGCGAGCTGCCTCCCGCCCTGCTCCGCATTACCAGGTCCTGCGTTCCATTTCAGAAAAGCTGACTTCAAGTAAAAGAACTCTTTGAAAAATCACGAGGCATTTTATTCATGATTAGGTTTTGTCCAAAGTCTTTTGACAAGAAAATAGGTGATCCAGCTCAGAGAGCTTTTCTTTTCTGGTACATAAGAAACCCATTACACATCTTTTTTAAAAAACAAAAACTTTCTTATTCTCTTTGAGCGAGTGTGGCCAGCTGTCAAAGGAGCAAACTCAGCCTCCAAATGGATTTAATACAAACCAGGCCCAGCAGACTGCCTTGTGCATTGTTTAACCATTGCTTCAGTTTCCCCTCTTCTCCTTTGCCGCATCAGGTACTTGCCATTTAGAGTCATAAGTTTTTAATGTTTAAAATATAACACATTGTTTCAGTTAATGTAATTGTCCTCCTCCCCCCCCCCCCCCCCCCCCCCCCCACCTCTTCCCCTCTGGTTTTATCTCCTTTCTCTTGGTGGTTGTAGAGTGGTGGCAGCTTTCTGCTCTGGGAGCGGGGTTCCGGGCAGCCCGTGTTCCCCAGCCCAGCTCAGTGCCAGGCTCTGCTCCAGACAGAGCAGCTCTCAGCCTTTTGCTCACTTTTCCCGTCACCCTGACCACAGTCCTCTTCCTTTTAAATCTGCTGGCTCACCGTGCTGGCAGAAGTTGTGACGGGCAGGGCAGGGTTGGTCTGCAGTGCCCCAGGGCTCCGGGGATGCCCCACGACCGAGGCACAGCCCAGGGGAGCGGCAGCGCTGTGCCCCCTTCTGCACGATTCGGGGGAGCCCTTCCTGGAGACCTAATCTTCCAGTGTCCTTGAAATGCTACTGCATTTCTGTTCATGTAAGAGATGTTTACTTTTCCTTATTACTGATCATGCCAATACTTTGGCTGCAAACCATGCAGGTTTAATAAGACCGCGTACTCTATCCCCAAAGTCACCATTGTTTGCTGGCCACTTGCCTTATGACCTGGCCACAACTCCTCCTTCCAGTGATGCAAAAGCTGCCCTGACCACACACAACCCCAGTGGGAGTGCTGATGACAGCTTGCCTGGCTGCTGCCAGCTCCTGCTGCAAGGCGGTGAAGTCTGGGATGACAAATGGATGGTGACCAGCGTTGCGAAAAAAAATCCCAAACGCACGAAGGAAAATCTGTTCCTGAGGTGGAAACCTGAGAGCAAAGTTCACTTGGGCATTGCATGCAAGTAATTTCCTAATGTTTATTACAGAGATGGGGGCCTCACTGTGGCTGGCAAGCATCAGCAGCTGGGTATGTGGAAGTCCCTTCTCCAAACACATGCGCCCTGCACCACGAGGCTTTGGGCATGGCAAGGGACAGAGCGGGCTCCTCTGAGCCACAGAATGGGCTCAGCAAACACCCCAGCTGTGATTCATGTCCTGGCAGTGCTGCAGGACAGCTGGAGGGGAAAGATAACTGGGTTCAGTGCCGGGCCTATGGAAGGAGTCCCTGTTATCAGAGCCACTGTTGTGATGGCTGTAATAAACTCACCAGTCTCCAACTGGAAAGCAACTCAGGGTTTTCACACTCACTCCTCCTTGTAGAAAGCTGTTGCAGAACCTCACACATCTCACAGGAAACCTTCTTCTTCCCACCCTGAATATATGTATGTAGTGCATGTTGGAAAGAGGCTGGAAAACAGGGAGACTTAGGGAAGCATTAGCCTCAGGTGGTCTCAGATCCCTGGGAAGAGGGCAGCGGTCCCTCCTGCGCACTCTGCACCTCGGATGCCCCCGGGACCTTGCCCTTCCACACCATCCTCACGTTTCCCTGCCCAACACCTCCCGTGCTGGCCCTGCTCCTTACTTACCCCTGTCCAAACCGTCCAGAGGGGAAGAATGGCCACTGCGAACCCTGCAGAGCACCCTGACGGCACCTCCAACACGGGGCCACTTTGTCCCCATGGCCACTGGGACATGGACAGGTGGAGCCATGGGCTCCTGTGCCTACAGCATCTTTAAATGCTGCTGGTCTCCTCTCTCCTGCTTGCAGGAGGCATCAGGTACAACATGTGAACTGTGGTGCTGACATTCAGACTCCTTCTCTCCTGCTCCTGCTCTGTAAGCAGTTTGCAGCACAGGTTACCTTGTTCTACAACTTGCACGGTGCCTGGTGCAAGGGGATTGATCTCTTATTGATGCGACAGACATTTGTCTAATAGAAATGAATAAAAATCAAATACTAACAGTGAAAATACTGCTAGGTCTGGAGTGCTATTGACTTTGGGCTCTGCAAGATCTGTTTGCCTGGCATGCTCTCCCTGCTTTTCTTCAAACGTTCCACCAGTGGAAAAGGTAACAGACACACATACTATCTGCACTGCATAACCACACCTTTGTTCAGCACGTCTTAGCACTAGCTCTTTTCCTAATTCCTTTCCAGAGTCCATGCTGCTCTTTCTGTAGAAAAAAGATATTAGTTTGTTACAGGAAAGAATGGAATCCCTGTGGCAGACACAAGAGAAGATTTAATTATGGAGAAAGTAATTATTTATGAAGTTCATAGAACTTTATATTTAGAAGAAAAACTCTGAAATGAATTTCACTCTGAAATGAAAAGGCATGCTCAGAGGAAATCCTCTGTGCCCTGTAACTGCAGATAAAGGGACGTGGTGAGGTGCACGTTCAGCCTGGCTGTTTGTTGGCTGTTGGACATAACCACACTGAGGCTCTGAGAACAGAGCAGACTGGGTGGAGTCTGATGTGCTGGGATTGTCCCTGGGGGAGAAAGAACTGAAGAGGAGGGACTTGAAGACGATACCTGTTCGTTGGCAGTTGTGTGCTCTGAACTCCTAAACCACCTGGCTGAGATTGCTGGGCTACTTGTGCTTATGTTTCATACACCTCAGGCTAGTGGATAAAATTATTTAAGGCTGGAGCAGTGCTTGTGTTACTGCAGTGTTCGAGGTGAGTGAGTTACCCAGTGGTAAGCTGGACATCAGTCCTGGGCAAATAATGGAGACGTTGATATAGGAACAACGTGAAGAACTGAGGAAGAGAAATGTAACTGATGGCAGTCAAGGGCATTTACTGAAGAGAGGTGCATCCTTTGAAATAAAATGTATTTTAATATAAGTAAATAAGAAATCATGCATATCATATAGACTAAGAACAATGTTTATGCAGTTGGAGAAGGAGACAGTAGCACATTTCCTAATGACTTTGAAAAGCATCCAAAGGTCACAATGGGCAGAGGACACGGGCATACTTCCCTGACCTTGTGATAAAGAGCTAACTCATTCAGTGGATATATAAAAAAGATTAGTAAGTAGTAGTGATGCAATGATTTTATGGCTTAGTAAATTTGTACAGTACTGGTGAGATGGTCACTAGAATATTGCCCACAGTTCTGGTGTCAACGTTGTTACAGGGATGTTGAGGGTGTAAAAAAAAGCCACAAAATTGTTTATGAGATGCAGAAAATGAGCTACAGAAAAGGAGAGAAAAAGCTCAAATGAGATCAAGAAGAAGAGTGAATACTTTCATTAAATCTTGAAGCACCTTCTAGGGGAGAAAGTACCAGGAACTGAGGGCCTCAAGTCTAGCAGAGAGGCAGAATGGGAGCCAAAGGCTACAGGCAGAAGCGAGACATTTAACATGGAAATAAGGTTCAGACTGCTGGGAGGGAGAGTAATGACTGACTGGAAAAAACTACCCGTGGAGGTTGTGTATTTTCCATCTCCTCACACTTCTAAGACAGGCACTGCAGCCCTCGGGGAGCTAGGTGCGAGCTATACAAGTTGTTTGGCTAGGGGTGGGGGGAAGGAGCTGAAATAAAGAGACCGGAGCTAGCGCAGGCACGGGGAATGATCCGAGGGATTCTTCAGGGCCCTAAACCCAGAGCCACCATCTGCGGGCAGCGTGTCGCTCCCGGGGCAGGCTCGGCGCGCGGGGACCAGGGCTTTGCTCTGGGTGTGGAGCTGTCCTTATTATTCCCATTGATGTTGCTTCACAAAGTGTTTCATAACTTCCTGAAGAAACAAAAGCATAATCCATCTGCATGAATTTAAAGTGGCAGCTTCAAAGCTTCAGAGGAGCTGAGCAGCTCACCCAGCAAGCCAGCCAGTTTTGTGATCGAGTCCTGCTGCTTGTTCAGCCTCCAGGGGACTCACTCCAAACCGGCAAGGATGTTCAAAAATGGAAAAGAAATGGATCAGGAGGAAAACAACAACAACAAAAAAGCCTGGAAATATTAGTGCTTTCCGACAGGTTTGAAAACAAACACAAGAAAGAAAAGGGAAAAAAAAAAAAAAAAAAAAAGAACAATCTCTTTAAAATGAAACACTTAAAAGTCCTCCTCTGGGGCTGCAGAAAATCTCTGTGATTTCTAAAATGTGCAACTTAGTGACAAAAATATGCATTTTATTTCCCTGGCACCAGCAAACCAACAAAATCCCTGTTTCCTCCCGTTTGTTCCCTCTGCCGTATCCTTGGCAGGTTCTGCCCTGGCTCTGGGAGCAAGGGAAAAGCACAGAGCAGCCGCTCAGGGGAAGTCTGAGCATGGACACTTCTGGGAGACTGACAGCAAAGCAGCCAGGGGCATGAGGAAGCAATGGTGTTAGAGCGTGTCCTGATGTGGTGGGGACACGGGGCTGTGGGCATCAGGGAGCTGGGGGATCTGCCTGAAGAAGCCCTTGGTCAGAGCTCTGGCTTCTTCAGCGGACAAATAAATATTGGATACGATGCTCTGCAAATTAAAAGTTGTCTTAGAAATGTGAGGCAAGAGTTAGTACCCACTTACGCTGCCAGAGAAGATGCGTTTAACGATCTGCTCGTGACTGGGGTACGCTTCTGCCGTTAAAGATAATGAGCAGCTTTGCTGGGACCACCTCCGCACGACCGCGTACCTCCTGCTCCTTTGGAGCTTTACCACATACCAGGCGCCCCAGCAAAGTGCAAGAGGCAATGGCACGGGGAGGGACGATGCCCACGCCTCCACCTGCAGCTCCACATTTCCTCCCTCCCCAGGCCACCCAAGGCAGCTGTTACTCGGTTCACTTCTGAAGCCCACACTTCTGGCCTTGCCTGCAGAGGCTCTACAGAGAGCCCTGTTGAATTAGTGGTGCTACGTCTTGATTTAATTTTTGGTCTCCTTTGATTCTAACAAAGCAGCAAATTGCTTCCTGTAGTTGTTTTACTTTTATTTATAGGGTAATTTGCATCACGAAGACAAGTTGGCCTATCAATAACAGGAGACCAATTAAGGTCACCTGTCCCCTCCTCTCTTTCTGAGGTCTCATCTCTCACTTGTACATCTTCATCTGGGTGACGTGTCGTGATTGATTGGCTTGGGGGAGGCCTGCTCCTGCTCTCCCTCTCTGACTGAGCTGATTCTCACGCACATTCCTGAAGCTTGGTCAGGTTGCTTTAGCTGTGCAATGTTCTCCAGGAAAAAAAAAAAAAAGGACTGTTTGTAGCACTTGCAGTGAGAGTTATTTTGCAAAGAAGAGAGGTGCAGTTGTTCCCTCAGAAGGAAAGTAGAAGGGAAAATATCTGGTTAACATATTAATATTTCATCATGAAATGTTGTCAGGTTAAATTCATTACTGAGTACAGGTTGTTCTACATTGGAAGAATTAAGCCTGACTTAGGTTAAAAAAAAAACAAACACATGTTCTCCTCCCCGCCTTCCTGCCTGCATCCCTGCAGGATGCCAGCTCCTTCTGCCACCTCTGCTGCACCACGCCAGCCCTGGGAGAGGCAGCGCTGGCGAGGTGACAGATGAGGAGGGCAGGGACGGGCACAGGGAGTGGGTGCTGGGCTGGGGCTGGGCACAGAGCCCTTGCCCGTGCTCCTCCATCATTTTCAGGCTAGCCCACTGCTCTTTGCCTGCCATGAACTGGGTTCCCCACGTTCCTCCTGCTGCTGCAGTCAGGCTGCCTGTGCCAGCGAGGCGGCAGTGCCGCTGTGCAGGGCTGTCATCAGTCACTGCATCCCCACTCCAGACCGTGGCACACACTGCTGGAGCTGCCCCTTGGCTGCCAACCAAGGCCCAGAGCCCTGTTAAGCACGAATCCCAGCCCTAACTGGTGGGGCCTGCCCAAACCAGTGAGCCCAGCCCAGCAACTGTTTTGGCTGGTTCTGCGTTTGGGATGCGCACTGGTTTGCACCACCGATGAGTGTGCCCACAGCATGGCAGCAAGTCAGGGATGGGGGAGAGGCTGGATGGCCAGAGTTACGTGGGCATCTGAGGGTAAGAATCCCTCCTTGGCAGCTGCTGAGCCACCAGACAAGTGCTTTTGCCTCTGGAGGTGGAGAGGTGGGGGAGGCAGGAGAAGGGCAGGGCTCTGTGGCTGCTGGGTGCGTTGCTGTGCTCAGCTCTGGCGCGAAGGATGCGAGTGCTGCGCTTCTCTGCAAGTCCGTGCTACCGAGGGAAGTCATCTCCTCCGCTTTTCTCACGCAGGATCAGGCAGCTGGCTGTGCTTTTGAGCAGTTCTGGTGCTCAGAGCTGCAATTCTCATCCTTCCTAGGACAGCGCATACTTACACTTTCATTTATTCCACCTCAATAAACATCTGAAGCTATCCGTAGGAAACTTGTACTTTAAAGTAAAAACATTCCCCGTATACCTCCTGGGGAAGGTTTTCCTTTTCTCCAAGTAAGAATTTGATCCTGTAAATGTGAAAAATGGGAGAGAGGCTTGCAATCCTCTTTGGGCAGAACTCTGAGATCGACAGATCAAACTCCCCGTGTGAAATCTGAATATTTGAATCATCATGCAATAAATCTCGACATTCTCAACAGTGCAAACAGACAGCACAAAACAAAACGAACCATCTGCTTCTTCTTCAGAGACACCTGAAACATACCCCCTAGGAGCTCTAAGCCGGTTCCAGCCACCAGCAAACCCTGAGTTCCTGCTTCCAGTTGTTATCAGGGGACGTCCATCACTGACACCTGTGGTTCTGCTGGTGACTATCCCATCACTAGCACCGCATTATGGCCCAACAGCTGAAAGCTGCTGGATGACCTGGAAGTCATCCAAGGAAACCTCTGTATTATCCCTTAGCAAAAAGCAGGGAGAGACCCCAGCTCAACCTGGCGGATGCAGCCTTCGTGCTGCTGTTCAGAATCACCTGCTGCTGCTCCTCTGCCCCACCTGATGTGCTCAGCCCAGGAGCAGTGCTGGTGAGTCACCAGTGGTGCAGCTGCTGGTGACTTAGGAAGGACATCTGGGAAGAGACCAGGCACTGTTTGTTGAACAGTTCCTGCCTGTGGCCCACCCCAAAGGGCTGAGGAAATGCCTGGAAGCCCCCTGATTGCCTTTCTCGCTTTTGGTGCCTGTGGCTGCTACGTGACCTGAATTCCGCAATGAGCCTTGCCCTCCCTACCCTCTACCTGGCCTGTTTTTTGAGATCCCAGTCTGAAAACATTGTGAATCCCTACCACTAGATACAGCTGTTTCTTAAGCCAATACACCCTGTTTATTTGTCCTTTTAAACCATTTACCTGCATGAGAATACAGCCCTGCCACAGGAAATCAAAACCTGCAAGGGACTGGCGTTCCTGCCCGAGGGACAGGAGTGGAGCCAGCATCTCCTCATCCCCCTGCATCCCTCGGGCAGGGGGTGCCCAGGGCCACCCACAGGAGCATGGGTGCATGTGGGGTGCAGTGCGTGGGGTGCGTGGGGTGCATGGGGTGCCCCGTGCCCCGGCTCTGCCTGCTCCAGGGGCACCCAGTGCTCTCAAGGGGCTTTCCAGGTGCAGGGGGATTTGTAGCCCAAAGCATCCTTTGTTGCTCTGTGTCAGTGGTGGAGGAGGAGTGCAAGGATAATTTGTGCAGAGGGTACAGCACAGCCTTGATCCGAGAGCCTGCGGAAATGCAGGTCTGTGATGAACGCAGGCGACCAGTTAAGAGCATTATTTCCACTTTTCATTCAAATGATCATTTCCCTTCTGTGCCCAAGACCCTCTGCAGGGAGTGTGCGTAGCTCTGAGTGATTCTGAGTGGTTGTACCTGGCAGATACGTGAACCCTTCCCTACGATTTTGGAGAGAGGCATCTTTATGGCTAAAACAATAGTCTTCCCTTTTGGAGTTATTTGTTTGCACATGTTCACAGGGAAACAGTTTTAAATGTGGTGATAATGAACATCCAATCAGTTACCATAGTGTTCAGGGATATAGCCATGGCAGTCAATCTGCAATTGCAAATCTGCATATTTATGCAGTTTCATTAATTATGTATTATGCAGCATTAATCCCAATAATATGTGTACGCTTGTTCAGTAGAACAGAGAGAAAAGACAAGCCTAGCAGAAGAATTAATCAGAGAGCCATTCACAGATCCCACATCACTTTGGGTTGCAATTACAAGTATTTTTACTTACAAGGTTTTGCATTAGAAAATTAATTTTGCAAGATTTTGAGGTCCCCACGTAGCCACAAAAATTTAAGTTAAGCTATGAAAAATAGCTCCTCCACGTCTTCTGGTAGCAATCACAGTCGAGCACAGGAGGGGCTTTTAAGAGGGATTCCTGTCAAACAGCCTGTTAATTATCTCAGCTTTAAGAAGAAACCAAATTTCCTGGGGCAGGGACTATTTTTTTTTTTTTTTTTGTACTGTATTTATGCAGCATCTGGATAACAGTGACCTAGCCCACCACTGGGTGCTACAGCATACAAACAATATAATGACTCGGAGCCAAACTAGATAAGTTCTCTAGTTGTCATATCCCTCTTTTTGTCCAAGAGGGAAGACGCTGTTAAGTCAAGAGCTGCTGCTATGATATCTTACAGAAATCCCACCCTCTCCAAAGACAGCTCTGCGTTATGTCTCGGTGCATAAGAGGATTTTGCTCTTACTGCTTTTATGAGTAGTAAGAGAAATTCAGGCAGCATGCAGGAAGAAGAAGAAAAAGAGGCAAGCTTCAAGCACAGAAGTACCTCTGAGGTGCGAGGGTGGGGGCAGAGGCAGGGGCTTGCAGTGTGCCCAGCACAGCAGGACACTGAGCCAGGGGGCCACGCGTGTGGTCCTGCACCGAGCGCTGCCACTGCTGCTGTGCCGTGAGCACGGTGAAGCTTCTTTTTTTCCACAGGCAAACACGGGAACTGGCACCAAGTGAAATTTACTGTCTTTGGACAGCTCTTTGGCCCTTGTTCTCGGCAGCAGGGACAGCTCCCTGGTACGATGTCCCTCAGTAGGACGGAGGACTGCAGCGCCCCGGGCACGCGACGTGGGCACGCAGCCTGCCTGCCCCTGCCTGCCCCTGCCTGCACCCGCACGCACATCGAGGGTGTGTACGATGCTTGAGGGACCCAGTGGTGTTTACCCTGGTAATAGTGACTGATGTATAATGCATGAGCAATGTGTACGACTGATGTAATAAAAAAATATAGGCAGGACATTTAGCTAGGAAAAAATGCAGAAAGGTAATTCCTCACACTGTCGTAATTTGTGACATTGGCTTCAATTTGTTTTCATTAGCGGTTTGCTAATGCATTTATTAGCCATTACATACATACAGCAAAATGATGAGGTTTCCATATCTATATATGCAAATATAATATGTCTGGCACATCTATTGATAGAGTGGGTAAATATCGGGCTAGTTCTCATTATCCCCGTGAGGCTTTTCTGGATTATTTTTTTGGACTTTAATAGAAAGACCACCCACTTTTTTCCAGTGTATTTTATTTCCTATATGTGGATAGCTGGTAGATTGCAAGAACACAGGATCCTTTAAAATAGGCAGAAATACACCAAGAGCTTCAGGCTCTGACAAACTCTTTAGAAAATAGGGTGATTTGGGTCCAGCTGTGTAAATGTTTTCAGTTTCGCTGCTGAGGCCCTGAGTTTGATTTTGTGCCAAGACAAGCCTTGCTCGAGTTGTTTTTGGCAAAGCCTCCTGGCTGAGGAATGTCAGCATCACTTTCAAAATATGATGGTTTGTAATTTGGACCACAGAATGAAAACTGAGCTTCTGGTACATTTTGCCATCATCTAATTACCAGGTCCCCAATTACAGTCAAGGAACAGTCTATGTAGCCTGGCGCACGGGAAGGTTATTCCCATTGTAGGAGATTTCTCCATATACATTTCCCTTAACGCATTCCTGAAGCGTTAACAGTTTTTCAAACCGGCCAGCGCGGGCTGGCGGGCGAGCGCCTCGCGGCCGGCCCCGCTCAGGAAGCGCTCGGCGTAAACACGGCGCGCGGCTCCCACGCTCCCGCACCAACGCTGCCCCGGCCGGGCTGCCCGAGCACGCGGCCCCGCACCTCCACCACGTCTCGCCTCGCCCCACCACCACGTCTCACCCTGCACCACCATGACTCGCCTCGCCCCGCTGTCCCTTCTCACCCTGCACCGCCGTCAGGTCTCACTTTGCCCCACCACCACGTCTCGCCTCGCCCCACTGCCCCGTCTTGCCCCGCACCATCCTGATGTGCCCCATGCCAGAGCTGCCCTCGCGTCCCTGCACTTCCCGTGCATGGCTCTGCGCAGGGACGGGGACAGTGTGGGATGCTGCAGGGCAGCGGGTCCCTGGCTCTCCTGGCTTCCCACTGGCTTCCAGCTAAACTTTGGGTTTTCCATGAAACTGCTGGCAGAAGCACAGGCCAAAAAGCTGGAGAGTCTGCTGCAGGATGAGCCACTCTGGGCACAGCTTTCCCTGTACCTCGATAGCACATCAGGCCCTACAGAGTTTGCAGGGGAGCAGACCAGCAGTGAGACAGGTGGAAAGGCGGTGCTGGGCACAAGAGGAGCAGCGGTGGGGTGGAGGCAGGAGGCACGGCACCGCAGGAGCACGCCCGGCCCTGGTGGCTGTGGCCCTGGTGGCTGTGGCCACGGCTGCTCCGCCAGCTGGGCACAGAGTGCTTCCCACAGAGGCCACCAATACCTGCAGTGAGCAGGGAGCGCTGATAGATATGCTAATTTCATTATTCATGTACATAATTACAATCTAGGGGTTGGGAAGCTTTTTAGTTAATGACGGTTAAGAGGAAGAATTTACCTAACTTTTGAAATATGCTGTAATATTACTTAACTCCTGAATCACAGAGCCCTGCCTCGCCTCCCCACGGAGCAGCAGCGATGCTCCAGGGCTGTGAGCTGCCTGGTAGGTGAGCGGCTGCCTTGGGGCGGGCAGAGGGAGGGAACGACTGCTGTCATCCCCTTGCGTGTGTTTGACCTGTTATCGGTGGCTGCTGGCATCCACTGAAAGATGCTCAGAAGTACTGGGAGGAAGTTCTGGATGAGGGACCTGGTCCCATCTCTCTTGGGCCATGCCCCAGCCTGACGGAGGCTCGTTCTCACCCGAGGGATGTGCTTCTGCTCAGTGGTGAGTGGCTGGGAAAGCACTGCTCCTGCACCTCCGCATGGGGATGGCTTCTTCACGTTTTCAGCCCAAAAATGTTAATGGAAAGTTCACGCTTCCCAGTTCCCACACTGGTGCTGGCCTTTGGTTCTGCAAAAGAAACTCAGAGCAGGCGGAGGGCGCAGGCAGGGCTCAGCTCTCGGCAGCCCCAGGCCTCTCTCTTCCTTCCTCCTGACCGCCGTGCCCTGGGCAGCTTGCTTCGGTCAAGAATTTTTATAGTTGCCTTTAATTTTGTGTACCTCTGCATTTAAGGTCAATGAAAGCAGGATCTGCTCGATGCCTCTGAAAATCAGACTGACGGTATCTCAGAGGTCAGCCACTTTAAAATGAAAGTGCCCAGAACTAAAAGCCATTTTTGGTTATCTGGCCCATAACCTCTGCACGGTTCTGCGTCCTTCTCCGCAGATCGGAGTGAATAATATTAACCTCTCTTGCTAGAGGGCAGAATGGCTCAATCACTGCTTACAGAGTGCTTCGGAGATGAAGCAGATGAGCTGAGAATTATTTTTATTATGAAGACAGGAGCTTTGTAAGAAGCTGCTGGCACCTGCAGCCCTGGCCTTGTAGGAGCACTGCCCCTCGGCTGCAACCCCCTGGCAGAGGGCTCTGGACTCAGGCACAGCGCAGGGGGGGTGAGGAAGGGGCTGCCCTGGGTGCTGCGAGGGCACCGGGTGGCCTTGGTGCAGCCCCAGCCGGTGCCTGCTGCTGCAGCTCGTGGCTGCCCTGCGAGCAGCCCGGGCAGGAGGCTGCAGCCGGCTGCTGGTGCTCGGAGCTGTCAGCACAGCAGCCGCCCCTCTTGGACCACGTGCTGCATCAACCAGTGCATCATTTCCTTCTCTTGGGAAATGGGCCTTTATTCTCCCCTAAGTTTTCTAGTGCATTACTCCCGATCTTGCCCCAATGTGCTCTGGTCTCAGCTTTTTTACCCTCTCAGCTTCTGCACCCATCCATTTGCTTCTCCAGAGAGATCCAGCAGCAAATCCCCCGCAGCGTACCTCACCTGGCACATCTTCCCTTTCCCCAAAGGATGACCTTGAGCGTCTGACCTGCGGCGGGGTAAGCAGCAGGCACAGCGCTCAGTGCGGAATGGAGCTGCAGGGAAAAAATGTTGCTTGATAGATAATGTACCCAGAAAGGAAAGCTACCCTTTGCTTGCCCTGAGTAATCACCAAAGACAAATTTGGGTGCATCGTCATTACAAATGCCACCTGCTAATGCAGCTTAAGTGCTAATTCTTGTAGCTATTCCATTGTAACAGCAAGAGGTTTATCTTTAATTGGGTTTCATGCTCTAAATGCTTTGACGACAAAGGTTTGAACAGGTGAGGCATGCCTTATAAGAGCTGAATAAATATCTGTGCAGCATCGAGTATAATTACCCGCTGCCCTGTTCCAGACATTATGAAACAGAAACTAAAGAGTGCCCTGGTTTGGTTGCACAATGCCCCTAATTTGAAAAAAAAAAAAAAAAAAAAAAAAAGAAAAAGAAAACAAACGCGGATTTTGACTTTCACCCGTAGCAATATTGGCTCTTCTCATGACTACTTCTCAGTGTTTAGTGAAAAGATCTCGGGCTCTGATGGACCAAAGGCTGGTGGCCTGGGTCCGCCCAGCGCCGGCAGGGCAGGAACGCCACCTGCGCTGGCTGGGCTCCCTGCACTGCATCGCCAAAAGTGTCAGTAATGTATTTCCCCTCCTTGCTAACACACTTTTAAAATGTTAATACAGAGTAAATTACTTTTCTTTTTATACTTCTTAAAATAAGATTTCTTGCTACGAGATGGTGTTTCTGGCTGTCGTTATTATGCCTCTCCTTTATTACAGCCTATAGTAGATGGACTGTAGAGATCTCATACAGATTTTATAGGAACTATTTTATTTATAAGAATTTTCCTAGTGTTAGATGGATCTGACACATCTGGAGTCCCCTTATCCACTCCCAGCAGAAATGTAAAGCACCCACCATACGTGGCTCTGGCTGTGGGGTTTGGGTACTCTCAGCGAGGCTGGGGCTGAGCATCTCTGGGGCCAGAAGCGTGTGCAGCCAGAGCTGACCCTCTGCTCAGTGAAGTTTGGTATCAGCAGCCTGTGTCCTTAGGCATACGGCTACTAGGAGCAGCTTTTCCCATGGACTGAAGTCCCAGCCATGTACTGGACAGGGGCCCGGCTCTGCTGCCCTCCTCCTGGGTCCCAGCTAGCCGTAGCGCAGCTGCATGCGTGTTTTGCTGTGTTCTGAGGTGTGAAATATCTGCCTCTACAGGTGAAATAGTGGACCACTGATTTTACCCAGGGCAACATACCTTCTTGCATCAAAATTACGTTACCCAAGGAATGCTCTGACACCTTGTGTGAGACCCACAGCCCTGAGAAACGTGGGACGGTGCCACCCCCAAGCTGCCCACAACCCAAGGAGATACAGGGATTGTTTCCCTTGTACAGCAGATTTAATTAAAGGGGTCTCCTGGGCTGCCTGCTAAGGATAGCATTCTGGGTCTGGGCAGGGTAAATTTACAGAGGGACAAGTACACTGCATTCCCTTGTGCTGGGATTTGCATATCACATTAAGGAAAACAAGACAAGCAAAGCAAAATATAAATCACACAGGCCAGAAAGGTGTACTTTGTTCCTACCCCAGGCAGCAGATTTTTATAAATAAATGAGGAAGAAAATCCAAGAGCCCTTTGAAGTCTTGTTTGGGTTTTGCTCTTGCCACTTTTCCATGGTATTATGGTGACGGTGAGCAACCCAGAGCTCTTTCTGGTCTGTCATTTGACTCATTTTCTCACTCTCACCATGTGAAGTGGAGGCGGGGAGGACTCAGTGCCTTTACTGGTGCCGGGGGCATGGGGAAGGCACGCAGCAGGCTGGCGTGGCCCTGGGAAGGTGCCAGCACAGACTACCTGCAGGGCTGCTTCCCTGGGGAATGGCAGTGGATCAGCCTCTGCTTTCTGAGCAATCAGCATCGCCACTGCTGGAGACAGTTAGCTGTTTTGCCTCTTAGCTGGCACATCTTCCCCCAAACGTTAGCTGATATTTGGCTACGGCATCTCAGAGCAAGCAAGGACACTAACTCAGGAGATGCTACAATGAGAGACCAAATGAGACTGAAATTGGAGTGTTTGCAACCAGTGCAGGGAATATGTATATGCATATGTAAGGGAATTCAGACCAGCAGAGCCTTTAATTCAGGCTGAGATTTTCTCTGCTTGAGGCTATTGGATGTGCCTGAGTTCTCAGCAGAAAGCAGATCATTCATCCTGTAAAATCCTTTCTACCCCCCGCCCCCTCCTTTCTCCTTTCCTTCTTCAGTACAGGTGGGAAGAGCAGAGTGCCGCCTGTATCGTACCTGTGCTGTTAATGTGCCTCGGCTCCAGAATTACACCTGGCGTTGCGAAGTGCCTGGGAAAAGCCTGCTTGTAACAGGTTATGGTTTACCCAGTGACAGAGCAATGCATCCCTGGAATGGCATCCCTCCCCTGGGATTAGTGTCTGAATGTGCTCAGATCCATCAGGGCCGTGAAAGTGCCCTTGCTTAGTAACCGAGAGGCAAATATGTGAGAAATAGGATTGCTTCTATAAATAGCAATGGGCTCATGAGAACATTGTTTATCGCTGTGGTGGGTGGTGTGAAGGCTACCCTCCGCTTTCCAGCAGTGGAGAAATAATACTAGCCTGCTCCCAGCCCATTTATAGCAAATGGAAAAGATAAATGCATTTGGTGGGAATTTTGAATTCCATAAAGGCTTATTCATTGTTTTTAGTCCTCACTTGCTTTCCCAGTGAAGACTAAATCACCCATCAGTCATACCCCCTAAGCTTCTTCATGTCTCTCATCCATATGCTTGCAGAAATGCCCACAACCCCAAACCCCACCAAATTCATATCCCTCCAACTGAAGGAGTGTATCACTGCTCTCAGACTCCTCTTTCTGGGAAAAAATAGCTGTTCCTTGTTCTATTTCTGGGTGACTCCGTAGGCACCTCCCATGGATGCACTGTTATGTTTTCTGCTAAAGCACATTAACATCTCCAGAGAACTCTAGTTGTCAGCTAAAGCCCCAAACAGTTATGTGCATGCTGAATTTTAAGCACCAGAGTCAACAGCGTTAATCATGCGCTTAAAATGAAGCACTTTCGTAAGTCTGCAGGATCAAGGTCTTAAACTGTAAGATCCTTGGAGCAGGGTCTTTCATTGTGTGTGTAGAGATTAGCATTCAAATAAAAAACATTACTAAGAACTGCCCAAACAGTCACGATAATACCCTGCTCTTTGAGGAAACACAGTCAATGGGTATTAGTGCAGGAGGCAGCCGGGGCAGGAGGATTGTGAGCCTGTCAGTGGCTTCTCGGCTGTGCTATCGCGTTTCTTGCTGTCCCTGGCGCTTCCCTGGCCCCTCTGCCTGTTGTATAGGTTCCTAGATGCTTGCTGTATGGTAGATGAATTAAGTTATCCTTTCCGGTAAGTGCATTTCTCAGTCACATTGTTCGCCAAAGGAGCTGTGAAATCCTAGCAGCATTTCCTCTTGTGCATAATGTCACATTTCCCAAGCTCTTCTCCCTCTTGCCTCCCTTCCATCAGTCTTGTGTGCAGAGCTGAATATGCCCACGAGCTAAGGCACAAAATATGCATGATATGCTCCATCATGTAGGACCAAATCATTTGCTCCCTCTATAAATCTATAGCCAAATCACTTTGTTTCCACATAAGAATCTCATGCTGTGTAAAACTAAAGGAGGAAATAATCATTTGTCTGTTGAGATGTTTATCTCCATCATTTGTAGTCCTACTAGCTCCTCGGCTTTTAATGAGGGAAGGAAAAAAATCGTCCTCCCCTCCCATAGCAAAGGTTTTGCAGAAGGAAATGCAAATGTGTTCCCCTCCCTTAGTTTGCCGTGTTGCTGTAAAACAGCAAACTTAATAAATCCCGCAAAATTGGGCACAAGTCTTGTTTCCTTAAAAGCGATGTTCTCTATAATTGTCTATGACACAACAAGCTACATATTAGTTATTTTTCCCTTAGTAGATCATCAGAGCACAGTGAAGCATTGCAGCTGAGGTAATTGAATGTCTTCTTTAAAACAATATGCTGCAAAAAGTCTCCTGACAAGTTCCAGTGTCTTATTTTAAACAAATAATTCCACGCGTTGCGGGGGGCTGTCTCCATAGGGGAGGGCGCATTTTGGGCTGTCAACAAATGGGCACTTGCTGTCTGATGCCTGAGCATGCCAGTGAGCACTCAAAGGCTGACATTTCGGGAAAGCCTAGCATAGGTGAGAAATGCTTTAATTCATGCTAACCCCGTGGATTGAAGCCAGAGGGGGACTTGTTTTTCCCATTGTTCCCATAACCTGCACTAACGGGTGTGCTGTGCTGCCTGTGCTCACCCCTTCGGGTGCTGCCCTGTGGCCAGAGCCTGGTGGAGCCCCCAGGACACCACCTCTGGCTTGCGAGCGACTCCCTCTCAATGTTCACGTCTTTGTGATTTTAAAATGGGAAAAAGGCTAAAAGGGAAAGTTTTTAATTATCAGGCTCGCTTAACGTTGATGACGATGACTCTGCCAGCAAGATCCATGCAGTTCGGTTCTTGGTGTAATGTCAGAAATGCTGCTGTGAGCTCCCTGAAAGTGCGGTGTGCTGCTGCCAGCCCTACCACTGCTTATCTCCTCTTGGTCTCAGGCAGCAAACTTTCCCATCTTCTGCTCAGGAAGAGAGGAGTTAGTACGGACTTCTGTCCTCCACAGCTCTCCGTGGGGGTTTCAAGCCACCCACTAGCCCAGAAGTTGGATGAAGGCTTCTGACACCACATCATGGGCTTCATAGCAACAAGAGTGACAAAAATGGGTGGTAAATAATTAAAATAAAATAGAAAAATGTCAGAGTACCAGTCCTAGGCTTGGTGGTTTGCAAGAGGCTGGACAAGGTGCTGCTACTGCAGGCTGTGTTCATAGAAGGGGGACAGGAATCACATCTGTCAGACCATGCTTGGTGCCAGGAGGCTTCCCGTGGGGGTGTTCTCTGCCTGACTCCACGCTCCCAGCAACTCCGTCCCCCCAAGCCCACCCGGCTCCATGTTGCATCCAGCAGCACGGCTGGGGCAGGGGTGCAGCCAGCACCATGGGGCCGCGGGGGCTGTTGCTGTGCGAGGAGCATCGTGTGCTGCCCCGGGGCTGAAAACCCTCCATGTGCAGCTGGGAGAGAAGTGAGCCCAGAGCCTTCCAGGAGCATCTGTGCATGTGTCCCCATGCGTGTTTATGCATTTGCATGTTAGTACAAATGTAGTTTTATGTTCTTGAAAGGCTATATTCTCTCTTTAAAGTGTGACATTTTCTGGAAGGAATTTCAAAGGGCTTTGTGCAAGGTGTTAAACAAGCTCTTAAATAAAATTGAAACAGAGAGAACTGAAGTAAAGTGAACATTTAAAAATGTATGTGTACATTTAATTAGTCCACGAACAGTGATAATATGAACTGCTAAGACACATTTATTAAAACTAATGCAGGACAAAAATATATCTTAAAATTTTGATGTGATAAAAAGACTGTTTAAACATAAAAAAGCTTCCCTGTAGGGTTGTTTTTTGGATATATATATTTTTTTCTTTTATGCGTGTCATAAATCCTGGGAAAGAATCATTCATTTTCTTTTCTTTTCTTTCTTCTTTTTTTCCTTCTCTTTTCTTTTGCTTCAGTCCCTTGCACTCTTATTTTACTACTGAGAAGAAAGTAAGAGGCAAAAACCATGACAGTTTTCCTTGTTTTCAAAATTTGTGTTTAAGTTGGATATGAAAAATTTAAAATGTTGTGAAAAAATGTACACTGAAAAGTCATTAAGTAAGCCTAATGTTTTTCCACCCACCGAAGAAGAGCATCCCAGCGTGAGGCTGCATGCCCCAGTGCCGTGTGCCGGCGCAGCTCCGCTCCCCGCACTCTCCGCAGCCGGAACCCATCCTGTCGGCGCACCAGTAATGTATTCCACTGATTGCGGGCGTAACTACCCATCCCACGAGGAAATTTAACTGTAATGCTAGCGCTATTGCAGCAACGGAGCACAGGAAAGAAAATATATTTTCTTGTTTTGTTAAACATGTAATCAATCCCTCACATACTCTCACTCTTGTTGTCCTTTTAATTACTTTTTGCTGTTGCAGCTCAGTCTGTGCACACAAGCTGTAAGAAAAATGCCGCTTGCGTTAGCTAATGAGAGTTATCCAGCAACTAATTTCTGCCCTGGCCCACTTCTGTGTATGCCAGCCAAGGTCTCTGCTGGAAAACCCGGCTGCATCACCGCTTACCTGGGGTTGAGCGAGACGCGCCGTGCGCCTTCCTGCAGGGCCCACTCATGGGAGCCCCTTGGCACCTCCAGGAGCCTCCCGGCACCGCTCGGCATCAGGTCTGCAGCTCTGCAGGCCGGTCCTGCAGCAAACCCCCCCCCTCCTGAGCCCCCTTCCTGCCGAGGAAAGGGGCTTGAGGCCACCCTGGCCACAAAAAAGGTGAGTATTTGATAGCTGGCGAGCAGCCCACGGCCCGAGGGCTGTGGCGAGGCGGGGGCAGGCAGGGGACTACATGGGCCAACGCAGGGACCTGGCCGTGGTGCACACCCATTGAGCCGCACGAGCTCCTCTGAGTGCACCAGCCTGATTTGCTTACCTACGCAATTATTTTTATTTGCTGTTTGCTAATCCTGTTAACGGAATGGAAAAAAGAAAAGACTAATTCGCTTTAACTCCAATGACTTGTTAATAATTGATGTATTGACGAGAGCAGGCTGCCTGATGACCTTAAACAACCACCCAAATCCTGTGTCGAACTGTTTGACCTTTTAAGCCAGTTCACATTCTTCCTGCAGAAGAAACCAGTGTCCACTTTGATTTAGTGCAGGAAAATCCCCCTTAACCTTCAGGTGCCGGTGAGGATGTGTTTAATTTACAGTAAAGCCAAGTCATGATCAGCAGGAGAATGAAAAAGTCCTTTTGTGGTGGAAAGTTATTACCACCCCTTCCACAGTGATGATCTCTCGAGCTCAACAAGCCAATACCTCTTTAATTATTGAAAAGAAGCCTTCAACAAGAGGATGTGCAGCTACCAGGCTGCGGAAACAGCAGCCACGGACTCAGCTTGTGCAAAACCCCAGCGCGGGGCTGAGCAGCAGGACTTGTACTCCTTGCCCTGCTGCTGGCTTTGCAGGAACCTCTCCTCTCTGCAGGGATGGTTGCACTTCTCATGCGTGTCCCTGCCAGCAGCTGCGCTCTGATTTTGCCCTTATGAGGGACGAATGGATGGGGGGATGGATGATGCAAAGTGCGTAATGCTGAGCAGCCTGCCATTGCTTGCCTCTGCGCAACTGCAAGAAGAGTTCTGCCTCTGCCTGTGAATCCCAGGATCTCCATCAGTCTCACCAGGACACAGGAGGGGCAGATGCAGCCATTAGGATGGGAAGCACTCAGACCTGATCCAGGGCACCTCGCAGGGCACTACGGCACTTGTCCGAGCTTAGCCAACACTTGGCTGTTTGGGAAAGCACCCATCGGAGGGCTGCACTAGGGCACTACTGTCTGCGATCAGCGGGAAATTGCTGGCCAACAACTGAACGTCTTCAAGTTACCAGAAGGGCCAGAAGCTCAATTCTCTGGGACGCAGCCCAGGGACAGAGGCTGGACAGCGGGTGCACAGCCCGGCCCTTGCTGGTTGCTGGGCTCTGAGCAGGGCAGGCACCTTCCCCAGTGCACACTGACACTGGGAGCGTGACACCCGTCCCTCGGGCAGCACAGAGCGGCACGGTGCTCTCGTGTGTGCTCCCCGAGTGCTCCCGGGGGAGCCAGGCTTCCAGCTGCCGACACACAGAGGCGACCCTGCTGTGGTCAAGCCCCTTGCTATGCTTCCTCCGTTATGCCAGCAGGGAAGGCACGCTGTATAAAGACTGCTCTGCAATTATCAGTAGGAAAATTTGAGACTTCACCAGGCTGCTTAATTAAGCCCCCATGTGGCCTCTTGGAGATTCATCACACCGCACTGAAAATTGTTCCCACCACCCTCGTGCCTCCTGGAAGGGTAAGGAGCACCAGGAGAGCCTTTGTTTAGGATTTTTGGACCTCGGTGGCTCAGCAGGACCCTGGAGCTGCAGAGAAGTCCCAGAGTTTTGCACCGCTGTGCCATACGGTGAGGGCGGTGGGGGTGCAGGGGCAGCCCAGTCTGGCAGGAGGGATGCTGATTTAGTCTGACGGGAACTGGTTTGCTCAGCCCTGTAGGAACAGCTATCTTCACTCCTTTTGTCCCCGCCTCAGGGTGACACCAAGGAGCGGGCATGCTGTGCCGATCCCGAGTGCGTGCCGCTTCTTTTCTCCAGGCCCGCCGCTGGAGGATGGAGCTGGCGCCCAGGGGAGAAGCAGAGCACCGAGCGGGGCCCTGCGTGGGCACAGCTGGGGCCCTGCGTGGGCACCCACGGGCGCGGGGCGGCGAGCAGCAGGGGAGGGCGTGGGGAGCCGCGGGCAGTGGCTGCGCACCCGCCAGGCAGCCGGCCCCGGCCCGCGCCTCGCCAACAATCGCCGCATTGTCTGCAGGTCTGCTCCAGCCTCCGACCTGGCCGTGAAGCTGGAGGCGGCCTGTCAGCAGGGGAAGCTGGAGAAGGCGGCTTTGTAGAACCGAGAAACTCCTCCACCACAGAGCCTGCTAGCTCATTTACATACTCCTAGTTTAATTCTCCTAGGGTATGCAAATATATGCAAACAGCAATCCAGAGAGAGTCAGAAATAGCACAGAACATTAAAATCACCCTACTTGAATATTGTTTTATGCAAACGATGTACGCACGCAGTGTGTAGCTGATTTAAATAGAAGCAATGTCAGCATGGCAGTTATTTACCCTTCCAATGATCTTAGCAATTTTTTTTATTAAACTTATATAAAATATATTGAACAGGCACCAAGAACACAGAGAGTATTTTAATGTTAGCCTTAACTAACACTAAGGAAAGGGCAAACTTTTGCAGCTGGCTATGCACAAAGGGCAGTTAAGTGTTTTTTTTTTTTTTTTTTTTTTTAATCATTTGCCATTTGCACGAACGGTATGCAATTTGTAAGCCCGAACGCTGCTGGTATTGATTATCTGAACGCCATTTCTGGCACCTCGGAGGGAGAGCAGACCCGGGGAAAGGCGCATTGCTGCGGGCTCGCTGTGGGCTCGGTGCGAGCTCGCGGCGCTCCCCGCCTGGTTTCGGGAGGCGGCGGCTCCTCGGCGAGCGGGGGCACCGCACCCGGGGGGGCGGCTGCGGCCCCGGGCCGGGCTCCGGGGGCTTCGCCCCGCCGCACGTGGGGAATCGCCCCAAAGACCCCATCTGCGCGGGCCGGGGCCGGGAGGGCTGCTCCGGCCTCGCTGCGGGGAGGAGCGAAGTGAAACCTCCCCGGGGATTCGGGAGGGCAGCCGAGCGAGATTACGGCATCCTCCGAAAATGTGCTTGCTCGGGAGGGTTCGTGCGGGCCGGGCCGGGCGCCAGCGGCGGCGCAGGCAGCGGAGCGGGGCCGCGGGGGCTCTGCGGGGCGCCGGGGCCGCGATGGGGCCGCGCCCGAGCCCCCCCCCCCCCCCCCCCCCCTGGACGGGAGCTCCGGAGCCGGGCGGCCGCGGGGCCCCGCGGCGGGGGGCAGCGAGGGGGGCACTGCCGGGAGCCCGAGCACGGAGGAAATGAAGGGAGCGAGAGGGGGAGCGGGAGGCGAGGAGAGGGAGCGGGGCGAGCAGATGGCTCCGTGCATCCCGCGACAGACACCGCGTGTGCTCCGGCGGCTGCGCGTCGCGGAGCTTCTCGTCCCCGGCCCCGCCGAGGGGCCAGCCGAGCGCTGAGCCGAGCGGCCTTTCCTCCTAATTAAATATCCAGGGCGTGACGGATGAGCCCCGCACCGGACCCAGGGGATGCCACCGGCCCAGGGACACCCCCAGCACGGCCCCCGGGGGGACATCCCTGGCCCAGGGACGCCCCGCTCTGGCACAGCCTGGGGGGACACCAAGTCCGGTTCCAGGGCTTTTGCTCAGTTTCACCATAAAATAAGTGGCCCCGAAGTCCTCTTCTGCAGTAGGAGTTCTGCCAGATGCCTCCATATGAGAAACCTCAGAGCTGAATCAGGAGTGGACACAAGAAGGCATGTTGCTCTTCAATTTATTTTAACTATTATTGTGCCAAGCTATTTGAATGATTACGTCTCCAAGAGAAATTACTGTACAGTATATTTTTTTCAATCAAGCTCACAATTGCATTTTATCACTCATTCTGTTACAGATAAGTTAGAGGTTTCATTTTTGCTTCTAAAGCCACATCTCTGCGGAGGCCGTAAAACATCTAATTTTTAAATACATTTAGAACAAAAAGGTTCTGAAGGCGCCGAGTGAAATATCAGGCGTCTGTGCCAGTCTGAAGGGGAGCATGTTGCAGCAGGCAGCGCTGAGCTGGAAGTCACATTGCATTACCACCACGTGTCAAGTGCTGCCAGCAGCCCGGGGAGGACCCGCAGCAGCCGCGCTCACCCACGTGCCTGCGTACAGACGCCGGTGCTGGGAGCAGCTGGGCACGGTGCTCAGCAGGCTGTGTGCTCGAGACCCCATGTAGCCCACAAGGAGAAGGCATGACGGTGCTGGATGTGACCTTAGGGGCTGTGGAGGCTGCAGGAGCCCATGGCAGAAG
The DNA here is from genome assembly GCF_964035555.1 of Netta rufina. NCBI lineage: Eukaryota > Metazoa > Chordata > Aves > Anseriformes > Anatidae > Netta > Netta rufina. The sequence goes on along the minus strand of NC_140141.1, from coordinate 15,232,822 downwards.
CACAGAACAGAGCTGCTCTGCTCTCTCTGGGTGAATGTCGCTGTCTGTGTACGAGTAACCTGGCCTTCGGGGCTGCAGGCATAGGGGATTACCTTTAGCTGTGTTAGACAAGCATTGGTACATTTTGTATGCTGCCTAATTTACAGCTTACATACTTCCTCCTCGTCCAGTTTGCTGGCACTCGTTGGCCTTTCAATATGTGTGTGCACTAGAACTGGGTCACCGTGCGGCTGTTGGAAGCAGCATTTAACATAGCACCCGCTGCCCTGTTCTGTTGGGTGTGTTGGAGCAAACAGAACAAAACAGTTTGGTTCTCTTGTGTCGAAGGCTTGGATGCAAAAGAGATTCTGCAGCCTCTGGGTGCTGAGTGGCATTCTGGGGGGAAAGAAGTGCCTGGCTGGTGCTGAAAAAACACTGAAAGTGTAAGAGAAGTTGTCTGGTCACGGTGGAATTACCCCTGGCAGGGGTTCTGCCCCACGCCTGCTTCACTCGCATCCCACTCCAGCTTCGGGGGCCCCGTGCTGGTTCCCTGCCCAGAGCCGATTTTCTCCCCTCCAGCCCGTGGTGATTCGGGAGCAGCTCGTGGCCGCCGAGTGCCTGCGGGCTGCCTGGTGCCTGCGGCTGCGCTCACGGGGCTGCCCTGCCAGCTGGAAAGCTGCAGCCTTGGGAGCTAGCATCGTGCTCCTGTGTCATCCTTTAAATTGTTTTGCGGGTGGGTGCTCCACTGCTTGGTTCTGGCATTTCTATCATTTCCCAGATTTCCAGCTTCCTTACTAGCAAGGCGAGCCTAAATTCTGAGCCTTGCAGGGCCCTTCTGGGCTGCACGGGGCCTGTGCTTTGTCCATCTATGTTTTTTCTCATGATGAAAGCCAACCTTGGTGCTGAACAGAGGGGCTGAGAGGCTTTGCTCTTGTTTTCAAAAACAGCGTAAGATGACAGGGGGCTGACGGGCTGCACTGACCGGGGCTGCGAGCGGTTCGAACGCCGTCACAACTGGGCAGAGCCACTTTTGGGAAGGGTTTGCTTTGCCCAGACAAGTGTTCTGCTTGGAGGCTGTGTGGGAAAACCACCTCAAAACCCTCCTGGCAGGGATATGGCCGGGCTGGGCTGCCCTGAGCTCTCCAGGGGCATGGGCAGCGCTGCCCCAGCTGCTGGGGCCGTGGGGCTGGAGGGGGCAGCTTGGGACCTGCCCGCAGCCGGGGGCTGTGCCCCGACACGTGTAAACGAGCAGCTCCGAGCTGGGACCATCCTGGGCGTCAGGGAAAGAGGGTAGCCTCTCCGAGAGACCAACAACAACAATTATCAATGTAGATGTTAGTGTTTTTATCACTCGAAGCCTTTGGAGTGGTTTTCAATTGGGACCCGGTGTTTATTCAGAGAGATCCTTGCTGCTGTGACCTTCCTGAACTGCCACATTCCTTTTAATTATGATTGGCAGCTCATGGAAATTTGGGCCCGTGATTGGCAGCTGAAGGAACTTTCTTCCTTCCCACAATTCTTCAGGTTCCTTCCCATCAATAGACATAATGTTGGCTACTTTTCTGGGATAAATAGCAACCTTTGCCCCCCTCCTTTATTTGGCAAACGCTCAACACTTCATTCTTTTCAGAAAGCCCCTTGGAATGCAGCTGAGAAGGGCCTCAGCAGCGCTGCCCTCCTCCTCTCCTCCTCGGCTTCTCCTCGGGCTTCCCTCCTCCTCCTCCTCCTCCTCCTCCTCCTCCTCTCCTTCTCCTCCCTCCGCTCCTCACCGCCCGGCTGGGACTTTTGTGCGAGAGCAAACAAAGGCTCATTGGCAACACTTCTGGATTTCATTTCAAAATACATTTGTCACTCTGGAATAAAATAAACTGATTTTTTTTGCCCTTTTTTTTTTTTTTTTTTTTTTCCTTAACTCCTCCCTCTCAGGTTTCCCCGCAAGCAGCTCTGGTACTGGAGCTGTTGGACAAATATGTGCAAAGGGCAAATGAAGGCGCGTGCTTGCTCCCAGGTCAGCTCACTTTGCTCTGCTGGGGTGCACAGCGACTTCCACGCTCAGTGTTCTCAGGCAGCCGGGGGGTTCAAGAGGGAACAGATCCTCATGGATCCTCACAGCTCCTCACAGCTCCTCACAGCTCCTCACAGCTTCTGGGGGCTTCCCGGGGCTACGGGAGGAACCAGCTCTTGCCTCAGCCCCCTGAGCTCAGCCAGCACCCAGCGACCCGCAACCCAACCCCACTTTTTATCTCCTTTTCAAAACCACCACGGTGATGTAAAAGCCCAGATCACAGCCAGGATGCTCTGGCTCGTGGACAGCGCTGTCAGTGCCGCTGGATGGGGAGCTGGGGGAGGTCCGGGGGTGCCTGGGGCAGGGGCTGTCCTGCCACGGCCATTCCCTGCCCGGGCAGGCACCGCTCGCTGCGTTGCGGCGAGTAAATGAAGCTCAGCCCCGGCTCCTGAGAGCTTCTTGCTCTGAACAATAGGCAGCTACAGAAGGATTTGGGAAATGATGAAGAGAATACTTGAAGGTTGTATTTGGGAGGAATGAGGAGGCTCCCAGGCTGCAGAAATTGCTTGTGTGCACAATGCAGACACTCACACTTTTCCATCAGCCCCAAACCCGAGTGTTTTAAAGACTGATGAGAGACCTCGAGATTTTCTGTCATCCTCGAGAGCAGGCACAGCCCCAGCACCACGCCCCCATGGGAGAACTTCATTAGTGTCGGGTGGGGAAATGCTGGGAGAGGGGACAGGGAGAAAACTGCACCGGGAACAATTATTTACTGTTAAATATGAAAGGAGCTATTTCAAAAGGACATTTTTCCCCAATTGTTTTAATGCTCCTGTCTGTTTCATTCTAAACTGTTTCACAGTGCAGGAATTGCTGAAAATTTTAAAAGTAACTGATACCGACAGTAAGCAACTTTTACTGGGGAGTTCTGTCATTCAAATGCAATTTAAAATTTCATAAGTTTTTTTTTTTAAATTATAAAATAAGACCCATTTTATCCATTTTATGAATTTTCTTCTTCTAAGAAACCTCTCCTTTTTGGAAATGCAAAGCAAACTCACAGAAGTTCTTTTAACGTTGAGTAGATGTTTTGCAGCCAGATATCTTGACAAGACAGTTGCAGGAAGTTAGTGAGATTCACAAAAATTTGCTCAGTGATTTTTTTTTTTCCCTTTTTTTACAAGCTCTTGATAGTTGTTCTCTGGTAAATACAATTTTTATTTTTTATTTTTCAAAGTTTTGGTTAACTTCCAAGCATCTGGGTTGATTCTGTCTCTTAATTCTGTGATTTATGGGGTTAAAAAAAGCAATGTCCATTTACAGCTGGCTGCTGGGCGCGAGGTGGGTTGGCTTGGCCCCCCAGGCCACCCCCGGTGGCTGGCTGTGCTCGGGGGGCTCTCGAGGGCGGCAGCTGGGGGAGGGCTGCAGCGGGTGCCCGTTCTTGTCACGTCCCCTTAGCACAGGGCAGGCACTGCAGGTGCGAACACACGAGGGAGGAAAAGCAGCGGCGCGGACGGGCGCTGAGATGTTATTAATGGCAGCGCGTCTTCCCCGGTGTTATTTGCAGTACAGGAACTGTGCAGAGCCGCAGCCACAAGAGCCAAAAAGGGTCTCTTGCATAACCCCGTCTGCTTCCGCCCCAGGCAGGATTTTGTTCTCAGGTCCAGGCCCTCGCAGCACTGCATTTCAAAGAAACCTGGCCCCAGCTGCTCCTGGCCAGGGGCTGAGGTCTGGCTGCAGAGGAAGCCAGGCGGGCTCAGTCCCGGCCACGGGGGCTGCCGGCCATGGGGATTTACAGTGCAATAAATTGTGTTAATTGGTGGCAGATACCGAGGAGGCGATCTGGGAATTGGTTTCCTATGGCAAACAAACATTCTGTGCATGTGAAGCGAGCTGCTCTCGCGTTGGTGACACCCAGCTGAGCGTCTGGGGCCAGGCTGGGCTGTGCCCTGTGCCCTGCGCTGCTGCTCCCTGCAGGCACGTGCCTGTGTCCCCCATGTCTCCTGCTGCCAGACCTGCTGCTTGCTCTCGTCCTTTCCCCATGTCCCCGTCCTGTTCGAGGCGCTGCTTTCTCCCTGCACGGCTGCAGGAGTAGCAGAGATTTGTGCCCCCTCTGCCGCCTGCCTCTGCCCCGCACAAACGCCTTCTGAACGCCTGCAAGCAGATCCAAGGGCACAGGAACCAGCAACAGAACTCCTCATGAGTTCATCGCTCACGATCATTCATGAGCTCTGCCAAAGGCTTTCTGCGTTTTGGGTAGTTGATATGAGCTTTTGCCAGTATCCGTCCTGATCCACCCGGTGCTGACAGAGCCGTGCCGGCAGCGGGCCCTGGCCATGAGCAGGGAGGGGGAAGCTCCCCCCAGGCAGAAGGCCTTCTTCGCACAACTTTGAGGAATGTCATTATCCCACACTTCTGTCAGATTGGGTTGAAATCTGCCAAGAGATTAAGAAGTTATTACAGCAGACATGTAGCCAGGTACAGACAGGCATGGACAGCCCGATCACATAAATTGCATTTCATTAGAAAACGAAGCTAAAACCATGCTGGATCTCACCTTCCTCTCCACACAGCTTAATCTTCCTTCCCCTTTCCATGCCTGTGCTCACTGGACAGACTGGTTTCAGTAATCTCTGATTGCTTCCAACTCTTCTCTGAACTCTTTCTGGCTCGGCTCTGGCCCATGATGGCAGAGCAAGCAGTCCTGCCGGGGCTGTTCCTGCCCATGGAGCTTTGTGGGGAGTGGGAATGCTAAAACAGAGCAAGCGAGAAGCAGAAATAAGGATGGGCAGCAGAGAGGGAACATAGAAACATTGCTTAGGTTCTTGTGGATGGGACCAAGAAGGCGAATGCCCACGTGGAGCTGGTAGTGAGGGATGTGGGGTGAGCAGGAGGGGTGCAGCTGTGAGGGTGGCCAAGGGACCCAAAGAAGCCGTGAGCCTGCCAGTGCACGGGAGAGCCAGCCTGGTGCGGGGGTGTGGGGAGGGCTGGAGTGGTGCCGACTTTTGGGTGCCAGGGCTCTGCGCTGCCTGGTGCTGGAGGAGAGGGGTGCTGGAGCCAAGGCTGGCTGGGGCTTGGCTGGCAGTGCTGAGCTGGTCACTGTGAGCCTGGCTACAAACACACAAACAGACTGGCTGCTCCCAGAGCAGGCATCCTCCCTGCATGGTGCTGGAGGGCGTGCAGGATGCGGGCTCTCTGGAGATGCTCCGGTGCGGTGGGCAGGGAGCATCCCAACGGCACGGGGCGGCTGCTGGCACCTCCACCAGCTGCACACCCGCAGAGCCGCAGCAGCTGTGCCCAGGGGGATGTCCTGCCCCTGCCCTGGCCTGCCCTGCCCTGCCATCCTGCCTGTCCTCACCACAAACCCCGCATCTCGGGTGCCGGCACAGCTGCGTGTTGGCTTTCTGCCTGCTAATGAATCAAGTCAGCTCCGAGTTCATCTCTTTGCTTTGTTTTGCAGGGTTTGTGTTCTTGGTTCCTGGAGAAATCCAGGCCACAGCAGAGGTGATGCCATTGAGGGTGGGGGTCAGTGGCTGGGCACAAAGGATCAGCCCCACCAGCCCCAGGGACTGTGGGGTTGTCCCAGTTTTCCTCTCAGGAATGAGCAGTTGGTGAGAACCTTAAGGGAGGCAGCCAGCAGGAGGGAAAGGCAGAGCAGGACAGGACGTGGCCTGGGGAGGGCTCAGTGAAACTGGGTTTGCTCTTATCAGAAAGTTAACGGTGTGACTGTCCCCTAATGCTGTGGTAAGGCCAGAAGGTGCCTGGGTTTGTGCTGTGCAAAGTGCTGAGTAGGGTCAGTGGTCCAGGCACGCTGGGTCGTGCAGTCTTGGCAGAATAAACAAGAAGATGCAGAGAGCCACTGCCTCAGCACCAAGACGGCCAGGGCTGGTTTGGCTTAGCTAATTGGAGAAAGAATAGGGCGATCCTGCAGAGAATCAGCTCACGCTGCGAGGGTCTGGTGTCAGTGAGGAGAATGGGACTACTGGTCCTTGTTTAATGAAGGAATTTCCTTGCAAAGAGGCAGAGACTGAAAAGAGCAAAGGTGATGCTGGCCCTTGGCGATCCCGGCACACATGTGCAGGATGACTCTCATGACCCCTTTTGTGCAGCATCTCTCGGTGTGAAACTGCATCGGGCGAAAGGCTAAGAAAAGCAATGAGGAAGAGGAGGGTTTGTGCTCCAGTGTGGCCAGCAGTCCTAGCCACGGCTGCGTTCCTGCTGTGCCAGGCACTGCTTAACACGGAGCTAAAAGCACTCATCATCCCAGAAAGCTTGTTAGTAGAGCTAAGTCGCAACAGATGGATACAGACGGATGGGGAGAGGAGGAAACAACAAGGCAATACCAGTAGCATGATGTGCGCTCACTAAAGCACAGCAGCAGTCTAGCTTGGGAGGCAATGGAGAATTTCAAGGAGCGTTTTGGTTCCTTTGGGATGCTCACAGGTGGTTCGTCTGAAGCATGACAGCCAGCATGAGACAACACACTTGTTTGGAAACCCAACAAATGGCTGATGAGAGGAGCAGAGCTCGCCTGGTCCCAGTGCCAGCCCTGCACACGGTGCATGGTGTAGGCAGAGCAGGCTCCGTGCCCCACTCCCGTCGCTGCATGGCCAGGCATGGTCAGAGCACTCCCTCTGGCCCCAGAAGCTTTCATGTGCAGCCAACGAACCCACAAGGTGCATCTCTGCAGAGCCTTGCTGGCTAAACGCAGCCCGTCCTGCTCTCAGTGCTGGCACCCGGGGCTGTGGCACCGCTGCTGAGGGCAGTGTGGGGCTGGGCTGGCTGCAGATGCTTGTAAAGCTCCTTTGTGGAGGCCAGGCCGGGATCAGAGAAAACCCGTCTCTTGCTCGGTCCCTGTGAGATTGGCCTGGCACTGGGCTGCCCAAGGAGAGAGCTTCTGGGTGTTGGAGGAGCCGGTGCCTCGATGCTCTGCCGTGTCGTCCCCACTCCCTGCTCCTTGTCTAGGCTGGAGCTGCGTGACCAAGGGTGGCAGCCAGCTCAGGTCATGGGCAAGGCTTTCCCAGGGTTTGTGCAGTGTGGCCACTGATAGCCATGCTGCAGTGAGCCCCCTGTGTAGCCAACGGCGCTGGCACAGGCAGCACGCCTTGATGTGCTGTATATTAAGTGGAGTGGCAGCTGCGATATTGCCATCTAAAACTAAGTACAAAATTTACAGCAGTAAATTCTTCTCTCTTCAGGGTGGTTAATTATCTTAATTACTTTTATTATCTTTTATCTTTTAAGATCCTAAATTGCTTATTTCTGCTTGTGTTGCCAAAGGGGGTTGCATATTTTTTACTGGCACACGCTGTGCAGCAGCACCGATATGTGTGTCTGTGTGGCACACTTTAAAAGAACTTTGATTTATACAAGACTTCTCCTTGGGATTTTAATTGTACTAAATAGGGAAAACAAAGTTCAGTGAAATATTGACTGACTGAAGAGCTGACAAGTGGCTCTTTCCCTTTGTTTGCCGCGGGGATGGAGCCACTCTGGCTGCCCACCGGTCCACAGGGAGGGGATTTTGCTTTCTGGGGCCGTGAACGCACCAACCTCCCAGCTGCAGCCAGCCCCGCACCGTGTCTGAGGGGCACCCAAGAGCGTGGGGATGGTTCCCTCCTCCCCATCACCTCCTGTGCAAACACCCATCCTCGAGGGAACCCCTTCCCTCCCTCCTTCCTGCTTTCCCTGCCTTAGCAGCGCTCCTCTCGTTCCTTTTTGGGGAAAGAAACCTTCAGCAAAGCTGCCTCGGCCCCTGGGGATCAGCCAGAGCGGAGCTGAGCAGCAAACAGCCCAGCTCCAAGGAGAAGCGAGGAGGGAGGCAGGAGGAAAGGCATCTCCACCCCACAGAGGGACCTCTCTAAACGCTCCCAGGTGCTTTTCAAATGGAACTGGAGGTTTCCTACACGTCTGCTTTCAATGCCGAGCACACGGAGCCCAGGGGGAAGCCAGCGACAGCAAGGGTTGCCCAAACTCTGCGTGTGCTAAAGGACCTTGTCTTATGGCATTCAGCTGACAGAGAGGGAAGGAGAGCTTTTCATGTGCAAAACAAAGGCAGAGAGTGGGCTTTTCTTTCTCTGGTGCTAGGGAGCGTACACTGAATGCCGTGCACCCCTGGCGAAGAGGGGCAGCTCTCAGCTCTGAACAATCACGACATGAAAGGCAGAGAGGGGTGGAAAAGAAGTCTTCCCTTCTCATTAGAGCACATTAGTCTGTAGCCTCTTTGGCAGTGATTACGGGGAGCTCCCTGTCACCCAAGTAGAATTGTGGATGTAATTACTCCAAGAAATGTGTAATCCTGCACCTTACAGATATTTTTTTCCTGTCTCCCTTGCCCCTATCTTTTAATAGCAAACAGCAACAGAAATGTTACAGCCCGCTCGGCTTCCTCCCGATTTACCTCACTGCCTGCCTGCTGTCAGCTGAAATTTATGCTTTGGTTTAGGAGCAATTTTTAGTTTGGAAGCATTGTCCTGCTGCCACGCGCCATAAATAACCCGCACACATCCGCTGCCTGCCCGCATGGCCCCAATGCCTGCCCGCGGGGTGCTTGGGGCGCAGCGCGTGGGTGACCAGAACCTGTCCTTGGTCCAGCACCCCGGGACTGGAGTCCCTGTCCGCCTGCCCTGGTTGGGGCTTGGGGTGGCCGGCAAGGGTGGCAGGGCACAGTGCAGGTCACTTTCAGCCATGCCAGGGACAGCAATGCCTCCAGCACCCCCTGCTCACAGCTCCATGCCCCCCGCGTCCCCGCAATGAGGGCAATGAGGGCATCTCTGCCTCGAACCAGGCCCTGTCCCCACAGCAAATCAAACCTTGGAGGTGGCCAGCAAGTGGCTGGGGCAGTGCCAGTGCCAGCCCGAGGCGAGGGTGAGGCCCTGGGAACAAGCCTCTGCCAGGGTGGCAGCTCCATGGCCTGTTCATGCTCTTTTCAAAACATGCTGAATAATTTTAATGATGAAACAGCAGCCGTGGTGTTCATTTTAAGGACATGCAGTGGTCATGAAAGTAACTTTACCAGCAGCATCTCAGGAAGACAGCAGCCCCGCAGGGCAGCTCCTGGATGTCAGGAATGGGAATTCGGGCTGGGAGCTTCAGAGTTGCTCAGCACTGCTTCTCCCTGCTCCCATCAGCAGCTCTGCAGGCTGCCCTGGGTGGCTCTTCCAGCACTGCTGGGCACGCAGCGGGGCCCCGGCTTCCCGGAGCCAGGCAGCTGCAGCACGGTAGCAACTGCTGCACAGCTCAGATGTAGCAAGGCAACAGCAACTCGGACAAAGGCACTCGCACGTCTGTAAGACCTGTTTCCAGAACACAAAGCATGTGGAAGAATTTCCTTTCAGAATTAAACCCATTGTGGGAGAGAAAGACAGAGGCCACAGTGTGATTGTCTCATGGAGCATCAGCTGCCTGGGGAGCTGCTGCACGCCCAGGCAATCTTTGGCCAAGGTGCCTGCAGCTCGTGTGGAGCACAGTGACCACCTCCGGCTGCTGGGCCCCAGGGCTGGCACACGATGCCCCGGCCAAGCCCCAGTGCTCCAGGAGGCGGCTTTCCCTTCCAGGGTGCTCTGTGCAGGAAGACAGAGACATCAGGATCCGCTGTTCGTCTTATATTGCAAACTTTTCAACTGGAAAGGAACAACGGGGAAAAATAAATGTGCCCAGGTCGACTTCCATGTTTAAAAGTATCCCATGTCTTTAAGGCAGTGAATTTTAAAAAGGCACATAATTAGCAGGCTGCTTCCTCGTCTGTATTCTTCTCGTCTGCCTGCCCACATAAACATTCGGCACACAGCACTTCCAGACACTTTTTAATGGAATCGCTTAAAACAATTAATTACCAGAGTTTTCATTCAAGCTGCAGTGGAAAAGATACGCCGGCAATAAAAGGCATTTATTCGTTGGTTTCTGGAGGCCTGTTTGTTATTAACATGTAAATTAAATCATCACAGATGTTCCATTTTTAATCTGGGGATGTGAAGTGCAGGGCTAACCACGGCCCAAACAGCCTGATTTTATTACACACACATTCATTAGGAACCAGCAGTATTATTGGATATCATTTTTCTTTGATGCATTTTTTAAACCAATTATCGGTATAATTTGTTCATTTCCCTCCCTATTTGTTTTTCTCTTGCCATTTGTGTCAGGATTCTCCAATCAAGGACGATTGCTCTGGCTCCTCGTGGCCTCCCTGCTCGCTGCCAGCCGGCGCCTGCACGCAGCCCGCGCCGCGTTCTGCTGGGCACGGGTGGGAACGGGTCCGGCCCCCCGGAGAGCAAGAGGAGGAAGGAAAGTGGCTTGCCATGCACCAGCAGCAACAGACGGTGGGATGTGGAGCACTGGAGAAGCGTGCTGTGGAAATGCAGCCCAGCATCCTTCTGGAGAGCCATGCTCCCGCGGGGCTCCCTGCCAGCCAGCAGCGGCCGCGCGGGAGGAACGCAGGGATGGGGACAAAGCCAGACCCTCGCAGCGTGGGGTCCAACAACGGTGACAGCTCAGCCATGGGAAGGTTTCACTTCTTCTGCTGCACAAGTGGCTGTGCATGGCTGGAGGAGGAAGGCTTGGTGTGCCTCGTCCCAGTCAGAGCTTTCCAGACCTCACCAGGAAGGGGACACAATGCCATTGGCTAGCAGTGCCAGCCTGTGGCTACTGACTGCTGCCCCCGGATCCCGACCTCTAATCTCCAGGAAAAACTGAGCCACGGCCCAGCAAGAGAGCAGGGTGCTTCAGCAGCTCTCCCCACAGGCTCCCGTGCATGCCCCCAACGGGCTGTCCCCCAGGGCTTGGTGCTGCACGCCCTCCTGCCTCCTCTCCAGGCCACTGTAGAGCCTTGGTAGCCCCAGGAGAAATTCTTGAAATGCAAATGGTTTCGGACTGCATGCAGCCCTGTGTTGATGCAGTGAATCTAGCCCAGAGATATTTGTGGTGCAAAAGGATGATTGAGCCTTAAGGAGAAAAAGTGCTCTGCCTCCTGCGCTGCCTTTGGGACAGCTGGCATCTTGCACACAGGCACGGATGAGAAGCAGCAATGCTGCAAAGAGGCTCCTGCTTTGGGTAAGGGACTCCCTCTCCCATCAGGAAACCTTTAAGCAAAGCATTGCACAGTCTCAGTCTAATTAGCAATTTCACTTTAATTTTTTGGTTAGTTTGTTCTGGGTTCTGCAGACAAAACTCCCATCAAATCCATGCATGGAGCAAGCATCATTTCACTTGGGGAGGTTTGCCACAGAGGCAGCGAAAAATCTCTCTCAGGAGGAGGAATAGGAAAATAGTTTGGTCAGCCACGAAATGTGTTAATTCCTGTGGGAACAGCCCTGTGTGCACAGACCTCACACCTCAGCACAGGCTCGACAGACCCCTGCTGTGCCCTCTGGTTGCTACCAAAAGCATTTACCGCTGGCAACAAAGGACATCTTGGAGGTTAGATCAAGACAGAAATGATGCATGTGTCAAACAAGCGTTTCTTGACCAATGCAACTCACAGACAAATCAGGACAATTTAAATGCAGTTAAAACCATTAATGACAACAACTGCACAAGCCAATTGGATAAGGATTCAGGAAATGAGTAGTCATTTACACATAAATGTGAGACCGTCTGAGAGAGGGCTTATTAAAAAGTTCACACAAATCACGTGGCCTGACTTTGCTCAGATTATGCATTTAAGAAATAACGAAGAATAACTCAGAGAGGCCATAGGCTGAAAGTGAACACTTTAGAAAGAAATAAGATATTATTCAAAATGTCTGCTGCCTCCATTTCAACTTGGTGGCGGTTTGAGCCGAAGGTTGTGAGCTGTGTGCTAAGAGATGCAGCAGATGCAGAGATCCAGCAGCCAGGCGAACCCCAGCCAAAGCTATGATGATACAAATGGGGTGGTATTGGAGACTCTTCTTCATCTGAGCAAAAACAGGCTTTGTGAGAATGCGAAATACATAAATATTTAATTTTACCTGGAATAATTTTCTAAAGTGAAAAGATGGTTTTTCTACCCAAAGAAACTAACATTTCACCCTGGCATGCTGCTCACGCGAACACAGGCGTTTTTCTGAAAAACAGATAAATTGCTACTGGGATCTAATTCACAAGGATTCTTAAAAAACAACAACAGAACACAGACAAAACCAAAACAACAGCCCTGAAGCAGAGGAAAAGTGGAGTATCTGCACTAACAAAATTAACATTTTTTCAGCTGGGCCCAGTCCTGTGAGCGTCCCACACACCTTGTTTCGCCCTGTGTGTGCTGGGCAGCACGGGAGGCTTTCAGGGGTGCGCGGTGACCGCACGTAGGTGGCACTGGCACCAAGCCCGTCCCTCCTCCGTGCCTTCAGTTCTTCCCTGGAGGCTGGGAAGTGCAGTAGCATCCCCGTGCAGTGGCACTGGCCTCCTGGGGGCCCGGACTTGGCTCTGCCCCATCCATCCTGCCTGGTCCCATCCATCCCAACCCATCCGTCCTGTCCTGGTGCACATCCAGAGCCCTCCCACCCGTGGCTTGGCTGCTCCTTTTTGCAGCAGCCCAGTGTCCTTGCCCTGACAGCTATGGGAGCGGGAGGGCGGGGGAGCCTTGCAGTGACCAAAAAAGTCTTGAAAATGCTTTCATGCTAAAAATCCCATATTTGACAGAAGTGTGAGATACCTTGAGGCTTTCTATTGATTACCTGGGAGCAGGAGTGCACCAGCGCTTTGAGCTGTCACAGTTCCAGGCATTTCTGAAAACGATAGAAGACTGGAACAAAAACACAACTAAGGCTCCTGACACAGTGTGTTAAGCAATAAAACATGTTTAATTGTGTTGTCTTAAGGCTATAACCATTCGCTGGCTGAAGGTCATTCACTACCCATACCGCCAGTGGGAAAGAGGTGCTCTGACAGGTGGGATCCAAATAGGAAACAGATATCTGCGAGATTACGGCGTGAATGACACTGAGATGCCAATGATGGTGTAGTTAAAGGAAACAGGACAAGCAGCAGGCAGGACATCTCCTGGCTGGCCGATCTATACAGGGGATGTTATAGACACAGCTAGTAAGTGAGGGCAAGATCAGATTCAATCAAGTATCCTCTGTGGCTGTCTCATCACCACACGGCCTCTTCAGTACGTGCTTGCCTCCTGCCCTGTGAGCAAAGGGCCCAAGGGCACAAAGTACAGAGCACCCCCATCGCCCATGGGGGCTGAGCAGGCTGCTGGTGGGAGCTCACCTCTGCGCAGAGACTCTTCTGCCTCCCGCCAGGGTGCACCAACACCATGCGCAGCCACCCTGCGAGCACGGAGACGGTGCTGGGCCAGGAGGGCATCTGCTGGGCCCCGTGTCTAAAGCACTGGGAGCCTGGAGCCTCGCAGGCGCTTGGTTCATGGGCAGAGGCGCAGAGGGCTCCCCTAGGCAGGCGTCCAAGAATCAGTGCCTAGGAACAATCCACTTTAACAGTTCATTAACCTCCCTAATAAAATGGCCCGAGCTAACATTTCCTTCCACACGACTCTGGACTCCGACCTTTTAGCTCACAGTAGAGCTGTCTAGAAAAGGCAGGCCTTCTGTAAAAGGAGGCTACTGCAATGGAATTGAAAAAAGGTGAACGTGACGAACAGGCTGGAAGCAGGTCCCCAGCCAGCTTCCTGCCCCACAGCAGGAACAGCCTGGAGTGGCCCCATGGATCTGACGGGAGAGGCAGTGGCTCGATGCTGCTCAGGGCTGCTACCTTGTCTGGGCACAAAGGATCTGGTCAGATTTTGAGTCCAGGAAACCAAAATGATGAACTGGAGCAAAACATGGAGAACACTTGAAAGAGTGGTTTTGTATTTAGTGTTGCTGTTTTTCTAGCACCGTTTGGCTTTTTTTTTTTTAGAGATATCAGGTGGTGGGGACTGGAAAGCTGCAGGAGGGAGCAAGCAGGCTGTAGCCTTTGCAGTAGTCAATCTGAGAGTATGAACTCAAGCCATTGCCACACAGGGCTCGTCTGGACGTGTAAACCAGGAGCACACAGGATCGCCTGGCCCAGAAGGGGAAATAACTGAGGAGAACTCTGTCCTTGGTGAGCAAGGAGAACACGGGGGACACCGTGTCAGTCCCTGTTCTGATCTGGAGATATTTCAGCACAGAGTGATTCTGTTTTCCATGGTGAGAGGCATCGTGACCATAAAGTGAGAATTTGGGAAGAAATTACAGACGTTCCTGGACCTAGATGCTGCTTGGTCTCCTGGACAGTGTGTGCAGATCTACCCTTCCTAGCTGGTCCTGCCAACTTCTGTGCTACAGGGGCCCTGCGTATGGAAAAGGTTTGAGGTGTCTTGTGTTTAATGAGAAACAGAAAAGATTAGGTTGTAGCAAGGTATTTAATTATTAGGATATTTCTGCTCTGGCTGCATCCTTTGCCTCTCCATGCGGGAAGTGCCAAATTACATGTCACCTCGGAGGGCATATTTTCTGTAGTTTTCAGAGCTCCTACAATGGCAGCCTCATGAATATTTACTGAACTGCTCAGATATGCAGCAGTGGGAACAAATGAAAAAAAAGCTTGTATTTGCATCTCCCACAGACACTAACAAACCATGTGGCTCTGGTAGGGAGAAGATGGGAGATTGCTGTTGCCTTTCCAGAGGGATAGAGAAAACAGCTTCTCGTATAATGAGATTGACTTTTAAATTGAAAGTGTTACTGGTTGTGCTGCACTTCATACTTCCATGCTGTGCATTTACTCCCTAGGCTCTAACATTAAGACATCTTATGTACAAGCTGGGAGGATTCAATTAGAGTTTCTGTTATTAATCAATCAATTAAGCCACAATCCTTGGTATATACATTTCCACCGTTAAAGAGGTGAGATGCTGGTGTTACAAACTTTCGGGATGTCATTTCACCCGGATAGGCGGGCTGGTGTTGGCTGCAGAGCTCGTGGAGCCACGTGCCACCAGGCATCCCGCGCTGTAGGGGCCTGGCTGTGGGTTGGGGGGGACAGCGGGGACCTGGGGGGGAGCTGTGGGAAGGGGCAGCTGGTGGCACGTCCACCAACACCACTCTGCTGCGGTTGCTTTGCTGCCAAGCTGAAGTTCTACCGGGACAAGGTCGGGAGGGGAGAGGCCTGTGCAGAAGTTTCTCACAGGGCTCTGACAGGGCTGTGTGCTCGTGGTGGGGAAGAGCCTGAAACCATCCTTGCCTGGACACATCTGCATGGGAGCTGAGAGCTGCAGAAGAGGACACGAGAAACATTCCTAGAGAGTGCCTGGGCCCTTCACGAGTTATCCCATCCCTGAGGGCTGCTGGCAGCTGCCGGTGAGGACGTGGCCGGGCTGTGTTCAGCACACGAGGCGAAGGAGCCGCCCTGCCCTGAGCTCGGCCCAGCTCCGCACGGCCCCGGGGCCGTGCAGGCACCGAGCGGCACAGCCCTGAGAGCAGGGCAGGAGAGCGCCTTGCAGCACCCTGTCTGGGGCCTCCCGCTTGATGTGTTCCCTAAAACAGACAGGTGATACATGGCTTTTCAAAGACTACTAGGACTTCTGGGCATGGACTCCTCAGTCTGGAGGAAGTCTCAGTGAGAACGGGCTGGCCCATGCTGCTGGGTATTGCACCAGGGGAAAGCGGGATGTGAAAAAACCTTGTCCCTAACTCCCGAGTGTGTTTCATAGGCTGTGGCCTTACCGGAGGGCAACACACACATGGAGAGCAGTGTGAGCTGGAATGCTTTGCACTAATGGCACAATTACACAGGCACAGAACCTGCCAGGCCTCCCTCTGTCTTCAGAGCACTGTACCTGTGGGACTGCAGCGGGAGCAGGACTGCCTCCAGCCACACACACGCGATGCCAGAGTGGGGGTGCAAGGGTGCAAACTGGGCAAACTGGGCTGAAACCTGACTGCGTGGCAGCGTGTGTGCTTCTGCTCCAACCACCAGAATAATTCATCTCTTTACTGGCTATAAGCATCTGCCCAGCAGCTAGAACTGTGCCAGATGGGGAGGAAGGGAGGCAGGAGCTGGGAGCAGCAGGACCTGTGTGCTGGCGGTGGGGCAGTCTGCGGGCGTGATGCAGGCTGTAGTCCTGCACTGCCCCCCTGCCTGGCCGTGGGGTGGGCAGGGCTGCCCAGGAGTTGGACTCAATGATCCTTGTGGTTCCCTTCCAACTCGGGCTATTCTATGATCCTGTGGTTCTATGGTGGGGGCAGTCAGAGGACCCCGCACCAGCACCTGCTGGGCAGCTGCAGCCCCTGGAGGATTTCATCCTGCTGGGGGCCAGGGCTTCCAGGGAGGGGTGCAGTGAAAATGAGCTCCATGGTTCTGAAGTTTGAACACCTGAAGATAAGTAAATGTGTGAGTGCTGTCTATAGGCAAGGGAAAAAAAAAGAAAAAAAAAATAAGAAAAGGGAGGATTAAATGGCAATGTTACCTTTACTCTTGTCAAATACCTAAGTAGAAACATTGGTTAATGCCCTTAAAAAAGGCCCATTACCACAGGGCAGAGAGTCAAAGAGTCTGGCTGCCCTAATACTCAGTTATCTCGTTCCTGGATAATGGAATGACCCCTCGCCTGCCCGAGCTGTACTACGATATAATAGCATGAGCCGTGTGAATAAAGAGGTTATTTTTGGAATCCAATTGAAACAGTGCTGGAGCTTGTGTGACAGGGGAAGGATTGAACAAGATGCAATGTTCTAAGGGAAGGGGAAAAAATTGAATTTTGGGGAAGGTGGCACCAGCAGAAAACCGTGCCAGGAGAGCTGCATGGGTGCTGTGGGGAAGCTGGTGCTGGGGCTCACCGAGCCCACCCCATGCACGCTGGGGCAGGGCCCACCCCCGTGCCCACCGGCAGCTCTGGCCCCGCAGCCTCAGCTCCTCTTCTCGTGCCTGTTGTACATGGGTATGAGGTGAAGGAACACAATATAATGCTAATTCTGGTGCACAGTATCCAGTACGTAGGACTGCAATTCATCAAACAGTGAGAGACAAGAAGCACAAGAGATTCAGCATAAATGTAGAGATGAAGATGAATATTAATTTACAAAGCAACACAAAGACAATGGGACTCAAGGAGATTGATATCACAAACTCCTGTTATTCAATCAGATTACGGTCCCATCTTCCCCAAACACCAATTGCTAATCTAGATTTGAAAGACAAATCCTCCTGCAGAAGGGCTTTGCCTTTATCTTGTCCGTCTGATGCTTCTACTTAAAATGTTACTACAGTTTTGGGGGGAGATGGGGAGGAGGAAACCTTCCCGTGCAGCGTTTAACCGCTCCTTGGCTGAAGCACTGCCAGGAAAGCGCTCAGTCACTGTGCCACGAGGGCTGCCCCACGCCACTCAGGGCTGCAAGCACCACCCGCAGCCTGCAGGGCACCAGGGCCAGATCTTGAGGGCGCGCCGATGCACCCATGGAAGTTTGTAGGTGCCAGCCTGTGCTGCTCCTCATGCACCAGGGCTGAGCTGACCATCCTAACAGGAAATACTTGGCTCAGTCCCCAGGCCCCGTGAAGGAGGCAGATCGGAAGGCTGGCACAAACCCCACACCCCCAGGTGTCCCTGCTCCCAGCACCTCCGGCTGCAGTTTGAGACTGAGAAGGTGAAAATCCCGAACGCCTGAGAGCTCCTGAGAATTGTCACAGCCGGCACCGGTCTGCCTGCTCCGGCTCTCAGACGGGACACAGAGGCACGTGGAGAGGGGGTACACCTCTCCTCTCATATCTCAGGTGCTCTGTAATTGGTGTTGAACGAGAGGAAATGAAACACGGAATCCTTTCTAAAGAAGTTAGGGCTGTTATCAGGTGCTGCAGACAAGTTAAAACAATGTGTAATTTGGTTGGGGAACAGAAAGCAAGAGGCAGCTGAACTGCTTTTCACCTATCCTCTTTGGGACTTCCAGAGATTTGCAAGGGTTCTGCCTGCTTCCACCAAAGGGGCTGACACGGCGGTGCGGTGAGGCCTTTGCTAACAGCAAGTTACCAAAGTGATTTGTTCAAGGGTTTACATCTCCTAGCAGTGTGCACACCTCTCTTTATGATCACAGCAACCTCACTCTGGCAACTGTATTGATCAATATTTTTTTCTATTCTTATTGCTTCTTACAACCATTTATATACTCTTGTCCTAAAAAAATTGTAAGCTGTCCAGGGCTTCATTTGTGTTTGGGGACTCGGGGCTCCCCAGCAGTGTGAGCTCATGATTATTAGCACTGCTGCCAGTATCAGCACTGTCACCCTGCCGTGGAGGGGCTGCTTGACACCATGTCTGGCAACCTTGGTCAAGTAGCAGCTAATTTCGTGTGTCACTGTTCCTTCCACTTCCCGTTAATCATGGACAAATGCCTCTCAGCTTGGGATGTGCACAGGCAGGGCTGGCAAAATGACCCTTGGTGGCATCAAGGCCAGGTTTTGTTGTACCCCCCAGAGAAAGGCAGAGCCTCGGCTCCGTGAGGGCTGGCACTTAGATCTGGTGGCAGAGGACAAACTCCAGGGAGCGGGGTTTCCAGCGGTGTGTGTGAGGTGCACGAGAAACCAGAGCTTTGGCTTGCGGCCCTGGGACCTGGCCTGGGAAGGGCGGCCAGGCCCTGGGGAGGATCCTGGTCCCCGCGCTGCAGCCTGGCCACGGTGCCCCCAGCCCTGCCCCGCGCTGTGACATCATGTCGTGTGGTGACATCATGTCGTGCTGTGACATCACCACGCACAGTGACACCACCCCGTGCATCCCACAGGCATACAGCTCCGCTGCTGTGCTTTGACAAACACCCGCCTAATTGGAAGATGAGCAAAACTTGAAAAGAGATGGTAATTACCAGTGGGGTTTAAATGCAGTTTGTGTTTTACTACTTAAAAGTAATTTAATCAAAAAAGCAAAATTGCCTC